>NC_064644.1:2402500-3602500 GCF_023864345.2 Schistocerca serialis cubense
TGCGTCGTTATGAAATACTATGTGTTCTAAGACATTTCCTTCTAAATCGAGTAACGTTTCTATGGAAACTACAGGATTTTCTTTTGGGATACGACAATCTCATTTCCGATCCACTAATCCTTCTTTACTGCATCCCTCACTCCCAAACATTGACGAATTCACACGGAAATTGCGTCGCTATGAAATACTATGTGTTCTAAGACATTTCCTTCTAAATCGAGTAACGTTTCTATGGAAACGACAGGATTTTCTTTTGGGATACGACAATCACATTTCCGATCCACTAATCCTTCTTTACTCCATCCCTCACTCCCAAACATTGACGAATTCACACGGAAATTGCGTCGCTATGAAATACTATGTGTTCTAAGACATTTCCTTCTAAATCGAGTAACGTTTCTATCTAAACGACAGGATTTTCTTTTGGGATACGACAATCACATTTCCGATCCACTAATCCTCCTTTACTGCATCCCTCACTCCCAAACATTGACGAATTCACACGGAAATTGCGTCGCTATGAAATACTATGTGTTCTAAGACATTTCCTTCTAAATCGAGTAACGTTTCTATGGAAACGACAGGATTTTCTTTTGGGATACGACAATCACATTTCCGATCCACTAATCCTTCTTTACTGCATCCCTCACTCCCACACATTGACGAATTCACACGGAAATTGCGTCGCTATGAAATACGAGTACTATGTGTTCTAAGACATTTCCTTCTAAATCGAGTAACGTTTCTATGGAAACGACAGGATTTTCTTTTGGGATACGACAATCACATTTCCGATCCACTAATCCTTCTTTACTGCATCCCACACTCACACACATTGACGAATTCACACGGAAATTGCGTCGCTATGAAATACTTTTGTTCTAAGACATTTCCTTCTAAATCGAGTAACGTTTCTATGGAAACGACAGGATTTTCTTTTGGGATACGACAATCTCATTTCCGATCCACTAATCCTTCTTTACTGCATCCCTCACTCCCACACATTGACGAATTCACACGGAAATTCCGTCGCTATGAAATACAAGTACTATGTGTTCTAAGACATTTCCTTCTAAATCGAGTATCGTTTCTATGGAAACGACAGGATTTTCTTTTGGGATACGACAATCACATTTCCGATCTACTAATCCTTCTTTACTGCATCCCTCACTCCCAAACATTGACGAATTTACACGGAAATTGCGTCGCTATGAAATACGAGTACTATGTGTTCTAAGACATTTCCTTCTAAATCGAGTAACGTTTCTATGGAAACGACAGGATTTTCTTTTGGGATACGACAATCACATTTCCGATCCACTAATCCTTCTTTACTGCATCCCTCACTCCCACACATTGACGAATTCACACGGAAATTCCGACGCTATGAAATACGAGTACTATGTGTTCTAAGACATTTCCTTCTAAATGGAGTAACGTTTCTATGGAAGCGACAGGATTTTCTTTTGGGATACGACAATCTCATTTCCGATCCACTAATCCTTCTTTACTGCATCCCTCACTCCCACACATTGACGAATTCACACGGAAATTCCGTTGCTATGAAATACGAGTACTATGTGTTCTAAGACATTTCCTTCTAAATCGAGTAACGTTTCTATGGAAACGACAGGATTCTCTTTTGGGATACGACAATCACATTTCCGATCCACTAATCCTCCTTTACTCCATCCCTCACTACCACACATTGACGTACTCACACGGAAATTGTGTCGCTATGAAATACGAGTACTATGTGTTCTAAGACATTTCCTTCTAAATCGAGTAACGTTTCTATGGAAACGACAGGATTTTCTTTTGGAATACGACAATCACATTTCCGATCCACTAATCCTTCTTTACTGCATCCCTCACTCCCAAACTTTGACGAATTCACACGGAAATTGCGTCGCTATGAAATACTATGTGTTCTAAGACATTTCCTTCTAAATCGAGTAACGTTTCTATGGAAACGACAGGATTTTCTTTTGGATACGACAATCTCAGTTCCGATCCACTAATCCTTCTTTACTGCATCCCTCACTCCCACACATAGAAGAATTCACACGGAAATTGCGTCGCTATGAAATACGAGTACTATGTGTTCTAAGACATTTCCTTCTAAATCGAGTAACGTTTCTATGGAAACGACAGGATTTTCTTTTGGGATACGACAATCACATTTTCGATCCACTAATCCTTCTTTACTGCATCCCTCACTCCCACACACTGACGAATTCACACGGAAATTCCGTCGCTATGAAATACGAGTACTATGTGTTCTAAGACATTTCCTACCAAATCGAGTAACGTTTCTATGGAAACGACAGGATTTTCTTTTGGGATACGACAATCACATTTCCGATCCACTAATCCTTCTTTACTGCATCCCTCACTCCCAAACATTGACGAATTCACACGGAAATTGCGTCGCTATGAAATACTATGTGTTAGAAGACATTTCCTTCTAAATCGAGTAACGTTTCTGTGGAAACGACAGGATTTTCTTTTGGGATACGACAATCTCATTTCCGATCCACTAATCCTTCTTTACTGCATCCCTCACTCCCACACATTGACGAATTCACACGGAAATGGCGTCGCTATGAAATACGAGTACTATGTGTTCTAAGACATTTCCTTCTAAATCGAGTAACGTTTCTATGGAAACGACAGGATTTTCTTTTGGGATACGACAATCACATTTTCGATCCACTAATCCTTCTTTACTGCATCCCTCACTCCCACACACTGACGAATTCACACGGAAATTCCGTCGCTATGAAATACGAGTACTATGTGTTCTAAGACATTTCCTACCAAATCGAGTAACGTTTCTATGGAAACGACAGGATTTTCTTTTGGGATACGACAATCTCATTTCCGATCCACTAATCCTTCTCTACTGCATCCCTCACTCCCACACATTGACGAATTCACACGGAAATTCCGTCGCTATGAAATACGAGTACTATGTGTTCTAAGACATTTCCTTCTAAATCAAGTAACGTTTCTATGGAAACGACAGGATTTTCTTTTGGGATACGACAATCTCATTTCCGATCCACTAATCCTTCTTTACTGCATCCCTCACTCCCACACATTGACGAATTCACACGGAAATGGCGTCGCTATGAATTACTGTGGGTTGTATGACTTCTCCTTCTAAATCAAGTAACGTTTCTATGGAAACGACAGGACATTTTTTTGGGATACGACAATCTCATTTCCGATCCACTAATCCTTCTTTACTGCATCCCTCACTCCCAAACAATGACGAATTCATACGGAAATTGCGTCGCTATGAATTACTATGGGTTCTATGACTTCTCCTTCTAAATCGAGTAACGTTTGTATGGAAACGACAGGAATTTCTTTTGGGATACGACAATCTCATTTCCGATCCACTAATCCTTCTTTACTGCATCCCTCACTCCCACACATTGACGAATTCACACGGAAATTGCGTCGCTATGAAATACGAGTACTATGTGTTCTAAGACATTTCCTTCTAAATCGAGTAACGTTTCTATGGAAACGACAGGATTTTCTTTTGGGATACGACAATCACATTTCCGATCCACTAATCCTACTTTACTGCATCCGTCACTCCCACACATTGACGAATTCACACGGAAATTGCGTCGCTATGAATTACTGTGGGTTCTATGACTTCTCCTTCTAAATCAAGTAACGTTTCTATGGAAACGACAGGACATTTTTTTGGGATCCGACAATCTCATTTCCGATCCACTAATCCTTCTTTACTGCATCCCTCACTCCCAAACATTGACGAATTCACACGGAAATTGCGTCGCTATGAATTACTATGGGTTCTATGACTTCTCCTTCTAAATCGAGTAACGTTTCTATGGAAACGACAGGATTTTCTTTTGGTATACGACAATCTCCTTTCCGATCCACTAATCCTTCTTTACTGCATCCCTCACTCCCACACATTGACGAATTCACACGGAAATTCCGTCGCTATGAAATACGAGTACTATGTGTTCTAAGATATTTCCTTCTAAATCGAGTAACGTTTCTATGGAAACGACAGGATTTTCTTTTGGGATACGACAATCTCATTTCCGATCCACTAATCCTTCTTTACTGCATCCCTCACTCCCACACATTGACGAATTCACACGGAAATTGCGTCTCTATGAAATACGAGTACTATGTGTTCTAAGACATTTCCTTCTAAATCGAGTAACGTTTCTATGGAAACGACAGGATTTTCTTTTGGGATACGACAATCTCATTTCCGATCAACTAAACCTTCTTTAATGCATCCCTCACTCCCACACATTGACGAATTCACACGGAAATTGCGTCGCTATGAAATACGAGTACTATGTGTTCTAAGACATTTCCTTCTAAATCGAGTAACGTTTCTATGGAAACGACAGGTTTTTGTTTTGGGATACGACAATCACATTTCCGATCCACTAATCCTCCTTTACTGCATCCCTCACTCCCATGCATTGACGAATTCACACGGAAATTGCGTCGCTATGAAATACTATGTGTTCTAAGACATTTCCTTCTAAATCGAGTAACGTTTCTATGGAAACGACAGGATTTTCTTTTGGGATACGACAATCACATTTCCGATCCACTAATCCTTCTTTACTGCATCCCTCACTCCCACACATTGACGAATTCACACGGAAATTACGTCGCTATGAAATACGAGTACTATGTGTTCTAAGACATTTCCTTCTAAATCGAGTAACGTTTCTATGGAAACGACAGGATTTTCTTTTGGGATACGACAATCACATTTCCGATCCACTAATCCTTCTTTACTGCATCCCTCACTCACACACATTGACGAATTCACACGGAAATTGCGTCGCTATGAAATACTTTTGTTCTAAGACATTTCCTTCTAAATCGAGTAACGTTTCTATGGAAACGACAGGATTTTCTTTTGGGATACGACAATCTCATTTCCGATCCACTAATCCTTCTTTACTGCATCCCTCACTCCCACACATTGACGAATTCACACGGAAATTCCGTCGCTATGAAATACAAGTACTATGTGTTCTAAGACATTTCCTTCTAAATCGAGTATCGTTTCTATGGAAACGACAGGATTTTCTTTTGGGATACGACAATCACATTTCCGATCTACTAATCCTTCTTTACTGCATCCCTCACTCCCAAACATTGACGAATTCACACGGAAATTGCGTCGCTATGAAATACGAGTACTATGTGTTCTAAGACATTTCCTTCTAAATCGAGTAACGTTTCTATGGAAACGACAGGATTTTCTTTTGGGATACGACAATCACATTTCCGATCCACTAATCCTTCTTTACTGCATCCCTCACTCCCACACATTGACGAATTCACACGGAAATTCCGTCGCTATGAAATACGAGTACTATGTGTTCTAAGACATTTCCTACCAAATCGAGTAACGTTTCTATGGAAACGACAGGATTTTCTTTTGGGATACGACAATCACATTTCCGATCCACTAATCCTTCTTTACTGCATCCCTCACTCCCAAACATTGACGAATTCACACGGAAATTGCGTCGCTATGAAATACTATGTGTTAGAAGACATTTCCTTCTAAATCGAGTAACGTTTCTGTGGAAACGACAGGATTTTCTTTTGGGATACGACAATCTCATTTCCGATCCACTAATCCTTCTCTACTGCATCCCTCACTCCCACACATTGACGAATTCACACGGAAATTCCGTCGCTATGAAATACGAGTACTATGTGTTCTAAGAC
Organism: Schistocerca serialis cubense; assembly: GCF_023864345.2. NCBI lineage: Eukaryota > Metazoa > Arthropoda > Insecta > Orthoptera > Acrididae > Schistocerca > Schistocerca serialis. Next base: position 2,408,261 of record NC_064644.1, read on the forward strand.
ATTTCCTTCTAAATCAAGTAACGTTTCTATGGAAACGACAGGATTTTCTTTTGGGATACGACAATCTCATTTCCGATCCACTAATCCTTCTTTACTGCATCCCTCACTCCCACACATTGACGAATTCACACGGAAATGGCGTCGCTATGAATTACTGTGGGTTGTATGACTTCTCCTTCTAAATCAAGTAACGTTTCTATGGAAACGACAGGACATTTTTTTGGGATACGACAATCTCATTTCCGATCCACTAATCCTTCTTTACTGCATCCCTCACTCCCAAACAATGACGAATTCATACGGAAATTGCGTCGCTATGAATTACTATGGGTTCTATGACTTCTCCTTCTAAATCGAGTAACGTTTGTATGGAAACGACAGGAATTTCTTTTGGGATACGACAATCTCATTTCCGATCCACTAATCCTTCTTTACTGCATCCCTCACTCCCACACATTGACGAATTCACACGGAAATTGCGTCGCTATGAAATACGAGTACTATGTGTTCTAAGACATTTCCTTCTAAATCGAGTAACGTTTCTATGGAAACGACAGGATTTTCTTTTGGGATACGACAATCACATTTCCGATCCACTAATCCTACTTTACTGCATCCGTCACTCCCACACATTGACGAATTCACACGGAAATTGCGTCGCTATGAATTACTGTGGGTTCTATGACTTCTCCTTCTAAATCAAGTAACGTTTCTATGGAAACGACAGGACATTTTTTTGGGATCCGACAATCTCATTTCCGATCCACTAATCCTTCTTTACTGCATCCCTCACTCCCAAACATTGACGAATTCACACGGAAATTGCGTCGCTATGAATTACTATGGGTTCTATGACTTCTCCTTCTAAATCGAGTAACGTTTCTATGGAAACGACAGGATTTTCTTTTGGTATACGACAATCTCCTTTCCGATCCACTAATCCTTCTTTACTGCATCCCTCACTCCCACACATTGACGAATTCACACGGAAATTCCGTCGCTATGAAATACGAGTACTATGTGTTCTAAGATATTTCCTTCTAAATCGAGTAACGTTTCTATGGAAACGACAGGATTTTCTTTTGGGATACGACAATCTCATTTCCGATCCACTAATCCTTCTTTACTGCATCCCTCACTCCCACACATTGACGAATTCACACGGAAATTGCGTCTCTATGAAATACGAGTACTATGTGTTCTAAGACATTTCCTTCTAAATCGAGTAACGTTTCTATGGAAACGACAGGATTTTCTTTTGGGATACGACAATCTCATTTCCGATCAACTAAACCTTCTTTAATGCATCCCTCACTCCCACACATTGACGAATTCACACGGAAATTGCGTCGCTATGAAATACGAGTACTATGTGTTCTAAGACATTTCCTTCTAAATCGAGTAACGTTTCTATGGAAACGACAGGTTTTTGTTTTGGGATACGACAATCACATTTCCGATCCACTAATCCTCCTTTACTGCATCCCTCACTCCCATGCATTGACGAATTCACACGGAAATTGCGTCGCTATGAAATACTATGTGTTCTAAGACATTTCCTTCTAAATCGAGTAACGTTTCTATGGAAACGACAGGATTTTCTTTTGGGATACGACAATCACATTTCCGATCCACTAATCCTTCTTTACTGCATCCCTCACTCCCACACATTGACGAATTCACACGGAAATTACGTCGCTATGAAATACGAGTACTATGTGTTCTAAGACATTTCCTTCTAAATCGAGTAACGTTTCTATGGAAACGACAGGATTTTCTTTTGGGATACGACAATCACATTTCCGATCCACTAATCCTTCTTTACTGCATCCCTCACTCACACACATTGACGAATTCACACGGAAATTGCGTCGCTATGAAATACTTTTGTTCTAAGACATTTCCTTCTAAATCGAGTAACGTTTCTATGGAAACGACAGGATTTTCTTTTGGGATACGACAATCTCATTTCCGATCCACTAATCCTTCTTTACTGCATCCCTCACTCCCACACATTGACGAATTCACACGGAAATTCCGTCGCTATGAAATACAAGTACTATGTGTTCTAAGACATTTCCTTCTAAATCGAGTATCGTTTCTATGGAAACGACAGGATTTTCTTTTGGGATACGACAATCACATTTCCGATCTACTAATCCTTCTTTACTGCATCCCTCACTCCCAAACATTGACGAATTCACACGGAAATTGCGTCGCTATGAAATACGAGTACTATGTGTTCTAAGACATTTCCTTCTAAATCGAGTAACGTTTCTATGGAAACGACAGGATTTTCTTTTGGGATACGACAATCACATTTCCGATCCACTAATCCTTCTTTACTGCATCCCTCACTCCCACACATTGACGAATTCACACGGAAATTCCGTCGCTATGAAATACGAGAACTATGTGTTCTAAGACATTTCCTTCTAAATGGAGTAACGTTTCTATGGAAGCGACAGGATTTTCTTTTGGGATACGACAATCTCATTTCCGATCCACTAATCCTTCTTTACTGCATCCCTCACTCCCACACATTGACGAATTCACACGGAAATTCCGTTGCTATGAAATACGAGTACTATGTGTGCTAAGACATTTCCTTCTAAATCGAGTAACGTTTCTATGGAAACGACAGGATTCTCTTTTGGGGTACGACAATCACATTTCCGATCCACTAATCCTCCTTTACTCCATCCCTCACTCCCACACATTGACGTACTCACACGGAAATTGTGTCGCTATGAAATACGAGTACTATGTGTTCTAAGACATTTCCTTCTAAATCGAGTAACGTTTCTATGGAAACGACAGGATTTTCTTTTGGAATACGACAATCACATTTCCGATCCACTAATCCTTCTTTACTGCATCCCTCACTCCCAAACTTTGACGAATTCACACGGAAATTGCGTCGCTATGAAATACTATGTGTTCTAAGACATTTCCTTCTAAATCGAGTAACGTTTCTATGGAAGCGACAGGATTTTCTTTTGGATACGACAATCTCATTTCGGATCCACTAATCCTTCTTTACTGCATCCCTCACTCCCACACATTGAAGAATTCACACGGAAATTGCGTCGCTATGAAATACGAGTACTATGTGTTTTAAGACATTTCCTTCTAAATCGAGTAACGTTTCTATGGAAACGACAGGATTTTCTTTTGGGATACGACAATCACATTTTCGAACCACTAATCCTTCTTTACTGCATCCCTCACTCCCACACATTGACGAATTCACACGGAAATTCCGTCGCTATGAAATACGAGTACTATGTGTTCTAAGACATTTCCTACCAAATCGAGTAACGTTTCTATGGAAACGACAGGATTTTCTTTTGGGATACGACAATCACATTTCCGATCCACTAATCCTTCTTTACTGCATCCCTCACTCCCAAACATTGACGAATTCACACGGAAATTGCGTCGCTATGAAATACTATGTGTTAGAAGACATTTCCTTCTAAATCGAGTAACGTTTCTGTGGAAACGACAGGATTTTCTTTTGGGATACGACAATCTCATTTCCGATCCACTAATCCTTCTCTACTGCATCCCTCACTCCCACACATTGACGAATTCACACGGAAATTCCGTCGCTATGAAATACGAGTACTATGTGTTCTAAGACATTTCCTTCTAAATCAAGTAACGTTTCTATGGAAACGACAGGATTTTCTTTTGGGATACGACAATCTCATTTCCGATCCACTAATCCTTCTTTACTGCATCCCTCACTCCCACACATTGACGAATTCACACGGAAATGGCGTCGCTATGAATTACTGTGGGTTGTATGACTTCTCCTTCTAAATCAAGTAACGTTTCTATGGAAACGACAGGACATTTTTTCGGGATACGACAATCTCATTTCCGATCCACTAATCCTTCTTTACTGCATCCCTCACTCCCAAACAATGACGAATTCATACGGAAATTGCGTCGCTATGAATTACTATGGGTTCTATGACTTCTCCTTCTAAATCGAGTAACGTTTGTATGGAAACGACAGGAATTTCTTTTGGGATACGACAATCTCATTTCCGATCCACTAATCCTTCTTTACTGCATCCCTCACTCCCACACATTGACGAATTCACACGGAAATTGCGTCGCTATGAAATACGAGTACTATGTGTTCTAAGACATTTCCTTCTAAATCGAGAAACGTTTCTATGGAAACGACAGGATTTTCTTTTGGGATATGACAATCACATTTCCGATCCACTAATCCTACTTTACTGCATCCGTCACTCCCACACATTGACGAATTCACACGGAAATTGCGTCGCTATGAATTACTGTGGGTTCTATGACTTCTCCTTCTAAATCAAGTAACGTTTCTATGGAAACGACAGGACATTTTTTTGGGATCCGACAATCTCATTTCCGATCCACTAATCCTTCTTTACTGCATCCCTCACTCCCAAACATTGACGAATTCACACGGAAATTGCGTCGCTATGAATTACTATGGGTTCTATGACTTCTCCTTCTAAATCGAGTAACGTTTCTATGGAAACGACAGGATTTTCTTTTGGGATACGACAATCTCCTTTCCGATCCACTAATCCTTCTTTACTGCATCCCTCACTCCCACACATTGACGAATTCACACGGAAATTCCGTCGCTATGAAATACGAGTACTATGTGTTCTAAGATATTTCCTTCTAAATCGAGTAACGTTTCTATGGAAACGACAGGATTTTCTTTTGGGATACGACAATCTCATTTTCGATCCACTAATCCTTCTTTACTGCATCCCTCACTCCCACACATTGACGAATTCACACGGAAATTGCGTCGCTATGAAATACGAGTACTATGTGTTCTAAGACATTTCCTTCTAAATCGAGTAACGTTTCTATGGAAACGACAGGATTTTCTTTTGGGATACGACAATCTCATTTCCGATCAACTAATCCTTCTTTAATGCATCCCTCACTCCCACACATTGATGAATTCACACGGAAATTGCGTCGCTATGATATACGAGTACTATGTGTTCTAAGACATTTCCTTCTAAATCGAGTAACGTTTCTATGGAAACGACAGGATTTTCTTTTGAGATACGACAATCTCATTTCCGATCCACTAATCCTCCTTTACTGCATCCCTCACTCCCACACATTGACGAATTCACACGGAAATTGCGTCGCTATGAAATACGAGTACCATGTGTTCTAAGACATTTCCTTCTAAATCGAGTAACGTTTCTATGGAAACGACAGGATTTTCTTTTGGGATACGACAATCTCATTTCCGATCCACTAATCCTTCTTTACTGCATCCCTCACTCCCACACATTGACGAATTCACACGGAAATTGCGGCGCTACGAAATACGAGTACTATGTGTTCTAAGACATTTCCTTCTAAATCGAGTAACGTTTCTATGGAAACGACAGGATTTTCTTTTGGGATACGACAATCTCATTTCCGATCCACTAATCCTTCTTTACTGCATCCCTCACTCCCACACATTGACGAAATCACACGGAAATTGCGTCGCTATGAATTACTGTGGGTTGTATGACTTCTCCTTCTAAATCAAGTAACGTTTCTATGGAAACGACAGGATATTTTTTTGGGATACGACAATCACATTTCCGATCCACTAATCCTTCTTTACTGCATCCCTCACTCCCAAACATTGACGAATTCACACGGAAATTGCGTCGCTATGAATTACTATGGGTTCTATGACTTCTCCTTCTAAATCGAGTAACGTTTCTATGGAAACGACAGGATGTTCTTTTGGGATACAACAATCACATTTCCGATCCACTAATCCTTCTTTACTGCATCCCTCACTCCCACACATTGACGACTTCACACGGAAATTGCGTCGCTATGATATACTATTTGTTCTAAGACATTTCCTTCTAAATCGAGTATCGTTTCTATGGAAACGACAGGATTTTCTTTTGGGATACGACAATCTCATTTCCGATCCACTAATCCTTCTTTACTGCATCCCTCACTCCCACACATTGACGAATTCACACGGAAATTTCGTCGCTGTGAAATACGAGTACTATGTGTTCTAAGACATTTCCTTCTAAATCGAGTAACGTTTCTATGGAAACGATAGGATTTTCTTTTGGTATACGACAATCACATTTCCGATCCACTAATCCTACTTTACTGCATCCCTCACTCCCACACATTGACGAATTCACACGGAAATTGCGTCGCTATGAAATACGAGTACTATGTGTTCTATGACATTTCCTTCTAAATCGAGTAACGTTTCTATGGAAACGACAGGATTTTCTTTTGGGATACGACAATCTCATTTCCGATCCACTAATCCTTCTTTACTGCATCCCTCACTCCCACACATTGACGACTTCACACGGAAATTGCGTCGCTATGAAATACGAGTACTATGTGTTCTAAGACATTTCCTTCTAAATCGAGTAACATTTCTATGGAAACGACAGGATTTTCTTTTGGGATACGACAATCTCATTTCCGATCCACTAATCCTTCTTTACTGCATCCCTCACTCCCACACATTGATGAATTCACACGGAAATTGCGTCGCTATGAAATACGAGTACTATGTGGTCTAAGACATTTCCTTCTAAATCGAGTAACGTTTCTATGGAAACGACAGGATTTTCTTTTGGAAAACGACAATCACATTTCCGATCCACCAATCCTACTTTACTGCATCCCTCACTCCCACACATTGACGAATTCACACGGAAATTGCGTCGCTATGAAATACGAGTACTATGTGTTCTAAGACATTTCCTTCTAAATCGAGTAACGTTTCTATGGAAACGACAGGATTTTCTTTTGGGATACGACAATCTCATTTTCGATCCACTAATCCTTCTTTACTGCATCCCTCACTCCCACACATTGACGAATTCACGCGGAAGTTGCGTCGCTATGAAATACGAGTACTATGTGTTCTAAGACATTTCCTTCTAAATCCAGTAACGTTTCTATGGAAACGACAGGATTTTCTTTTGGGATACGACAATCTCATTTCCGATCAACTAATCCTTCTTTAATGCATCCCTCACTCCCACACATTGACGAATTCACACGGAAATTGCGTCGCTATGAAATACGAGTACTATGTGTTCTAAGACATTTCCTTCTAAATCGAGTAACGTTTCTATGGAAACGACAGGATTTTCTTTTGAGATACGACAATCTCATTTCCGATCCACTAATCCTCCTTTACTGCATCCCTCACTCCCACACATTGACGAATTCACACGGAAATTGCGTCGCTATGAAATACGAGTACCATGTGTTCTAAGACATTTCCTTCTAAATCGAGTAACGTTTCTATGGAAACGACAGGATTTTCTTTTGGGATACGACAATCTCATTTCCGATCCACTAATCCTTCTTTACTGCATCCCTCACTCCCACACATTGACGAATTCACACGGAAATTGCGGCGCTATGAAATACGAGTACTATGTGTTCTAAGACATTTCCTTCTAAATCGAGTAACGTTTCTATGGAAACGACAGGATTTTCTTTTGGGATACGACAATCTCATTTCCGATCCACTAATCCTTCTTTACTGCATCCCTCACTCCCACACATTGACGAAATCACACGGAAATTGCGTCGCTATGAATTACTGTGGGTTGTATGACTTCTCCTTCTAAATCAAGTAACGTTTCTATGGAAACGACAGGATATTTTTTTGGGATACGACAATCTCATTTCCGATCCACTAATCCTTCTTTACTGCATCCCTCACTCCCAAACATTGACGAATTCACACGGAAATTGCGTCGCTATGAATTACTATGGGTTCTATGACTTCTCCTTCTAAATCGAGTAACGTTTCTATGGAAACGACAGGATGTTCTTTTGGGATACAACAATCACATTTCCGATCCACTAATCCTTCTTTACTGCATCCCTCACTCCCAAACATTGACGAATTCACACGGAAATTGCGTCGCTATGAAATACTATTTGTTCTAAGACATTTCCTTCTAAATCGAGTATCGTTTCTATGGGAACGACAGGATTTTCTTTTGGGATACGACAATCTCATTTCCGATCCACTAATCCTTCTTTACTGCATCCCTCACTCCCACACATTGACGAATTCACACGGAAATTTCGTCGCTATGAAATACGAGTACTATGTGTTCTAAGACATTTCCTTCTAAATCGAGTAACGTTTCTATGGAAACGATAGGATTTTCTTTTGGTATACGACAATCACATTTCCGATCCACTAATCCTACTTTACTGCATCCCTCACTCCCACACATTGACGAATTCACACGGAAATTGCGTCGCTATGAAATACGAGTACTATGTGTTCTATGACATTTCCTTCTAAATCGAGTAACGTTTCTATGGAAACGACAGGATTTTCTTTTGGGATACGACAATCTCATTTCCGATCCACTAATCCTTCTTTACTGCATCCCTCACTCCCACACATTGACGACTTCACACGGAAATTGCGTCGCTATGAAATACGAGTACTATGTGTTCTAAGACATTTCCTTCTAAATCTAGTAACATTTCTATGGAAACGACAGGATTTTCTTTTGGGATACGACAATCTCATTTCCGATCCACTAATCCTTCTTTACTGCATCCCTCACTCCCACACATTGATGAATTCACACGGAAATTGCGTCGCTATGAAATACGAGTACTATGTGGTCTAAGACATTTCCTTCTAAATCGAGTAACGTTTCTATGGAAACGACAGGATTTTCTTTTGGAAAACGACAATCACATTTCCGATCCACTAATCCTACTTTACTGCATCCCTCACTCCCACACATTGACGAATTCACACGGAAATTGCGTCGCTATGAAATACGAGTACTATGTGTTCTAAGACATTTCCTTCTAAATCGAGTAACGTTTCTATGGAAACGACAGGATTTTCTTTTGGGATACGACAATCTCATTTCCGATCCACTAATCCTTCTTTACTGCATCCCTCACTCCCACACATTGACGAATTCACACGGAAATTGCGTCGCTATGAAATACGAGTACTATGTATTCTAAGACATTTCGTTCTAAATCGAGTAACGTTTCTATGGAAACGACAGGATTTTCTTTTGAGATACGACAATCTCATTTCCGATCCACAAATCCTTCTTTACTGCATCCCTCACTCCCACACATTGACGAATTCACACGGAAATTGCGTCGCTATGAAATACGAGTACTATGTGTTCTAAGACATTTCCTTCTAAATCGAGTAACGTTTCTATGGAAACGACAGGATTTTCTTTTGGGATACGACAATCTCATTTCCGATCCACTAATTATTCTTTACTGCAGCCCTCACTCCCACACATTGACGAATTCACACGGAAATTGCGTCGCTACGAAATACGAGTACTATGTGTTCTAAAACATTTCCTTCTAAATCGAGTAACGTTTCTATGGAAACGACAGGATTTTCTTTTGGGATACAACAATCTCATTTCCGATCCACTAATCCTTCTTTACTGCATCCCTCACTCCCACACATTGACGAATTCACACGGAAATTGCGTCGCTATGAAATACGAGTACTATGTGTTCTAAGACATTTCCTTCTAAATCGAGTAACGTTTCTATGGAAACGACAGGATTTTCTTTTGGGATACGACAAACACATTTCCGATCCACTAATCTTTCTTTACTGCATCCCTCACTCCCACACATTGACGAATTCACACGGAAATTTCGTCGCAATGAAATACGAGTACTATGTGTTCTAAGACATTTCCTTCTAAATCGAGTAACGTTTCTATGGAAACGACAGGATTTTCTTTTGGGATACGACAATCACATTTCCGAGCCACTAATCCTTCTTTACTGCTTTCCTCACTCCCACACATTGACGAATTCACACGGAAATTGCGTCGCTATGAATTACTATGGGTTCTATGACTTCTCCTTCTAAATCAAGTAACGTTTCTATGGAAACGAAAGGACTTTTTTTGGGATACGACAATCTCATTTCCGATCCACTAATCCTTCTTTACTGCATCCCTCACTCCCACACATTGACGAATTCACACGGAAATTGCGTCGCTATGAAATACGAGTACTATGTGTTCTAAGACATTTCCTTCTAAATCGAGTAACGTTTCTATGGAAACGACAGGATTTTCTTTTGGGATACGACAATCTCATTTCCGATCCACTAATCTTTCTTTACTGCATCCCTCACTCCCACACATTGACGAATTCACACGGAAATTGCGTCGCTATGAAATACGAGTACTATGTGTTCTAAGACATTTCCTTCTAAATCGAGTAACGTTTCTATGGAAACGACAGGATTTTCTTTTGGGATATGACAATCTCATTTCCGATTCACTAATCCTTCTTTACTGCATCCCTCACTCCCACACATTGACGAAATCACACGGAAATTCCGTCGCTATGAAATACTATGTGTTCTAAGACATTTCCTTCTAAATCGAGTAACGTTTCTATGGAAACGACAGGATTTTCTTTTGGGATACGACAATCTCATTTCCGATCCACTAATCCTTCTTTACTGCATCCCTCACTTAGAAACATTGACGAATTCACACGGAAATTCCGTCGCTATGAAATACGAGTACTATGTGTTCTAAGACATTTCCTTCTAAATCGAGTAACGTTTCTATGGAAACGACAGGATTTTCTTTTGGTATACGACAATCACATTTCCGATCCACTAATCCTTCTTTACTGCATCCCTCACTCCCACACATTGACGAATTCACACGCAAATTTCGTCGCTATGAATTACTATGGGTTCTATGACTTCTCCTTCTAAATCAAGTAACGTTTCTATGGAAACGACAGGACTTTTTTTTGGGATACGACAATCTCATTTCCGATCCACTAATCCTTCTTTACTGCATCCCTCACTCCCAAAACTTGACGAATTGACACGGAAATAGCGTCGCTATGAAATACTATGTGTTCTAAGACATTTCCTTCTTAATCGAGTAACGTTTCTATGGAAACGACAGGATTTTCTTTTGGGATACGACAATCTCATTTCCGATCCACTAATCCTTCTTTACTGCAACCCTCACTCCCACACATTGACGAATTCACACGGAAATTGCGTCGCTATGAAATAGGAGTACTGTGTGTCCTAAGACATTTCCTTCTAAATCGAGTAACGTTTATATGGAAACGACAGGATTTTCTTTTGGGATACGACAATCACATTTCCGATCCACTAATCCTTCTTTACTGCATCCCTCACTCCCAAACATTAACGAATTCACACGGAAATTCCGTCGCTATGTAATACGAGTACTATGTGGTCTAAGACATTTCCTTCTAAATCGAGTAACGTTTCTGTGGAAACGACAGGATTTTCGTTTGGGATACGACAATCACATTTCCGATCCACTAATCCTTCTTTACTGCATCCCTCACTCCCACACATTGACGAATTCACACGGAAATTCCGTCGCTATGAATTACTATGGGTTCTGTGACTTCTTTTTCTAAATCAAGTAACATTTCTACGGAAACGACAGGACTTTTTTTTGGGATACGACAATCTCATTTCCGATCCACTAATCCTTCTTTACTGCATCCCTCACTCCCAAACATTGACGAATTCACACGGAAATTGCGTCGCTATGAAATACTATGTGTTCTAAGACATTTCCTTCTAAATCGAGTAACGTTTCTATGGAAACGACAGGATTTTCTTTTGGGATACGACAATCACATTTCCGATCCACTAATCCTTCTTTACTGCATCCCTCACTCCCAAACATTGACGAATTCACACGGAAATTGCGTCGCTATGAAATACGAGTACTATGTGTTCTAAGACATTTCCTTCTAAATCGAGTAACGTTTCTATGGAAACGACAGGATTTTCTTTTGGGATACGACAATCTCATTTCCGATCCACTAATCCTACTTTACTGCATCCCTCACTCCCACACATTGACGAATTCACACGGAAATTGCGTCGCTATGAAATACGAGTACTATGTGTTCTAAGACATTTCCTTCTAAATCGAGTAACGTTTCTATGGAAACGACAGGATTTCCTTTTGGGATACGACAATCAAATTTCCGAGCCACTAATCCTTCTTTACTGCTTTCCTCACTCCCACACATTGACGAATTCACACGGAAATTGCGTCGCTATGAATTACTATGGGTTCTATGACTTCTCCTTCTAAATCAAGTAACGTTTCTATGGAAACGAAAGGACTTTTTTTTGGGATACGACAATCTCATTTCCGATCCACTAATCCTTCTTTACTGCATCCCTCACTATCAAACACTGACGAATTCACACTGAAATTGCGTCGCTATGAAATACTATGTGTTCTAAGACATTTCCTTCTAAATCGAGTAACGTTTCTATGGAAACGAGAGGATTTTCTTTTGGGATACGACAATCTCATTTCCGATCCACTAATCCTTCCTTACTGCATCCCTCACTCCCACACATTGACGAATTCACACGGAAATTGCGTCGCTATGAAATACGAGTACTATGTGTTCTAAGAAATTTCCTTCTAAATCGAGTAACGTTTCTATGGAAACGACAGGATTTTCTTTTGGGATATGACAATCTCATTTCCGATTCACTAATCCTACTTTACTGCATCCCTCACTCCCACACATTGCCGAAATCACACGGAAATTCCGTCGCTATGAAATACTATGTGTTCTAAGACATTTCCTTCTAAATCGAGTAACGTTTCTATGGAAACGACAGGATTTTCTTTTGGGATACGACAATCACATTTCCGAGCCACTAATCCTTCTTTACTGCTTTCCTCACTCCCACACATTGACGAATTCACACGGAAATTGCGTCGCTATGAATTACTATGGGTTCTATGACATCTCCTTCTAAATCAAGTAATGTTTCTATGGAAACGAAAGGACTTTTTTTGGGATACGACAATCTCATTTCCGATCCACTAATCCTTCTTTACTGCATCCCTCACTCCCACACATTGACGAATTCACACGGAAATTGCGTCGCTATGAAATACGAGTACTATGTGTTCTAAGACATTTCCTTCTAAATCGAGTAACGTTTCTATGGAAACGACAGGATTTTCTTTTGGGATACGACAATCTCATTTCCGATCCACTAATCCTTCTTTACTGCATCCCTCACTCCCACACATTGACGAATTCACACGCAAATTTCGTCGCTATGAATTACTATGGGTTCTATGAATTCTCCTTCTAAATCAAGTAACGTTTCTATGGAAACGACAGGACTTTTTTTTGGGATACGACAATCTCATTTCCGATCCACTAATCCTTCTTTACTGCATCCCTCACTCCCAAAACTTGACGAATTGACACGGAAATTGCGTCGCTATGAAATACTATGTGTTCTAAGACATTTCCTTCTTAATCGAGTAACGTTTCTATGGAAACGACAGGATTTTCTTTTGGGATACGACAATCTCATTTCCGATCCACTAATCCTTCTTTACTGCAACCCTCACTCCCACACATTGACGAATTCACACGGAAATTGCGTCGCTATGAAATAGGAGTACTGTGTGTCCTAAGACATTTCCTTCTAAATCGAGTAACGTTTATATGGAAACGACAGGATTTTCTTTTGGGATACGACAATCACATTTCCGATCCACTAATCCTTCTTTACTGCATCCCTCACTCCCAAACATTGACGAATTCACACGGAAATTCCGTCGCTATGGCCCACATCTCGTGGTCGTGCGGTAGCGTTCTCGCTTCCCACGCCCGGGTTCCCGGGTTCGATTCCCGGCGGGGTCAGGGATTTTCTCTGCCTCGTGATGGCTGGGTGTTGTGTGCTGTCCTTAGGTTAGTTACGTTTAATTAGTTCTAAGTTCTAGGCGACTGATGACCTCAGCAGTTGAGTCGCATAGTGCTCAGAGCCATTTGACCCAAGCCATCCGTCGCTATGAAATACGAGTACTACGTGGTCTAAGACATTTCCTTCTAAATCGAGTAACGTTTCTATGGAAACGACAGGATTTTCGTTTGGGATACGACAATCACATTTCCGATCCACTAATCCTTCTTTACTGCATCCCTCACTCCCACACATTGACGAATTCACACGGAAATTCCGTCGCTATGAATTACTATGGGTTCTGTGACTTCTTTTTCTAAATCAAGTAACATTTCTACGGAAACGACAGGACTTTTTTTTGGGATACGACAATCTCATTTCCGATCCACTAATCCTTCTTTACTGCATCCCTCACTCCCAAACATTGACGAATTCACACGGAAATTGCGTCGCTATGAAATACTATGTGTTCTAAGACATTTCCTTCTAAATCGAGTAACGTTTCTATGGAAACGACAGGATTTTCTTTTGGGATACGACAATCACATTTCCGATCCACTAATCCTTCTTTACTGCATCCCTCACTCCCAAACATTGACGAATTCACACGGAAATTGCGTCGCTATGAAATACGAGTACTATGTGTTCTAAGACATTTCCTTCTAAATCGAGTAACGTTTCTATGGAAACGACAGGATTTTCTTTTGGGATACGACAATCTCATTTCCGATCCACTAATCCTTCTTTACTGCATCCCTCACTCCCACACATTGACGAATTCACACGGAAATTGCGTCGCTATGAAATACGAGTACTATGTGTTCTAAGACATTTCCTTCTAAATCGAGTAACGTTTCTATGGAAACGACTGGATTTTCTTCTGGGATACGACAATCAAATTTCCGACCCACTAATCCTTCTTTACTGCTTTCCTCAATCCCACACATTGACGAATTCACACGGAAATTGCGTCGCTATGAATTACTATGGGTTCTATGACTTCTCCTTCTAAATCAAGTAACGTTTCTATGGAAACGAAAGGACTTTTTTTTGGGATACGACAATCTCATTTCCGATCCACTAATCCTTCTTTACTGCATCCCTCACTATCAAACACTGACGAATTCACACTGAAATTGCGTCGCTATGAAATACTATGTGTTCTAAGACATTTCCTTCTAAATCGAGTAACGTTTCTATGGAAACGAGAGGATTTTCTTTTGGGATACGACAATCTCATTTCCGATCCACTAATCCTTCCTTACTGCATCCCTCACTCCCACACATTGACGAATTCACACGGAAATTGCGTCGCTATGAAATACGAGTACTATGTGTTCTAAGACATTTCCTTCTAAATCGAGTAACGTTTCTATGGAAACGACAGGATTTTCTTTTGGGATATGACAATCTCATTTCCGATTCACTAATCCTTCTTTACTGCATCCCTCACTCCCACACATTGCCGAAATCACACGGAAATTCCGTCGCTATGAAATACTATGTGTTCTAAGACATTTCCTTCTAAATCGAGTAACGTTTCTATGGAAACGACAGGATTTTCTTTTGGGATACGACAATCTCATTTCCGATCCACTAATCCTTCTTTACTGCATCCCTCACTTAGAAACATTGACGAATTCACACGGAAATTCCGTCGCTATGAAATACGAGTACTATGTGTTCTAAGACATTTCCTTCTAAATCGAGTAACGTTTCTATGGAAACGACAGGATTTTCTTTTGGTATACGACAATCACATTTCCGATCCACTAATCCTTCTTTACTGCATCCCTCACTCCCACACATTGACGAATTCACACGGAAATTTCGTCGCTATGAATTACTATGGGTTCTATGACTTCTCCTTCTAAATCAAGTAACGTTTCTATGGAAACGGCAGGACTTTTTTTTGGGATACGACAATCTCATTTCCGATCCACTAATCCTTCTTTACTGCATCCCTCACTCCCAAAACTTGACTAATTGACACGGAAATTGCGTCGCTATGAAATACTATGTGTTCTAAGACATTTCCTTCTAAATCGAGTAACGTTTCTATGGAAACGACACGATTTTCTTTTGGGATACGACAATCTCATTTCCGATCCACTAATCCTCCTTTACTGCATCCCTCACTCCCACACATTGACGAATTCACACGGAAATTGCGTCGCTATGAAATACGAGTACTGTGTGTCCTAAGACATTTCCTTCTAAATCGAGTAACGTTTATATGGAAACGACAGGATTTTCTTTTGGGATACGACAATCACATTTCCGATCCACTAATCCTTCTTTACTGCATCCCTCACTCCCAAACATTGACGAATTCACACGGAAATTCCGTCGCTATGAAATACGAGTACTATGTGGTCTAAGACATTTCCTTCTAAATCGAGTAACGTTTCTATGGAAACGACAGGACTTTCGTTTGGGATACGACAATCACATTTCCGATCCACTAATCCTTCTTTACTGCATCCCTCACTCCCACACATTGACGAATTCACACGGAAATTCCGTCGCTATGAATTACTATGGGTTCTGTGACTTCTCCTTCTAAATCAAGTAACATTTCTACGGAAACGACAGGACTTTTTTTTGGGATACGACAATCTCATTTCCGATCCACTAATCCTTCTTTACTGCATCCCTCACTCCCAAACATTGACGAATTCACACGGAAATTGCGTCGCTATGAAATACTATGTGTTCTAAGACATTTCCGTCTAAATCGAGTAACGTTTCTATGGAAACGACAGGATTTTCTTTTGGGATACGACAATCACATTTCCGATCCACTAATCCTTCTTTACTGCATCCCTCACTCCCAAACATTGACGAATTCACACGGAAATTGCGTCGCTATGAAATACGAGTACTATGTGTTCTAAGACATTTCCTTCTAAATCGAGTAACGTTTCTATGGAAACGACAGGATTTTCTTTAGGGATACGACAATCTCATTTCCGATCCACTAATCCTTCTTTACTGCATCCCTCACTCCCACACATTGACGAATTCACACGGAAATTGCGTCGCTATGAAATACGAGTACTATGTATTCTAAGACATTTCGTTCTAAATCGAGTAACGTTTCAATGGAAACGACAGGATTTTCTTTTGGGATACGACAATCTCATTTCCGATCCACTAATCCTTCTTTACTGCATCCCTCACTTAGAAACATTGACGAATTCACACGGAAATTCCGTCGCTATGAAATACGAGTACTATGTGTTCTAAGACATTTCCTTCTAAATCGAGTAACGTTTCTATGGAAACGACAGGATTTTCTTTTGGTATACGACAATCACATTTCCGATCCACTAATCCTTCTTTACTGCATCCCTCACTCCCACACATTGACGAATTCACACGGAAATTTCGTCGCTATGAATTACTATGGGTTCTATGACTTCTCCTTCTAAATCAAGTAACGTTTCTATGGAAACGACAGGACTTTTTTTTGGGATACGACAATCTCATTTCCGATCCACTAATCCTTCTTTACTGCATCCCTCACTCCCAAAACTTGACGAATTGACACGGAAATTGCGTCGCTATGAAATACTATGAGTTCTAAGACATTTCCTTCTAAATCGAGTAACGTTTCTATGGAAACGACACGATTTTCTTTTGGGATACGACAATCTCATTTCCGATCCACTAATCCTCCTTTACTGCATCCCTCACTCCCACACATTGACGAATTCACACGGAAATTGCGTCGCTATGAAATACGAGTACTGTGTGTCCTAAGACATTTCCTTCTAAATCGAGTAACGTTTATATGGAAACGACAGGATTTTCTTTTGGGATACGACAATCACATTTCCGATCCACTAATCCTTCTTTACTGCATCCCTCACTCCCAAACATTGACGAATTCACACGGAAATTCCGTCGCTATGAAATACGAGTACTATGTGGTCTAAGACATTTCCTTCTAAATCGAGTAACGTTTCTATGGAAACGACAGGATTTTCGTTTGGGATACGACAATCACATTTCCGATCCACTAATCCTTCTTTACTGCATCCCTCACTCCCACACATTGACGAATTCACACGGAAATTCCGTCGCTATGAATTACTATGGGTTCTGTGACTTCTCCTTCTAAATCAAGTAATATTTCTACGGAAACGACAGGACTTTTTTTTGGGATACGACAATCTCATTTCCGATCCACTAATCCTTCTTTACTGCATCCCTCACTCCCAAACATTGACGAATTCACACGGAAATTGCGTCGCTATGAAATACGAGTACTATGTGTTCTAAGACATTTCCTTCTAAATCGAGTAACGTTTCTATGGAAACGACAGGATTTTCTTTTGGGATACGACAATCTCATTTCCGATCCACTAATCCTTCTTTACTGCATCCCTCACTCCCACACATTGACGAATTCACACGGAAATTGCGTCGCTATGAAATACGAGTACTATGTGTTCTAAGACATTTCCTTCTAAATCGAGTAACGTTTCTATGGAAACGACAGGATTTTCTTTTGGGATACGACAATCACATTTCCGAGCCACTAATCCTTCTTTACTGCTTTCCTCACTCCCACACATTGACGAATTCACACGGAAATTGCGTCGCTATGAATTACTATGGGTTCTATGACTTCTCCTTCTAAATCAAGTAACGTTTCTATGGAAACGAAAGGACTTTTTTTTGGGATACGACAATCTCATTTCCGATCCACTAATCCTTCTTTACTGCATCCCTCACTATCAAACACTGACGAATTCACACTGAAATTGCGTCGCTATGAAATACTATGTGTTCTAAGACATTTCCTTCTAAATCGAGTAACGTTTCTATGGAAACGACAGGATTTTCTTTTGGGATACGACAATCTCATTTCCGATCCACTAATCCTTCTTTACTGCATCCCTCACTCCCACACATTGACGAATTCACACGGAAATTGCGTCGCTATGAAATACGAGTACTATGTGTTCTAAGACATTTCCTTCTAAATCGAGTAACGTTTCTATGGAAACGACAGGATTTTCTTTTGGGATATGACAATCTCATTTCCGATTCACTAATCCTTCTTTACTGCATCCCTCACTCCCACACATTGCCGAAATCACACGGAAATTCCGTCGCTATGAAATACTATGTGTTCTAAGACATTTCCTTCTAAATCGAGTAACGTTTCTATGGAAACGACAGGATTTTCTTTTGGGATACGACAATCTCATTTCCGATCCACTAATCCTTCTTTACTGCATCCCTCACTTAGAAACATTGACGAATTCACACGGAAATTCCGTCGCTATGAAATACGAGTACTATGTGTTCTAAGACATTTCCTTCTAAATCGAGTAACGTTTCTATGGAAACGACAGGATTTTCTTTTGGTATACGACAATCACATTTCCGATCCACTAATCCTTCTTTACTGCATCCCTCACTTCCACACATTGACGAATTCACACGGAAATTTCGTCGCTATGAATTACTATGGGTTCTATGACTTCTCCTTCTAAATCAAGTAACGTTTCTATGGAAACGGCAGGACTTTTTTTTGGGATACGACAATCTCATTTCCGATCCACTAATCCTGCTTTACTGCATCCCTCACTCCCAAAACTTGACGAATTGACACGGAAATTGCGTCGCTATGAAATACTATGTGTTCTAAGACATTTCCTTCTAAATCGAGTAACGTTTCTATGGAAACGACACGATTTTCTTTTGGGATACGACAATCTCATTTCCGATCCACTAATCCTCCTTTACTGCATCCCTCACTCCCACACATTGACGAATTCACACGGAAATTGCGTCGCTATGAAATACGAGTACTGTGTGTCCTAAGACATTTCCTTCTAAATCGAGTAACGTTTATATGGAAACGACAGGATTTTCTTTTGGGATACGACAATCACATTTCCGATCCACTAATCCTTCTTTACTGCATCCCTCACTCCCAAACATTGACGAATTCCCACGGAAATTCCGTCGCTATGAAATACGAGTACTATGTGGTCTAAGACATTTCCTTCTAAATCGAGTAACGTTTCTATGGAAACGACAGGACTTTCGTTTGGGATACGACAATCACATTTCCGATCCACTAATCCTTCTTTACTGCATCCCTCACTCCCACACATTGACGAATTCACACGGAAATTCCGTCGCTATGAATTACTATGGGTTCTGTGACTTCTCCTTCTAAATCAAGTAACATTTCTACGGAAACGACAGGACTTTTTTTTGGGATACGACAATCTCATTTCCGATCCACTAATCCTTCTTTACTGCATCCCTCACTCCCAAACATTGACGAATTCACACGGAAATTGCGTCGCTATGAAATACTATGTGTTCTAAGACATTTCCTTCTAAATCGAGTAACGTTTCTATGGAAACGACAGGATTTTCTTTTGGGATACGACAATCACATTTCCGATCCACTAATCCTTCTTTACTGCATCCCTCACTCCCAAACATTGACGAATTCACACGGAAATTGCGTCGCTATGAAATACGAGTACTATGTGTTCTAAGACATTTCCTTCTAAATCGAGTAACGTTTCTATGGAAACGACAGGATTTTCTTTTGGGATACGACAATCTCATTTCCGATCCACTAATCCTTCTTTACTGCATCCCTCACTCCCACACAATGACGAATTCACACGGAAATTGCGTCGCTATGAAATACGAGTACTATGTATTCTAAGACATTTCGTTCTAAATCGAGTAACGTTTCTTGGAAACGACAGGATTTTCTTTTGAGATACGACAATCTCATTTCCGATCCACAAATCCTTCTTTACTGCATCCCTCACTCCCACACATTGACGAATTCACACGGAAATTGCGTCGCTATGAAATACGAGTACTATGTGTTCTAAGACATTTCCTTCTAAATCGAGTAACGTTTCTATGGAAACGACAGGATTTTCTTTTGGGATACGACAATCTCATTTCCGATCCACTAATCCTTCTTTACTGCATCCCTCACTCCCACACATTGACGAATTCACACGGAAATTGCGTCGCTATGAAATACGAGTACTATGTATTGTAAGACGTTTCGTTCTAAATCGAGTAACGTTTCTATGGAAACGACAGGATTTTCTTTTGGGATATGACAATCTCATTTCCGATTCACTAATCCTTCTTTACTGCATCCCTCACTCCCACACATTGCCGAAATCACACGGAAATTCCGTCGCTATGAAATACTATGTGTTCTAAGACATTTCCTTCTAAATCGAGTAACGTTTCTATGGAAACGACAGGATTTTCTTTTGGTATACGACAATCACATTTCCGATCCACTAATCCTTCTTTACTGCATCCCTCACTCCCACACATTGACGAATTCACACGGAAATTTCGTCGCTATGAATTACTATGGGTTCTATGACTTCTCCTTCTAAATCAAGTAACGTTTCTATGGAAACGGCAGGACTTTTTTTTGGGATACGACAATCTCATTTCCGATCCACTAATCCTTCTTTACTGCATCCCTCACTCCCAAAACTTGAAGAATTGACACGGAAATTGCGTCGCTATGAAATACTATGTGTTCTAAGACATTTCCTTCTAAATCGAGTAACGTTTCTATGGAAACGACACGATTTTCTTTTGGGATACGACAATCTCATTTCCGATCCACTAATCCTCCTTTACTGCATCCCTCACTCCCACACATTGACGAATTCACACGGAAATTGCGTCGCTATGAAATACGAGTACTGTGTGTCCTAAGACATTTCCTTCTAAATCGAGTAACGTTTATATGGAAACGACAGGATTTTCTTTTGGGATACGACAATCACATTTCCGATCCACTAGTCCTTCTTTACTGCATCCCTCACTCCCAAACATTGACGAATTCACACGGAAAGTCCGTCGCTATGAAATACGAGTACTTTGTGGTCTAAGACATTTCCTTCTAAATCGAGTAATGTTTCCATGGAAACGACAGGACTTTCGTTTGGAATACGACAATCACATTTCCGATCCACTAATCCTTCTTTACTGCATCCCTCACTCCCACACATTGACGAATTCACACGGAAATTCCGTCGCTATGAATTACTATGGGTTCTGTGACTTCTCCTTCTAAATCAAGTAACATTTCTACGGAAACGACAGGACTTTTTTTTGGGATACGACAATCTCATTTCCGATCCACTAATCCTTCTTTACTGCATCCCTCACTCCTAAACATTGACGAATTCACACGGAAATTGCGTCGCTATGAAATACTATGTGTTCTAAGACATTTCCTTCTAAATCGAGTAACGTTTCTATGGAAACGACAGGATTTTCTTTTGGGATACGACAATCACATTTCCGATCCACTAATCCTTCTTTACTGCATCCCTCACTCCCAAACATTGACGAATTGACACGGAAATTGCGTCGCTATGAAATACGAGTACTATGTGTTCTAAGACATTTCCTTCTAAATCGAGTAACGTTTCTATGGTAACGACAGGATTTTCTTTTGGGATACGACAATCTCATTTCCGATCCACTAATCCTTCTTTACTGCATCCCTCACTCCCACACATTGACGAATTCACACGGAAATTGCGTCGCTATGAAATACGAGTACTATGTATTCTAAGACATTTCGTTCTAAATCGAGTAACGTTTCTATGGAAACGACAGGATTTTCTTTTGAGATACGACAATCTCATTTCCGATCCACAAATCCTTCTTTACTGCATCCCTCACTCCCACACATTGACGAATTCACACGGAAATTGCGTCGCTATGAAATACGAGTACTATGTGTTCTAAGACATTTCCTTCTAAATCGAGTAACGTTTCTATGGAAACGACAGGATTTTCTTTTGGGATACGACAGTCTCATTTCCGATCCACTAATCCTTCTTTACTGCATCCCTCACTCCCACACATTGACGAATTCACACGGAAATTGCGTCGCTATGAAATACGAGTACTATGTATTCTAAGACATTTCGTTCTAAATCGAGTAACGTTTCTATGGAAACGACAGGATTTTCTTTTGGGATATGACAATCTCATTTCCGATCCACGAATCCTTCTTTACTGCATCCCTCACTCCCAAACATTGACGAATTCACACGGAAATTGCGTCGCTATGAATTACTATGGGTTCTGTGACTTCTCCTTCTAAATCAAGTAACATTTCTACGGAAACGACAGGACTTTTTTTTGGGATACGACAATCTCATTTCCGATCCACTAATCCTTCTTTACTGCATCCCTCACTCCCAAACATTGACGAATTCACACGGAAATTGCGTCGCTATGAATTACTATGGGTTCTATGACTTCTCCTTCTAAATCAAGTAACGTTTCTATGGAAACGAAAGGACTTTTTTTTGGGATACGACAATCTCATTTCCGATCCACTAATCCTTCTTTACTGCATCCCTCACTCCCACACATTGACGAATTCACACGGAAATTGCGTCGCTATGAAATACGAGTACTATGTGTTCTAAGACATTTCCTTCTAAATCGAGTAACGTTTCTATGGAAACGACAGGATTTTCTTTTGGGATACGACAATCTCATTTCCGATCCACTAATCTTTCTTTACAGCATCCCTCACTCCCACACATTGACGAATTCACACGGAATTTGCGTCGCTATGAAATACGAGTACTATGTGTTCTAAGACATTTCCTTCTAAATCGAGTAACGTTTCTATGGAAACGACAGGATTTTCTTTTGGGATATGACAATCTCATTTCCGATCCACTAATCCATCTTTACTGCATCCCTCACTCCCACACATTGACGAATTCACACGGAAATTCCGTCGCTATGAATTACTATGGGATCTGTGACTTCTCCTTCTAAATCAAGTAACATTTCTACGGAAACGACAGGACTTTTTTTTGGGATACGACAATCTCATTTCCGATCCACTAATCCTTCTTTACTGCATCCCTCACTCCCAAACATTGACGAATTCACACGGAAATTGCGTCGCTATGAAATACTATGTGTTCTAAGACATTTCCTTCTAAATCGAGTAACGTTTCTATGGAAACGACAGGATTTTCTTTTGGGATACGACAATCACATTTCCGATCCACTAATCCTTCTTTACTGCATCCCTCACTCCCAAACATTGACGAATTCACACGGAAATTGCGTCGCTATGAAATACGAGTACTATGTGTTCTAAGACATTTCCTTCTAAATCGAGTAACGTTTCTAAGGAAACGACAGGATTTTCTTTTGGTATACGACAATCACATTTCCGATCCACAAATCCTTCTTTACTGCATCCCTCACTCCCACACATTGACGAATTCACACGGAAATTTCGTCGCTATGAATTACTATGGGTTCTATGACTTCTCCTTCTAAATCAAGTAACGTTTCTATGGAGACGACAGGACTTTTTTTTGGGATACGACAATCTCATTTCCGATCCACTAACCCTTCTTTACTGCATCCCTCACTCCCAAAACTTGACGAATTGACACGGAAATTGCGTCGCTATGAAATACTATGTGTTCTAAGACATTTCCTTCTAAATCGAGTAACGTTTCTATGGAAACGACAGGATTTTCTTTTGGGATACGACAATCTCATTTCCGATCCACTAATCCTTCTTTACTGCATCCCTCACTCCCAAACATTGACGAATTCACACGGAAATTGCGTCGCTATGAAATACTATGTGTTCTACGACATTTCCTTCTAAATCGAGTAACGTTTCTATGGAAACGACAGGATTATCTTTTGGGATACGACAATCACATTTCCGATCCACTAATCCTTCTTTACTGCATCCCTCACTCCCAAACATTGACGAATTCACACGGAAATTGCGTCGCTATGAAATACGAGTACTATGTGTTCTAAGACATTTCCTTCTAAATCGAGTAACGTTTCTATGGAAACGACAGGATTTTCTTTTGGCATACTATAATCACATTTCCGATCCACTAATCCTTCTTTACTGCATCCCTCACTCCCACACATTGACGAATTCACACGGAAATTCCGTCGCTATGAAATACTATGTGTTCTAAGACATTTCCTTCTAAATCGAATAACGTTTCTATGGAAACGACAGGATTTTCTTTTGGGATACGACAATCTCATTTCCGATCCACTAATCCTTCTTTACTGCATCCCTCACTTACAAACATTGACGAATTCACACGGAAATTCCGTCGCTATGAAATACGAGTACTATGTGTTCTAAGACATTTCCTTCTAAATCGAGTAACGTTTCTATGGAAACGACAGGATTTTCTTTTGGGATACGACAATCTCATTTCCGATCCACTAATCCTTCTTTACTGCATCCCTCACTCCCAAACATTGACGAATTCACACGGAAATTGCGTCGCTATGAAATACTATGTGTTCTAAGACATTTCCTTCTAAATCGAGGAACGTTTCTATGGAAACGACAGGATTTCCTTTTGGGATACGACAATCACATTTCCGATCCACTAATCCTTCTTTACTGCATCCCTCACTCAAAAACATTGACGAATTCACACGGAAATTGCGTCGCTATGAAATACGAGTACTGTGTGTTCCAAGACATTTCCTTCTAAATCGAGTAACGTTTCTATGGAAACGACAGGATTTTCTTTTGGGATACGACGATCGCATTTCCGATCCACTAATCCTTCTTTACTGCATCCCTCACTCCCAAACATTGACGAATTCACACGGACATTCCGTCGCTATGAATTACTATGGGTTCTATGACATCTCCTTCTAAATCAAGTAACATTTCTATGGAAACGACAGGACTTTTTTTTGGGATACGACAATCTCATTTCCGATCCACTAATCCTTCTATACTGCATCCCTCACTCCCAAACATTGACGAATTCACACGGAAATTGCGTCGCTATGAAATACTATGTGTTCTAAGAAATTTCCTTCTAAATCGAGTAACGTTTCTATGGAAACGACAGGATTTTCTTTTGGGATACGACAATCACAATCCCGATCCACTAATTCTTCTTTACTGCATCCCTCACTCCCAAACATTGACGAATTCACACGGAAATTCCGTCGCTATGAAATACGAGTACTATGTGTTCTAAGACATTTCCTTCTAAATCGAGTAACGTTTCTATGGAAACGACAGGACTTTTTTTTGGGATACGACAATCTCATTTCCGATCCACTAATCCTTCTTTACTGCATCCCTCACTCCCACACATTGGCGAATTCACACGGAAATTGCGTCGCTATGAAATACGAGTACTATGTGTTCTAAGACATTTCCATCTAAATCGAGTAACGTTTCTATGGTAACGACAGGATTTGCTTTTGGGATACGACAATCACATTTCCGATCCACTAATCCTTCTTTACTGCATCCCTCACTCCCAAACATTGACGAATTCACACGGAAATTGTGTCGCTATGAAATACGAGTACTATGTGTTCTAAGACATTTCCTTCTAAATCGAGTAACGTTTCTATGGAAACGACAGGATTTTCTTTTGGGATACGACAATCACATTTCCGATCCACTATTCCTTCTTTACTGCATCCCTCACTCCCACACATTGACGAATTCACACGGAAATTCCGTCGCTATGAATTACTATGGGTTCTATGGCTTCTCCTTCTAAATCAAGTAACATTACTATGGAAACGACAGGACTTATTTTCGGGATACAACAATCTCATTTCCGATCCACTAATCCTTATTTACTGCATCCCTCACTCCCAAACATTGACGAATTCACACGGAAATTGCGTCGCTATGAAATACTATGTGTTCTAAGACATTTCCTTCTAAATCGAGTAACGTTTCTGTGGAAACGACAGGATTTTCTTTTGGGATGCGACAATCACATTTCCGATCCACTAATCCTTCTTTACTGCATCCCTCACTCCCAAACATTGACGAATTCACACGGAAATTGCGTCGCTATGAAATACGAGTACTATGTGTTCTAAGACATTTCCTTCTACATCGAGTAACGTTTCTATGGGAATGACAGGACTTTTTTTTGGGATACGACAATCTCATTTTCGATCCACTAATCCTTCTTTACTGATCCCTCACTCCCAAACATTGACGAATTCACACGGAAATTGCGTCACTATGAAATACTATGTGTTCTAAGACATTTCCTTCTATATCGAGTAACGTTTCAATGGAAACGACAGGATTTTCTTTTGGGATACGACAATCACATTTCCGATCCACTAATCCTTCTTTACTGCATCCCTCACTCCGAAACATTGACGAATTCACACGGAAATTGCTTCGCTATGAAATACGAGTACAACGTGTTCTAAGACATTTCCTTCTAAATCGAGTAACGTTTCTATGGAAACGACAGGATTTTCTTTTGGGATACGAGAATCACATATCCGATCCACTAATCCCTCTTTACTGCATCCCTCACTCCAACACATTGACGAATTCACACGGAAATTGCGTCGTTATGAAATACGAGTACTATGTGTTCTAAGACATTTCCTTGTAAATCGAGTAACGTTTCTATGGAAACGACAGGATTTTCTTTTGGGATACGACAATCACATTTCCGATCCACCAATCCTTCTTTACTGCATCCCTCACTCTCACACATTGACGAATTCACACGGAAATTCCGTCGCTTTGAATTACTATGGGTTCTATGACTTCTCCTTGTAAATCAAGTAACATTTCTATGGAAACGACAGGACTTTTTTTTGGGATACGACAATCTCATTTCCGATCCACTAATCCTTCTTTACTGCATCCCTCACTCCCACACATTGACGAATTCACACGGAAATTGCGTCGCTATGAAATACTATGTGTTCTAAGACATTTCCTTCTAAATCGAGTATCGTTTCTATGGAAACGACAGGATTTTCTTTTGGGATACGACAATCACATTTCCGATCCACTAATCCTTCTTTACTGCATCCCTCACTCCCAAACATTGACGAATTCACACGGAAATTGCGTTGCTATGAAATACTATGTGTTCTAAGACATTTCCTTCTAACTCGAGTAACGTTTCTATGGAAACGACAGGATTATCTTTTGGGATACGAGAATCACATTTTCGATCCACTAATCCTTCCTTACAGCATCCCTCACTCCCAAACATTGACGAATTCACACGGATACTCCGTCGCTATGAAATACGAGTACTATGTGTTCTAAGACATTTCCTTCTAAATCGAGTAACGTTTCTATGGAAACGACAGTATTTTCTTTTGGGATACGACAATCTCATTTCCGATCCACTAATCCTTCTTTACTTCATCCCTCACTCCCACACATTGACGAATTCACACGGAAATTGCGTCGCTATGAAATACGAGTACTATGTGTTCTAAGACATTTCCTTCTAAATCGAGTAACGTTTCTATGGAAACACAGGATTTTCTTTTGGGATACGACAATCACATTTCCGATCCACTAATCCTTCTTTACTGCATCCCTCACTCCCAAACATTGACGAATTCACACGGAAATTCCGTCGCTATGAAATACGAGTACTATGTGTTCTAAGACATTTCCTTCTAAATCGAGTAACGTTTCCATGGAAACGACAGGATTATCTTTTGGGATACGACAATCACATTTCCGATCCACTAATCCTTCTTTACTGCATCCCTCACTCCCAAACATTGACGAATTCACACGGAAATTGCGTCGCTATGAAATACTATGTGTTCTAAGACATTTCCTTCTAAATCGAGTAACGTTTCTATGGAAACGACAGGATTTTCTTTTGGGATACGACAATCTCATTTCCGATCCACTAATCCTTCTTTACTGCATCCCTCACTCCCAAACATTGACGAATTCACACGCTAATTCCGTCGCTAAGAAATACGAGTACTATGTGTTCTAAGACATTTCCTTCTAAATCGAGTAACATTTCTATGGAAACGACAGGATTTTCTTTTGGGATACGACAATCACATTTCCGAACCACTAATCCTCCTTTACTGCAACCCTCACTCCCAAATATTGACGAATTCACACGGAAATTGCGTCGCTATGAAATACTATGTGTTAGAAGACATTTCCTTCTAAATCGAGTAACGTTTCTATGGAAACGACAGGATTTTCTTTTGGGATACGACAATCTCATTTCCGATCCACTAATCCTTCCTTACTCCATGCCTCACTCCCACACATTGACGAATTCACACGGAAATTCCGTCGCTATGAAATACTATGTGTTCTAAGACATTTCCTTCTAAATCGAGTAACGTTTCTATGGAAACGACAGGATTTTCTTTTGGGATACGACAATCACATTTCCGATCCACTAATCCTTCTTTACTGCATCCCTCACTCCCAAACATTGACGAATTCACACGGAAATTCCGGCGCAATGAAATACGAGTACTATGTTTTCTAAGACATTTCCTTCTAAATCGAGTGACATTTCTATGGAAACGACAGGATTTTCTTTTGGGATACGACAATCACATTTCCGATCCACTAATCCTCCTTTACTGCAACCCTCACTCCCAAACATTGACGAATTCACACGGAAAATGCATCGCTATGAAATACTATGTGTTCTAAGACATTTCCTTCTAAATTGAGTAACGTTTCTATGGAAACGACAGGATTTTCTTTTGGGATACGACAATCACATTTCCGATCCACTAATCCTTCTTTACTGCATCCCTCACTCCCAAACATTGACGAATTCACACGGAAATTGCGTCGCTATGAAATACTATGTGTTCTAAGACATTTCGTTCTAAATCGAGTAACGTTTCTATGGAAACGACAGGATTTTCTTTTGGGATACGACAATCACATTTCCGATCCACTAATCCTTCTTTACTGCATCCCTCACTCCCAAACATTGACGAATTCACACGGAAATTGCGTCGCTATGAAATACTATGTGTTCTAAGACATTTCCTTCTAAATCGAGTAACGTTTCTATGGAAACGACAGGATTATCTTTTGGGATACGACAATCACATTTCCGATCCACTAATCCTTGATTACAGCATCCCTCACTCCCAAACATTGACGAATTCACACGGATACTCCGTCGCTATGAAATACGAGTACTATGTGTTCTAAGACATTTCCTTCTAAATCGAGTAACGTTTCTATGGAAACGACAGGATTTTCTTTTGGGATACGACAATCTCATTTCCGATCCACTAATCCTTCTTTACTTCATCCCTCACTCCCACACATTGACGAATTCACACGGAAATTGCGTCGCTATGAAATACGAGTACTATGTGTTCTAAGACATTTCCTTCTAAATCGAGTAACGTTTCTATGGAAACGACAGGATTTTCTTTTGGGATACGACAATCTCATTTTCGTTCCACTAATCCTTCCTTACTGCATGCCTCACTCCCACACATTGACGAATTCACACGGAAATTCCGTCGCTATGAAATACTATGTGTTCTAAGACATTTCCTTCTAAATCGAGTAACGTTTCTATGGAAACGACAGGATTTTCTTTTGGGATACGACAATCACATTTCCGATCCACTAATCCTTCTTTACTGCATCCCTCACTCCCAAACATTGACGAATTCACACGGAAATTCCGTCGCAATGAAATACGAGTACTATGTTTTCTAAGACATTTCCTTCTAAATCGAGTGACATTTCTATGGAAACGACAGGATTTTCTTTTGGGATACGACAATCACATTTCCGATCCACTAATCCTCCTTTACTGCAACCCTCACTCCCAAACATTGACGAATTCACACGGAAAATGCATCGCTATGAAATACTATGTGTTCTAAGACATTTCCTTCTAAATTGAGTAACGTTTCTATGGAAACGACAGGATTTTATTTTGGGATACGACAATCACATTTCCGATCCACCAATCCTTCTTTACTGCATCCCTCACTCTCACACATTGACGAATTCACACGGAAATTCCGTCGCTTTGAATTACTATGGGTTCTATGACTTCTCCTTGTAAATCAAGTAACATTTCTATGGAAACGACAGGACTTTTTTTTGGGATACGACAATCTCATTTCCGATCCACTAATCCTTCTTTACTGCATCCCTCACTCCCAAACATTGACGAATTCTACGGAAATTGCGTCGCTATGAAATACTATGTGTTCTAAGACATTTCCTTCTAAATCGAGTAACGTTTCTATGGAAACGACAGGATTTTTTTTTGGGATACGACAATCACATTTCCGATCCACTAATCCTTCTTTACTGCATCCCTCACTCCCAAACATTGACGAATTCACACGGAAATTGCGTCGCTATGAAATACTATGTGTTCTAAGACATTTCCTTCTAAATCGAGTAACGTTTCTATGGAAACGACAGGATTATCTTTTGGGATACGACAATCACATTTCCGATCCACTAATCCTTGATTACAGCATCCCTCACTCCCAAACATTGACGAATTCACACGGATACTCCGTCGCTATGAAATACGAGTACTATGTGTTCTAAGACATTTCCTTCTAAATCGAGTAACGTTTCTATGGAAACGACAGGATTTTCTTTTGGGATACGACAATCTCATTTCCGATCCACTAATCCTTCTTTACTTCATCCCTCACTCCCACACATTGACGAATTCACACGGAAATTGCGTCGCTATGAAATACGAGTACTATGTGTTCTAAGACATTTCCTTCTAAATCGAGTAACGTTTCTATGGAAACACAGGATTTTCTTTTGGGATACGACAATCACATTTCCGATCCACTAATCCTTCTTTACTGCATCCCTCACTCCCAAACATTGACGAATTCACACGGAAATTCCGTCGCTACGAAATACGAGTACTATGTGTTCTAAGACATTTCCTTCTAAATCGAGTAACGTTTCCATGGAAACGACAGGATTATCTTTTGGGATACGACAATCACATTTCCGATCCACTAATCCTTCTTTACTGCATCCCTCACTCCCAAACATTGACGAATTAACACGGAAATTGCGTCGCTATGAAATACTATGTGTTTTAAGACATTTCCTTCTAAATCGAGTAACGTTTCTATGGAAACGACAGGATTTTCTTTTGGGATACGACAATCTCATTTCCGATCCACTAATCCTTCTTTACTGCATCCCTCACTCCCAAACATTGACGAATTCACACGCTAATTCCGTCGCTAAGAATTACGAGTACTATGTGTTCTAAGACATTTCCTTCTAAATCGAGTAACATTTCTATGGAAACGACAGGATTTTCTTTTGGGATACGACAATCACATTTCCGATCCACTAATCCTCCTTTACTGCAACCCTCACTCATAAAAACATTGACGAATTCACACGGAAATTGCGTCGCTATGAAATACTATGTGTTAGAAGACATTTCCTTCTAAATCGAGTAACGTTTCTATGGAAACGACAGGATTTTCTTTTGGGATACGACAATCTCATTTCCGATCCACTAATCCTTCCTTACTGCATCCCTCACTCCCACACATTGACGAATTCACACGGAAATTCCGTCGCTATGAAATACTTTGTGTTCTAAGACATTTCCTTCTAAATCGAGTAACGTTTCTATGGAAACGACAGGATTTTCTTTTGGGATACGACAATCACATTTCCGATCCACTAATCCTTCTTTACTGCATCCCTCACTCCCAAACATTGACGAATTCACACGGAAATTCCGTCGCTATGAAATACGAGTACTATGTTTTCTAAGACATTTCCTTCTAAATCGAGTGATATTTCTATGGAAACGACAGGATTTTCTTTTGGGATACGACAATCACATTTCCGATCCACTAATCCTCCTTTACTGCAACCCTCACTCCCAAACATTGACGAATTCACACGGAAAATGCATCGCTATGAAATACTATGTGTTCTAAGACATTTCCTTCTAAGTCGAGTAACGTTTCTATGGAAACGACAGGATTTTCTTTTGGGATACGACAATCACATTTCCGATCCACTAATCCTTCTTTACTGCATCTCTCACTCCCAAACATTGACGAATTCACACGGAATTTCCGTCGCTAAGAAATATGAGTACTATGTGTTCTAAGACATTTCCATCTAAATCGAGTAACGTTTCTATGGAAACGACAGGATTTTCTTTTGGGATACGACAATCATATTTCCGATCCACTGATCCTTCTTTACTGCATCCCTCACTCCCAAACATTGACGAATTCACACGGAAATTGCGTCGCTATGATATACTATTTGTTCTAAGACATTTCCTTCTAAATCGAGTAACGTTTCTATGGAAACGACAGGATTTTCTTTTGGGATACGACAATCTCATTTCCGATCCACTAATCCTTCTTTACTGCATCCCTCACTCCCACACATTGACGACTTCACACGGAAATTCCGTCGCTATGAAATACGAGTACTATGTGTTCTAAGACATTTCCTTCTAAATCGAGTAACGTTTCTATGGAAACGACAGGTTTTTCTTTTGGGATACGACAATCACAATTCCGATCCACTAATCCTTCTTTACTGCATCCCTCACTCCCAAGCATTGACGAATTCACATGGAAATTGCGTCGCTATGAAATACTATGTGTTCTAAGACATATCTTTCTAAATCGAGTAACGTTTCAATGGAAACGACAGTATTTTCTTTTGGGATACGACAATGACATTTCCGATCCACTAATCCTTCTTTACTGCATCCCTCACTCCCACACATTGACGAATTCACACGGATATTCCGTCGCTTTGAATTACTATGGGTTCTATGACTTCTCTTCTAAATCAAGTAACATTTCTATGGAAACGACAGGACTGTTTTTTGGGATACGACAATCTCAATTCCGATCCACTAATCCATCTTTGCTGCATCCCTCACTCCCAAACATTGACGAATTCACACGGAAATTGCGTCGCTATGAAATACTATGTGTTCTAAGACATTTCCTTCTAAATCGAGTAACGTTCCTATGGAAACGACAGGATTTTCTTTTGGGATACGACAATCACATTTCCGATCCACTAATCCTTCTTTACTGCATTCCTCACTCCCACACATAGACGAATTCACACGGAAATTCCGTCGCTATGAAACACGAGTACTATGTGTTCTAAGACATTTCCTTCTAAATAGAGTAACGTTTCTATGGAAACGACAGGATTTTCTTTTGGGATACGACAATCACATCTCCGATCCACTAATCCTTCTTTACTGCATCCCTGACTCCCACACATTGACGAATTCACACGGAAATTCCGTCGCTTTGAATTAGTATGGGTTCTATGACTTCTCCTTCTAAATCAAGTAACATTTCTTTGGAAACGACAGGACTTTTTTTTGGGATACGACAATCTCATTTCCGATCCACTAATCCTTCTTTACTGCATCCCTCACTCCCAAACATTGACGAATTCACACGGAAATTGCGTCGCTATGAAATACTATGTGTTCTAAGACATTTCCTTCTAAATCGAGTAACGTTTCTATGGAAACGACAGGATTCTCTTTTGGGATACGTCAATCACATTTCCGATCCACTAATCCTTCTTTACTGCATCCCTCACTCCCAAACATTGACGAATTCACACGGTAATTCCGTCGCTATGAAAAACGAGTACTATGTGTTTAAAGACATTTCCTTCTAAATCGAGTAACGTTTCTATGGAAACGACAGGATTTTGTTTTGGGATACGACAATCAAATTTCCGATCCACTAATCCTTCTTTACTGCATCCATTACTCCCACACATTGACGAATTCACACGGAAATTCCGTCGCTATGAATTGCTATGGGTTCTATGACTTCCCCTTCTAAATCAAAGAACATTTCTATGGAAACGACAGGACTTTTTTTTGGGATACGACAATCTCATTTCCGATCCACTAATCCTTCTTTACTGCATCCCTCACTCCCACACATTGACGACTTCACACGGAAATTCCGTCGCTATGAAATACGAGTACTATGTGTTCTAAGACATTTCCTTCTAAATCGAGTAACGTTTCTATGGAAACGACAGGATTTTCTTTTGGGATACGTCAATCACATTTCCGATCCACTAATCCTTCTTTACTGCATCCCTCGTTCCCAAACATTGACGAATTCACACGGAAATTCCGTCGCTATGAAATACGAGTACCATGTGTTCTAAGACATTTCCTTCTTAATCGAGTAACATTTCTATGGAAACGACAGGATTTTCTTTTGGGATACGACATTCACACTTCCGATCCACTAATCCTCCTGTACTGCAACCCTCACTCCCAAAAATTGACGAATTCACACGGAAATTGCGTCACTATGAAATACTATGTGTTAGAAGACATTTCCTTCTAAATCGAGTAACGTTTCTATATAAACGACAGGATTTTCTTTTGGGATACGACAATCTCATTTCCGATCCACTAATCCTTCTTTACTGCATCCCTCACTCCCAAACATTGACGATTTCACACGGAAATTGCGTCGCTATGAAATACTATGTGTTCTAAGACATTTCCTTCTAAATCGAGTAACGTTTCTATGGAAACGACAGGATTTTCTTTTGGGATACGACAATCACATTTCCGATCCACTAATCCTTCTTTACTGCATCCCTCACTCCCAAACATTGACGAATTCACACGGAAATTCCGTCGCTATGAAATACGAGTACTATGTGTTCTAAGACATTTCCTTCTAAATCGAGTAACATTTCCATGGAAACGACAGGATTTTCTTTTGGGATACGACAATCTCATTTCCGATCCACTAATCCTTCTTTACTGCATCCCTCACTCCCAAACATTGACGAATTCACACGGAAATTGCGTCGCTATGAAATACTATGTGTTCTAAGACATTTCCTTCTAAATCGAGTAACGTTACTATGGAAACGACAGGATTTTCTTTTGGGATACGACAATCTCATTTTCGATACACTAATCCTTCTTTACTGCATCCCTCACTCCCAAACATTGACTAGATCCCACGGAAATTGCGTCGCTATGAAATACTATGTGTTGTAAGACATTTCCTTCTAAATCGAGTAACGTTTCTATGGAAACGACAGGATTTTCTTTTGGGATACGACAATCTCATTTCCGATCCACTAATCCTTCTTTACTGCATCCCTCACACCCACACATTGACGAATTCACACGGAAATTGCGTCGCTATGAAATACTATGTGTTCTAAGACATTTCCTTCTAAATCGAGTAACGTTTCTATGGAAACGACAGGATTTTCTCTTGGGATACGACAATCTCATATCCGATCCACTAATCCTCCTTTACTGCATCCCTCACTCCCACACATTGACGAAATCACACGGAAATTGCGTCGCTATGAAATACTATGTGTTCTAAGACATTTCCTTCTAAATCGAGTAACGTTTCTATGGAAACGACAGGATTTTCTTTTGGGTTACGACAATCTCATTTCCGATCCACTAATCCTTCTTTACTGCATCCCTCACTCCCACACATTGACGAATTCACACGGAAATAGCGTCGCTATGAAATACGAGTACTATGTGTTCTAAGACATTTCCTTCTAAATCGAGTAACGTTTCTATGGAAACGACAGGATTTTCTTTTGGGATACGACAATCACATTTCCGATCCACTAATCCTTCTTTACTACATCCCTCACTCCCAAACATTGACGAATTCACACGGAAATTCCGTCGCTATGAAATACGAGTACTATGTGTTCTAAGACATTTCCTTCTAAATCGAGTAACGTTTCTATGGGAACGACAGGATTTTCTTTTGGGATACGACTATCACATTTCCGATCCACTTATCCTTCTTTACTGCATCCCTCACTCCCACACATTGACGAATTCACACGGAAATTCCGTCGCTATGAATTACTATGGGTTCTATGACTTCTCCTTCTAAATCAAGTAACATTTCTATGGAAACGACAGGACTTTTTTTTTGGGATACGACAATCTCATTTCCAATCCACTAATCCTTCTTTACTGCATCCCTCACTCCCAAACATTGACGAATTCACTCGGAAATTGGGTCGCTATGAAATACTATGTGTTCTAAGACATTTCCTTCTAAATCGAGTAACGTTTCTATGGAAACGACCGGATTTTCTTTTGGGATACGACAATCACATTTCCGATCCACTAATCCTTCTTTACTGCATCCCTCACTCCCAAACATTGACGAATTCACACGGAAATTCCGTCGCTATGAAATACGAGTACTATGTGTTCTAAGACATTTCCTTCTAAATCGAGTAACGTTTCTATGGAAACGACAAGATTTTCTTTTGGGATACGACAGTCACATTTCCGATCCACTAATCCTTCTTTACTGCATCCCTCACTCCCACAGATTGACGAATTCACACGGAAATTCCGGCGCTATGAATTACTATGGGTTCTATGACTTCTCCATCTAAATCGAGTAACGTTTCTATGGAAACGACAGGATTTTCTTTTGGGATACGACAATCACGTTTCCGATCCACTAATCCTTCTTTACTGCATCCCCCACTCCCAAACATTGGCGAATTCACACGGAAATTCCGTCGCTATGAAATACGAGTACTATGTGTTCTAAGACAATTCCTTCTAAATCGAGTAACGTTTCTATGGAAACGACAGGATTTTCTTTTGGGATACGACAATCACATTTCCGATCCACTAATCCTTCTTTACTGCATCCCTCACTCCCACACATTGACGAGTTCACACGGAAATTCCGTCGCTATGAATTACTATGGGTTCTACGACTTCTCCTTCTAAATCAAGTAACATTTCTATGGAAACGACAGGACTTTTTTTTGGGATACGACAATCTCATTTCCGATCCACTAATCCTTCTTTACTGCATCCCTCACTCCCACACATTGACGAATACACACGGAAATTGCGTCGCTATGATATAATATGTGCTCTAAGACATTTCCTTCTAAATCGAGTAACGTTTCTATGGAAACGACAGGATTTTCTTATGGGATACGATAATGTCATTTCCGATCCACTAATCCATCTTTACTGCATCCCTCACTCCCACACATTGACGAATTCACACGGAAATTGCGTCGCTATGAAATACGAGTACTATGTGTTCTAAGACATTTCTTCTAAATCTAGTAACGTTTCTGTGGAAACGACAGGATTTTCTTTTGGGATACGACAATCACATTTCCGATCCACTAATCCTTCTTTACTGCATCCCTCACTCCCAAACATTGACGAATTCACACGGAAATTCCGTCGCTATGAAATACGAGTACTATGTGTTCTAAGACATTTCTTTCTAAATCGAGTAACGTTTCTATGGAAACGACAGGACTTTCTTTTGGGATAAGACAATCACATTTCCGATCCACTAATCCTTCTTTACTGCACCCCTCAACCCCACACATTGACGAATTCACACGGAAATTCCGTCGCTATGAATTACTATGCGTTCTATGACTTCTCCTTCTAAATCAAGTAACATTTCTATGGAAACGACAGGACTTTTTTTTGGGATACGACAATCTCATTTCCGATCCACTAATCCTTCTTTACTGCATCCCTCACTCCAAAACATTGACGAATTCACGCGGAAATTGTGTCGCTATGAAATACTATGTGTTCTAAGACATTTCCTTCTAAATCGAGTAACGTTTCTATGGAATCGACAGGATTTTCTTTTGGGATACGACAATCACATTTCCGATCCACTAATCCTCCTTTACTGCATCCCTCACTCCCAAACATTGACGAATTCACACGGAAATTGCGTCGCTATGAAATACGAGTACTATGTGTTCTAAGACATTTCCTTCTAAATCGAGTAACGTTTCTATGGAAACGACAGGATTTTCTTTTGGGATACGACAATCACATTTCCGATTCACTAATCCTTCTTTACTGCATCCCTCACTCCCACACATTGACGAATTCACACGGAAATTCCGTCGCTATGAATTACTATGGGTTCTATGACTTCTCCTTCTAAATCAAGTAACATTTCTATGGAAACGACAGGATTTTCTTTTGGGATACGACAATTACATTTCCGATCCACTAATCCTTCTTTACTGCATCCCTCACTCCCAAACATTGACGAATTCACACGGAAATTGCGTCGCTATGAAATACTATGTGTTCTAAGACATTTCCTTCTAAATCGAGTAACGTTTCTATGGAAACGACAGGATTTTCTTTTGGGATACGATAATCACATTTCCGATCCACTAATCCTTCTTTACTGCATCCCTCACTCCCAAACATTGACGAATTCACACGGAAATTGCGTCGCTATTAAATACTATGTGTTAGAAGACATTTCCTTCTAAATCGAGTAGCGTTTCTATGGAAACGACAGGATTTTCTTTTGGGATACGACAATCACATTTCCGTTCCACTAATCCTTCTTTACTGCATCCCTCACTCCCAAACATTGACGAATTCACACGGAAATTGCGTCGCTATGAAATACTATGTGTTCTAAGACATATCCTTCTAAATCGAGTAACGTTTCTATGGAAACGACAGGATTTGCTTTTGGGATACGACAATCTCATTTCCGATTGACTAATCCTTCTTTACTGCATCCCTCACTCCCAAACATTGACGAATTCACACGGAAATTCCGTCGCTATGACATACGAGTACTATGTGTTTTAAGACATTTCCTTCTAAATCGAGTAACGTTTCTATGGAAACGACAGGATTTTCTTTTGGGATACGACAATCACATTTCCGATCCACTAATCCTTCTTTACTGCATCCCTCACTCCCAAACATTGACGAATTCACACGGAAATTGCGTCGCTATAAAATACTATGTGTTCTAAGACATTTCCTTCTAAATCGAGTAACGTTTCTATGGAAACGACAGGATTTTCTTTTGGGATACGACAATCACAATTGCGATCCACTAATCCTTCTTTACTGCATCCCTCACTCCAAACATTGACGAATTCACACGGAAATTGCGTCGCTATGAAATACTATGTGTTCTAAGACATTTCCTTCTAAATCGAGTAACGTTTCTATGGAAACGACAGGATTTGCTTTTGGGATACGACAATCTCATTTCCGATCCACTAATCCTTCTTTACTGCATCCCTCACTCCCAAACATTGACGAATTCACACGGAAATTCCGTCGCTATGAAATAAGAGTACTATGTGTTTTAAGACATTTCCTTCTAAATCGAGAAACGTTTCTATGGAAACAACAGGATTTTCTTTTGGGATACGACAATCACATTTCCGATCTACTAATCCTTCTTTACTGCGTCCCTCACTCCCACACATTGACGAATTCACACGGAAATTGCGTCGCTATGAAATACGAGTACTATGTGTTCTTAGACATTTCCTTCTAAATCGAGTAACGTTTCTATGGTAACGACAGGATTTTCTTTTGGGATACGACAATCACATTTCCGATCCACTAATCCTTCTTAAGTGCATCCCTCACTCCCAAACATTGACGAATTCACACGGAAATACCGTCGCTATGAAATACGAGTACTATGTGTTCTTAGACATTTCCTTCTAAATCGAGTAACGTTTCTATGGAAACGACAGGATTTTCTTTTGGGATACGACAATCTCATTTCCGATCCACTAATCCTTCCTTACTGCATCCCTCACCCCCACACATTGACGAATTCAAACGTAAATTGCGTCGCTATGAAATACGAGTACTATGTGTTCTAAGACATCTCCTTCTAAATCGGGTAACGTTTCCATGGAAACGACAGGATTTTCTTTTGGGATACGACAATCACATTTCCGATCCACTAATCCTTCTTTACTGCATCCCTCACTCCCACACATTGACGAATTCACACGGAAATTGCGTCGCTATGAAATACTATGTGTTCTAAGACATTTCCTTCTAAATCGAGTAACGTTTCTATGGAAACGACAGGATTTTCTTTTGGGATACGACAATCTCATTTCCGATCCACTAATCCTTCCTTACTGCATCCCTCACCCCCACACATTGACGAATTCAAACGTAAATTGCGTCGCTATGAAATACGAGTACTATGTGTTCTAAGACATCTCCTTCTAAATCGGGTAACGTTTCCATGGAAACGACAGGATTTTCTTTTGGGATACGACAATCACATTTCCGATCCACTAATCCTTCTTTACTGCATCCCTCACTCCCACACATTGATGAATTCACACGGAAATTGCGTCGCCATGAAATACGAGTACTTTGTGTTCCAAGACATTTCCTTCTAAATCGAGTAACGTTTCTATGGAAACGACTGGATTTCCTTTTGGGATACGACAATCACATTTCCGATCCACTAATCCTTCGTTACTGCATCCCTCACTCCTAAACATTGACGAATTCTCACGGAAATTCCGTCGCTACGAAATACGAGTACTATGTGTTCTAAGACATTTCCTTCTAAATCGAGTAACGTTTCTATGGAAACGACAGGATTTTCGTTTGGGATACGACAAGTTCATTTCCGATCCACTAATCCTTCATTACTGCATCCCTCACTCCCACACATTGACGAAATCACACAGAAATTGCGTCGCTATGAAATACTATGTGTTCTAAGACATTTCCTTCTAAATCGAGTAACATTTCTATGGAAACGACAGGATTTTCTTTTGGGATACGATAATCACATTTCCGATCCACTAATCCTTCTTTACTGCATCCCTCACTCCCAAACATTGACGAATTCACACGGAAATTGCGTCGCTATGAACTACTATGTGTTAGAAGACATTTCCTTCTAAATCGAGTAGCGTTTCTATGGAAACGACAGGATTTTCTTTTGGGATACGACAATCACATTTCCGATCCACTAATCCTTCTTTACTGCATCCCCCACTCCCAAACATTGGCGAATTCACACGGAAATTCCGTCGCTATGAAATACGAGTACTATGTGTTCTATGACAATTCCTTCTAAATCGAGTAACGTTTCTATGGAAACGACAGGATTTTCTTTTGGGATACGACAATCACATTTCCGATCCACTAATCCTTCTTTACTGCATCCCTCACTCCCACACATTGACGAGTTCACACGGAAATTCCGTCGCAATGAATTACTATGGGTTCTACGACTTCTCCTTCTAAATCAAGTAACATTTCTATGGAAACGACAGGACTTTTTTTTGGGATACGACAATCTCATTTCCGATCCACTAATCCTTCTTTACTGCATCCCTCACTCCCACACATTGACGAATTCACACGGAAATTGCGTCGCTATGAAATACTATGTGTTCTAAGACATTTCCTTCTAAATCGAGTAACGTTTCTATGGAAACGACAGGATTTTCTTATGGGATACGACAATGTCATTTCCGATCCACTAATCCATCTTTACTGCATCCCTCACTCCCACACATTGACGAATTCACACGGAAATTGCGTCGCTATGAAATACGAGTACTATGTGTTCTAAGACATTTCTTCTAAATCTAGTAACGTTTCTGTGGAAACGACAGGATTTTCTTTTGGGATACGACAATCACATTTCCGATCCACTAATCCTTCTTTACTGCATCCCTCACTCCCAAACATTGACGAATTCACACGGAAATTCCGTCGCTATGAAATACGAGTACTATGTGTTCTAAGACATTTCCTTCTAAATCGAGTAACGTTTCTATGGAAACGACAGGACTTTCTTTTGGGATAAGACAATCACATTTCCGATCCACTAATCCTTCTTTACTGCACCCCTCAACCCCACACATTGATGAATTCACACGGAAATTCCGTCGCTATGAATTACTATGCGTTCTATGACTTCTCCTTCTAAATCAAGTAACATTTCTATGGAAACGACAGTACTTTTTTTTGGGATACGACAATCTCATTTCCGATCCACTAATCCTTCTTTACTGCATCCCTCACTCCAAAACATTGACGAATTCACGCGGAAATTGCGTCGCTATGAAATACTATGTGTTCTAAGACATTTCCTTCTAAATCGAGTAACGTTTCTATGGAATCGACAGGATTTTCTTTTGGGATACGACAATCACATTTCCGATCCACTAATCCTTCTTTACTGCATCCCTCACTCCCAAACATTGACGAATTCACACGGAAATTGCGTCGCTATGAAATACGAGTACTATGTGTTCTAAGACATTTCCTTCTAAATCGAGTAACGTTTCTATGGAAACGACAGGATTTTCTTTTGGGATACGACAATCACATTTCCGATTCACTAATCCTTCTTTACTGCATCCCTCACTCCCACACATTGACGAATTCACACGGAAATTCCGCCGCTATGAATTACTATGGGTTCTATGACTTCTCCTTCTAAATCAAGTAACATTTCTATGGAAACGACAGGATTTTCTTTTGGGATACGACAATTACATTTCCGATCCACTAATCCTTCTTTACTGCATCCCTCACTCCCAAACATTGACGAATTCACACGGAAATTGCGTCGCTATGAAATACTATGTGTTCTAAGACATTTCCTTCTAAATCAAGTAACGTTTCTATGGAAACGACAGGATTTTCTTTTGGGATACGATAATCACATTTCCGATCCGCTAATCCTTCTTTACTGCATCCCTCACTCCCAAACATTGACGAATTCACACGGAAATTGCGTCGCTATGAAATACTATGTGTTAGAAGACATTTCCTTCTAAATCGAGTAGCGTTTCTATGGAAACGACAGGATTTTCTTTTGGGATACGACAATCACATTTCCGATCCACTAATCCTTCTTTACTGCATCCCTCACTCCCAAACATTGACGAATTCACACGGAAATTGCGTCGCTATGAAATACTATGTGTTCTAAGACATTTCCTTCTAAATCGAGTAACGTTTCTATGGAAACGACAGGATTTGCTTTTGGGATACGACAATCTCATTTCCGATCCACTAATCCTTCCTTACTGCATCCCTCACCCCCACACATTGACGAATTCAAACGTTAATTGCGTCGCTATGAAATACGAGTACTATGTGTTCTAAGACATCTCCTTCTAAATCGGGTAACGTTTCCATGGAAACGACAGGATTTTCTTTTGGGATACGACAATCACATTTCCGATCCACTAATCCTTCTTTACTGCATCCCTCACTCCCACACATTGATGAATTCACACGGAAATTGCGTCGCCATGAAATACGAGTACTTTGTGTTCCAAGACATTTCCTTCTAAATCGAGTAACGTTTCTATGGAAACGACTGGATTTCCTTTTGGGATACGACAATCACATTTCCGATCCACTAATCCTTCTTTACTGCATCCCTCACTCCTAAACATTGACGAATTCACACGGAAATTCCGTCGCTACGAAATACGAGTACTATGTGTTCTAAGACATTTCCTTCTAAATCGAGTAACGTTTCTATGGAAACGACAGGATTTTCGTTTGGGATACGACAAGTTCATTTCCGATCCACTAATCCTTCATTACTGCATCCCTCACTCCCACACATTGACGAAATCACACAGAAATTGCGTCGCTATGAAATACTATGTGTTCTAAGACATTTCCTTCTAAATCGAGTAACGTTTCTATGGAAACGACAGGATTTTCTTTTGGGATACGATAATCACATTTCCGATCCACTAATCCTTCTTTACTGCATCCCTCACTCCCAAACATTGACGAATTCACACGGAAATTGCGTCGCTATGAAATACTATGTGTTAGAAGACATTTCCTTCTAAATCGAATAGCGTTTCTATGGAAACGACAGGATTTTCTTTTGGGATACGACAATCACATTTCCGATCCACTAATCCTTCTTTACTGCATCCCTCACTCCCAAACATTGACGAATTCACACGGAAATTGCGTCGCTATGAAATACTATGTGTTCTAAGACATTTCCTTCTAAATCGAGTAACGTTTCTATGGAAACGACAGGATTTGCTTTTGGGATACGACAATCTCATTT
The DNA here is from genome assembly GCF_023864345.2 of Schistocerca serialis cubense. Classification (NCBI taxonomy): domain Eukaryota; kingdom Metazoa; phylum Arthropoda; class Insecta; order Orthoptera; family Acrididae; genus Schistocerca; species Schistocerca serialis. The sequence goes on from NC_064644.1 coordinate 2,452,851, forward strand.
CCGATCCACTAATCCTTCTTTACTGCATCCCTCACTCCCAAACATCGACGAATTCACACGGAAATTCCGTCGCTATGACGTACGAGTACTATGTGTTTTAAGACATTTCCTCCTAAATCGAGTAACGTTTCTATGGAAACGACAGGATTTTCTTTTGGGATACGACAATCACATTTCCGATCCACTAATCCTTCTTTACTGCATCCCTCACTCCCAAACATTGACGAATTCACACGGAAATTGTGTCGCTATGAAATACGAGTACTATGTGTTCTTAGACATTTCCTTCTAAATCGAGTAACGTTTCTATGGAAACGACAGGATTTTCTTTTGGGATACGACAATCTCATTTCCGATCCACTAATCCTTCCTTACTGCATCCCTCACCCCCACACATTGACGAATTCAAACGTAAATTGCGTCGCTATGAAATACGAGTACTATGTGTTCTAAGACATTTCCTTCTAAATCGAGTAACGTTTCCATGGAAACGACAGGATTTTCTTTTGGGATACGACAATCACATTTCCGATCCACTAATCCTTCTTTACTGCATCCCTCAGTCCCACACATTGATGAATTCACACGGAAATTGCGTCGCCATGAAATACGAGTACTTTGTGTTCCAAGACATTTCCTTCTAAATCGAGTAACGTTTCTATGGAAACGACAGGATTTTCTTTTGGGATACGACAATCACATTTCCGATCCACTAATCCTTCTTTACTGCATCCCTCACTCCCAAACATTGACGAATTCACACGGAAATTCCGTCGCTACGAAATACGAGTACTATGTGTTCTAAGACATTTCCTTCTAAATCGAGTAACGTTTCTATGGAAACGACAGGATTTTCTTTTGGGATACGACAAGTTCATTTCCGATCCACTAATCCTACATTACTGCATCCCTCACTCCCACACATTGACGAAATCACACGGAAATTGCGTCGCTATGAAATACTATGTGTTCTAAGACATTTCCTTCTAAATCGAGTAACGTTTCTATGGAAACGACAGGATTTTCTTTTGAGATACGACAATCACATTTCCGATCCACTAATCCTTCTTTACTGCATCCCCCACTCCCAAACATTGGCGAATTCACACGGAAATTCCGTCGCTATGAAATACGAGTACTATGTGTTCTATGACAATTCCTTCTAAATCGAGTAACGTTTCTATGGAAACGACAGGATTTTCTTTTGGGATACGACAATCACATTTCCGATCCACTAATCCTTCTTTACTGCATCCCTCACTCCCACACATTGACGTGTTCACACGGAAATTCCGTCGCTATGAATTACTATGGGTTCTACGACTTCTCCTTCTAAATCAAGTAACATTTCTATGGAAACGACAGGACTTTTTTTTGGGATACGACAATCTCATTTCCGATCCACTAATCCTTCTTTACTGCATCCCTCACTCCCACACATTGACGAATTCACACGGAAATTGCGTCGCTATGAAATACTATGTGTTCTAAGACATTTCCTTCTAAATCGAGTAACGTTTCTATGGAAACGACAGGATTTTCTTATGGGATACGACAATGTCATTTCCGATCCACTAATCCATCTTTACTGCATCCCTCACTCCCACACATTGACGAATTCACACGGAAATTGCGTCGCTATGAAATACGAGTACTATGTGTTCTAAGACATTTCTTCTAAATCTAGTAACGTTTCTGTGGAAACGACAGGTTTTTCTTTTGGGATACGACAATCACATTTCCGATCCACTAATCCTTCTTTACTGCATCCCTCACTCCCAAACATTGACGAATTCACACGGAAATTCCGTCGCTATGAAATACGAGTACTATGTGTTCTAAGACATTTCCTTCTAAATCGAGTAACGTTTCTATGGAAACGACAGGACTTTCTTTTGGGATAAGACAATCACATTTCCGATCCACTAATCCTTCTTTACTGCACCCCTCAACCCCACACATTGATGAATTCACACGGAAATTCCGTCGCTATGAATTACTATGCGTTCTATGACTTCTCCTTCTAAATCAAGTAACATTTCTATGGAAACGACAGTACTTTTTTTTGGGATACGACAATCTCATTTCCGATCCACTAATATTTCTTTACTGCATCCCTCACTCCCAAACATTGACGAATTCACACGGAAATTGCGTCGCTATGAAATACTATGTGTTCTAAGACATTTCCTTCTAAATCGAGTAACGTTTCTATGGAATCGACAGGATTCTCTTTTGGGATACGACAATTACATTTCCGATCCACTAATCCTTCTTTACTGCATCCCTCACTCCCAAACATTGACGAATTCACACGGAAATTGCGTCGCTATGAAATACTATGTGTTCTAAGACATTTCCTTCTAAATCGAGTAACGTTTCTATGGAAACGACAGGATTTTCTTTTGGGATACGATAATCACATTTCCGATCCACTAATCCTTCTTTACTGCATCCCTCACTCCCAAACATTGACGAATTCACACGGAAATTGCGTCGCTATGAAATACTATGTGTTAGAAGACATTTCCTTCTAAATCGAGTAGCGTTTCTATGGAAACGACAGGATTTTCTTTTGGGATACGACAATCACATTTCCGATCCACTAATCCTTCTTTACTGCATCCCTCACTCCCAAACATTGACGAATTCACACGGAAATTGCGTCGCTATGAAATACTATGTGTTCTAAGACATTTCCTTCAAAATCGAGTAACGTTTCTATGGAAACGACAGGATTTGCTTTTGGGATACGACAATCTCATTTCCGATCCACTAATCCTTCTTTACTGCATCCCTCACTCCCAAACATTGACGAATTCACACGGAAATTCCGTCGCTATGACATACGAGTACTATGTGTTTTAAGACATTTCCTTCTAAATCGAGTAACGTTTCTATGGAAACGACAGGATTTTCTTTTGGGATACGACAATCACATTTCCGATCCACTAATCCTTCTTTACTGCATCCCTCACTCCCAAACATTGACGAATTCACACGGAAATTGCGTCGCTATAAAATACTATGTGTTCTAAGACATTTCCTTCTAAATCGAGTAACGTTTCTATGGAAACGACAGGATTTTCTTTTGGGATACGACAATCACAATTGCGATTCACTAATCCTTCTTTACTGCATCCCTCACTCCAAACATTGACGAATTCACACGGAAATTGCGTCGCTATGAAATACTTTGTGTTCTAAGACATTTCCTTCTAAATCGAGTAACGTTTCTATGGAAACGACAGGATTTGCTTTTGGGATACGACAATCTCATTTCCGATCCACTAATCCTTCTTTACTGCATCCCTCACTCCCAAACATTGACGAATTCACACGGAAATTCCGTCGCTATGAAATACGAATACTATGTGTTTTAAGACATTTCCTTCTAAATCGAGAAACGTTTCTATGGAAACAACAGGATTTTCTTTTGGGATACGACAATCACATTTCCGATCTACTAATCCTTCTTTACTGCATCCCTCACTCCCACACATTGACGAATTCACACGGAAATTGCGTCGCTATGAAATACGAGTACTATGTGTTCTTAGACATTTCCTTCTAAATCGAGTAACGTTTCTATGGTAACGACAGGATTTTCTTTTGGGATACGACAATCACATTTCCGATCCACTAATCCTTCTTAACTGCATCCCTCACTCCCAAACATTGACGAATTCACACGGAAATACCGTCGCTATGAAATACGAGTACTATGTGTTCTTAGACATTTCCTTCTAAATCGAGTAACGTTTCTATGGAAACGACAGGATTTTCTTTTGGGATACGACAATCTCATTTCCGATCCACTAATCCTTCTTTACTGCATCCCTCACTCCCACACATTGACGAATTCACACGGAAATTGCGTCGCTATGAAATACTATGTGTTCTAAGACATTTCCTTCTAAATCGAGTAACGTTTCTATGGAAACGACAGGATTTTCTTTTGGGATACGACAATCTCATTTCCGATCCACTAATCCTTCCTTACTGCATCCCTCACCCCCACACATTGACGAATTCAATCGTAAATTGCGTCGCTATGAAATACGAGTACTATGTGTTCTAAGACATTTCCTTCTAAATCGGGTAACGTTTCCATGGAAACGACAGGATTTTCTTTTGGGATACGACAATGACATTTCCGATCCACTAATCCTCCTTTACTGCATCCCTCACTCCCACACATTGATGAATTCACACGGAAATTGCGTCGCCATGAAATACGAGTACTTTGTGTTCCAAGACATTTCCTTCTAAATCGAGTAACGTTTCTATGGAAACGACTGGATTTCCTTTTGGGATACGACAATCACATTTCCGATCCACTAATCCTTCTTTACTGCATCCCTCACTCATAAACATTGACGAATTCACACGGAAATTCCGTCGCTACGAAATACGAGTACTATGTGTTCAAAGACATTTCCTTCTAAATCGAGTAACGTTTCTATGGAAACGACAGGATTTTCGTTTGGGATACGACAAGTTCATTTCCGATCCACTAATCCTTCATTACTGCATTTTTCACTCCCACACATTGACGAAATCACACGGAAATTGCGTCGCTATGATATACTATGTGTTCTAAGACATTTCCTTCTAAATCGAGTAACGTTTCTATGGAAACGACAGGATTTTCTTTTGGGATACGATAATCACATTTCCGATCCACTAATCCTTCTTTACTGCATCCCTCACTCCCAAACATTGACGAATTCACACGGAAATTGCGTCGCTATGAAATACTATGTGTTAGAAGACATTTCCTTCTAAATCGAGTAGCGTTTCTATGGAAACGACTGGATTATCTTTTGGGATACGACAATCACATTTCCGATCCACTAATCCTTCTTTACTGCATCCCTCACTCCCAAAAATTGACGAATTCACACGGAAATTGCGTCGCTATGAAATACTATGTGTTCTAAGACATTTCCTTCTAAATCGAGTAACGTTTCTATGGAAACGACAGGATTTGCTTTTGGGATACGACAATCTCATTTCCGATCCACTAATCCTTCTTTACTGCATCCCTCACTCCCAAACATTGACGAATTCACGCGGAAATTCCGTCGCTATGACATACGAGTACTATGTGTTTTAAGACATTTCCTTCTAAATCGAGTTACGTTTCTATGGAAACGACAGGATTTTCTTTTGGGATACGACAATCACATTTTCGATCCACTAATCCTTCTTTACTGCATCCCTCACTCCCAAACATTGACGAATTCACACGGAAATTGCGTCGCTATGAAATACGAGTACTATGTGTTCTTAGACATTTCCTTCTAAATCGAGTATCGTTTCTATGGAAACGACAGGATTTTCTTTTGGGATACGACAATCTCATTTCCGATCCACTAATCCTTCCTTACTGCATCCCTCACCCCCACACATTGACGAATTCAAACGTAAATTGCGTCGCTACGAAATACGAGTACTATGTGTTCTAAGACATTTCCTTCTAAATCGAGTAACGTTTCTATGGAAACGACAGGATTTTCTTTTGGGATACGACAAGTTCATTTCCGATCCACTAATCCTTCATTACTGCATCCCTCACTCCCACACATTGACGAAATCACACGGAAATTGCGTCGCTATGAAATACTATGTGTTCTAAGACATTTCCTTCTAAATCGAGTAACGTTTCTATGGAAACGACAGGATTTTCTTTTGGGATACGACAATCACAATTCCGATCCACTAATCCTTCTTTACTGCATCCCTCACTCCCAAACATTGACGAATTCACACGGAAATTGCGTCGCTATGAAATACTATGTGTTCTAAGACATTTCCTTCTAAATCGAGTAACGTTTCTATGGAAACGACAGGATTTGGTTTTGGGATACGACAATCTCATTTCCGATCCACTAATCCTTCTTTACTGCATCCCTCACTCCCAAACATTGACGAATTCACACGGAAATTCCGTCGCTATGAAGTACGAGTTCTATGTGTTTTAAGACATTTCCTTCTAAATCGAGTAACGTTTCTATGGAAACGACAGGATTTTCTTTTGGGATACGACAATCACATTTCCGATCTACTAATCCCTCTTTACTGCATCCCTCACTCCCACACATTGACGAATTCACACGGAAACTGCGTCGCTATGAAACACGAGTACTATGTGTTCTAAGACATTTCCTTCTAAATCGAGTAACCTTTCTATGGAAACGACAGGATTTTCTCTTGGGATACGACAATCACATTTCCGATCCATTAATCCTTCTTTACAGCATCCCTCACTCCCACACATTGACGAATTCACACGGAAATTGCGTCGCTATAAAATACGAGTACTATGTGTTAGAAGACATTTCCTTCTCAATCGAGTAACGTTTCTATGGAAACGACACTATTTTCTTTTGGGATACGACAATCACTTTTCCGATACACTAATCCTTCTTTACTGCATCCCTCACTCCCAAACATTGACGAATTCACACGGAAATTGCGTCGCTATGAAATACTTTGTGTTCTAAGACATTTCCTTCTAAATCGAGTAACGTTTCTATGGAAACGACAGGATTTGCTTTTGGGATACGACAATCTCATTTCCGATCCACTAATCCTTCTTTACTGCATCCCTCACTCCCAAACATTGACGAATTCACACGGAAATTGCGTCGCTATAAAATATTATGTGTTCTAAGACATTTCCTTCTAAATCCAGTAACGTTTCTATGGAAACGACAGGATTTTCTTTTGGGATACGACAATCACAATTGCGATCCACTAATCCTTCTTTACTGCATCCCTTACTCCAAACATTGACGAATTCACACGGAAATTGCGTCGCTATGAAATACTATGTGTTCTAAGACATTTCCTTCTAAATCGAGTAACGTTTCTATGGAAACGACAGGATTTGCTTTTGGGATACGACAAGCTCATTTCCGATCCACTAATCCTTCTTTACTGCATCCCTCACTCCCAAACATTGACGAATTCGCACGAAAATTCCGTCGCTATGACATACGAGTACTATGTGTTTTAAGACATTTCCTTCTAAATCGAGTAACGTTTCTATGGAAGCGACAGGATTTTCTTTTGGGATACGACAATCACATTTCCGATCTACTAATCCTTCTTTACTGCATCCCTCACTCCCACACATTGACGAATTCACACGGAAATTGCGTCGCTATGAAATACGAGTACTATGTGTTAGAAGACATTTCCTTCTAAATCGAGTAACGATTCTATGGAAACGACAGGATTTTCTTTTGCGATACGACAATCACATTTCCGATCCACTAATCCTTCTTTACTGCATCCCTCACTCCCAAACATTGACGAATTCACACGGAAATTGCATCGCTATGAAATATTATGTGTTCTAAGACATTTCCTTCTAAATCGAGTAACGTTTCTATGGAAACGACAGGATTTTCTTTTGGGATACGACAATCACAATTCCGATCCACTAATCCTTCTTTACTGCATCCCTCACTCCAAACATTGACGAATTCACACGGAAATTGCGTCGCTATGAAATACTATGTGTTCTAAGACATTTCCTTCTAAATCGAGTAACGTTTCTATGGAAACGACAGGATTTGCTTTTGGGATGCGACAATCTCATTTCCGATCCACTAATCCTTCTTTACTGCATCCCTCACTCCCAATCATTGACGAATTCACACGGAAATTCCTTCGCTATGAAATACGAGTACTATGTGTTTTAAGAAATTTATTTCTAAATCGAGTAACGTTTCTATGGAAACGACAGGATTTTCTTTTGGGATACGACAATCACATTTCCGATTTACTAATCCTTCTTTACCGCATCCCTCACTCCCACACATTGACGAATTCACACGGATATTGCGTCGCTATGAAATACGCGTACTATGTGTTCTAAGACATTTCCTTCTAAATCGAGTAACGTTTCTATGGAAACGACAGGATTTTCTTTTGGGATACGACAATCACATTTCCGATCCACTAATCGTTCTTTACTGCATCCCTCACTCCCACACATTGACGAATTCACACGGAAATTGCGGCGCTATGAAATACTATGTGTTCTAAGACATTTCCTTCTAAATCGAGTAACGTTTCTATGGAAACGACAGGATTTTCTTTTGGGATACGGCAATCACATTTCCGATCCACTAATCCTTCTTTACTGCATCCCTCACTCCCAAACATTGACGAATTCACACGGAAATTCCGTCGCTATGAAATACGAGTACTATGTGTTAGAAGACATTTCCTTCTAAATCGAGTAACGTTTCTATGGAAACGACAGGATTTTCTTTTGGGATACGATAATCTCATTTCCGATCCACTAATCCTACTTTACTGCATCCCTCACTCCCACACATTGTCGAATTCACACGGAAATTGCGTCGCTATGAAATACTATGTGTTCTAAGACATTTCCTTCTAAATCGAGTAACGTTTCTATGGAAACGACAGGATTTTCTTTTGGGATACGACAATCTCATTTCCGAACCACTAATCCTTCCTTACTGCATCCCTCACCCCCACACATTGACCAATTCAAACGGAAATTGCGTCGCTATGAAATACGAGTACTACGTGTTCTAAAACATTTCCTTCTAAATCGAGTAACGTTTCTATGGAAACGACAGGATTTTCTTTTGGGATACGACAATCACATTTCCGATCCACTAATCCTTCTTTACTGCTTCCCTCACTCCCACACATTGACGAATTCACACGGAAATTGCGTCGCTATGAAATACTATGTGTTCTAAGACATTTCCTTCTAAATCGAGTAACGTTTCTATGGAAACGACAGGATTTTCTTTTGGGATACGGCAATCACATTTCCGATCCACTAATCCTTCTTTACTGCATCCCTCACTCCCAAACATTGACGAATTCACACGGAAATTGCGTCGCTATGAAATACTATGTGTTCTAAGACATTTCTTTCTAAATCGAGTAACGTTTCTATGGAAACGACAGGATTTTCTTTTGGGATACGACAATCTCATTTCCGATCCACTAATCCTTCTTTACTGCATCCCTCACTCCCAAACATTGACGAATTCACACGGAAATTGCGTCGCTATGAAATCCTATGTGTTCTAAGACATTTCCTTCTAAATCGAGTAACGTTTCTATGGAAACGACAGGATTTTCTTTTGGGATACGACAATCTCATTTCCGATCCACTAATCCTTCCTTACTGCATCCCTCACTCCCACACATTGACGAATTCACACGGAAATTGCGTCGCTATGAAATACGAGTACTATGTGTTCTAAGACATTTCCTTCTAAATCGAGTAACGTTTCTATGGAAACGACAGGATTTTCTTTTGGGATACGACAATCACATTTCCGATCCACTAATCCTTCTTTACTGCATCCCTCACTCCCACACATTGACGAATTCACACGGAAATTGCGTCGCTATGAAATACGAGTACTATGTGTTCTAAGACATTTCCTTCTAAATCGAGTAACGTTTCTATGGAAACGACAGGATTTCTTTTGGGATACGACAATCACATTTCCGATCCACTAATCCTTCTTTACTGCATCCCTCACTCCCACACATTGACGAATTCACACGGAAATTGCGTCGCCATGAAATACGAGTACTTTGTGTTCTAAGACATTTCCTTCTAAATCGAGTAACGTTTCTATGGAAGCGACAGGATTTTCTTTTGGGATACGACAATCACATTTCCGATCCACTAATCCTTCTTTACTGCATCCCTCACTCCCAAACATTGACGAATTCACACGGAAATTGCGTCGCTATGAAATACGAGTACTATGTGTTCTAAGACATTTCCTTCTAAATCGAGTAACGTTTCTATGGAAACGACAGTATTTTTTTTTGGGATACGACAATCACATTTCCGATCCACTAATCCTTCTTTACTGCATCCCTCACTCCCACACATTGACGATTTCACACGGAAATTTCATCGCTATGAAATACGAGTTCTATGTGTTAGAAGACATTTCCTTCTAAATCGAGTAACGTTTCTATGGAAACGACAGGATTTTCTTTTGGGATACGACAATCACATTTCCGATCCACTAATCCTTCTTTACTGCATCCCTCACTCCCACACATTGACGAATTCACACGGAAATTGCGTCGCTATGAAATACGAGTACTATGTGTTCTAAGACATTTCCTTCTAAATCGAGTAACGTTTCTATGGAAACGACAGGATTTTCTCTTGGGATACGACAATCGCATTTCCGATCCACTAATCCTTCTTTACTGCATCCCTCACTCCCACACATTGACGAATTCACACGGAAATTGCGTCGCTATGAAATACGAGTACTATGTGTTAGAAGACATTTCTTTCTAAATCGAGTAACGTTTCTATGGAAACGACAGGATTTTCTTTTGGGATACGACAATCACATTTCCGATCCACTAATCCTTCTTTACTGCATCCCTCACTCCCAAACATTGTCGAATTCGCACGGAATTTGCGTCGCTGTGAAATACGAGTACCATGTGTTCTAAGACATTTCCTTCTAAATCGAGTCACGTTTCTATGGATACGACAGGATTTTCTTTTGGGATACGACAATCACATTTCCGATCCACTAATCCTTCTTTACTGCATCCCTCACTCCCACACATTGACGAATTCACACGGAAATTGCGTCGCTATGAAATACGAGTACTATGTGTTCTAAGACATTTCCTTCTAATTCGAGTAACGTTTCTACGGAAACGACAGGATATCTTTTGGGATACGACAATCACATTTCCGATCCACTAATCCTTCTTTACTGCATCCCTCACTCCCACACATTGACGAATTCACACGGAAATTGCGTCGCCATGAAATACGAGTACTTTGTGTTCTAAGACATTTCCTTCTAAATCGAGTAACGTTTCTATGGAAACGACAGGATCTTCTTTTGGGATACGACAATCACATTTCCGATCCACTAATCCTTCTTTACTGCTTCCCTCACTCCCACACATTGTCGAATTCACACGGAAATTGCGTCGCTATGAAATACTATGTGTTCTAAGACATTTCCTTCTAAATCGAGTAACGTTTCTATGGAAACGACAGGATTTTTTTTTGGGATACGACAATCACATTTCCGATCCACTAATCCTTCTTTACTGCATCCCTCACTCCCACTTATTGACGAATTCACACGGAAATTTCATCGCTATGAAATACGAGTTCTATGTGTTAGAAGACATTTCCTTCTAAATCGAGTAACGTTTCTATGGAAACGACAGGATTTTTTTTTGGGATACGACAATCACATTTCCGATCCACTAATCCTTCTTTACAGCATCCCTCACTCCCACACATTGACGAATTCACACGGAAGTTGCGTCGCTATGAAATACGAGTACTATGTGTTCTAAGACATTTCCTTCTAAATCGAGTAACGTTTCTATGGATACGACAGGATTTTCTTTTGGGATACGACAATCACATTTCCGATCCACTAATCCTTCTTTACTGCATCCCTCACTCCCACACATTGACGAATTCACACGGAAATTGCGTCGTTATGAAATACGAGTACTATGTGTTCTAAGACATTTCCTTCTAAATCGAGTATAGTTTCTATGGAAACGACAGGATTTTCTTTTGGGATACGACAATCTTATTTCCGATCCACTAATCCTTCTTTACTGCATCCCTCACTCCCACACATTGACGAATTCACACGGAAATTGCGTCGCTATGAAATACGAGTACTATGTGTTAGAAGACATTTCCTTCCAAATCGAGTAACGTTTCTATGGAAACGACAGGATTTTCTTTTGGGATACGACAATCACATTTCCGATCCACTAATCCTTCTTTACTGCATCCCTCACTCCCAAACATTGACGAATTCACACGGAAATTGCGTCGCTATGAAATACTATTTGTTCTAAGACATTTCCCTCTAAATCGAGTAACGTTTCTATGGAAACGACAGGATTTTCTTTTGGGATACGACAATCTCATTTCCGATCCACTGATCCTTCTTTACTGCATCCCTCACTCCCAAACATTGACGAATTCACACGGAAATCGCGTCGCTATGAAATACGAGTACTATGTGTTCTAAGACATTTCCTTCTAAATCGAGTAACGTTTCTATGGAAACGACAGGATTTTCTTTTGGGATACGACAATCACATTTCCGATCCACTAATCCATCTTTACTGCAACCCTCACTCCCACACATTGACGAATTCACACGGAAATTGCGTCGCTATGAAATACGAGTACAATGTGTTAGAGGACATTTCCTTCTAAATCGAGTAACGTTTCTATGGAAACGACAGGATTTTCTTTCAGGATACGACAATCACATTTCCGATCCACTAATCCTTCTTTACTGCATCCCTCACTCCCACACATTGTCGGATTCACACGGAAATTGCGTCGCTATGAAATACTATGTGTTCTAAGACATTTCCTTCTAAATCGAGTAACTTTTCTATGGAAACGACAGGATTTTCTTTTGGGATACGACAATCTCATTTCCGATCCACTAATCCTTCCTTACTGCATCCCTCACCCCCACACATTGACCAATTCAAACGGAAATTCGGTCGCTATGAAATACGAGTACTATGTGTTCTTAGGCATTTCCTTCTAAATCGAGTAACGTTTCTATAGAAACGACAGGATTTTCTTTTGGGATACGACAATCTCATTTCCGATCCACTGATCCTTCTTTACTGCATCCCTCACTCACACACATTGACGAATTCACACGGAAATTGCGTCGCTACGAAATACGAGTACTATGTGTTCTAAGACATTTCCTTCTAATTCGAGTAACGTTTCTATGGAAACGACAGGATTTTCTTTTGGGATACGACAATCACATTTCCGATCAACTAATCCTTCTTTACTGCATCCCTCACTCCCAAACATTGACGAATTCACACGGAAATTGCGTCGCTATGACATACTATGTGTTCTGAGACATTTCTTTCTAAATCGAGTAACGTTTCTATGGAAACGACAGGATTTTCTTTTGGGATACGACAATCTCATTTCCGATCCACTAATCCTTCTTTACTGCATCCCTCACTCCCAAACATTGACGAATTCACACGGAAATTGCGTCGCTATGAAATACTATGTGTTCTAAGACATTTCCTTCTAAATCGAGTAACGTTTCTATGGAAACGACAGGATTTTCTTTTGGGATACGACACTCTCATTTCCGATCCACTAATCCTTCCTTACTGCATCCCTCACCCCCACACATTGACGAATTCACACGGTAATTGCGTCGCTATGAAATACGAGTACTATGTGTTCTAAGACATTTCCTTCTAAATCGAGTAACGTTTCTATGGAAACTACAGGATTTTCTTTTGGGATACGACAATCACATTTCCGATCCACTAATCCTTCTTTACTGCATCCCTCACTCCCACACATTGACGAATTCACACGGAAATTGCGTCGCTATGAAATACGTGTACTATGTGTTCTAAGACATTTCCTTCTAAATCGAGTAACGTTTCTATGGAAACGACAGGATTTCTTTTGGGATACGACAATCACATTTCCGATCCACTAATCCTTCTTTACTGCATCCCTCACTCCCACACATTGACGAATTCACACGGAAATTGTGTCGCCATGAAATACGAGTACTTTGTGTTCTAAGACATTTCCTTCTAAATCGAGTAAAGTTTCTATGGAAACGACAGGATCTTCTTTTGGGATACGACAATCACATTTCCGATCCACTAATCCTTCTTTACTGCATCCCTCACTCCCAAACATTGACGAATTCACACGGAAATTGCGTCGCTATGAAATACGAGTACTATGTGTTCTTAGGCATTTCCTTCTAAATCGAGTAACGTTTCTATAGAAACGACAGGATTTTCTTTTGGGATACGACAATCTCATTTCCGATCCACTGATCCTTCTTTACTGCATCCCTCACTCACACACATTGACGAATTCACACGGAAATTGCGTCGCTATGAAATACGAGTACTGTGTGTTAGAAGACATTTCCTTCCAAATCGAGTAACGTTTCTATGGAAACGACAGGATTTTCTTTTGGGATACGACAATCTCATTTCCGATCCACAAATCCTTCTTTACTGCATCCCTCACTCCCAAACATTGAAGAATTCACACGGAAATTGCGTCGCTATGAAATACTATTTGTTCTATGACATTGCCCTCTAAATCGAGTAACGTTTCTATGGAAAGGACAGGATTTTCTTTTGGGATACGACAATCTCATTTCCGATTTACTGATCCTTCTTTACTGCATCCCTCACTCCCAAACATTGACGAATTCACACGGAAATCGCGTCGCTATGAAATACGAGTACTATGTGTTCTAAGACATTTCCTTCTAAATCGAGTAACGTTTCTATGGAAACGACAGGATTTTCTTTTGGGATACGACAATCACATTTCCGATCCACTAATCCTTCTTTACTGCATCCCTCACTCCCACACATTGACGAATTCACACGGAAATTGCGTCGCTATGAAATACGAGTACAATGTGTTAGAGGACATTTCCTTCTAAATCGAGTAACGTTTCTATGGAAACGACAGGATTTTCTTTTGGGATACGACAATCACATTTCCGATCCACTAATCCTTCTTTACTGCATCCCTCACTCCCAAACATTGACGAATTCACACGGAAATTGCGTCGCTATGAAATACTATTTGTTCTAAGACATTTCCTTCTAAATCGAGTAACGTTTCTATGGAAACGAAAGGATTTTCTTTTGTGATACGACAATCTCATTTCCGATCCACTGATCCTTTTTTACTGCATCCCTCACTCCCAAACATTGACGAATTCACACGGAAATTGCGTCGCTATGAAATACGAGTACTATGTGTTCTAAGACATTTACTTCTATATCGAGTAACGTTTCTATGGAAACGACAGGATTTTCTTTTGGGATACGACAATCACATTTCCGATCCACTAATCCTTCTTTACTGCATCTCTCACTCCCACACATTGACGAATTCACACGGAAATTGCGTCGCTATGAAATACGAGTACTATGTGTTCTAAGATATTTCCTTCTAAATCGAGTAACGTTTCTATGGAAACGACAGGATTTTCTTTTGGGATACGACAATCACATTTCCGATCCACTAATCCTTCTTTACTGCATCCCTCACTCCCACACATTGGCGAATTCACACGGAAATTGCGTCGCTATGAAATACGAGTACTATGTGTTAGAAGACATTTCCTTCTAAATCGAGTAACGTTTCTATCGAAACGACAGGATTTTCTTTTGGGATACGACAATCACATTTCCGATCCACTAATCCTTCTTTACTGCATCCCTCACTCCCACACATTGACGAATTCACACGGAAATTGCGTCGCTATGAAATACGAGTACTATGTGTTAGAAGACATTTCCTTCTAAATCGAGTAACGTTTCTATGGAAGCGACTGGATTTTCTTTTGGGATACGACAATCTCATTTCCGATCCACTAATCCTTCTTTACTGCATCCCTCACTCCCAAACATTGACGAATTCACACGGAAATTGCGTCGCTATGAAATACTATTTGTTCTAAGACATTTCCTTCTAAATCGAGTAACGTTTCTATGGAAACGACAGGATTTTCTTTTGGGATACGACAATCTCATTTCCGATCCACTAATCCTTCTTTACTGCATCCCTCACTCCCAAACATTGACGAATTCACACGGAAATTGGGTCGCTATGAAATACGAGTACTATGTGTTCTAAGACATTTCCTTCTAAAGCAAGTAACGTTTCTATGGAAACAACAGGATTTTCTTTTGGGATACGACAATCACATTTCCGATCCACTAATCCTTCTTTACTGCATCCCTCACTCCTAAACATTGTCGAATTCACACGGAAACTGCGTCGCTATGAAATACGAGTACTATGTGTTTGAAGACATTTCCTTTTAAATCGAGTAACGTTTCTATGGAAACGACAGCATTTTCTTTTGGGATACGACAATCTCATTTCCGATCCACTTATCCTTCTTTACTGCATCCCTCTCTCCCAAACATTGACGAATTCACACGGAAATTGCGTCGCTATGAAATACTATTTGTTCTAAGACATTTCCTTCTAAATCGAGTAACGTTTCTATGGAAACGACAGGATTTTCTTTTGGGATACGACAATCACATTTCCGATCCACTAATCCTTCTTTACTGCATCCCTCACTCCCAAACATTGACGAATTCACACGGAAATTCCGTCGCTATGAAATACGAGTACTATGTGTTCTAAGACTTTTCCTTCTAAGTCAAGTAACGTTTCTATGGAAACGACAGGATTTTCTTTTGGGATACGACAATCACATTTCCGATCCACTAATCCTTCTTTACTGCACCCCTCACTCCCAAACATTGACGAATTCACACGGAAATTGCGTCGCTATGAAATACGAGTACTATGTGTTAGAAGACATTTCCTTCTAAATCGAGTAACGTTTCTATGGAAACGACAGGATTTTCTTTTGGGATACGACAATCTCATTTCCGATCCACTAATCCTTCTTTACTGCATCCCTCACTATCTCACATTGACGAATTCACACGGAAATTGCGTCGCTATGAAATACGAGTACTATGTGTTCTAAGACATTTCCTTCTAAATCAAATAACGTTTCTATGGAAACGACAGGATTTTCTTTTGGGATACGACAATCACATGTCCGATCCACTAATACTTCTTTACTGCATCCCTCACTCCCACACATTGACGAATTCACACGGAAATTGCGTCGCTATGAAATACGAGTACTATGTGTTAGAAGACATTTCCTTCTAAATTGAGTAACGTTTCTATGGAAACGACAGGATTTTCTTTTGGGATACGACAATCTCATTTCCGATCCACTAATCCTTCTTTACTGCATCCCTCACTCCCAAACATTGACGAATTCACACGGAAATTGCGTCGCTATGAAATACTATTTGTTCTAAGACATTTACTTCTAAATCGAGTAACGTTTCTATGGAAACGACAGGATTTTCTTTTGGGATACGACAATCTCATTTCCGATCCACTAATCCTTCTTTACTGCATCCCTCACTCCCACACATTGACGAATTCACACGGAAATTGCGTCGCTATGAAATACGAGTACTATGTGTTAGAAAACATTTCCTTCTAAATCGAGTAACGTTTCTATGGAAACGACAGGATTTTCTTTTGGGATACGACAATCACATTTCCGATCCACTAATCCTTGTTTACTGCATCCCTCACTCCCACACATTGACGAATTCACACGGAAATTGCGTCGCTATGAAATACGTGTACTATGTGTTCTAAGACATTTCCTTCTAAATCGAGTAACGTTCCTATGGAAACGACAGGATTTCTTTTGGGATACGACAATCACATTTCCGATCCACTAATCCTTCTTTACTGCATCCCTCACTCCCACACATTGACGAATTCACACGGAAATTGCGTCGCCATGAAATACGAGTACTTTGTGTTCTAAGACATTTCCTTCTAAATCGAGTAAAGTTTCTATGGAAACGACAGGATCTTCTTTTGGGATACGACAATCACATTTCCGATCCACTAATCCTTCTTTACTGCATCCCTCACTCCCAAACATTGACGAATTCACACGGAAATTGCGTCGCTATGAAATACGAGTACTATGTGTTCTAAGACATTTCCTTCTAAATCGAGTAACGTTTCTATGGAAACGACAGGATTTTTTTTTGGGATACGACAATCACATTTCCGATCCATTAATCCTTCTTTACTGCATCCCTCACTCCCACTCATTGACGAATTCACACGGAAATTTCATCGCTATGAAATACGAGTTCTATGTGTTACATGACATTTCCTTCTAAATCGAGTAACGTTTCTATGGAAACGACAGGATTTTCTTTTGGGATACGACAATCACATTTCCGATCCACTAATTTTTCTTTACTGCATCCCTCACTCCCACACATTGACGAATTCACACGGAAATTGCGTCGCTATGAAATACGAGTACTATGTGTTAGAAGACATTTCCTTCCAAATCGAGTAACGTTTCTATGGAAACGACAGGATTTTCTTTTGGGATTCGACAATCACATTTCCGATCCACTAATCCTTCTTTACTGCATCCCTCACTCCCACACATTGACGAATTCACACGGAAATTGCGTCGCTATGAAATACGAGTACTATGTGTTCTAAGACATTTCCTTCTAAATCGAGTAACGTTTCTATGGAAACGACAGGATTTTCTTTTGGATACGTCAATCTCATTTCCGATCCACTAATCCTTCTTTACTGCATCCCTCACCCCCACACATTGACGAATTCACACGGAAATTGCGTCGCTATGAAATACGAGTAATATGTGTTCTAAGACATTTCCTTCTAAATTGAGTAACGTTTCTATGGAAACGACAGGATTTTCTTTTGGAATACGACAATCACATTTCCGATCCACTAATCCTTCGTTACTGCATCCCTCACTCCCAAACATTGACGAATTCACACGGAAATTGCGTCGCTATGAAATACGAGTTTTATGTGTTAGAAGACATTTCCTTCTAAATCGAGTAACGTTTCTATGGAAACGACAGGATTTTCTTTTGGGATACGACAATCACATTTCCGATCCACTAATCCTTCTTTACTGCATCCCTCACTCCCACACATTGACGAATTCACACGGAAATTGCGTCGCTATGAAATACGAGTACTATGTGTTAGAAGACATTTCCTTCTAAATCGAGTATCGTTTCTATGGAAACGACAGGATTTTCTTTTGGGATACGACAATCACATTTCCGATCCACTAATCCTTCTTTACTGCATCCCTCACTCCCAAACATTGACTAATTCACACGGAAATTGCGTCGCTATGAAATACTATTTGTTCTAAGACATTTCCTTCCAAATCGAGTAACGTTTCTATGGAAACGACAGGATTTTCTTTTGGGATACGACAATCTCATTTCCGATCCACTAATCCTTCATTACTGCATCCCTCACTCCCACACATTGACGAATTCACACGGAAATTGCGTCGCTATGAAATACTATTTGTTCTAAGACACTTCCTTCTAAATCGAGTAACGTTTCTATAGAAACGACAGGATTTTCTTTTGGGATACGACAAACTCATTTCCGATTCACTAATCCTTCTTTACTGCATCCCCCACTCCCAAACATTGACTAATTCACACGGAAATTGCGTCGCTATGAAATACTATTTGTTCTAAGACATTTCCTTCCAAATCGAGTAACGTTTCTATGGAAACGACAGGATTTTCTTTTGGGATACGACAATCTCATTTCCGATCCACTAATCCTTCTTTACTGCATCCCTCACTCCCAAACATTGACGAATTCACACGGAAGATGCGTCGCTATGAAATACTATTTGTTCTAAGACATTTCCTTCTAAATCGAGTAACGTTTCTATGGAAACGAAAGGATTTTCTTTTGTGATACGACAATCTCATTTCCGATCCACTGATCCTTTTTTACTGCATCCCTCACTCTAAAACATTGACGAATTCACACGGAAATTGCGTCGCTATGAAATACGAGTACTATGTGTTCTAAGACATTTACTTCTATATCGAGTAACGTTTCTATGGAAACGACAGGATTTTCTTTTGGGATACGACAATCACATTTCCGATCCACTAATCCTTCTTTACTGCATCTCTCACTCCCACACATTGACGAATTCACACGGAAATTGCGTCGCTATGAGATACGAGTACTATGTGTTCTAAGATATTTCCTTCTAAATCGAGTAACGTTTCTATGGAAACGACAGGATTTTCTTTTGGGATACGACAATCACATTTCCGATCCACTAATCCTTCTTTACTGCATCCCTCACTCCCACACATTGGCGAATTCACACGGAAATTGCGTCGCTATGAAATACGAGTACTATGTGATAGAAGACATTTCCTTCTAAATCGAGTAACGTTTCTATCGAAACGACAGGATTTTCTTTTGGGATACGACAATCACATTTCCGATCCACTAATCCTTCTTTACTGCATCCCTCACTCCCACACATTGACGAATTCACACGGAAATTGCGTCGCTATGAAATACGAGTACTATGTGTTAGAAGACATTTCCTACTAAATCGAGTAACGTTTCTATGGAAGCGACTGGATTTTCTTTTGGGATACGACAATCTCATTTCCGATCCACTAATCCTCCTTTACTGCATCCCCCACTCCCAAACATTGCCGAATTCACACGGAAATTGCGTCGCTATGAAATACTATTTGTTCTAAGACATTTCCTTCTAAATCGAGTAACGTTTCTATGGAAACGACAGGATTTTCTTTTGGGATACGACAATCTCATTTCCGATCCACTAATCCTTCTTTACTGCATCCCTCACTCCCAAACATTGACGAATTCACACGGAAATTGGGTCGCTATGAAATACGAGTACTATGTGTTCTAAGACATTTCCTTCTAAATCAAGTAACGTTTCTATGGAAACAACAGGATTTTCTTTTGGGATACGACAATCACATTTCCGATCCACTAATCCTTCTTTACTGCATCCCTCACTCCTAAACATTGTCGAATTCACACGGAAACTGCGTCGCTATGAAATACGAGTACTATGTGTTTGAAGACATTTCCTTTTAAATCGAGTAACGTTTCTATGGAAACGACAGCATTTTCTTTTGGGATACGACAATCTCATTTCCGATCCACTAATCCTTCTTTACTGCATCCCTCTCTCCCAAACATTGACGAATTCACACGGAAATTGCGTCGCTATGAAATACTATTTGTTCTAAGACATTTCCTTCTAAATCGAGTAACGTTTCTATGGAAACGACAGGATTTTCTTTTGGGATACGACAATCACATTTCCGATCCACTAATCCTTCTTTACTGCATCCCTCACTCCCAAACATTGACGAATTCACACGGAAATTCCGTCGCTATGAAATACGAGTACTATGTGTTCTAAGACTTTTCCTTCTAAGTCAAGTAACGTTTCTATGGAAACGACAGGATTTTCTTTTGGGATACGACAATCACATTTCCGATCCACTAATCCTTCTTTACTGCATCCCTCACTCCCAAACATTGACGAATTCACACGGAAATTGCGTCGCTATGAAATACGAGTACTATGTGTTAGAAGACATTTCCTTCTAAATCGAGTAACGTTTCTACGGAAACGACAGGATTTTCTTTTGGGATACGACAATCTCATTTCCGATCCACTAATCCTTCTTTACTGCATCCCTCACTATCTCACATTGACGAATTCACACGGAAATTGCGTCGCTATGAAATACGAGTACTATGTGTTCTAAGACATTTCCTTCTAAATCAAATAACGTTTCTATGGAAACGACAGGATTTTCTTTTGGGATACGACAATCATATTTCCGATCCACTAATCCTTCTTTACTGCATCCCTCACTCCCACACATTGACGAATTCACACGGAAATTGCGTCGCTATGAAATACGAGTACTATGTGTTAGAAGACATTTCCTTCTAAATTGAGTAACGTTTCTATGGAAACGACAGGATTTTCTTTTGGGATACGACAATCTCATTTTCGATCCACTAATCCTTCTTTACTGCATCCCTCACTCCCAAACATTGACGAATTCACACGGAAATTGCGTCGCTATGAAATACTATTTGTTCTAAGACATTTACTTCTAAATCGAGTAACGTTTCTATGGAAACGAAAGGATTTTCTTATGGGATACGACAATCACATTTCCGATCCACTAATCCTTCTTTACTGCATCCCTCACTCCCAAAAATTGACGAATTCACACGGAAATTGCGTCGCTATGAAATACGAGTACTATGTGTTCTAAGACATTTCCTTCTAAATCAAGTAACGTTTCTATGGAAACGACAGGATTTTCTTTTGGGATACGACAATCACATTTCCGATCCACTAATCCTTCTTTACTGCTTCCCTCACTCTCACACATTGACGAATTCACACGGAAATTGCGTCGCTATGAAATACGAGTACTATGTGTTAGAAGACATTTCCTTCTAAATCGAGTAACGTTTCTATGGATACGACAGGATTTTCTTTTGGGATACGACAATCACATTTCCGATCCACTAATCCTTCTTTACTGCATCCCTCACTCCCAAACATTGACGAATTCACACGGAAATTGCGTCGCTATGAAATACGAGTACTATGTGTTAGAAGACATTTCCTTCTAAATCGAGTAACGTTTCTATGGAAATGACAGGATTTTCTTTTGGGATACGACAATCACATTTCCGATCCACTAATCCTTCTTTACTGGATCCCTCACTCCCACACATTGACGAATTCACACGGAAATTGCGTCGCTATGAAATACGAGTACTATGTGTTAGAAAACATTCCCTTCTAAATCGAGTAACGTTTCTATGGAAACGACAGGATTTTCTTTTGGGATACGACAATCACATTTCCGATCCACTAATCCTTCTTTACTGCATCCCTCACTCCCACACATTGACGAATTCACGCGGAAATTGCGTCGCTATGAAATACTATTTGTTCTATGACACTTCCTTCTAAATCGAGTAACGTTTCTATAGAAACGACAGGATTTTCTTTTGGGATACGACAATCTCATTTCCGATTCACTAATCCTTCTTTACTGCATCCCCCACGCCCAAACATTGACGAATTCACACGGAAATTGCGTCGCTATGAAATACTATTTGTTCTAAGACATTTCCTTCTAAATCGAGTAACGTTTCTATGGAAACGACAGGATTTTCTTTTGGGATACGACAATCTCATTTCCGATCCACTAATCCTTCTTTACTGCATCCCTCACTCCCACACATTGACGAATTCACACGGAAATTGCGTCGCTATGAAATACTATTTGTTCTATGACATTTCCTTCTAAATCGAGTAATGTTTCTATGGAAACGACAGGATTTTCTTTTGGGATACGACAATCACATTTCCGATCCACTAATCCTTCTTTACTGCATCCCTCACTCCCAAACATTGACGAATTCACACGGAAATTGCGTCGCTATGAAATACTATTTGTTTTAAGACATTTCCTTCTAAATCAAGTAACGTTTCTATGGAAACGACGGGATTTTCTTTTGGGATACGACAATCTCATTTCCGATCCACTAATCCTTCTTTACTGCATCCCTAACTCCCAAACATTGACGAATTCACACGGAAATTGCGTCGCTATGAAATACGAGTACTATGTGTTCTAAGACATTTCCTACTAAATCGAGTAACGTTTCCATGGAAACGAAAGGATTTTCTTTTGGGATACGACAATCACATTTCCGATCCACTAATCCTTCTTTACTGCATCCCTCACTCCCACACATTGACGAATTCACACGGAAATTGCGTCGCTACGAAATACGAGTACTATGTGTTAGAAGACATTTCCTTCTAAATCGAGTAACGTTTCTATGGAAACGACAGGATTTTCTTTTGGGATACGACAATCACATTTCCGATCCACTAATCCTTCTTTACTGCATCCCTCACTCCCACACATTGACGAATTCACACGGAAATTGCGTCGCTATGAAATACGAGTACTATGTGTTAGAAGACATTTCCTTCTAAATCGAGTAACGTTTCTATGGAAACGACAGGATTTTCTTTTGGGATACGACAATCACATTTCCGATCCACTAATCCTTCTTTACTGCATCCCTCACTCCCACACATTGACGAATTCACACGGAAATTGCGTCGCTATGAAATACGAGTACTATGTGTTAGAAAACATTTCCTTCTAAATCGAGTAACGTTTCTGTGGAAACGACAGGATTTTCTTTTGGGATACGACAATCACATTTCCGATCCACTCATCCTTCTTTACTGCATCCCTCACTCCCACACATTGACGAATTCACACGGAAATTGCGTCGCTATGAAATACTATTTGTTCTAAGACACTTCCTTCTAAATCGAGTAACGTTTCTATAGAAACGACAGGATTTTCTTTTGGGATACGACAAACTCATTTCCGATTCACTAATCCTTCTTTACTGCATCCCCCACTCCCAAACATTGACTAATTCACACGGAAATTGCGTCGCTATGAAATACTATTTGTTCTAAGACATTTCCTTCCAAATCGAGTAACGTTTCTATGGAAACGACAGGATTTTCTTTTGGGATACGACAATCTCATTTCCGATCCACTAATCCTTCTTTACTGCATCCCTCACTCCCACACATTGACGAATTCTCACGGAAATTGCGTCGCTATGAAATACTATTTGTTCTATGACATTTCCTTCTAAATCGAGTAACGTTTCTATGGAAACGACAGGATTTTCTTTTGGGATACGACAATCTCATTTCCGATCCACTAATCCTTCTTTACTGCATCCCTCACTCCCACACATTGACGAATTCACATGGAAATTGCGTTGCTATGAAATACTATTTGTTCTAAGACATTTCCTTCTAAATCGAGTAACGTTTCTATGGAAACGACAGGATTTTCTTTTGGGATACGACAATCTCATTTCCGATCCACTAATCCTTCTTTACTGCATCCCTCACTCCCACACATTGACGAATTCACACGGAAATTGCGTCGCTATGAAATACTATTTGTTCTAAGACATTTCCTTCTAAATCGAGTAACGTTTCTATGGAAACGACAGGATTTTCTTTTGGGATACGACAATCACATTTCCGATCCGCTAATCCATCTTTACTGCATCCCTCACTTCCAAACATTGACGAATTCACACGGAAATTGCGTCGCTATGAAATACGAGTACTATGTGTTCTAAGACATTTCCTTCTAAATCAAGTAATGTTTCTATGGAAACGACAGGATTTTCTTTTGGGATACGACAATCACATTTCCGATCCACTAATCCTTCTTTACTGCTTCCCTCACTCCCACACATTGACGAATTCACACGGAAATTGCGTCGCTATGATATACGAGTACTATGTGTTAGAAGACATTTCCTTCTAAATCGAGTAACGTTTCTATGGATACGACAGGATTTTCTTTTGGGATACGACAATCACATTTCTGATCCACTAATCCTTCTTTACTGCATCCCTCACTCCCAAACATTGACGAATTCACACGGAAATTGCGTCGCTATGAAATACTATTTGTTCTAAGACATTTCCTTGTAAATCGAGTAACGTTTCTATGGAAACGACAGGATTTTCTTTTGGGATTCGACAATCACATTTCCGATCCACTAATCCTTTTTTACTGCATCCCTCACTCCCAAACATTGACGAATTCACACGGAAATTGCGTCGCTATGAAATACGAGTACTATGTGTTCTAAGACATTTCCTTCTAAATCGAGTAACTATTCTATGGAAACGACAGGATTTTCTTTTGGGATACGACAATCACATTTCCGATCCACTAATCCTTCTTTACTGCATCCCTCACTCCCAAACATTGACGAATTCACACGGAAATTG
This sequence comes from Schistocerca serialis cubense, assembly GCF_023864345.2. NCBI lineage: Eukaryota > Metazoa > Arthropoda > Insecta > Orthoptera > Acrididae > Schistocerca > Schistocerca serialis. Next base: position 2,478,287 of record NC_064644.1, read on the forward strand.
CGTCGCTATGAAATACTATTTGTTTTAAGACATTTCCTTCTAAATCAAGTAACGTTTCTATGGAAACGACGGGATTTTCTTTTGGGATACGACAATCTCATTTCCGATCCACTAATCCATCCTTACTGCATCCCTCACTCCCAAACATTGACGAATTCACACGGAAATTGCGTCGCTATGAAATACGAGTACTATGTGTTCTATGACATTTCCTACTAAATCGAGTAACGTTTCTATGGAAACGAAAGGATTTTCTTTTGGGATACGACAATCACATTTCCGATCCACTAATCCTTCTTTACTGCATCCCTCACTCCCACACATTGACGAATTCACACGGAAATTGCGTCGCTATGAAATACGAGTACTATGTGTTAGAAGACATTTCCTTCTAAATCGAGTAACGTATCTATGGAAACGACAGGATTTTCTTTTGGGATACGACAATCTAATTTCCGATCCACTAATCCTCCTTTATTGCATCCCTCATTCCCAAACATTGACGAATTCACACGGAAATTGCGTCGCTATGAAATACGAGTACTATGTGTTAAGAGACATTTCCTTCTAAATCGAGTAACGTTTCTATGGAAACGACAGGATTTTCTTTTGGGATACGACAATCACATTTCCGATCCACTAATCCTTCTTTACTGCATCCCTCACTCCCACACATTGACGAATTCACACGGAAATTGCGTCGCTATGAAATACGAGTACTATGTGTTAGAAGACATTTCCTTCTAAATCGAGTAACGTTTCTATGGAAACGACAGGATTTTCTTTTGGGATACGACAATCACATTTCCGATCCACTAATCCTTCTTTACTGCATCCCTCACTCCCAGACATTGACGAATTCACACGGAAATTGCGTCGCTATGAAATACGAGTACTATGTGTTAGAAGACATTTCCTTCTAAATCGAGTAACGTTTCTATGGAAATGACAGGATTTTCTTTTGGGATACGACAATCACATTTCCGATCCACTAATCCTTCTTTACTGCTACCCTCACTCCCACACATTGACGAATTCACACGGAAATTGCGTCGCTATGAAATACGAGTACTATGTGTTAGAAAACATTTCCTTATAAATCGAGTAACGTTTCTATGGAAACGACAGGATTTTCTTTTGGGATACGACAATCACATTTCCGATCCACTAATCCTTCTTTACTGCATCCCTCACTCCCACACATTGACGAATTCACGCGGAAATTGCGTCGCTATGAAATACTATTTGTTCTAAGACACTTCCTTCTAAATCGAGTAACGTTTCTATAGAAACGACAGGATTTTCTTTTGGGATACGACAATCTCATTTCCGATTCACTAACCCTTCTTTACTGCATCCCCCACGCCCAAACATTGACGAATTCACACGGAAATTGCGTCGCTATGAAATACTATTTGTTCTAAGACATTTCCTTCTAAATCGAGTAACGTTTCTATGAAAACGACAGGATTTTCTTTTGGGATACGACAATCTCATTTCCGATCAACTAATCCTTCTTTACCGCATCCCTCACTCCCACACATTGACGAATTCACACGGAAATTGCGTCGCTATGAAATACTATTTGTTCTATGACATTTCCTTCTAAATCGAGTAACGTTTCTATGGAAGCGACAGGATTTTCTTTTGGGATACGACAATCTCATTTCCGATCCACTAATCCTTCTTTACTGCATCCCTCACTCCCAAACATTGACGAATTCACACGGAAATTGCGTCGCTATGAAATACTATTTGTTCTAAGACATTTCCTTCTAAATCGAGTAACGTTTCAATGGAAACGACAGGATTTTCTTTTGGGATACGACAATCACATTTCCGATCCACTAATCCTTCTTTACTGCATCCCTCACTCCCAAACATTGACGAATTCACACGGAAATTGCGTCGCTATGAAATACGAGTACTATGTGTTCTAAGACATTTCCTTCTAAACCAAGTAACGTTTCTATGGAAACGACGGGATTTTCTTTTGGGATACGACAATCACATTTCCGATCCACTAATCATTCTTTACTGCTTCCCTCACTCCCACACATTGACGAATTCACACGGAAATTGCGTCGCTATGAAATACGAGTACTATGTGTTAGAAGACATTTCCTTCTAAATCGAGTAACGTTTCTATGGATACGACAGGATTTTTTTTGGGATACGACAATCACATTTCCGATCCACTAATCCTACTTTACTGCATCCCTCACTCCCAAACATTGACGAATTCACACGGAAATTGGGTCGCTATGAAATACTATTTGTTCTAAGACATTTCCTTGTAAATCGAGTAACGTTTCTATGGAAACGACAGGATTTTCTTTTTGGGATTCGACAATCACATTTCCGATCCACTAATCCTTTTTTACTGCATCCCTCACTCCCAAACATTGAGGAATTCACACGGAAATTGCGTCGCTATGAAATACGAGTACTATGTGTTCTAAGACATTTCCTTCTGAATCGAGTAACTATTCTATGGAAACGACAGGATTTTCTTTTGGGATACGACAATCACATTTCCGATCCACTAATCCTTCTTTACTGCATCCCTCACTCCCAAACATTGACGAATTCACACGGAAATTGCGTCGCTATGAAATACTATTTGTTTTAAGACATTTCCTTCTGAATCAAGTAACGTTTCTATGGAATCGACGGGATTTTCTTTTGGGATACGACAATCTCATTTCCGATCCACTAATCCTTCTTTACTACATCCCTCACTCCCAAACATTGACGAATTCCCACGGAAATTGCGTCGCTATGAAATACGAGTACTATGTGTTCTAAGACATTTCCTACTAAATCGAGTAACGTTTCTATGGAAACGAAAGGATATTCTTTTGGGATACGACAATCACATTTCCGATCCACTAATCCTTCTTTACTGCATTCCTCACTCCCACACATTGACGAATTCACACGGAAATTGCGTCGCTATGAAATACGTGTACTATGTGTTAGAAGACATTTCCTTCTAAATCGAGTAACGTTTCTATGGAAACGACAGGATTTTCTTTTGGGATACGACAATCTCATTTCCGATCCACTAATCCTCCTTTATTGCATCCCTCACTCCCAAACATTGACGAATTCACACGGAAATTGCGTCGCTATGAAATACGAGTACTATGTGTTAGGAGACATTTCCTTCTAAATCGAGTAACGTTTCTATGGAAACGACAGGATTTTCTTTTGGGATACGACAATCACATTTCCGATCCACTAATCCTTCTTTACTGCATCCCTCACTCCCACACATTGACGAATTCACACGGAAATTGCGTCGCTATGAAATACGTGTACTATGTGTTAGAAGACATTTCCTTCTAAATCGAGTAACGTTTCTATGGAAACGACAGGATTTTCTTTTGGGATACGACAATCTCATTTCCGATCCACTAATCCTTCTTTACTGCATCCCTCACTCCCAAACATTGACGAATTCACACGGAAATTGCGTCGCTATGAAATACTATTTGTTCTAAGACATTTCCTTCTAAATCGAGTAACGTTTCAATGGAAACGACAGGATTTTCTTTTGGGATACGACAATCACATTTCCGATCCACTAATCCTTCTTTACTGCATCCCTCACTCCCAAACATTGACGAATTCACACGGAAATTGCGTCGCTATGAAATACGAGTACTATGTGTTCTAAGACATTTCCTTCTAAACCAAGTAACGTTTCTATGGAAACGACGGGATTTTCTTTTGGGATACGACAATCACATTTCCGATCCACTAATCATTCTTTACTGCTTCCCTCACTCCCACACATTGACGAATTCACACGGAAATTGCGTCGCTATGAAATACGAGTACTATGTGTTAGAAGACATTTCCTTCTAAATCGAGTAACGTTTCTATGGATACGACAGGATTTTCTTTTGGGATACGACAATCACATTTCCGATCCACTAATCCTACTTTACTGCATCCCTCACTCCCAAACATTGACGAATTTACACGGAAATTGGGTCGCTATGAAATACTATTTGTTCTAAGACATTTCCTTGTAAATCGAGTAACGTTTCTATGGAAACGACAGGATTTTCTTTTTGGGATTCGACAATCACATTTCCGATCCACTAATCCTTTTTTACTGCATCCCTCACTCCCAAACATTGACGAATTCACACGGAAATTGCGTCGCTATGAAATACGAGTACTATGTGTTCTAAGACATTTCCTTCTAAATCGAGTAACTATTCTATGGAAACGACAGGATTTTCTTTTGGGATACGACAATCACATTTCCGATCCACTAATCCTTCTTTACTGCATCCCTCACTCCCAAACATTGACGAATTCACACGGAAATTGCGTCGCTATGAAATACTATTTGTTTTAAGACATTTCCTTCTGAATCAAGTAACGTTTCTATGGAATCGACGGGATTTTCTTTTGGGATACGACAATCTCATTTCCGATCCACTAATCCTTCTTTACTACATCCCTCACTCCCAAACATTGACGAATTCCCACGGAAATTGCGTCGCTATGAAATACGAGTACTATGTGTTCTAAGACATTTCCTACTAAATCGAGTAACGTTTCTATGGAAACGAAAGGATATTCTTTTGGGATACGACAATCACATTTCCGATCCACTAATCCTTCTTTACTGCATTCCTCACTCCCACACATTGACGAATTCACACGGAAATTGCGTCGCTATGAAATACGTGTACTATGTGTTAGAAGACATTTCCTTCTAAATCGAGTAACGTTTCTATGGAAACGACAGGATTTTCTTTTGGGATACGACAATCTCATTTCCGATCCACTAATCCTCCTTTATTGCATCCCTCACTCCCAAACATTGACGAATTCACACGGAAATTGCGTCGCTATGAAATACGAGTACTATGTGTTAGGAGACATTTCCTTCTAAATCGAGTAACGTTTCTATGGAAACGACAGGATTTTCTTTTGGGATACGACAATCACATTTCCGATCCACTAATCCTTCTTTACTGCATCCCTCACTCCCACACATTGACGAATTCACACGGAAATTGCGTCGCTATGAAATACGAGTACTATGTGTTAGAAGACATTTCCTTCTAAATCGAGTAACGTTTCTATGGAAACGACAGGATTTTCTTTTCGGATACGACAATCACATTTCCGATCCACTAATCCTTCTTTACTGCATCCCTCACTCCCAGACATTGACGAATTCACACGGAAATTGCGTCGCTATGAAATACGAGTACTATGTGTTAGAAGACATTTCCTTCTAAATCGAGTAACGTTTCTATGGAAATGACAGGATTTTCTTTTGGGATACGACAATCACATTTCCGATCCACTAATCCTTCTTTACTGCTACCCTCACTCCCACACATTGACGAATTCACACGGAAATTGCGTCGCTATGAAATACGAGTACTATGTGTTAGAAGACATTTCCTTCTAAATTGAGTAACGTTTCTATGGAAACGACAGGATTTTCTTTTGGGATACGACAATCTCATTTCCGATCCACTAATCCTTCTTTACTGCATCCCTCACTCCCAAACATTGACGAATTCACACGGAAATTGCGTCGCTATGAAATACTATTTGTTCTAAGACATTTCCTTCTAAATCGAGTAACGTTTCTATGGAAACGACAGGATTTTCTTTTGGGATACGACAATCACATTTCCGATCCACTAATCCTTCTTTACTGCATCCCTCACTCCCACACATTGACGAATTCACACGGAAATTGCGTCGCTATGAAATACTATTTGTTCTATGACATTTCCTTCTAAATCGAGTAACGTTTCTATGGAAGCGACAGGATTTTCTTTTGGGATACGACAATCTCATTTCCGATCCACTAATCCTTCTTTACTGCATCCCTCACTCCCACACATTGACGAATTCACACGGAAATTGCGTCGCTATGAAATACTATTTGTTCTAAGACATTTCCTTCTAAATCGAGTAACGTTTCTATGGAAACGACAGGATTTCCTTTTGGGATACGACAATCTCATTTCCGATCCACTAATCCTTCTTTACTGCATCCCTCACTCCCACACATTGACGAATTCACACGGAAACTGCGTCGCTATGAAATACGAGTACTATGTGTTCTAAGACATTTCCTTCTAAATCGAGTAACTATTCTATGGAAACGACAGGATTTTCTTTTGGGATACGACAATCACATTTCCGATCCACTAATCCTTCTTTACTTCATCCCTCACTCCCGCACATTGACGAATTCACACGGAAATTGCGTCGCTATGAAATACGAGTACTATGTGTTAGAAGACATTTCCTTCTAAATTGAGTAACGTTTCTATGGAAACGACAGGATTTTCTTTTGGGATACGACAATCTCATTTCCGATCCACTAATCCTTCTTTACTGCATCCCTCACTCCCAAACATTGACGAATTCACACGGAAATTGCGTCGCTATGAAATACTATTTGTTCTAAGACATTTCCTTCTAAATCGAGTAACGTTTCTATGGAAACGACAGGATTTTCTTTTGGGATACGACAATCACATTTCCGATCCACTAATCCTTCTTTACTGCATCCCTCACTCCCAAACATTGACGAATTCACATGGAAATTGCGTCGCTATGAAATACGAGTACTATGTGTTCTAAGACATTTCCTTCTAAATCAAGTAACGTTTCTATGGAAACGACGGAATTTTCTTTTGGGATACGACAATCACATTTCCGATCCACTAATCCTTCTTTACTGCTTCCCTCACTCCCACACATTGACGAATTCACACGGAAATTGCGTCGCTATGAAATACGAGTACTATGTGTTAGAAGACATTTCCTTCTAAATCGAGTAACGTTTCTATGGATACGACAGGATTTTCTTTTGGGATACGACAATCACATTTCCGATCCACTAATCCTTCTTTACTGCATCCCTCACTCCCAAACATTGACGAATTCACACGGAAATTGGGTCGCTATGAAATACTATTTGTTCTAAGACATTTCCTTGTAAATCGAGTAACGTTTCTATGGAAACGACAGGATTTTCTTTTTGGGATTCGACAATCACATTTCCGATCCACTAATCCTTTTTTACTGCATCCCTCACTCCCAAACATTGACGAATTCACACGGAAATTGCGTCGCTATGAAATACGAGTACTATGTGTTCTAAGACATTTCCTTCTAAATCGAGTAACTATTCTATGGAAACGACAGGATTTTCTTTTGGGATACGACAATCACATTTCCGATCCACTAATCCTTCTTTACTGCATCCCTCACTCCCAAACATTGACGAATTCACACGGAAATTGCGTCGCTATGAAATACTATTTGTTTTAAGACATTTCCTTCTGAATCAAGTAACGTTTCTATGGAATCGACGGGATTTTCTTTTGGGATACGACAATCTCATTTCCGATCCACTAATCCTTCTTTACTACATCCCTCACTCCCAAACATTGACGAATTCCCACGGAAATTGCGTCGCTATGAAATACGAGTACTATGTGTTCTAAGACATTTCCTACTAAATCGAGTAACGTTTCTATGGAAACAAAAGGATTTTCTTTTGGGATACGACAATCACATTTCCGATCCACTAATCCTTCTTTACTGCATCCCTCACTCCCACACATTGACGAATTCACACGGAAATTGCGTCGCTATGAAATACGAGTGCTATGTGTTAGAAGACATTTCCTTCTAAATCGAGTAACGTTTCTATGGAAACGACAGGATTTTCTTATGGGATACGACAATCTCAATTCCGATCCACTAATCCTCCTTTATTGCATCCCTCACTCCCAAACATTGACGAATTCACACAGAAATTGCGTCGCTATGAAATACGAGTACTATGTGTTAGGAGACATTTCCTTCTAAATCGAGTAACGTTTCTATGGAAACGACAGGATTTTCTTTTGGGATACGACAATCACATTTCCGATCCACTAATCCTTCTTTACTGCATCCCTCACTCCCACACATTGACGAATTCACACGGAATTTGCGTCGCTATGAAATACGAGTACTATGTGTTAGAAGACATTTCCTTCTAAATCGAGTAACGTTTCTATGGAAACGACAGGATTTTCTTTTGGGATACGACAATCACATTTCCGATCCACTAACCCTTCTTTACTGCATCCCTCACTCCCAGACATTGACGAATTCACACGGAAATTGCGTCGCTATGAAATACGAGTACTATGTGTTAGAAGACATTTCCTTCTAAATCGAGTAACGTTTCTATGGAAATGACAGGATTTTCTTTTGGGATACGACAATCACATTTCCGATCCACTAATCCTACTTTACTGCATCCCTCACTCCCACACATTGACGAATTCACACGGAAATTGCGTCGCTATGAAATACGAGTACTATGTGATAGAAAACATTCCCTTCTAAATCGAGTAACGTTGCTATGGAAACGACAGGATTTTCTTTTGGGATACGACAATCACATTTCCGATCCACTAATCCTTCTTTACTGCATCCCTCACTCCCACACATTGACGAATTCACGCGGAAATTGCGTCGCTATGAAATACTATTTGTTCTAAGACACTTCCTTCTAAATCGAGTAACGTTTCTATAGAAACGACAGGATTTTCTTTTGGGATACGACAATCTCATTTCCGATTCACTAATCCTTCTTTACTGCATCCCCCACGCCCAAACATTGACGAATTCACACGGAAATTGCGTCGCTATGAAATACTATTTGTTCTAAGACTTTTCCTTCTAAATCGAGTAACGTTTCTATGGAAACGACAGGATTTTCTTTTGGGATACGACAATCTCATTTCCGATCCACTAATCCTTCTTTACTGCATCCCTCACTCCCACACATTGACGAATTCACACGGAAATTGCGTCGCTATGAAATACTATTTGTTCTATGACATTTCCTTCTAAATCGAGTAACGTTTCTATGGAAACGACAGGATTTTCTTTTGGGATACGACAATCTCATTTCCGATCCACTAATCCTTCTTTACTGCATCCCTCACTCCCACACATTGACGAATTCACACGGAAATTGCGTCGCTATGAAATACTATTTGTTCTAAGACATTTCCTTCTAAATCGAGTAACGTTTCTATGGAAACGACAGGATTTTCTTTTGGGATACGACAATCTCATTTCCGATCCACTAATCCTTCTTTACTGCATCCCTCACTCCCACACATTGACGAATTCACACGGAAACTGCGTCGCTATGAAATACGAGTACTATGTGTTCTAAGACATTTAATTCTAAATCGAGTAACTATTCTATGGAAACGACAGGATTTTCTTTTGGGATACGACAATCACATTTCCGATCCACTAATCCTTCTTTACTGCATCCCTCACTCCCAAACATTGACGAATTCACACGGAAATTGCGTCGCTATGAAATACTATTTGTTTTAAGACGATTCCTTCTAAATCAAGTAACGTTTCTATGGAAACGACGGGATTTTCTTTTGGGATACGACAATCTCATTTCCGATCCACTAATCCTTCTTTACTGCATCCCTCACTCCCAAACATTGACGAATTCACACGGAAATTGCGTCGCTATGAAATACGAGTACTATGTGTTCTAAGACATTTCCTACTAAATCGAGTAACGTTTCTATGGAAACGAAAGGATTTTCTTTTGGGATACGACAATCACATTTCCGATCCACTAATCCTTCTTTACTGCATCCCTCACTCCCACACATTGACGAATTCACACGGAAATTGCGTCGCTATGAAATACGAGTACTATGTGTTAGAAGACATTTCCTTCTAAATCTAGTAACGTTTCTATGGAAACGACAGGATTTTCTTTTGGGATACGACAATCACATTTCCGATCCACTAATCCTTCTTTACTGCATCCCTCACTCCCACACATTGACGAATTCACACGGAAATTGCGTCGCTATGAAATACGAGTACTATGTATTAGAAGACATTTCCTTCTAAATCGAGTAACGTTTCTATGGAAACGACAGGATTTTCTTTTGGGATACGACAATCACATTTCCGATCCACTAATCCTTCTTTACTGCATCCCTCACTCCCACACATTGACGAATTCACACGGAAATTGCGTCGCTATGAAATACGAGTACTATGTGTTAGAAAACATTTCCTTCTAAATCGAGTAACGTTTCTATGGAAACGACAGGATTTTCTTTTGGGATACGACAATCACATTTCCGATCCACTAATCCTTCTTTACTGCATCCCTCACTCCCACACATTGACGAATTCACACGGAAATTGCGTCGCTATGAAATACTATTTGTTCTAAGACACTTCCTTCTAAATCGAGTAACGTTTCTATAGAAACGACAGGATTTTCTTTTGGGATACGACAATCTCATTTCCGATTCACTAATCCTTCTTTACTGCATCCCCCACTCCCAAACATTGACTAATTCACACGGAAATTGCGTCGCTATGAAATACTATTTGCTCTAAGACATTTCCTTCTAAATCGAGTAACGTTTCTATGGAAACGACAGGATTTTCTTTTGGGATACGACAATCTCATTTCCGATCCACTAATCCTTCTTTACTGCATCCCTCACTCCCACACATTGACGAATTCACACGGAAATTGCGTCGCTATGAAATACTATTTGTTCTATGACATTTCCTTCTAAATCGAGTAACGTTTCTATGGAAACGACAGGATTTTCTTTTGGGATACGACAATCTCATTTCCGATCCACTAATCCTTCTTTACTGCATCCCTCACTCCCACACATTGACGAATTCACATGGAAATTGCGTTGCTATGAAATACTATTTGTTCTAAGACATTTCCTTCTGAATCGAGTAACGTTTCTATGGAAACGACAGGATTTTCTTTTGGGATACGACAATCTCATTTCCGATCCACTAATCCTTCTTTACTGCATCCCTCACTCCCACACATTGACGAATTCACACGGAAATTGCGTCACTATGAAATACTATTTGTTCTAAGACATTTCCTTCTAAATCGAGTAACGTTTCTATGGAAACGACAGGATTTTCTTTTGGGATACGACAATCTCATTTCCGATCCACTAATCCTTCTTTACTGCATCCCTCACTCCCACACATTGACGAATTCACACGGAAGTTGCGTCGCTATGAAATACTATTTGTTCTAAGACATTTCCTTCTAAATCGAGTAACGTTTCTATGGAAACGACAGGATTTTCTTTTGGGATACGACAATCTCATTTCCGATCCACTAATCCTTCTTTACTGCATCCCTCACTCCCACACATTGACGAATTCACACGGAAACTGCGTCGCTATGAAATACGAGTACTATGTGTTCTAAGACATTTCCTTCTAAATCGAGTAACTATTCTATGGAAACGACAGGATTTTCTTTTGGGATACGACAATCACATTTCCGATCCACTAAACCTTCTTTACTGCATCCCTCACTCCCAAACATTGACGAATTCACACGGAAATTGCGTCGCTATGAAATACTATTTGTTTTAAGACATTTCCTTCTAAATCAAGTAACGTTTCTATGGAAACGACGGGATTTTCTTTTGGGATACGACAATCTCATTTCCGATCCACTAATCCTTCTTTACTGCATCCCTCACTCCCAAACATTGACGAATTCACACGGAAATTGCGTCGCTATGAAATACGAGTACTATGTGTTCTAAGACATTTCCTACTAAATCGAGTAACGTTTCTATGGAAACGAAAGGATTTTCTTTTGGGATACGACAATCACATTTCCGATCCACTAATCCTTCTTTACTGCATCCCTCACTCCCACACATTGACGAATTCACACGGAAATTGCGTCGCTATGAAATACGAGTATTATGTGTTAGAAGACATTTCCTTCTAAATCGAGTAACGTTTCTATGGAAACGACAGGATTTTCTTTTGGGATACGACAATCACATTTCCGATCCACTAATCCTTCTTTACTGCATCCCTCACTCCCACACATTGACGAATTCACACGGAAATTGCGTCGCTATGAAATACGAGTACTATGTATTAGAAGACATTTCCTTCTAAATCGAGTAATGTTTCTATGGAAACGACAGGATTTTCTTTTGGGATACGACAATCACATTTCCGATCCACTAATCCTTCTTTACTGCATCCCTCACTCCCACACATTGACGAATTCACACGGAAATTGCGTCGCTATGAAATACGAGTACTATGTGTTAGAAAACATTTCCTTCTAAATCGAGTAACGTTTCTATGGAAACGACAGGATTTTCTTTTGGGATACGACAATCACATTTCCGATCCACTAATCCTTCTTTACTGCATCCCTCACTCCCACACATTGACGAATTCACACGGAAATTGCGTCGCTATGAAATACTATTTGTTCTAAGACACTTCCTTCTAAATCGAGTAACGTTTCTATAGAAACGACAGGATTTTCTTTTGGGATACGACAATCTCATTTCCGATTCACTAATCCTTCTTTACTGCATCCCCCACTCCCAAACATTGACTAATTCACACGGAAATTGCGTCGCTATGAAATACTATTTGTTCTAAGACATTTCCTTCTAAATCGAGTAACGTTTCTATGGAAACGACAGGATTTTCTTTTGGGATACGACAATCTCATTTCCGATCCACTAATCCTTCTTTACTGCATCCCTCACTCCCACACATTGACGAATTCACACGGAAATTGCGTCGCTATGAAATACTATTTGTTCTATGACATTTCCTTCTAAATCGAGTAACGTTTCTATGGAAACGACAGGATTTTCTTTTGGGATACGACAATCTCATTTCCGATCCACTAATCCTTCTTTACTGCATCCCTCACTCCCACACATTGACGAATTCACATGGAAATTGCGTTGCTATGAAATACTATTTGTTCTAAGACATTTCCTTCTGAATCGAGTAACGTTTCTATGGAAACGACTGGATTTTCTTTTGGGATACGACAATCTCATTTCCGATCCACTAATCCTTCTTTACTGCATCCCTCACTCCCACACATTGACGAATTCACACGGAAATTGCGTCGCTATGAAATACTATTTGTTCTAAGACATTTCCTTCTAAATCGAGTAACGTTTCTATGGAAACGACAGGATTTTCTTTTGGGATACGACAATCACATTTCCGATCCACTAATCCATCTTTACTGCATCCCTCACTCCCAAACATTGACGAATTCACACGGAAATTGCGTCGCTATGAAATACGAGTACTATGTGTTCTAAGACATTTCCTTCTAAATCAAGTAACGTTTCTATGGAAACGACAGGATTTTCTTTTGGGATACGACAATCACATTTCCGATCCACTAATCCTTCTTTACTGCTTCCCTCACTCCCACACATTGACGAATTCACACGGAAATTGCGTCGCTATGAAATACGAGTACTATGTGTTAGAAGACATTTCCTTCTAAATCGAGTAACGTTTCTATGGATACGACAGGATTTTCTTTTGGGATACGACAATCACATTTCCGATCCACTAATCCTTCTTTACTGCATCCCTCACTCCCAAACATTGACGAATTCACACGGAAATTGCGTCGCTATGAAATACTATTTGTTTTAAGACATTTCCTTGTAGATCGAGTAACGTTTCTATGGAAACGACAGGATTTTCTTTTGGGATACGACAATCACATTTCCGATCCACTAATCCTTCTTTACTGCTTCCCTCACTCCCACACATTGACGAATTCACACGGAAATTGCGTCGCTATGAAATACGAGTACTATGTGTTAGAAGACATTTCCTTCTAAATCGAGTAACGTTTCTATGGAAACGACAGGATTTTCTTTTGGGATACGACGATCTCATTTCCGATCCACTAATCCTTCTTTACTGCATCCCTCACTCCCAAACATTGACGAATTCACACGGAAATTGCGTCGTTATGAAATACGAGTACTATGTGTTAGAAGACATTTCCTTCTAAATCGAGTAACGTTTCTATGGAAACGACAGGATTTTCTTTTGGGATACGACAATCTCATTTCCGATCCACTAATCCTTCTTTACTGCATCCCTCACTCCCACACATTGACGAATTCACACGGAAATTGCGTCGCTATGAATTACTATTTGTTCTAAGACATTTCCTTCTAAATCGAGTAACGTTTCTATGGAAACGACAGGATTTTCTTTTGGGATACGACAATCTCATTTCCGATCCACTAATCCTTCTTTACTGCATCCCTCACTCCCACACATTGACGAATTCACACGGAAACTGCGTCGCTATGAAATACGAGTACTATGTGTTCTAAGACATTTCCTTCTAAATCGAGTAACTATTCTATGGAAACGACAGGATTTTCTTTTGGGATACGACAATCACATTTCCGATCCACTAAACCTTCTTTACTGCATCCCTCACTCCCAAACATTGACGAATTCACACGGAAATTGCGTCGCTATGAAATACTATTTGTTTTAAGACATTTCCTTCTAAATCAAGTAACGTTTCTATGGAAACGACGGGATTTTCTTTTGGGATACGACAATCTCATTTCCGATCCACTAATCCTTCTTTACTGCATCCCTCACTCCCAAACATTGACGAATTCACACGGAAATTGCGTCGCTATGAAATACGAGTACTATGTGTTCTAAGACATTTCCTACTAAATCGAGTAACGTTTCTATGGAAACGAAAGGATTTTCTTTTGGGATACGACAATCACATTTCCGATCCACTAATCCTTCTTTACTGCATCCCTCACTCCCACACATTGACGAATTCACACGGAAATTGCGTCGCTATGAAATACGAGTACTATGTGTTAGAAGACATTTCCTTCTAAATCGAGTAACGTTTCTATGGAAACGACAGGATTTTCTTTTGGGATACGACAATCACATTTCCGATCCACTAATCCTTCTTTACTGCATCCCTCACTCCCACACATTGACGAATTCACACGGAAATTGCGTCGCTATGAAATACGAGTACTATGTATTAGAAGACATTTCCTTCTAAATCGAGTAATGTTTCTATGGAAACGACAGGATTTTCTTTTGGGATACGACAATCACATTTCCGATCCACTAATCCTTCTTTACTGCATCCCTCACTCCCACACATTGACGAATTCACACGGAAATTGCGTCGCTATGAAATACGAGTACTATGTGTTAGAAAACATTTCCTTCTAAATCGAGTAACGTTTCTATGGAAACGACAGGATTTTCTTTTGGGATACGACATTCACATTTCCGATCCACTAATCCTTCTTCACTGCATCCCTCACTCCCACACATTGACGAATTCACACGGAAATTGCGTCGCTATGAAATACTATTTGTTCTAAGACACTTCCTTCTAAATCGAGTAACGTTTCTATAGAAACGACAGGATTTTCTTTTGGGATACGACAATCTCATTTCCGATTCACTAATCCTTCTTTACTGCATTCCCCACTCCCAAACATTGACTAATTCACACGGAAATTGCGTCGCTATGAAATACTATTTGTTCTATGACATTTCCTTCTAAATCGAGTAACGTTTCTATGGAAACGTTAGGATTTTCTTTTGGGATACGACAATCACATTTCCGATCCACTAATCCTTCTTTACTGCATCCCTCACTCCCACACATTGACGAATTCACACGGAAATTGCGTCGCTATGAAATACTATTTGTTCTATGACATTTCCTTCTAAATCGAGTAACGTTTCTATGGAAACGTTAGGATTTTCTTTTGGGATACGACAATCACATTTCCGATCCACTAATCCTTCTTTACTGCATCCCTCACTCCCAAACATTGACGAATTCACACGGAAATTGCGTCGCTATGAAATACTATTTGTTTTAAGACATTTCCTTGTAAATCGAGTAACGTTTCTATGGAAACGACAGGATTTTCTTTTGGGATTCGACAATCACATTTCCGATCCACTAATCCTTTTTTACTGCATCCCTCACTCCCACACATTGACGAATTCACACGGAAATTGCGTCGCTATGAAATACTATTTGTTCTAAGACATTTCCTTCTAAATCGAGTAACGTTTCTATGGAAACGACAGGATTTTCTTTTGGGATACGACAATCACATTTCCGATCCACTAATCCATCTTTACTGCTTCCCTCACTGACACACATTGACGAATTCACACGGAAATTGCGTCGCTATGAAATACGAGTACTATGTGTTAGAAGACATTTCCTTCTAAATCGAGTAACGTTTCTATGGATACGACAGGATTTTCTTTTGGGATACGATAATCACATTTCCGATCCACTAATCCTTCTTTACTGCATCCCTCACTCCCAAACATTGACGAATTCACACGGAAATTGCGTCGCTATGAAATACTATTTGTTTTAAGACATTTCCTTGTAAATCGAGTAACGTTTCTATGGAAACGACAGGATTTTCTTTTGGGATTCGACAATCACATTTCCGATCCACTAATCCTTTTTTACTGCATCCCTCACTCCCAAACATTGACGAATTCACACGGAAATTGCGTCGCTATGAAATACGAGTACTATGTGTTCTAAGACATTTCCTTCTAAATCGAGTAACTATTCTATGGAAACGACAGGATTTTCTTTTGGGATACGACAATCACATTTCCGATCCACTAATCCTTCTTTACTGCATCCCTCACTCCCAAACATTGACGAATTCACACGGAAATTGCGTCGCTATGAAATACTATTTGTTTTAAGACATTTCCTTCTAAATCAAGTAACGTTTCTATGGAAACGACGGGATTTTCTTTTGGGATACGACAATCTCATTTCCGATCCACTAATCCATCTTTACTGCATCCCTCACTCCCAAACATTGACGAATTCACAAGGAAATTGCGTCGCTGTGAAATACGAGTACTATGTGTTCTAAGACATTTCCTACTAAATCGAGTAACGTTTCTATGGAAACGAAAGGATTTTCTTTTGGGATACGACAATCACATTTCCGATCCACTAATCCTTCTTTACTGCATCCCTCACTCCCACACATTGACGAATTCACACGGAAATTGCGTCGCTATGAAATACGAGTACTATGTGTTAGGAGACATTTCCTTCTAAATCGAGTAACGTTTCTATGGAAACGACAGGATTTTCTTTTGGGATACGACAATCTCATTTCCGATCCACTAATCCTCCTTTATTGCATCCCTCACTCCCAAACATTGACGAATTCACACGGAAATTGCGTCGCTATGAAATACGAGTACTATGTGTTAGGAGACATTTCCTTCTAAATCGAGTAACGTTTCTACGGAAACGACAGGATTTTCTTTTGGGATACGACAATCACATTTCCGATCCACTAATCCTTCTTTACTGCATCCCTCACTCCCACACATTGACGAATTGACACGGAAATTGCGTCGCTATGAAATACGAGTACTATGTGTTAGAAGACATTTCCTTCTAAATCGAGTAACGTTTCTATGGAAACGACAGGATTTTCTTTTGGGATACGACAATCACATTTCCGATCCACTAATCCTTCTTTACTGCATCCCTCACTCCCAGACATTGACGAATTCACACGGAAATTGCGTCGCTATGAAACACGAGTACTATGTGTTAGAAGACATTTCCTTCTAAATCGAGTAACGTTTCTATGGAAATGACAGGATTTTCTTTTGGGATACGACAATCACATTTCCGATCCACTAATCCTTCTTTACTGCTACCCTCACTCCCACACATTGACGAATTCACACGGAAATTGCGTCGCTATGAAATACGAGTACTATGTGTTAGAAAACATTTCCTTCTAAATCGAGTAACGTTTCTATGGAAACGACAGGATTTTCTTTTGGGATACGACAATCACATTTCCGATCCACTAATCCTTCTTTACTGCATCCCTCACTCCCACACATTGACGAATTCACGCGGAAATTGCGTCGCTATGAAATACTATTTGTTCTAAGACACTTCCTTCTAAATCGAGTAACGTTTCTATAGAAACGACAGGATTTTCTTTTGATATACGACAATCTCATTTCCGATTCACTAATCCTTCTTTGCTGCATCCCCCACGCCCAATCATTGACGAATTCACACGGAAATTGCGTCGCTATGAAATACTATTTGTTCTAAGACATTTCCTTCTAAATCGAGTAACGTTTCTAAGGAAACGACAGGATTTTCTTTTGGGATACGACAATCTCATTTCCGATCCACTAATCCTTCTTTACTGCATCCCTCACTCCCACACATTGACGAATTCACACGGAAATTGCATCGCTATGATATACTATTTGTTCTATGACATTTCCTTCTAAATCGAGTAACGTTTCTATGGAAACGACAGGATTTTCTTTTGGGATACGACAATCTCATTTCCGATCCACTAATCCTTCTTTACTGCATCCCTCACTCCCACACATTGACGAATTCACATGGAAATTGCGTTGCTATGAAATACTATTTGTTCTAAGACATTTCCTTCTAAATCGAGTAACGTTTCTATGGAAACGACAGGATTTTCTTTTGGGATACGACAATCTCATTTCCGATCCACTAATCCTTCTTTACTGCATCCCTCACTCCCACACATTGACGAATTCACACGGAAATTGCGTCGCTATGAAATACTATTTGTTCTAAGACATTTCCTTCTAAATCGAGTAACGTTTCTATGGAAACGACAGGATTTTCTTTTGGGATACGACAATCTCATTTCCGATCCACTAATCCTTCTTTACTGCATCCCTCACTCCCACACATTGACGAATTCACACGGAAATTGCGTCGCTATGAAATACTATTTGTTCTAAGACATTTCCTTCTAAATCGAGTAACGTTTCTATGGAAACGACAGGATTTTCTTTTGGGATACGACAATCTCATTTCCGATCCACTAATCCTTCTTTACTGCATCCCTCACTCCCACACATTGACGAATTCACACGGAAACTGCGTCGCTACGAAATACGAGTACTATGTGTTCTAAGACATTTCCTTCTAAATCGAGTAACTATTCTATGGAAACGACAGGATTTTCTTTTGGGATACGACAATCACATTTCCGATCCACTAATCCTTCTTTACTGCATCCCTCACTCCCACACATTGACGTATTCACACGGAAATTGCGTCGCTATGAAATACGAGTAGTATGTGTTAGAAGACATTTCCTTCTAAATCGAGTAACGTTTCTATGGAAACGACAGTATTTTCTTTTGGGATACGACAATCACATTTCCGATCTACTAATCCTTCTTTACTGCATCCCTCACTCCCACACATTGACGAATTCACACGGAAATTGCGTCGCTATGAAATACTATTTGTTCTAAGACACTTCCTTCTAAATCGAGTAACGTTTCTATAGAAACGACAGGATTTTCTTTTGGGATACGACAATCTCATTTCCGATTCACTAATCCTTCTTTACTGCATCCCCCACTCCCAAACATTGACGAATTCACACGGAAATTGCGTCGCTATGAAATACTATTTGTTCTAAGACATTTCCTTCTAAATCGAGTAACGTTTCTATGGAAACGACAGGATTTTCTTTTGGGATACGACAATCTCATTTCCGATCCACTAATCCTTCTTTACTGCATCCCTCACTCCCACACATTGACGAATTCACACGGAAATTGCGTCGCTATGAAATACTATTTGTTCTATGACATTTCCTTCTAAATCGAGTAACGTTTCTATGGAAACGACAGGATTTTCTTTTGGGATACGACAATCTCATTTCCGATCCACTAATCCTTCTATACTGCATCCCTCACTCCCACACATTGACGAATTCATATGGAAATTGCGTTGCTATGAAATACTATTTGTTCTAAGACATTTCCTTCTAAATCGAGTAACGTTTCTATGGAAACGACAGGATTTTC
This sequence comes from Schistocerca serialis cubense, assembly GCF_023864345.2. NCBI lineage: Eukaryota > Metazoa > Arthropoda > Insecta > Orthoptera > Acrididae > Schistocerca > Schistocerca serialis. The sequence continues at coordinate 2,498,120 of NC_064644.1, forward strand.
TTCTGGGATACTACAATCTCATTTCCGATCCACTAATCCTTCTTTACTGCATCCCTCACTCCCACACATTGACGAATTCACACGGAAACTGCGTCGCTATGAAATACGAGTACTATGTGTTCTAAGACATTTCCTTCTAAATCGAGTAACTATTCTATGGAAACGACAGGATTTTCTTTTGGGATACGACAATCACATTTCCGATCCACTAATCCTTCTTTACTGCATCCCTCACTCCCACACATTGACGTATTCACACGGAAATTGCGTCGCTATGAAATACGAGTAGTATGTGTTAGAAGACATTTCCTTCTAAACCGAGTAACGTTTCTATGGAAACGACAGTATTTTCTTTTGGGATACGACAATCACATTTCCGATCCACTAATCCTTCTTTACTGCATCCCTCACTCCCACACATTGACGAATTCACACGGAAATTGCGTCGCTATGAAATACTATTTGTTCTAAGACACTTCCTTCTAAATCGAGTAACGTTTCTATAGAAACGACAGGATTTTCTTTTGGGATACGACAATCTCATTTCCGATTCACTAATCCTTCTTTACTGCATCCCCCACTCCCAAACATTGACGAATTCACACGGAAATTGCGTCGCTATGAAATACTATTTGTTCTAAGACATTTCCTTCTAAATCGAGTAACGTTTCTATGGAAACGACAGGATTTTCTTTTGGGATACGACAATCTCATTTCCGATCCACTAATCCTTCCTTACTGCATCCCTCACTCCCACACATTGACGAATTCACACGGAAATTGCGTCGCTATGAAATACTATTTGTTCTATGACATTTCCTTCTAAATCGAGTAACGTTTCTATGGAAACGACAGGATTTTCTTTTGGGATACGACAATCTCATTTCCGATCCACTAATCCTTCTTTACTGCATCCCTCACTCCCACACATTGACGAATTCACATGGAAATTGCGTTGCTATGAAATACTATTTGTTCTAAGACATTTCCTTCTAAATCGAGTAACGTTTCTATGGAAACGACAGGATTTTCTTTTGGGATACGACAATCTCATTTCCGATCCACTAATCCTTCTTTACTGCATCCCTCACTCCCACACATTGACGAATTCACACGGAAATTGCGTCGCTATGAAATACTATTTGTTCTAAGACATTTCCTTCCAAATCGAGTAACGTTTCTATGGAAACGACAGGATTTTCTTTTGGGATACGACAATCTCATTTCCGATCCACTAATCCTTCTTTACTGCATCCTCACTCCCACACGTTGACGAATTCACACGGAAATTGCGTCGCTATGAAATACTATTTGTTCTAAGACATTTCCTTCTAAATCGAGTAACGTTTCTATGGAAACGACAGGATTTTCTTTTGGGATACGACAATCTCATTTCCGATCCACTAATCCTTCTTTACTGCATCCCTCACTCCCACACATTGACGAATTCACACGGAAATTGCGTCGCTATGAAATACTGTTTGTTCTAAGACATTTCCTTCCAAATCGAGTAACGTTTCTATGGAAACGACAGGACTTTCTTTTGGGATACGACAATCACATTTCCGATCCACTAATCCTTCTTTACTGCATCCCTCACTCCCACACATTGACGAATTCACACGGAAATTGCGTCGCTATGAAATACGAGTACTATGTGTTAGAAGACATTTCCTTCTAAATCGAGTAACGTTTCTATGGAAACGACAGGATTTTCTTTTCGGATACGACAATCACATTTCCGATCCACTAATCCTTCTTTACTGCATCCCTCACTCCCACACATTGACGAATTCACACGGAAATTGCGTCGCTATGAAATACGAGTACTATGTGTTAGAAGACATTTCCTTCTAAGTCGAGTAACGTTTCTATGGAAACGACAGGATTTTCTTTTGGGATACGACAATCTCATTTCCGATCCACTAATCCTTCTTTACTGCATCCCTCACTCCCACACATTGACCAATTCACTCGGAAATTGCGGCGTTATGAAATACGAGTACTATGTGTTAGAAGACATTTCCTTCTAAATCGAGTAACGTTTCTATGGAAACGACAGGATTGTTTTTTGGGATACGTCAATCACATTTCCGATCCACTAATCCTTCTTTACTGCGTCCCTCACTCCCACACATTGACGAATTCACACGGAAAATGCGTCGCTATGAAATACGAGTACTATGTGTTAGAAGACATTTCCTTCTAAATCGAGTAACGTTTCTATGGAAACGACAGGATTTTCTTTTGGGATACGACAATCACATTTCCGATCCACTAATCCTTCTTTACTGCATCCCTCACTCCCACACATTGTCGAATTCACACGGAAATGCGTCGCTATGAAATACGAGTACTATGTGTTAGAAGACATTTCCTTCTAAATCGAGTAACGTTTCTATAGAAACGACAGGATTTTCTTTTGTCATACGACAATCACATTTCCGATCCACTAATCCTTCTTTACTGCATCCCTCACTACCACACATTGACGAATTCACACGGAAATTGCGTCGCTATGAAATACGAGTACTATGTGTTAGAAGACATTTCCTTCTAAATCGAGTATCGTTTCTGTGGAAACGACAGGATTTTCTTTTGGGATACGACAATCTGATTTCCGATCCACTAATCCTTCTTTACTGCATCCCTCACGCCCACACATTGTCGAATTCACACGGAAATTGCGTCGCTATGAAATACGAGTACTATGTGTTAGAAGACATTTCCTTCTAAATCGAGTAACGTTTCTATGGAAACGTCAGGATTTTCTTTTGGGATACGACAATCTCATTTCCGATACACTAATCCTTCTTTACTGCATCCCTCACTCCCACACATTGACGAATTCACACGGAAATTGCGTCGCTATGAAATACGAGTACTATGAGTTAGAAGACATTTCCTTCTAAATCGAGTAACGTTTCTATGGAAACGACAGGATTTTCTTTTGGGATACGACGATCTCATTTCCGATCCACTAATCCTTCTTTACTGCATCCCTCACTCCCAAACATTGACGAATTCACACGGAAATTGCGTCGTTATGAAATACGAGTACTATGTGTTAGAAGACATTTCCTTCTAAATCGAGTAACGTTTCTATGGAAACGACAGGATTTTCTTTTGGGATACGACAATCACATTTCCGATCCACTAGTCCTTCTTTACTGCATCGCTCACTCCCACACATTGACGAATTCACACGGATATTGCGTCGCTATGAAATACGAGTACTATGTGTTAGAAGACATTTCCTTCTAAATCGAGTAACGTTTCTATGGAAACGACAGGATTTTCTTTTGGGATACGACAATCTCATTTCCGATCCACTAATCCTTCTTTACTGCATCCCTCACCCCCACACATTGACGAATTCACACGGAAATTGCGTCGCTATGAAATACGAGTACTATGTGTTAGAAGACATTTCCTTCTAAATCGAGTAACGTTTCTACGGAAACGACAGGATTTTCTTTTGGGATACGACAATCACATTTCGGATCCACTAATGCTTCTTTACTGCATCCCTCACTCCAACACATTGACGAATTCACACGGAAATTGCGTCGCCATCAAATACGAGTACTATGTGTTAGAAGACATTTCCTTCTAAATCGAGTAACGTTTCTATGGAAACAACAGGATTTTCTTTTGGGATACGACAATCTCATTTCCTAACCACTAATCCTTCTTTACTGCATCCCTCACTCCCACACATTGACGAATTCACACGGAAATTGCGTCGCTATGAAATACGAGTACTATGTGTTCTAAGACAATTCCTTCTAAATCGAGTAACGTTTCTATGGAAACGACAGGATTTTCTTTTGGGATACGACAATCTCATTTCCGATCCACTAATCCTTCTTTACTGCATCCCTCACTCCCACACATTGACGAATTCACACGGAAATTGCGTCGCTATGAAATACGAGTACTATGTGTTAGAAGACATTTCCTTCTAAATCGAGTAACGTTTCTATGGAAACGACAGGATTTTCTATTGGGATACGACAATCACATTTCCGATCCACTAATCCTTCTTTACTGCATCCCTCACTCCCACACATTGACGAATTCACACGGAAATTGCGTCGCTATGAAATACGAGTACTATGTGTTAGAAGACATTTCCTTCTAAATCCAGTAACGTTTCTATAGAAACGACAGGATTTTCTTTTGGTATACGACAATCACATTTCCGATCCACTAATCCTTCTTTACTGCATCCCTCACTACCACACATTGACGAATTCACACGGAATTTGCGTCGCTATGAAATACGAGTACTATGTGTTAGAAGACATTTCCTTCTAAATCGAGTAACGTTTCTATGGAAACGACAGGATTTTCTTTTGGGATACGACAATCTCATTTCCGATCCACTAATCCTTCTTTACTGCATCCCTCACTCCCACACATTGACGAATTCACACGGAAATTGCGTCGCTATGAAATACGAGTACTATGTGTTAGAAGACATTTCCTTCTAAATCGAGTAACGTTTCTATGGAAACGTTAGGATTTTCTTTTCGGATACGACAATCACATTTCCGATCCACTAATCCTTCTTTACTGCATCCCTCACTCCCACACATTGACGAATTCACACGGAAATTGCGTCGCTATGAAATACTATTTGTTCTAAGACATTTCCTTCCAAATCGAGTAACGTTTCTATGGAAACGACAGGATTTTCTTTTGGGATACGACAATCTCATTTCCGATCCACTAATCCTTCTTTACTGCATCCTCACTCCCACACGTTGACGAATTCACACGGAAATTGCGTCGCTATGAAATACTATTTGTTCTAAGACATTTCCTTCTAAATCGAGTAACGTTTCTATGGAAACGACAGGATTTTCTTTTGGGATACGACAATCTCATTTCCGATCCACTAATCCTTCTTTACTGCATCCCTCACTCCCACACATTGACGAATTCACACGGAAATTGCGTCGCTATGAAATACTGTTTGTTCTAAGACATTTCCTTCCAAATCGAGTAACGTTTCTATGGAAACGACAGGACTTTCTTTTGGGATACGACAATCACATTTCCGATCCACTAATCCTTCTTTACTGCATCCCTCACTCCCACACATTGACGAATTCACACGGAAATTGCGTCGCTATGAAATACGAGTACTATGTGTTAGAAGACATTTCCTTCTAAATCGAGTAACGTTTCTATGGAAACGACAGGATTTTCTTTTCGGATACGACAATCACATTTCCGATCCACTAATCCTTCTTTACTGCATCCCTCACTCCCACACATTGACGAATTCACACGGAAATTGCGTCACTATGAAATACGAGTACTATGTGTTAGAAGACATTTCCTTCTAAGTCGAGTAACGTTTCTATGGAAACGACAGGATTTTCTTTTGGGATACGACAATCTCATTTCCGATCCACTAATCCTTCTTTACTGCATCCCTCACTCCCACACATTGACCAATTCACTCGGAAATTGCGGCGTTATGAAATACGAGTACTATGTGTTAGAAGACATTTCCTTCTAAATCGAGTAACGTTTCTATGGAAACGACAGGATTGTTTTTTGGGATACGTCAATCACATTTCCGATCCACTAATCCTTCTTTACTGCGTCCCTCACTCCCACACATTGACGAATTCACACGGAAAATGCGTCGCTATGAAATACGAGTACTATGTGTTAGAAGACATTTCCTTCTAAATCGAGTAACGTTTCTATGGAAACGACAGGATTTTCTTTTGGGATACGACAATCACATTTCCGATCCACTAATCCTTCTTTACTGCATCCCTCACTCCCACACATTGTCGAATTCACACGGAAATGCGTCGCTATGAAATACGAGTACTATGTGTTAGAAGACATTTCCTTCTAAATCGAGTAACGTTTCTATAGAAACGACAGGATTTTCTTTTGTCATACGACAATCACATTTCCGATCCACTAATCCTTCTTTACTGCATCCCTCACTACCACACATTGACGAATTCACACGGAAATTGCGTCGCTATGAAATACGAGTACTATGTGTTAGAAGACATTTCCTTCTAAATCGAGTATCGTTTCTGTGGAAACGACAGGATTTTCTTTTGGGATACGACAATCTGATTTCCGATCCACTAATCCTTCTTTACTGCATCCCTCACGCCCACACATTGTCGAATTCACACGGAAATTGCGTCGCTATGAAATACGAGTACTATGTGTTAGAAGACATTTCCTTCTAAATCGAGTAACGTTTCTATGGAAACGTCAGGATTTTCTTTTGGGATACGACAATCTCATTTCCGATACACTAATCCTTCTTTACTGCATCCCTCACTCCCACACATTGACGAATTCACACGGAAATTGCGTCGCTATGAAATACGAGTACTATGAGTTAGAAGACATTTCCTTCTAAATCGAGTAACGTTTCTATGGAAACGACAGGATTTTCTTTTGGGATACGACGATCTCATTTCCGATCCACTAATCCTTCTTTACTGCATCCCTCACTCCCAAACATTGACGAATTCACACGGAAATTGCGTCGTTATGAAATACGAGTACTATGTGTTAGAAGACATTTCCTTCTAAATCGAGTAACGTTTCTATGGAAACGACAGGATTTTCTTTTGGGATACGACAATCACATTTCCGATCCACTAGTCCTTCTTTACTGCATCGCTCACTCCCACACATTGACGAATTCACACGGATATTGCGTCGCTATGAAATACGAGTACTATGTGTTAGAAGACATTTCCTTCTAAATCGAGTAACGTTTCTATGGAAACGACAGGATTTTCTTTTGGGATACGACAATCTCATTTCCGATCCACTAATCCTTCTTTACTGCATCCCTCACCCCCACACATTGACGAATTCACACGGAAATTGCGTCGCTATGAAATACGAGTACTATGTGTTAGAAGACATTTCCTTCTAAATCGAGTAACGTTTCTACGGAAACGACAGGATTTTCTTTTGGGATACGACAATCACATTTCGGATCCACTAATGCTTCTTTACTGCATCCCTCACTCCAACACATTGACGAATTCACACGGAAATTGCGTCGCCATCAAATACGAGTACTATGTGTTAGAAGACATTTCCTTCTAAATCGAGTAACGTTTCTATGGAAACAACAGGATTTTCTTTTGGGATACGACAATCTCATTTCCTAACCACTAATCCTTCTTTACTGCATCCCTCACTCCCACACATTGACGAATTCACACGGAAATTGCGTCGCTATGAAATACGAGTACTATGTGTTCTAAGACAATTCCTTCTAAATCGAGTAACGTTTCTATGGAAACGACAGGATTTTCTTTTGGGATACGACAATCTCATTTCCGATCCACTAATCCTTCTTTACTGCATCCCTCACTCCCACACATTGACGAATTCACACGGAAATTGCGTCGCTATGAAATACGAGTACTATGTGTTAGAAGACATTTCCTTCTAAATCGAGTAACGTTTCTATGGAAACGACAGGATTTTCTATTGGGATACGACAATCACATTTCCGATCCACTAATCCTTCTTTACTGCATCCCTCACTCCCACACATTGACGAATTCACACGGAAATTGCGTCGCTATGAAATACGAGTACTATGTGTTAGAAGACATTTCCTTCTAAATCCAGTAACGTTTCTATAGAAACGACAGGATTTTCTTTTGGTATACGACAATCACATTTCCGATCCACTAATCCTTCTTTACTGCATCCCTCACTACCACACATTGACGAATTCACACGGAATTTGCGTCGCTATGAAATACGAGTACTATGTGTTAGAAGACATTTCCTTCTAAATCGAGTAACGTTTCTATGGAAACGACAGGATTTTCTTTTGGGATACGACAATCTCATTTCCGATCCACTAATCCTTCTTTACTGCATCCCTCACTACCACACATTGACGAATTCACACGGAAATTGCGTCGCTATGAAATACGAGTACTATGTGTTAGAAGACATTTCCTTCTAAATCGAGTAACGTTTCTATGGAAACGACAGGATTTTCTTTTGGGATACGACAATCTGATTTCCGATCCACTAATCCTTCTTTACTGCATCCCTCACTCCCACACATTGACGAATTCACACGGAAATTGCGTCGCTATGAAATACGAGTACTATGTGTTAGAAGACATTTCCTTCTAAATCGAGTAACGTTTCTATGGAAACGACAGGATTTTCTTTTGGGATACGACAATCTCATTTCCGATCCACTAATCCCTCTTTACTGCATCCCTCACTCCCACACATTGACGAATTCACACGGAAATTGCGTCGCTATGAAATACGAGTACTATGTGTTAGAATCCATTTCCTTCTAAATCGAGTAACGTTTCTATGGAAACGACAGGATTTTCTTTTGGGATACGACAATCACATTTCCGATCCACTAATTCTTCTTTACTGCATCCCTCACTCCAACACATTGACGAATTCACACGGAAATTGCGTCGCTATCAAATACGAGTACTATGTGTTAGAAGACATTTCCTTCTAAATCGAGTAACGTTTCTATGGAAACAACAGGATTTCCTTTTGGGATACGACAATCCCATTTCCTAACCACTAATCCTTCTTTACTGCATCCCTCACTCCCACACATTGACGAATTCACACGGAAATTGCGTCGCTATGAAATACGAGTACTATGTGTTCTAAGACAATTCCTTCTAAATCGAGTAACGTTTCTATGGAAACGACAGGATTTTCTTTTGGGATACGACAATCTCATTTCCGATCCACTAATCCTTCTTTACTGCATCCCTCACTCCCACACATTGACGAATTCACACGGAAATTGCGTCGCTATGAAATACTATGTGTTCTAAGACATTTCCTTCTAAATCGAGTAACGTTTCTATGGAAACGACAGGATTTTCTCTTGGGATACGAAAATCTCATTTCCGATCCACTAATCCTTCTTTACTGCATCCCTCACTCCCACACATTGACGAATTCACACGGAAATTGCGTCGCTATGAAATACGAGTACTATGTGTTAGAAGACATTTCCTTCTAAATCGAGTAACGTTTCTATGGAAACGACAGGATTTTCTTTTGGGATACGACAATCACATTTCCGATCCACTAATCCTTCTTTACTGCATCCCTCACTCCAACACATTGACGAATTCACACGGAAATTGCGTCGCTATCAAATACGAGTACTATGTGTTAGAAGATATTTCCTTCTAAATCGAGTAACGTTTCTATGAAAACAACAGGATTTTCTTTTGGGATACGACAATCTCATTTCCTAACCACTAATCCTTCTTTACTGCATCCCTCACTCCCACACATTGACGAATTCACACGGAAATTGCGTCGCTATGAAATTCGAGTACTATGTGTTCTAAGACAATTCCTTCTAAATCGAGTAACGTTTCTATGGAAACGACAGGATTTTCTTTTGGGATACGAAAATCTCATTTCCGATCCACTAATCCTTCTTTACTGCATCCCTCACTCCCACACATTGACGAATTCACACGGAAATTGCGTCGCTATGAAATACGAGTACTATGTGTTAGAAGACATTTCCTTCTTTATCGAGTAACGTTTCTATGGAAACGACAGGATTTTCTATTGGGATACGACAATCACATTTCCGATCCACTAATCCTTCTTTACTGCATCCCTCACTCCCACACATTGACGAATTCACACGGAAATTGCGTCGCTATGAAATACGAGTACTATGTGTTAGAAGACATATCCTTCTAAATCGAGTAACGTTTCTATGGAAACGACAGGATTTTCTTTTGGGATACGACAATCTCATTTCCGATCCACTAATCTTTCTTTACTGCATCCCTCACTCCCAAACATTGACGAATTTACACGGAAATTGCGTCGCTATGAAATACGAGTACTATGTGTTAGAAGACATTTCCTTCTAAATCGAGTAACGTTTCTATGGAAACGACATGATTTTCTTTTGGGATACGACAATCACATTTCCGATCCACTAATCCTTCTTTACTGCATCCCTCACTCCCACACATTGACGAATTCACACGGAAATTGCGTCGCTATCAAACACGAGTACTATGTGTTAGAAGACATTTCCTTCTAAATCGAGTAACGTTTCTATGGAAACGACAGGATTTTCTTTTGGGATACGACAATCTCATTTCCTAACCACTAATCCTTCTTTACTGCATCCCTCACTCCCACACGTTGACGAATTCACACGGAAATTGCGTCGCTATAAATTACGAGTACTATGTGTTCTAAGACAATTCCTTCTAAATCGAGTAACGTTTCTATGGAAACGACAGGATTTTCTTTTGGGATACGACTATCTCATTTCCTAACCACTAATCCTTCTTTACTGCATCCCTCACTCCACACATTGAAGAATTCACACGGAAATTGCGTCGCTATGAAATACGAGTACTATGTGTTAGAAGACATATCCTTCTAAATCGAGTAACGATTCTATGGAAACGACAGGATATTCTTTTGGGATACGACAATCACATTTCCGATCCACTAATCCTTCTTTACTGCATCCCTCACTCCCACACATTGACGAATTCACACGGATATTGCGTCGCTATGAAATACGAGTACTATGTGTTAGAAGACATTTCCTGCTAAATCGAGTAACGTTTCTATGGAAACGACAGGATTTTCTTTTGGGATACGACAATCTCATTTCCTAACCACTCATCCTTCTTTACTGCATCCCTCACTCCCACACATTGACGAATTCACACGAAAATTGCGTCGCTATGGAATACGAGTACTATGTGTTCTAAGACAATTCCTTCTAAATCGAGTAACGTTTCTATGGGAACGACAGGATCTTCTTTTTGGATACGACAATCTCATTTCCTAACCACTAATCCTTCTTTACTGCATCTCTCACTCCCACACATTGACGAATTCACACGGAAATTGCGTCGCTATAAAATACGGGTACTATGTGTTCTAAGACAATTCCTTCTAAATCGAGTAACGTTTCTATGGAAACGACAGGATTTTCTTTTGGGATACGACAATCTCATTTCCGATCCACTAATCCTTCTTTACTGCATCCCTCACTCCCACACATTGACGAATTCACACGGATATTGCGTCGCTATGAAATACGAGTACTATGTGTTAGAAGATATTTCCTTCTAAATCGAGTACCGTTTCTATGGAAGTGACAGGATTTTCTTTTGTGATACGACAATCTCATTTCCTAACCACTAATCCTTCTTTACTGCATCCCTCACTCCCACACATTGACGAATTCAAACGGAAATTGCGTCGCTATGAAATACGAGTACTATGTGTTCTAAGACAATTCCTTCTAAATCGAGTAACGTTTCTATGGAAACGACAGGATTTTCTTTTGGGATACGCCAATCTCATTTCCGATCCACTAATCCTTCTTTACTCCATCCCTCACTCCCACACATCGACGAATTCACACGGAAATTGCGTCGCTATGAAATACGAGTACTATGTGTTAGAAGACATTTCCTTCCAAATCGAGTACCGTTTCTATGGAAACGACAGGAATTTCTTTTGGGATACGAGAATCTCATTTCTGATCCACTAATCCTTCCTTACTGCATCCCTCACTTCCACACATTGACGAATTCACACGGAAATTGCTTCGCTATGAAATACGAGTACTATGTGTTAGAAGACATTTCCTTCTAAATCAAGTAACGTTTCTAAGGAAACGACAGGATTTTCTTTTGGGATACGACAATCTCATTTCCGATCCACTAATCCTTCTTTACTGCATCCCTCACTCCCACACATTGACGAATTCACACTTAAATTGCGTCGCTATCAAATACGAGTACTATGTGTTAGAAGACATTTGCTTCTAAATCGACTAACGTTTCTATGGAAACGACAGGATTTTCTTTTGGGATACGACAATCTCATTTCCGATCCACTAATCCTTCTTTACTGCATCCCTCACTCCCACACATTGACGAATTCACACGGAAATTGCGTCGCTATGAAATACGAGTACTATGTGTTAGAAGACATTTCCTTCTAAATCGAGTAACGTTTCTGTGGAAACGACAGGATTTTCTTTTGGGGTACGACAATCTCATTTCCGGTCCACTAATCCTTCTTTACTGCATCCCTCACCCCCACACATTGACGAATTCACACGGAAATTGCGTCGCTATGAAATACGAGTACTATGTGTTAGAAGACATTTCCTTCTAAATCGAGTAACGTTTCTATGGAAACGACAGGATTTTCTTTTGGGATACGACAATCTCATTTCCGATCCACTAATCCTTCTTTACTGCATCCCTCACTCCCACGCATTGACGAATTCACACGGAAATTGCGTCGCTATGAAATACGAGTACTATGTGTTAGAAGACATTTCCTTCTAAATCGAGTAACGTTTCTACGGAAACGACAGGATTTTCCTTTGGGATACGACAATCACATTTCCGATCCACTAATCCTTCTTTACTGCATCCCTCACTCCCACTCATTGACGAATTCACACGGAAATTTGGTCGCTATGAAATACGAGTACTATGTGTTCTAAGACAATTCCTTCAAATCGAGTACCGTTTCTATGGAAACGACAGGAATTTCTTTTGGGATACGACAATCTCATTTCCGATCCACTAATCCTTCTTTACTGCATCCCCCACTCCCACACATTGACGATTTCACACGGAAATTCCGTCGCTATGAAATACGAGTACTATGTGTTAGAAGACATTTCCTTCTAAATCGAGTAACGTTTCTTTGGAAACGACAGGATTTTCATTTGGGATACGACAATCACATTTCCGATCCACAAATCCTTCTTTACTGCATCCCTCACTCCCACACATTGACGAATTCACACGGAAATTGCATCGCTATGAAATACGAATACTATGTGTTAGACGACATTCCATTCTAAATCGAGTAACGTTTCTATGGAAACGACAGGATTTTCTTTTGGGATACGACAATCTCATTTTCTAACCACTAATCCTTCTTTACTGCATCCCTCACTCCCACACATTGACGAATTCACACGGAAATTGCGTCGTTATGAAATACGAGTACTATGTGTTCTAAGACAATTCCTTCTAAATCGAGTAACGTTTCTATGGAAACGACAGGATTTTCTTTTGGGATACGACAATCTCATTTCCGATCCACTAATCCTTCTTTACTGCATCCCTCACTCCCACACAATGACGAATTCACACGGAAATTCCGTCGCTATGAAATACGAGTACCATGTGTTCTAAGACATTTCCTTCTAAATCGAGTAACGTTTCTATGGAAACGACAGGGTTTTCTTTTGGGATACGACAATCACATTTCCGATCCACTAATCCTTCTTTACTGCATCCCTCACTCCCAAACATTGACGAATTCACACGGAAATTCCGTCGCTATGAAATACTATGTGTTCTAAGACATTTCCTTCTAAATCGAGTAACGTTTCTATGAAAACGACAGGATTTTCTTTTGGGATACGACAATCTCATTTCCTAACCACTAATCCTTCTTTACTGCATCCCTCACTCCCTCACATTGACGAATTCACACGGAAATTGCGTCGCTATGAAATACGAGTACTATGTGTTCTGCGACATTTCCTTCTAAATCGAGTAACGTTTCTATGGAAACGACAGGATTTTCTTTTGGGATACGACAATCTCATTTCCGATCCACAAATCCTTCTTTACTGCATCCCTCACTCCCACACATTGACGAATTCAAACGAAAATTGCGTCGCTATGAAATACGAGTACTATGTGTTCTAAGACAATTCCTTCTAAATAGAGTAACGTTTCTATGGAAACGACAGGATTTTCTTTTGGGATACGACAATCTCATTTCCTAACCACTCATCCTTCTTCACTGCATCCCTTACTCCCACACATTGACGAATTCGCACGAAAATTGCGTCGCTATGAAATACGAGTACTATGTGTTCTAAGACAATTCCCTCTAAATCGAGTAACGTTTCTACGGAAACTACAGGATTTTCTTTTGGGATACGACAATCTCATTTGCGATCCACTAATCCTTCTTTACTGCATCCCTCACTCCCACACATTGACGAATTCACACGGAAATTGCGTCGCTATGAAACACGAGTACTATGTGTTAGAAGACAATTCCTTCTAAATCGAGTAACGTTTCTATGGAAACGACAGGATTTTCTTTTGGGATACGCCAATCTCATTTCCGATCCACTAATCCTTCTTTACTGCATCCCTCACTCCCACACATTGACGAATTCACACGGAAATTGCGTCGCTATGAAATACGAGTACTATGTGTTAGAAGACATTTCCTTCTAAATCGAGTGACGTTTCTATGGAAACGACAGGATTTTCTTTTGGGATACGACAATCACATTTCCGATCCACTAATCCTTCTTTACTGCATCCCTCACTCCCACACATTGACGAATTCACACGGAAATTGCGTCGCTATGAAATACGAGTACTATGTGTTAGAAGACATTTCCTTCTAAATCGAGTAACGTTTCTATGGAAACGACAGGATTTTCCTTTGGGATACGACAATCACATTTCCGATCCACTAATCCTTCTTTACTGCATCCCTCACTCCCACACATTGACGAATTCACACGGAAATTGCATCGCTATGAAATACGAGTACTATGTGTTCTAAGACAATTCCTTCTAAATCGAGTAACGTTTATATGGAAACGACAGGATTTTCTTTTGGGATACGACAATCTCATTTCCGATCCACTTATCCTTCTTTACTGCATCTCTCACTCCCACACATTGACGAATTCACACGGAAATTCCGTCGCTATGAAATACGAGTACTATGTGTTAGAAGACATTTCCTTCTAAATCGAGTAACGTTTCTATTTAAACGACAGGATTTTCTTTTGGGATACGACAATCTCATTTCCGATCCACTAATCCTTCTTTACTGCATCCCTCACTCCCACACATTGACGAATTCACACGGAAGCTGCGTCGCTATGAAATACGAGTAATGTGTGTTAGAAGACATTTCCTTCTAAATCGAGTAACGTTTCTATGGATACGACAGGATTTTCTTTTGGGATACGACAATCTCATTTCCTAACCACTAAACCTTCTTTACTGCTTCCCTCACTCCCACACATTGACGAATTCACACGGAAATTGCGTCGCTATGAAATACGAGTACTGTGTGTTCTGAGACATTTCCTTCTAAATCGAGTAACGTTTCTATGGAAACGACAGGATTTTCTTTTGGGATACGACAATCTCATTTCCGATCCACTAATCCTTGTTTACTGCATCCCTCACTCCCACACATTGACGAATTCACACGGAAATTGCGTCGCTATGAAATACGAGTACTATGTGTTAGAAGACATTTCCTTCTAAATCGAGTAACGTTTCTATGGAAACGACAGGATTTTCTTTTGGGATAAGACAATCACATTTCCGATCCACTAATCCTTCTTTACTGCTTCCCTCACTCCCAAACATTGACGAATTCACACGGAAATTGCGTCGCTATGAAATACTATGTGTTCTAAGACAATTCCTTCTAAATCGAGTAACGTTTCTATGGAAACGACAGGATTTTCTTTTGGGATACGACAATCTCATTTCCGATCCACTAATCCTTCTTTACTGCATCCCTCACTCCGAAACATTGACGAATTCACACGGAAATTCCGTCGCTATGAAATACGAGTACTATGTGTTAGAAGACATTTCCTTCTAAATCGAGTAACGTTTTTATGGAAACGACAGGATTTTGTTTTGGGATACGACAATCACATTTCCGATCCACTAATCCTTCTTTACTGCTTCCCTCACTCCCACACACTGACGAATTCACACGGAAATTGCGTCGCTATGAAATACGAGTACTATGTGTTAGAAGACATTTCCTTCTAAATCGAGTAACGTTCCTATGGAAACGACAGGATTTTCTTTTGGGATACGACAATCTCATTTGCTAACCACTAATCCTTCTTTACTGCATCCCTCACGCCCACACATTGACGAATTCACACGGAAATTGCGTCGCTATGAAATACGAGTACTATGTGTTCTGAGACAATTCCTTCTAAATCGAGTAACGTTTCTATGGAAACGATAGGATTTTCTTTTGGGATACGACAATCTCATTTCCGATCCACTAATCCTTCTTTACTGCATCCCTCACTCCCACACATTGACGAATTCACACGGAAATTCCGTCGCTATGAAATACGAGTACTATGTGTTAGAAGACATTTCCTTCTAAATCGAGTAACGTGTCTATGGAAACGACAGGATTTTCTTTTGGGATACGACAATCACATTTCCGATCCACTAATTCTTCTTTACTGCATCCCTCGCTCCCACACATTGACGAATTCACACGGAAATTGCGTCGCTATGAAATATGAGTACTATGTGTTAGAAGACATTTCCTTCTAAATCGAGTAACGTTTCTATGGAAACGACAGGATTTTCTTTTGGGATACGACAATCTCATTTCTTAACCACTAATCCTTCTTTACTGCATCCCTCACTCCCACACATTGACGAATTCACACGGAAATTGCGTCGCTATGAAATACGAGTACTATGTGTTCTAAGACAATTCCTTCTAAGTCGAGTAACGTTTCTATGGAAACGACAGGATTTTCTTTTGGGATACGACAATCTCATTTCCGATCCACTAATCCTTCTTTACTGCATTCCTCACTCCCACACATTGACGAATTCACACGGAAATTCCGTCGCTATGAAATACGAGTACCATGTGTTCTAAGACATTTCCTTCTAAATGGAGTAACGTTTTTATGGAAACGACAGGATTTTCTTTTGGGATACGACAATCACATTTCCGATCCACTAATCCTTCTTTACTGCATCCCTCACTCCCAAACATTGACGAATTCACACGGAAATTTTGTCGCTATGAAATACTATGTGTTCTAAGACATTTCCTACTAAATCGAGTAACGTTTCTATGAAAACGACAGGATTTTCTTTTGGGATACGACAATCTCATTTCCTAACCACTAATCCTTCTTTACAGCATCCCTCACTCCCACACATTGACGAATTCACACAGAAATTGCGTCGCTATGAAATACGAGTACTATGTGTTCTGAGACATTTCCTTCTAAATCGAGTAACGTTTCTATGGAAACGACAGGATTTTCTTTTGGGATACGACAATCTCATTTCCTAACCACTCATCCTTCTTTACTGCATCCCTCACTCCCACACGTTGACGAATTCACACGGAAATTGCGTCGCTATGAAATACGAGTACTATGTGTTCTAAGACAATTCCTTCTAAATCGAGTAACGTTTCTATGGAAACGACAGGATTTTCTTTTGGGATACGACAATCTCATTTCCTAACCGCTCATCCTTCTTTACTGCATCCCTCACTCCCAAACATTGACGAATTCACACGAAAATTGCGTCGCTACGAAATACGAGTACTATGTGTTCTAAGACAATTCCTTCTAAATCGAGTAACGTTTCTATGGAAACGACAGGATCTTCTTTTGGGATACGACAATCTCATTTCCTAACCACTAATCCTTCTTTACTGCATCCCTCACTCCCACACATTGACGAATTCACTCGGAAATTGCGTCGCTATAAAAGACGGGTATTATGTGTTCTAAGACAATTCCTTCTAAATCGAGTAACGTTTCTATGGAAACGACAGGATTTTCTTTTGGGATAAGACAATCTCACTTCCGATCCACTAATCCTTCCTTACTGCATCCCTCACTCCCACACATTGACGAATTCACACGGAAATTGCGTCGCTATGAACTACGAGTACTATGTGTTAGAAGACATTCCCTTCTAAATTGAGTGACGTTTCTATGGAAACGACAGGACTTTCTTTTGGGATACGAGAATCTTATTTCCGATCCACTAATCCTTCCTTACTGCATCCCTCACTCCCACACATTGACGAATTCGCACGGAAATTGCTTCGCTATGAAATACGAGTACTATGTGTTAGAAGACATTTCCTTCTAAATCGAGTAACGTTTCTATGGAAACGACAGGATTTTCTTTTGTGATACGACAATCTCATTTCCAATCCACTAATCCTTCTTTATTGCATCCCTCACTCCCACACATTGACGAATTCACACGGAAATTGCGTCGCTATCAAATACGAGTACTATGTGTTAGAAGACATTTCCTTCTAAATCGAGTAACGTTTCTATGGAAACGACAGGATTTTCTTTTGGGATACGACAATCTCATTTCCGATCCACTAATCCCTCTTTACTGCATCCCTCACTCCCACACATTGACGAATTCACACGGAAGCTGCGTCGCTATGAAATACGAGTACTGTGTGTTAGAAGACATTTCCTTCTAAATCGAGTAACGTTTCTATGGATACGACAGGATTTTCTTTTGGGATACGACAATCTCATTTCCTAACCACTAAACCTTCTTTACTGCTTCCCTCACTCCCACACATTGACGAATTCACACGGAAATTGCGTCGCTATGAAATACGAGTACTATGTGTTCTGAGACATTTCCTTCTAAATCGAGTAACGTTTCTATGGAAACGACAGGATTTTCTTTTGGGATACGACAATCTCATTTCCGATCCACTAATCCTTGTTTACTGCATCCCTCACTCCCACACATTGACGAATTCACACGGAAATTGCGTCGCTATGAAATACGAGTACTATGTGTTAGAAGACATTTCCTTCTAAATCGAGTAACGTTTCTATGGAAACGACAGGATTTTCTTTTGGGATAAGACAATCACATTTCCGATCCACTAATCCTTCTTTACTGCTTCCCTCACTCCCAAACATTGACGAATTCACACGGAAATTGCGTCGCTATGAAATACTATGTGTTCTAAGACAATTCCTTCTAAATCGAGTAACGTTTCTATGGAAACGACAGGATTTTCTTTTGGGATACGACAATCTCATTTCCGATCCACTAATCCTTCTTTACTGCATCCCTCACTCCGAAACATTGACGAATTCACACGGAAATTCCGTCGCTATGAAATACGAGTACTATGTGTTAGAAGACATTTCCTTCTAAATCGAGTAACGTTTTTATGGAAACGACAGGATTTTGTTTTGGGATACGACAATCACATTTCCGATCCACTAATCCTTCTTTACTGCTTCCCTCACTCCCACACACTGACGAATTCACACGGAAATTGCGTCGCTATGAAATACGAGTACTATGTGTTAGAAGACATTTCCTTCTAAATCGAGTAACGTTCCTATGGAAACGACAGGATTTTCTTTTGGGATACGACAATCTCATTTCCTAACCACTAATCCTTCTTTACTGCATCCCTCACGCCCACACATTGACGAATTCACACGGAAATTGCGTCGCTATGAAATACGAGTACTATGTGTTCTGAGACAATTCCTTCTAAATCGAGTAACGTTTCTATGGAAACGATAGGATTTTCTTTTGGGATACGACAATCTCATTTCCGATCCACTAATCCTTCTTTACTGCATCCCTCACTCCCACACATTGACGAATTCACACGGAAATTCCGTCGCTATGAAATACGAGTACTATGTGTTAGAAGACATTTCCTTCTAAATCGAGTAACGTGTCTATGGAAACGACAGGATTTTCTTTTGGGATACGACAATCACATTTCCGATCCACTAATTCTTCTTTACTGCATCCCTCGCTCCCACACATTGACGAATTCACACGGAAATTGCGTCGCTATGAAATATGAGTACTATGTGTTAGAAGACATTTCCTTCTAAATCGAGTAACGTTTCTATGGAAACGACAGGATTTTCTTTTGGGATACGACAATCTCATTTCTTAACCACTAATCCTTCTTTACTGCATCCCTCACTCCCACACATTGACGAATTCACACGGAAATTGCGTCGCTATGAAATACGAGTACTATGTGTTCTAAGACAATTCCTTCTAAGTCGAGTAACGTTTCTATGGAAACGACAGGATTTTCTTTTGGGATACGACAATCTCATTTCCGATCCACTAATCCTTCTTTACTGCATTCCTCACTCCCACACATTGACGAATTCACACGGAAATTCCGTCGCTATGAAATACGAGTACCATGTGTTCTAAGACATTTCCTTCTAAATGGAGTAACGTTTTTATGGAAACGACAGGATTTTCTTTTGGGATACGACAATCACATTTCCGATCCACTAATCCTTCTTTACTGCATCCCTCACTCCCAAACATTGACGAATTAACACGGAAATTTTGTCGCTATGAAATACTATGTGTTCTAAGACATTTCCTACTAAATCGAGTAACGTTTCTATGAAAACGACAGGATTTTCTTTTGGGATACGACAATCTCATTTCCTAACCACTAATCCTTCTTTACTGCATCCCTCACTCCCACACATTGACGAATTCACACAGAAATTGCGTCGCTATGAAATACGAGTACTATGTGTTCTGAGACATTTCCTTCTAAATCGAGTAACGTTTCTATGGAAACGACAGGATTTTCTTTTGGGATACGACAATCTCATTTCCTAACCACTCATCCTTCTTTACTGCATCCCTCACTCCCACACGTTGACGAATTCACACGGAAATTGCGTCGCTATGAAATACGAGTACTATGTGTTCTAAGACAATTCCTTCTAAATCGAGTAACGTTTCTATGGAAACGACAGGATTTTCTTTTGGGATACGACAATCTCATTTCCTAACCGCTCATCCTTCTTTACTGCATCCCTCACTCCCAAACATTGACGAATTCACAC
Organism: Schistocerca serialis cubense; assembly: GCF_023864345.2. NCBI lineage: Eukaryota > Metazoa > Arthropoda > Insecta > Orthoptera > Acrididae > Schistocerca > Schistocerca serialis. Next base: position 2,518,869 of record NC_064644.1, read on the forward strand.
GAAAATTGCGTCGCTACGAAATACGAGTACTATGTGTTCTAAGACAATTCCTTCTAAATCGAGTAACGTTTCTATGGAAACGACAGGATCTTCTTTTGGGATACGACAATCTCATTTCCTAACCACTAATCCTTCTTTACTGCATCCCTCACTCCCACACATTGACGAATTCACTCGGAAATTGCGTCGCTATAAAAGACGGGTATTATGTGTTCTAAGACAATTCCTTCTAAATCGAGTAACGTTTCTATGGAAACGACAGGATTTTCTTTTGGGATAAGACAATCTCACTTCCGATCCACTAATCCTTCCTTACTGCATCCCTCACTCCCACACATTGACGAATTCACACGGAAATTGCGTCGCTATGAACTACGAGTACTATGTGTTTGAAGACATTCCCTTCTAAATTGAGTGACGTTTCTATGGAAACGACAGGACTTTCTTTTGGGATACGAGAATCTTATTTCCGATCCACTAATCCTTCCTTACTGCATCCCTCACTCCCACACATTGACGAATTCGCACGGAAATTGCTTCGCTATGAAATACGAGTACTATGTGTTAGAAGACATTTCCTTCTAAATCGAGTAACGTTTCTATGGAAACGACAGGATTTTCTTTTGTGATACGACAATCTCATTTCCAATCCACTAATCCTTCTTTATTGCATCCCGCACTCCCACACATTGACGAATTCACACGGAAATTGCGTCGCTATCAAATACGAGTACTATGTGTTAGAAGACATTTCCTTCTAAATCGAGTAACGTTTCTATGGAAACGACAGGATTTTCTTTTGGGATACGACAATCTCATTTCCGATCCACTAACCCTTCTTTACTGCATCCCTCAATCCCACACATTGACGAATTCACACGGAAATTGCGTCGCTATGAAATACGAGTACTATGTGTTAGAAGACATTTCCTTCTAAATCGAGTAACGTTTCCATAGAAACGACAGGATTTTCTTTTGGGATACGACAATCTCATTTCCGATCCACTAATCCTTCTTTACTGCATCCCTCACTCCCACACATTGACGAATTCACACGGAAATTGCGTCCCTATGAAATACGAGTACTATGTGTTCTAAGACAATTCCTTCTAAATCGAGTAACGTTTCTATGGAAACGACAGGATTTTCTTTTGGGATACGACAATCTCATTTCCGATCCACTAATCCCTCTTTAGTGCATCCCTCACTCCCACACATTGACGAATTCACACGGAAATTCCGTCGCTATGAAATACGAGTACTATGTGTTAGAAGACATTTCCTTCTAAATCGAGTAACGTTTCTATGGAAACGACAGGATTTTCTTTTGGGATACGAGAATCTCATTTCCGATCCACTAATCCTTCTTTACTGCATCCCTCACTCCCACACATTGACGAATTCACACGGAAATTGCGTCGCTATGAAATACGAGTACTATGTCTTAGAAGACATTTCCTTCTAAATCGAGTAACGTTTCTATGGAAACGACAGGATTTTCTTTTGGGATACGACAATCACATTTCCGATCCACTAATCCTTCTTTACTGCATTACTCACTCCCAAACATTGACGAATTCACACGGAAATTCCGTCGCTATGAAATACGAGTACTATGTGTTCTGAGACATTTCCGTCTAAATCGAGTAACGTTTCTATGGAAACGACAGGATTTTCTTTTGGGATACGACAATCACAATTCCGATCCACTAATCCTTCTTTACTGCATCCCTCACTCCCAAACATTGACGAATTCACACGGAAATTCCGTCGCTATGAAATACTATGTGTTCTAAGACATTTCCTTCTAAATCGAGTAACGTTTCTATGGAAACGACAGGATTTTCTTTTGGGATACGATAATCTCATTTCCGATCCACTAATCCTTCTTTACTGCATCCCTCACTCCCACACATTGACGAATTCACACGGAAATTGCGTCGCTATGAAATACGAGTACTATGTGTTCTGAGACATTTCCTTCTAAATCGAGTAACGTTTCTATGGAAACGACAGGATTTTCTATTGGGATACGACAATCTCATTTCCTAACCACTCATCCTTCTTTACTGCATACCTCGCTCCCACACATTGACGTATTCACACGAAAATTGCGTCGCTATGAAATACGAGTACTATGTGTTCTAAGACAATTCCTTCTAAATCGAGTAACGTTTCTATGGAAACGACAGGATTTTCTTTTGGGATACGACAATCTCATTTCCTAACCGCTCATCCTTCTTTACTGCATCCCTCACTCCCACACATTGACGAATTCACACGAAAATTGCGTCGCTATGAAATACGAGTACTATGTGTTCTAAGACAATTCCTTCTAAATCGAGTAACGTTTCTATGGAAACGACAGTATTTTCTTTTGGGATACGCCAATCTCATTTCCGATCCACTAATCCTTCTTTACTCCATCCCTCACTCCCACACATTGACGAATTCACACGGAAATTGCGTCGCTATAAAATACGAGTACTATGTGTTAGAAGACATTTCCTTCTAAATCGAGTAACGTTTCTATGGAAACGACAGGATTTTCTTTTGGGATACGAGAATCTCATTTCCGATCCACTAATCCTTCCTTACTGCATCCCTCACTTCCACACATTGACGAATTCACACGGAAATTGCTTCGCTATGAAATACGAGTACTATGTGTTAGAAGACATTTCCTTCTAAATCAAGTAACGTTTCTATGGAAACGACAGGATTTTCTTTTGGGATACGACAATCTCATTTCCGATCCACTAATCCTTCTTTACTGCATCCCTCACTCCCACACATTGACGAATTCACACGGAAATTGCGTCGCTATCAAATACGAGTACTATGTGTTAGAAGACATTTCCTTCTAAATTGACTAACGTTTCTATGGAAACGACAGGATTTTCTTTTGGGATACGACAATCTCATTTCCGATCCACTAATCCTTCTTTACTGCATCCCTCACTCCCACACATTGACGAATTCACACGGAAATTGCGTCGCTATGAAATACGAGTACTATGTGTTAGAAGACATTTCCTTCTAAATCGAGTAACGTTTCTATGGAAACGACAGGATTTTCTTTTCGGATACGAAAATCTCATTTCCGGTCCACTAATCCTTCTTTACTGCATCCCTCACTCCCACACATTGACGAATTCACACGGAAATTGCGTTGCTATGAAATACGAGTACTATGTGTTAGAAGACATTTCCTTCTAAATCGAGTAAAGTTTCAATGGAAACGACAGGATTTTCTTTTGGGATACGACAATCTCATCTCCGATCCACTAATCCTTCTTTACTGCATCCCTCACTCCCACACATTGACGAATTCACACGGAAATTGCGTCGCTATGAAATACGAGTACTATGTGTTAGAAGACATTTCCTTCTAAATCGAGTAACGTTTCTACGGAAACGACAGGATTTTCCTTTGGGATACGACAATCACATTTCCGATCCACTAATCCTTCTTTACTGCATCCCTCACTCCCACTCATTGATGAATTCACACGGAAATTGCGTCGCTATGAAATACGAGTACTATGTGTTCTAAGACAATACCTTCAAATCGATTACCGTTTCTATGGAAACGACAGGATTTTCTTTTGGGATACGACAATCTCATTTCCGATCCACTAATCCTTCTTTACTGCATCCCTCACTCCCACACATTGACGAATTCACACGGAAATTCCGTCGCTATGAAATACGAGTACTATGTGTTAGAAGACATTTCCTTCTAAATCGAGTAACGTTTCTATGGAAACGACAGGATTTTCTTTTGGGATACGACAATCACATTTCCGATCCACTAATCCTTCTTTACTGCATCCCTCACTCCCACACATTGACGAATTCACACGGAAATTGCGTCGCTATGAAATACGAATACTATGTGTTAGACGACATTTCCTACTAAATCGATTAACGTTTCTATGGAAACGACAGGATTTTCTTTTGGGATACGACAATCTCATTTTCTAACCACTAATCCTTCTTTACTGCATCACTCACTCCCACACATTGACGAGTTCACACGGAAATTGCGTCGTTATGAAATACGAGTACTATGTGTTCTAAGACAATTCCTTCTAATTCGAGTAACGTTTCTATGGAAACGACAGGATTTTCTTTTGGGATACGACAATCTCATTTCCGATCCACTAATCCTTCTTTACTGCATCCCTCACTCCCACACAATGACGAATTCACACGGAAATTCCGTCGCTATGAAATACGAGTACCATGTGTACTAAGACATTTCCTTCTAAATCGAGTAACGTTTCTATAGAAACGACAGGATTTTCTTTTGGGATACGACAATCACATTTCCGATCCACTAAACCTTCTTTACTGCATCCCTCACTCCCAAACATTGACGAATTCACACGAAAATTGCGTCGCTATGAAATACGAGTACTATGTGTTCTAAGACAATTCCTTCTAAATCGAGTAACGTTTCTATGGAAACGACAGGATTTACTTTTGGGATACGACAATCTCATTTCCTAACCACTCATCCTTCTTTACTGCATCCCTCACTCCCTCACATTGACGAATTCACACGAAAATTGCGTCGCTATGAAATACGAGTACTATGTGTTCTAAGACAATTCCTTCTAAATCGAGTAACGTTTCTATGGAAACGACAGGATTTTCTTTTGGGATACGACAATCTCATTTCCGATCCACTAATCCCTCTTTACTGCATCCCTCACTCCCACACATTGACGAATTCACACGGAAGCTGCGTCGCTATGAAATACGAGTACTGTGTGTTAGAAGACATTTCCTTCTAAATCGAGTAACGTTTCTATGGATACGACAGGATTTTCTTTTGGGATACGACAATCTCATTTCCTAACCACTAAACCTTCTTTACTGCTTCCCTCACTCCCACACATTGACGAATTCACACGGAAATTGCGTCGCTATGAAATACGAGTACTATGTGTTCTGAGACATTTCCTTCTAAATCGAGTAACGTTTCTATGGAAACGACAGGATTTTCTTTTGGGATACGACAATCTCATTTCCGATCCACTAATCCTTGTTTACTGCATCCCTCACTCCCACACATTGACGAATTCACACGGAAATTGCGTCGCTATGAAATACGAGTACTATGTGTTAGAAGACATTTCCTTCTAAATCGAGTAACGTTTCTATGGAAACGACAGGATTTTCTTTTGGGATAAGACAATCACATTTCCGATCCACTAATCCTTCTTTACTGCTTCCCTCACTCCCAAACATTGACGAATTCACACGGAAATTGCGTCGCTATGAAATACTATGTGTTCTAAGACAATTCCTTCTAAATCGAGTAACGTTTCTATGGAAACGACAGGATTTTCTTTTGGGATACGACAATCTCATTTCCGATCCACTAATCCTTCTTTACTGCATCCCTCACTCCGAAACATTGACGAATTCACACGGAAATTCCGTCGCTATGAAATACGAGTACTATGTGTTAGAAGACATTTCCTTCTAAATCGAGTAACGTTTTTATGGAAACGACAGGATTTTGTTTTGGGATACGACAATCACATTTCCGATCCACTAATCCTTCTTTACTGCTTCCCTCACTCCCACACACTGACGAATTCACACGGAAATTGCGTCGCTATGAAATACGAGTACTATGTGTTAGAAGACATTTCCTTCTAAATCGAGTAACGTTCCTATGGAAACGACAGGATTTTCTTTTGGGATACGACAATCTCATTTCCTAACCACTAATCCTTCTTTACTGCATCCCTCACGCCCACACATTGACGAATTCACACGGAAATTGCGTCGCTATGAAATACGAGTACTATGTGTTCTGAGACAATTCCTTCTAAATCGAGTAACGTTTCTATGGAAACGATAGGATTTTCTTTTGGGATACGACAATCTCATTTCCGATCCACTAATCCTTCTTTACTGCATCCCTCACTCCCACACATTGACGAATTCACACGGAAATTCCGTCGCTATGAAATACGAGTACTATGTGTTAGAAGACATTTCCTTCTAAATCGAGTAACGTGTCTATGGAAACGACAGGATTTTCTTTTGGGATACGACAATCACATTTCCGATCCACTAATTCTTCTTTACTGCATCCCTCGCTCCCACACATTGACGAATTCACACGGAAATTGCGTCGCTATGAAATATGAGTACTATGTGTTAGAAGACATTTCCTTCTAAATCGAGTAACGTTTCTATGGAAACGACAGGATTTTCTTTTGGGATACGACAATCTCATTTCTTAACCACTAATCCTTCTTTACTGCATCCCTCACTCCCACACATTGACGAATTCACACGGAAATTGCGTCGCTATGAAATACGAGTACTATGTGTTCTAAGACAATTCCTTCTAAGTCGAGTAACGTTTCTATGGAAACGACAGGATTTTCTTTTGGGATACGACAATCTCATTTCCGATCCACTAATCCTTCTTTACTGCATTCCTCACTCCCACACATTGACGAATTCACACGGAAATTCCGTCGCTATGAAATACGAGTACCATGTGTTCTAAGACATTTCCTTCTAAATGGAGTAACGTTTTTATGGAAACGACAGGATTTTCTTTTGGGATACGACAATCACATTTCCGATCCACTAATCCTTCTTTACTGCATCCCTCACTCCCAAACATTGACGAATTAACACGGAAATTTTGTCGCTATGAAATACTATGTGTTCTAAGACATTTCCTACTAAATCGAGTAACGTTTCTATGAAAACGACAGGATTTTCTTTTGGGATACGACAATCTCATTTCCTAACCACTAATCCTTCTTTACTGCATCCCTCACTCCCACACATTGACGAATTCACACAGAAATTGCGTCGCTATGAAATACGAGTACTATGTGTTCTGAGACATTTCCTTCTAAATCGAGTAACGTTTCTATGGAAACGACAGGATTTTCTTTTGGGATACGACAATCTCATTTCCTAACCACTCATCCTTCTTTACTGCATCCCTCACTCCCACACGTTGACGAATTCACACGGAAATTGCGTCGCTATGAAATACGAGTACTATGTGTTCTAAGACAATTCCTTCTAAATCGAGTAACGTTTCTATGGAAACGACAGGATTTTCTTTTGGGATACGACAATCTCATTTCCTAACCGCTCATCCTTCTTTACTGCATCCCTCACTCCCAAACATTGACGAATTCACACGAAAATTGCGTCGCTACGAAATACGAGTACTATGTGTTCTAAGACAATTCCTTCTAAATCGAGTAACGTTTCTATGGAAACGACAGGATCTTCTTTTGGGATACGACAATCTCATTTCCTAACCACTAATCCTTCTTTACTGCATCCCTCACTCCCACACATTGACGAATTCACTCGGAAATTGCGTCGCTATAAAAGACGGGTATTATGTGTTCTAAGACAATTCCTTCTAAATCGAGTAACGTTTCTATGGAAACGACAGGATTTTCTTTTGGGATAAGACAATCTCACTTCCGATCCACTAATCCTTCCTTACTGCATCCCTCACTCCCACACATTGACGAATTCACACGGAAATTGCGTCGCTATGAACTACGAGTACTATGTGTTTGAAGACATTCCCTTCTAAATTGAGTGACGTTTCTATGGAAACGACAGGACTTTCTTTTGGGATACGAGAATCTTATTTCCGATCCACTAATCCTTCTTTACTGCATCCCTCACTCCCACACATTGACGAATTCACACGGAAATTGCGTCGCTATGAAATACGAGTACTATGTGTTAGAAGACATTTCCTTCTAAATCGAGTAACGTTTCCATAGAAACGACAGGATTTTCTTTTGGGATACGACAATCTCATTTCCGATCCACTAATCCTTCTTTACTGCATCCCTCACTCCCACACATTGACGAATTCACACGGAAATTGCGTCCCTATGAAATACGAGTACTATGTGTTCTAAGACAATTCCTTCTAAATCGAGTAACGTTTCTATGGAAACGACAGGATTTTCTTTTGGGATACGACAATCTCACTTCCGATCCACTAATCCCTCTTTAGTGCATCCCTCACTCCCACACATTGACGAATTCACACGGAAATTCCGTCGCTATGAAATACGAGTACTATGTGTTAGAAGACATTTCCTTCTAAATCGAGTAACGTTTCTATGGAAACGACAGGATTTTCTTTTGGGATACGAGAATCTCATTTCCGATCCACTAATCCTTCTTTACTGCATCCCTCACTCCCACACATTGACGAATTCACACGGAAATTGCGTCGCTATGAAATACGAGTACTATGTCTTAGAAGACATTTCCTTCTAAATCGAGTAACGTTTCTATGGAAACGACAGGATTTTCTTTTGGGATACGACAATCACATTTCCGATCCACTAATCCTTCTTTACTGCATTACTCACTCCCAAACATTGACGAATTCACACGGAAATTCCGTCGCTATGAAATACGAGTACTATGTGTTCTGAGACATTTCCGTCTAAATCGAGTAACGTTTCTATGGAAACGACAGGATTTTCTTTTGGGATACGACAATCACAATTCCGATCCACTAATCCTTCTTTACTGCATCCCTCACTCCCAAACATTGACGAATTCACACGGAAATTCCGTCGCTATGAAATACTATGTGTTCTAAGACATTTCCTTCTAAATCGAGTAACGTTTCTATGGAAACGACAGGATTTTCTTTTGGGATACGATAATCTCATTTCCGATCCACTAATCCTTCTTTACTGCATCCCTCACTCCCACACATTGACGAATTCACACGGAAATTGCGTCGCTATGAAATACGAGTACTATGTGTTCTGAGACATTTCCTTCTAAATCGAGTAACGTTTCTATGGAAACGACAGGATTTTCTATTGGGATACGACAATCTCATTTCCTAACCACTCATCCTTCTTTACTGCATACCTCGCTCCCACACATTGACGTATTCACACGAAAATTGCGTCGCTATGAAATACGAGTACTATGTGTTCTAAGACAATTCCTTCTAAATCGAGTAACGTTTCTATGGAAACGACAGGATTTTCTTTTGGGATACGACAATCTCATTTCCTAACCGCTCATCCTTCTTTACTGCATCCCTCACTCCCACACATTGACGAATTCACACGAAAATTGCGTCGCTATGAAATACGAGTACTATGTGTTCTAAGACAATTCCTTCTAAATCGAGTAACGTTTCTATGGAAACGACAGTATTTTCTTTTGGGATACGCCAATCTCATTTCCGATCCACTAATCCTTCTTTACTCCATCCCTCACTCCCACACATTGACGAATTCACACGGAAATTGCGTCGCTATAAAATACGAGTACTATGTGTTAGAAGACATTTCCTTCTAAATCGAGTAACGTTTCTATGGAAACGACAGGATTTTCTTTTGGGATACGAGAATCTCATTTCCGATCCACTAATCCTTCCTTACTGCATCCCTCACTTCCACACATTGACGAATTCACACGGAAATTGCTTCGCTATGAAATACGAGTACTATGTGTTAGAAGACATTTCCTTCTAAATCAAGTAACGTTTCTATGGAAACGACAGGATTTTCTTTTGGGATACGACAATCTCATTTCCGATCCACTAATCCTTCTTTACTGCATCCCTCACTCCCACACATTGACGAATTCACACGGAAATTGCGTCGCTATCAAATACGAGTACTATGTGTTAGAAGACATTTCCTTCTAAATTGACTAACGTTTCTATGGAAACGACAGGATTTTCTTTTGGGATACGACAATCTCATTTCCGATCCACTAATCCTTCTTTACTGCATCCCTCACTCCCACACATTGACGAATTCACACGGAAATTGCGTCGCTATGAAATACGAGTACTATGTGTTAGAAGACATTTCCTTCTAAATCGAGTAACGTTTCTATGGAAACGACAGGATTTTCTTTTCGGATACGAAAATCTCATTTCCGGTCCACTAATCCTTCTTTACTGCATCCCTCACTCCCACACATTGACGAATTCACACGGAAATTGCGTTGCTATGAAATACGAGTACTATGTGTTAGAAGACATTTCCTTCTAAATCGAGTAAAGTTTCAATGGAAACGACAGGATTTTCTTTTGGGATACGACAATCTCATCTCCGATCCACTAATCCTTCTTTACTGCATCCCTCACTCCCACACATTGACGAATTCACACGGAAATTGCGTCGCTATGAAATACGAGTACTATGTGTTAGAAGACATTTCCTTCTAAATCGAGTAACGTTTCTACGGAAACGACAGGATTTTCCTTTGGGATACGACAATCACATTTCCGATCCACTAATCCTTCTTTACTGCATCCCTCACTCCCACTCATTGATGAATTCACACGGAAATTGCGTCGCTATGAAATACGAGTACTATGTGTTCTAAGACAATACCTTCAAATCGATTACCGTTTCTATGGAAACGACAGGATTTTCTTTTGGGATACGACAATCTCATTTCCGATCCACTAATCCTTCTTTACTGCATCCCTCACTCCCACACATTGACGAATTCACACGGAAATTCCGTCGCTATGAAATACGAGTACTATGTGTTAGAAGACATTTCCTTCTAAATCGAGTAACGTTTCTATGGAAACGACAGGATTTTCTTTTGGGATACGACAATCACATTTCCGATCCACTAATCCTTCTTTACTGCATCCCTCACTCCCACACATTGACGAATTCACACGGAAATTGCGTCGCTATGAAATACGAATACTATGTGTTAGACGACATTTCCTACTAAATCGAGTAACGTTTCTATGGAAACGACAGGATTTTCTTTTGGGATACGACAATCTCATTTTCTAACCACTAATCCTTCTTTACTGCATCACTCACTCCCACACATTGACGAGTTCACACGGAAATTGCGTCGTTATGAAATACGAGTACTATGTGTTCTAAGACAATTCCTTCTAATTCGAGTAACGTTTCTATGGAAACGACAGGATTTTCTTTTGGGATACGACAATCTCATTTCCGATCCACTAATCCTTCTTTACTGCATCCCTCACTCCCACACAATGACGAATTCACACGGAAATTCCGTCGCTATGAAATACGAGTACCATGTGTACTAAGACATTTCCTTCTAAATCGAGTAACGTTTCTATAGAAACGACAGGATTTTCTTTTGGGATACGACAATCACATTTCCGATCCACTAAACCTTCTTTACTGCATCCCTCACTCCCAAACATTGACGAATTCACACGAAAATTGCGTCGCTATGAAATACGAGTACTATGTGTTCTAAGACAATTCCTTCTAAATCGAGTAACGTTTCTATGGAAACGACAGGATTTACTTTTGGGATACGACAATCTCATTTCCTAACCACTCATCCTTCTTTACTGCATCCCTCACTCCCTCACATTGACGAATTCACACGAAAATTGCGTCGCTATGAAATACGAGTACTATGTGTTCTAAGACAATTCCTTCTAATTCGAGTAACGTTTCTATGGAAACGACAGGATTTTCTTTTGGGATACGACAATCTCATTTCCGATCCACTAATCCTTCTTTACTGCATCCCTCACTCCCACACATTGACGAATTCACACGGAAATTGCGTCGCTATCAAATACGAGTACTATGTGTTAGAAGACATTTCCTTCTAAATTGACTAACGTTTCTATGGAAACGACAGGATTTTCTTTTGGGATACGACAATCTCATTTCCGATCCACTAATCCTTCTTTACTGCATCCCTCACTCCCACACATTGACGAATTCACACGGAAATTGCGTCGCTATGAAATACGAGTACTATGTGTTAGAAGACATTTCCTTCTAAATCGAGTAACGTTTCTATGGAAACGACAGGATTTTCTTTTCGGATACGAAAATCTCATTTCCGGTCCACTAATCCTTCTTTACTGCATCCCTCACTCCCACACATTGACGAATTCACACGGAAATTGCGTTGCTATGAAATACGAGTACTATGTGTTAGAAGACATTTCCTTCTAAATCGAGTAAAGTTTCAATGGAAACGACAGGATTTTCTTTTGGGATACGACAATCTCATCTCCGATCCACTAATCCTTCTTTACTGCATCCCTCACTCCCACACATTGACGAATTCACACGGAAATTGCGTCGCTATGAAATACGAGTACTATGTGTTAGAAGACATTTCCTTCTAAATCGAGTAACGTTTCTACGGAAACGACAGGATTTTCCTTTGGGATACGACAATCACATTTCCGATCCACTAATCCTTCTTTACTGCATCCCTCACTCCCACTCATTGATGAATTCACACGGAAATTGCGTCGCTATGAAATACGAGTACTATGTGTTCTAAGACAATACCTTCAAATCGATTACCGTTTCTATGGAAACGACAGGATTTTCTTTTGGGATACGACAATCTCATTTCCGATCCACTAATCCTTCTTTACTGCATCCCTCACTCCCACACATTGACGAATTCACACGGAAATTCCGTCGCTATGAAATACGAGTACTATGTGTTAGAAGACATTTCCTTCTAAATCGAGTAACGTTTCTATGGAAACGACAGGATTTTCTTTTGGGATACGACAATCACATTTCCGATCCACTAATCCTTCTTTACTGCATCCCTCACTCCCACACATTGACGAATTCACACGGAAATTGCGTCGCTATGAAATACGAATACTATGTGTTAGACGACATTTCCTACTAAATCGAGTAACGTTTCTATGGAAACGACAGGATTTTCTTTTGGGATACGACAATCTCATTTTCTAACCACTAATCCTTCTTTACTGCATCACTCACTCCCACACATTGACGAGTTCACACGGAAATTGCGTCGTTATGAAATACGAGTACTATGTGTTCTAAGACAATTCCTTCTAATTCGAGTAACGTTTCTATGGAAACGACAGGATTTTCTTTTGGGATACGACAATCTCATTTCCGATCCACTAATCCTTCTTTACTGCATCCCTCACTCCCACACAATGACGAATTCACACGGAAATTCCGTCGCTATGAAATACGAGTACCATGTGTACTAAGACATTTCCTTCTAAATCGAGTAACGTTTCTATAGAAACGACAGGATTTTCTTTTGGGATACGACAATCACATTTCCGATCCACTAAACCTTCTTTACTGCATCCCTCACTCCCAAACATTGACGAATTCACACGAAAATTGCGTCGCTATGAAATACGAGTACTATGTGTTCTAAGACAATTCCTTCTAAATCGAGTAACGTTTCTATGGAAACGACAGGATTTACTTTTGGGATACGACAATCTCATTTCCTAACCACTCATCCTTCTTTACTGCATCCCTCACTCCCTCACATTGACGAATTCACACGAAAATTGCGTCGCTATGAAATACGAGTACTATGTGTTCTAAGACAATTCCTTCTAAATCGAGTAACGTTTCTATGGAAACGACAGGATTTTCTTTTGGGATACGACAATCTCATTTCCGATCCACAAATCCTTCTTTACTGCATCCCTCACTCCCACACATTGACGAATTCACACGGAAATTGCGTCGCTATGAAATACGAGTACTATGTGTTAGAAGACAATTCCTTCTAAATCGAGTAACGTTTCTATGGAAACGACAGGATTTTCTTTTGGGATTCGCCAATCTCATTTCCGATCCACTAATCCTTCTTTACTGCATCCCTCACTCCCACACATTGACGAATTCACACGGATATTGCGTCGCTATGAAATACGAGTACTATGTGTTAGAAGACATTTCCTTCTAAATCGAGTGACGTTTCTATGGAAACGACAGGATTTTCTTTTGGGATACGACAATCACATTTCCAATCCACTATTCCTTCTTTACTGCATCCCTCACTCCCACACATTGACGAATTCGCACGGAAATTGCGTCGCTATGAAATACGAGTACTATGTGTTAGAAGACATTTCCTTCTAAATCGAGTAACGTTTCTATGGAAACGACAGGATTTTCCTTTGGGATATGACAATCACATTTCCGATCCACTAATCCTTCTTTACTGCATCCCTCACTCCCACACATTGACGAATTCACACGGAAATTGCGTCGCTATGAAATACGATTACTATGTGTTCTAAGACAATTCCTTCTAAATCGAGTAACGTTTCTATGGAAACGACAGGATTTTCTTTTGGGATACGACAATCTCATTTCCGATCCACTTATCCTTCTTTACTGCATCCCTCACTCCCACACATTGACGAATTCACACGGAAATTCCGTCGCTATGAAATACGAGTACTATGTGTTAGAAGACATTTCCTTCTAAATCGAGTAACGTTTCTATTTAAAAGACAGGATTTTCTTTTGGGATACGACAATCTCATTTCCGATACACTAATCCTTCTTTACTGCATCCCTCACTCCCACACATTGACGAATTCACACGGAAATTGCGTCGCTATGAAATACGAGTACTATGTGTTAGAAGACATTTCCTTCTAAATCGTGTAACGTTTCTATGGAAACGACAGGATTTTCTTTTGGGATACGACAATCTCATTTCCTAACCACTAATCCTTCTTTACTGTTTCCCTCACTCCCACACATTGACGAATTCACACGGAAATTGCGTCGCTATGAAATACGAGTACTATGTGTTCTGAGACATTTCCTTCTAAATCGAGTTACGTTTCTATGGAAACGACATGATTTTCTTTTGGGATATGACAATCTCATTTCCGATCCACTAATCCTTCTTTACTGCATCCCTCACTCCCACACATTGACGAATTCACACGGAAATTGCGTCGCTATGAAATACGAGTACTATGTGTTAGAAGACATTTCCTTCTAAATCGAGTAACGTTTCTATGGAAACGACAGGAATTTCTTTTGGGATACGACAATCACATTTCCGATCCACTAATCCTTCTTTACTGCATCCCTCACTCCCAAACATTGACGAATTCACACGGAAATTGCGTCGCCATGAAATACTATGTGTTCTAAGACAATTCCTTCTAAATCGAGTAACGTTTCTATGGAAACGACAGTATTTTCTTTTGGGATACGACAATCTCATTTCCGATCTACTAATCCTTCTTTACTGCATCCCTCACTCCCACACATTGACGAATTCACACGGAAATTCCGTCGCTATGAAATACGAGTACTATGTGTTAGAAGACATTTCCTTCTAAATCGAGTCACGTTTCTATGGAAACGACAGGATTTTCTTTTGGGATACGACAATCACATTTCCGATCCACTAATCCTTCTTTACTGCATCCCTCACTCCCACACATTGACGAATTCACACGGAAATTGCGTCGCTATGAAATACGAGTACTATGTGTTAGAAGACATTTCCTTCTAAATCGAGTAACGTTTCTATGGAAACGACAGGATTTTCTTTTGGGATACGACAATCTCATTTTCTAACCACTCATCCTTCTTTACTGCATCCCTCACTCCCACACGTTGACGAATTCACACGAATATTGCGTCGCTATGAAATACGAGTACTATGTGTTCTAAGACAATTCCTTCTAAATCGAGTAACGTTTCTATGGAAACGACAGGATTTTCTTTTGGGATACGACAATCTCATTTCCTAACCGCTCATCCTTCTTTAGTGCATCCCTCACTCCCAAACATTGACGAATTCACACGAAAATTGCGTCGCTATGAAATACGAGTACTATGTGTTCTAAGACAATTCCTTCTAAATCGAGTAACGTTTCTATGGAAACGACAGGATTTTCTTTTGGGATACGACAATCTCACTTCCGATCCACTAATCCTTCTTTACTGCATCCCTCACTCCCACACATTGACGAATTCACACGGAAATTGCGTCGCTATGAAATACGAGTACTATGTGTTAGAAGACATTTCCTTCTAAATCGAGTAACGTTTCTATGGAAACGACAGGATTTTCTTTTGGGATACGACAATCTCATTTAATAACCACTAATCCTTCTTTACTGCATCCCTCACTCCCACACATTGACGAATTCACACGGAAATTGCGTCGCTATGATATACGAGTACTATGTGTTCTAAGACAATTCCTTCTAAATCGATTAACGTTTCTATGGAAACGACGAGATTTTCTTTTGGGATACGCCAATCTCATTTCCGATCCACTAATCCTGCTTTACTGCATCCCTCACTCCCACACATTGGCGAATTCACACGGAAATTGCGTCGCTATGAAATACTAGTACTATGTGTTAGAAGACATTTCCTTCTAAATTGAGTGACGTTTCTATGGAATCGACAGGATTTTCTTTTGGGATACGAGAATCTCATTTCCGATCCACTAATCCTTCCTTACTGCATCCCTCACTCCCACACATTGACGAATTCACACGGAAATTGCTTCGCTATGAAATACGAGTACTATGTGTTAGAAGACATTTCCTTCTAAATCGATTAACGTTTCTATGGAAACGACAGGATTTTCTTTTGTGATACGACAATCTCATTTCCAATCCACTAATCCTTCTTTACTGCATCCCACACTCCCACACATTGACGAATTCACACGGAAATTGCGTCGCTATCAAATACGAGTACTATGTGTTAGAAGACATTTCCTTCTAAATCGAGTAACGTTTCTATGGAAACGACAGGATTTTCTTTTGGGATACGACAATCTCATTTCCGATCCACTAATCCTTCTTTACTGCATCCCTCACTCCCACACATTGACGAATTCACACGGAAATTGCGTCGCTATGAAATACGAGTACTATGTGTTCTAAGACATTTCCTTCTAAATCGAGTAACGTTTCTATGGAAACGACAGGATTTTGTTTTGGGATACGACAATCTCATTTCCGATCCACTAATCCTTCTTTACTGCATCCCTCACTCCCACACATTGACGAATTCGCACGGAAATTGCGTCGCTATGAAATACGAGTACTATGTGTTCTAAGACATTTCCTTCTAAATCGAGTAACGTTTCTATGGAAACGACAGGATTTTCTTTTGGGATACGACAATCTCATTTCCGATCCACTAATCCTTCTTTACTGCATCCCTCACTCCCACACATTGACGAATTCACACGGAAATTGCGTCGCTATGAAATACGAGTACTGTGTGTTAGAAGACATTTCCTTCTAAATCGAGTAACGTTTCTATGGAAACGACAGGATTTTCTTTTGGGATACGACAATCACATTTCCGATCCACTAATCCTTCTTTACTGCATCCCTCACTCCCACACATTGACGAATTCACACGGAAATTGCGTCGCTATGAAATACGAGTACTATGTGTTAGAAGACATTTCCTTCTAAATCGAGTAACGTTTCTATGGAAACGACAGGATTTTCCTTTGGGATACGACAATCACATTTCCGATCCACTAATCCTTCTTTACTGCATCGCTCACTACCACACATTGACGAATTCACACGGAAATTGCGTCGCTATGAAATACGAGTACTATGTGTTCTAAGACAATTCCTTCTAAATCGAGTAACGTTTCTATGGAAACGACAGGATTTTCTTTTGGGATACGACAATCTCATTTCCGAATCACTAATCCTTCTTTACTGCATCCCTCACTCCCACACATTGACGAATTCACACGGAAATTCCGTCGCTATGAAATACGAGTACTATGTGTTAGAAGACATTTCCTTCTAAATCGAGTAACGTTTCTATGGAAACGACAGGATTTTCTTTTGGGATACGAGAATCTCATTTCCGATCCACTAATCCTTCTTCACTGCATCCCTCACTCCCACACATTGACGAATTCACACGGAAATTGCGTCGCTATGAAATACGAGTACTATGTGTTAGAAGACATTTCCTTCTAAATCGAGTAACGTTTCTATGGAAACGACAGGATTTTCTTTTGGGATACGACAATCACATTTCCGATCCACTAATCCTTCTTTACTGCATCCCACACTCCCAAACATTGACGAATTCACACGGAAATTCCGTCGCTATGAAATACTATGTGTTCTAAGACATTTCCTTCTAAATCGAGTAACGTTTCTATGAAAACGACAGGATTTTCTTTTGGGATACGACAATCTCATTTCCTAACCACTAATCCATCTTTACTGCATCCCTCACTCCCACACATTGACGAATTCACACGGAAATTCCGTCGCTATGAAATACGAGTACTATGTGTTCTAAGACATTTCCTTCTAAATCGAGTAACGTTTCTATGGAAACGACAGGATTTTCTTTTGGGATACGACAATCTCATTTCCGATCCACTAATCCTTCTTTACTGCATCCCTCACTCTCACACATTGATGAATTCACACGGAAATTGCGTCGCTATGAAATACGAGTACTATGTGTTCTGAGACATTTCCTTCGAAATCGAGTAACGTTTCTATGGAAACGACAGGATTTTCTTTTGGGATACGACAATCTCATTTCCTAACCACTCATCCTTCTCTACTGCATCCCTCACTCCCACACATTGACGAATTCACACGAAAATTGCGTCGCTATGAAATACGAGTACTATGTGTTCTAAGACAATTCCTTCTAAATCGAGTAACGTTTCTATGGAAACGACAGGATCTTCTTTTGGGATACGACAATCTCATTTCCTAACCACTAATCCTTCTTTACTGCATCCCTCACTCCCACACATTGACGAATTCACTCGGAAATTGCGTCGCTATAAAATACGGGTACTATGTGTTCTAAGACAATTCCTTCTAAATCGAGTAACGTTTCTATGGAAACGACAGGATTTTCTTTTGGGATACGAGAATCTCATTTCCGATCCACTAATCCTTCTTCACTGCATCCCTCTCTCCCACACATTGACGAATTCACACGGAAATTGCGTCACTATGAAATACGAGTACTATGTGTTAGAAGACCTTTCCTTCTAAATCGAGTAACGTTTCTATGGAAACGACAGGATTTTCTTTTGGGATACGACAATCACATTTCCGATCCACTAATCCTTCTTTACTGCATCCCTCACTCCCAAACATTGACGAATTCACACGGAAATTCCGTCGCTATGAAATACTATGTGTTCTAAGACATTTCCTTCTAAATCGAGTAACGTTTCTATGAAAACGACAGGATTTTCTTTTGGGATACGACAATCTCATTTCCTAACCACTAATCCCTCTTTACTGCATCCCTCACTCCCACACATTGACGAATTCACACGGAAATTGCGTCGCTATGAAATACGAGTACTATGTGTTCTGAGACATTTCCGTCTAAATCGAGTAACGTTTCTATGGAAACGACAGGATTTTCTTTTGGGATACGACAATCACAATTCCGATCCACTAATCCTTCTTTACTGCATCCCTCACTCCCAAACATTGACGAATTCACACGGAAATTCCGTCGCTATGAAATACTATGTGTTCTAAGACATTTCCTTCTAAATCGAGTAACGTTTCTATGGAAACGACAGGATTTTCTTTTGGGATACGACAATCTCATTTCCGATCCACTAATCCTTCTTTACTGCATCCCTCACTCCCACACATTGACGAATTCACACGGAAATTGCGTCGCTATGAAATACGAGTACTATGTGTTCTGAGACATTTCCTTCTAAATCGAGTAACGTTTCTATGGAAACGACAGGATTTTCTTTTGGGATACGACAATCTCATTTCCGATCCACTAATCCTTCTTCACTGCATCCCTCACTCCCACACATTGACGAATTCACACGGAAATTGCGTCGCTATGAAATACTATGTGTTCTAAGACATTTCCTTCTAAATCGAGTAACGTTTCTATGGAAACGACAGGATCTTCTTTTGGGATACGACAATCTCATTTCCTAACCACTAATCCTTCTTTACTGCATCCCTCACTCCCACACATTGACGAATTCACTCGGAAATTGCGTCGCTATAAAATACGGGTACTATGTGTTCTAAGACAATTCCTTCTAAATCGAGTAACGTTTCTATGGAAACGACAGGATTTTCTTTTGGGATACGACAATCTCATTTCCGATCCACTAATCCTTCTTTACTGCATCCCTCACTCCCACACACTGACGAATTCACACGGAAATTGCGTCGCTATGAAATACGAGTACTATGTGTTAGAAGAGATTTCCTTCTAAATCGAGTAACGTTTCTATGGAAACGACAGGATTTTCTTTTGGGAGACGAGAATCGCATTTCCGATCCACTAATCCTTCTTTACTGCATCCCTCACTCCCACACATTGACGAATTCACACGGAAATTGCGTCGCTATCAAATACGAGTACTATGTGTTAGAAGACATTTCCTTCTAAATCGAGTAACGTTTCTATGGAAACGACAGGATTTTCTTTTGGGATACGACAATCTCATTTTCTAACCACTCATCCTTCTTTACTGCATCCCTCACTCCCACACGTTGACGAATTCACACGAATATTGCGTCGCTATGAAATACGAGTACTATGTGTTCTAAGACAATTCCTTCTAAATCGAGTAACGTTTCTATGGAAACGACAGGATTTTCTTTTGGGATACAACAATCTCATTTCCTAACCGCTCATCCTTCTTTACTGCATCCCTCACTCCCAAACATTGACGAATTCACACGAAAATTGCGTCGCTATGAAATACGAGTACTATGTGTTCTGAGACAATTCCTTCTAAATCGAGTAACGTTTCTATGGAAACGACAGGATTTTCTTTTGGGATACGACAATCTCACTTCCGATCCACTAATCCTTCTTTACTGCATCCCTCACTCCCACACATTGACGAATTCACACGGAAATTGCGTCGCTATGAAATACGAGTACTATGTGTTAGAAGACATTTCCTTCTAAATCGAGTAACGTTTCTGTGGAAACGACAGGATTTTCTTTTGGGATACGACAATCTCATTTCCTAACCACTAATCCTTCTTTACTGCATCCCTCACTCCCACACATTGACGAATTCACACGGAAATTGCGTCGCTATGAAATACGAGTACTATGTGTTCTAAGACAATTCCTTCTAAATCGATTAACGTTTCTATGGAAACGACGAGATTTTCTTTTTTTGATACGCCAATCTCATTTCCGATCCACTAATCCTGCTTTACTGCATCCCTCACTCCCACACATTGACGAATTCACACGGAAATTGCGTCGCTATGAAATACTAGTACTATGTGTTAGAAGTCATTTCCTTCTAAATTGAGTGACGTTTCTATGGAAACGACAGGATTTTCTTTTGGGATACGAGAATCTCATTTCCGATCCACTAATCCTTCCTTACTGCATCCCTCACTCCCACACATTGACGAATTCACACGGAAATTGCTTCGCTATGAAATACGAGTACTATGTGTTAGAAGACATTTCCTTCTAAATCGAGAAACGTTTCTATGGAAACGACAGCATTTTCTTTTGGGATACGACAATCTCATTTCCTAACCACTAATCCTTCTTTACTGCATCCCTCACTCCCACACATTGACGAATTCACACGGAAATTGCGTCGCTATGAAATACGAGTACTATGTGTTCTAAGACAATTCCTTCTAAATCGATTAACGTTTCTATGGAAACGACGAGATTTTCTTTTGGGATACGCCAATCTCATTTCCGATCCACTAATCCTGCTTTACTGCATCCCTCACTCCCACACATTGACGAATTCACACGGAAATTGCGTCGCTATGAAATACTAGTACTATGTGTTAGAAGACATTTCCTTCTAAATTGAGTGACGTTTCTATGGAAACAACAGGATTTTCTTTTGGGATACGAGAATCTCATTTCCGATCCACTAATCCTTCCTTACTGCATCCCTCACTCCCACACATTGACGAATTCACACGGAAATTGCTTCGCTATGAAATACGAGTACTATGTGTTAGAAGACATTTCCTTCTAAATCGAGTAACGTTTCTATGGAAACGACAGGATTTTCTTTTGTGATACGACAATCTCATTTCCAATTCACTAATCCTTCTTTACTGCATCCCACACTCCCACACATTGACGAATTCACACGGAAATTGCGTCGCTATCAAATACGAGTACTATGTGTTAGAAGACATTTCCTTCTAAATCGAGTAACGTTTCTATGGAAACGACAGGATTTTCTTTTGGGATACGACAATCTCATTTCCGATCCACTAATCCTTCTTTACTGCATCCCTCACTCCCACACATTGACGAATTCACACGGAAATTGCGTCGCTATGAAATACGAGTACTATGTGTTCTAAGACATTTCCTTCTAAATCGAGTAACGTTTCTATGGAAACGACAGGATTTTGTTTTGGGATACGACAGTCTCATTTCCGATCCACTAATCCTTCTTTACTGCATCCCTCACTCCCACACATTGACGAATTCACACGGAAATTGCGTCGCTATGAAATACGAGTACTGTGTGTTAGAAGACATTTCCTTCTAAATCGAGTAACGTTTCTATGGAAACGACAGGATTTTCTTTTGGGATACGACAATCACATTTCCGATCCACTAATCCTTCTTTACTGCATCCCTCACTCCCACACATTGACGAATTCACACGGAAATTGCGTCGCTATGAAATACGAGTACTATGTGTTAGAAGACATTTCCTTCTAAATCGAGTAACGTTTCTATGGAAACGACAGGATTTTCCTTTGGGATACGACAATCACATTTCCGATCCACTAATCCTTCTTTACTGCATCGCTCACTCCCACACATTGACGAATTCACACGGAAATTGCGTCGCTATGAAATACGAGTACTATGTGTTCTAAGACAATTCCTTCTAAATCGAGTAACGTTTCTATGGAAACGACAGGATTTTCTTTTGGGATACGACAATCTCATTTCCGAATCACTAATCCTTCTTTACTGCATCCCTCACTCCCACACATTGACGAATTCACACGGAAATTCCGTCGCTATGAAATACGAGTACTATGTGTTAGAAGACATTTCCTTCTAAATCGAGTAACGTTTCTATGGAAACGACAGGATTTTCTTTTGGGATACGAGAATCTCATTTCCGATCCACTAATCCTTCTTCACTGCATCCCTCACTCCCACACATTGACGAATTCACGCGGAAATTGCGTCGCTATGAAATACGAGTACTATGTGTTAGAAGACATTTCCTTCTAAATCGAGTAACGTTTCTATGGAAACGACAGGATTTTCTTTTGGGATACGACAATCACATTTCCGATCCACTAATCCTTCTTTACTGCATCCCTCACTCCCAAACATTAACGAATTCACACGGAAATTCCGTCGCTATGAAATACTATGTGTTCTAAGACATTTCCTTCTAAATCGAGTAACGTTTCTATGAAAACGACAGGATTTTCTTTTGGGATACGACAATCTCATTTCCTAACCACTAATCCATCTTTACTGCATCCCTCACTCCCACACATTGACGAATTCACACGGAAATTCCGTCGCTATGAAATACGAGTACTATGTGTTCTGAGACATTTCCTTCGAAATCGAGTAACGTTTCTATGGAAACGACAGGATTTTCTTTTGGGATACGACAATCTCATTTCCTAACCACTCATCCTTCTCTACGGCATCCCTCACTCCCACACATTGACGAATTCACACGAAAATTGCGTCGCTATGAAATACGAGTACTATGTGTTCTAAGACAATTCCTTCTAAATCGAGTAACGTTTCTATGGAAACGACAGGATCTTCTTTTGGGATACGACAATCTCATTTCCTAACTACTAATCCTTCTTTACTGCATCCCTCACTCGCACACATTGACGAATTCACTCGGAAATTGCGTCGCTATAAAATACGGGTACTATGTGTTCTAAGACAATTCCTTCTAAATCGAGTAACGTTTCTATGGAAACGACAGGATTTTCTTTTGGGATACGAGAATCTCATTTCCGATCCACTAATCCTTCTTCACTGCATCCCTCTCTCCCACACATTGACGAATTCACACGGAAATTGCGTCGCTATGAAATACGAGTACTATGTGTTAGAAGACCTTTCCTTCTAAATCGAGTAACGTTTCTATGGAAACGACAGGATTTTCTTTTGGGATACGACAATCACATTTCCGATCCACTAATCCTTCTTTACTGCATCCCTCACTCCCAAACATTGACGAATTCACACGGAAATTCCGTCGCTATGAAATACTATGTGTTCTAAGACATTTCCTTCTAAATCGAGTAACGTTTCTATGAAAACGACAGGATTTTCTTTTGGGATACGACAATCTCATTTCCTAACCACTAATCCTTCTTTACTGCATCCCTCACTCCCACACATTGACGAATTCACTCGGAAATTGCGTCGCTATAAAATACGGGTACTATGTGTTCTAAGACAATTCCTTCTAAATCGAGTAACGTTTCTATGGAAACGACAGGATTTTCTTTTGGGATACGACAATCTCATTTCCGATCCACTAATCCTTCTTTACTGCATCCCTCACTCCCACACACTGACGAATTCACACGGAAATTGCGTCGCTATGAAATACGAGTACTATGTGTTAGAAGACATTTCCTTCTAAATCGAGTAACGTTTCTATGGAAACGACAGGATTTTCTTTTGGGAGACGAGAATTGCATTTCCGATCCACTAATCCTTCTTTACTGCATCCCTCACTCCCACACATTGACGAATTTACACGGAAATTGCGTCGCTATGAAATACGAGTACTATGTGTTAGAAGACATTTCCTTCTAAATCGAGTAACGTTTCTATGGAAACGACAGGATTTTCTTTTGGGATACGACAATCACAATTCCGATCCACTAATCCTTCTTTACTGCATCCCTCACTCCCAAACATTGACGAATTCACACGGAAATTCCGTCGCTATGAAATACTATGTGTTCTAAGACATTTCCTTCTAAATCGAGTAACGTTTCTATGAAAACGACAGGATTCTCTTTTGGGATACGACAATCTCATTTCCTAACCACTAATCCTTCTTTACTGCATCCCTCACTCCCACACATTGACGAATTCACACGGAAAATGCGTCGCTATGAAATACGAGTACTATGTGTTCTGAGACATTTCCGTCTAAATCGAGTAACGTTTCTATGGAAGCGACAGGATTTTCTTTTGGGATACGACAATCACAATTCCGATCCACTAATCCTTCTTTACTGCATCCCTCACTCCCAAACATTGACGAATTCACACGGAAATTCCGTCGCTATGAAATACTATGTGTTCTAAGACATTTCCTTCTAAATCGAGTAACGTTTCTATGGAAACGACAGGATTTTCTTTTGGGATACGACAATCTCATTTCCGATCCACTAATCCTTCTTTACTGCATCCCTCACTCCCACACATTGACGAATTCACACGGAAATTGCGTCGCTATAAGATACGGGTACTATGTGTTCTAAGACAATTCCTTCTAAATCGAGTAACGTTTCTATGGAAACGACAGGATTTTCTTTTGGGATACGACAATCTCATTTCCGATCCACTAATCCTTCTTTACTGCATTCCTCACTCCCACACATTGACGAATTCACACGGAAATTGCGTCGCTATGAAATACGAGTACTATGTGTTAGAAGACAATTCCTTCTAAATCGAGTAACGTTTCTATGGAAACGACAGGATTTTCTTTTGGGATACGCCAATCTCATTTCCGATCCACTAAACCTCCTTTACTGCATCCCTCACTCCCACACATTGACGAATTCACACGGAAATTGCGTCGCTATGAAATACGAGTACTATGTGTTAGAAGACATTTCCTTCTAAATCGAGTGACGTTTCTATGGTAACGACAGGATTTTCTTTTGGGATACGACAATCACATTTCCGATCCACTAATCCTTCTTTACTGCATCCCTCACTCCCACACATTGACGAATTCACACGGAAATTGCGTCGCTATGAAATATGAGTACTATGTGTTAGAAGACATTTCGTTCTAAATCGAGTAACGTTTCTATGGAAACGACAGGATTTTCCTTTGGGATACGACAATCACATTTCCGATCCACTAATCCTTCTTTACTGCATCCCTCACTCCCACACATTGACGAATTCACACGGAAATTGCGTCGCTATGAAATACGAGTACTATGTGTTCTAAGACAATTCCTTCTAAATCGAGTAACGTTTCTATGGAAACGACAGGATTTTCTTTTGGGATACGACAATCTCATTTCCGATCCACTTATCCTTCTTTACTGCACCCCTCACTCCCTCACATTGACGAATTCACACGGAAATTCCGTCGCTATGAAATACGAGTACTATGTGTTAGAAGACATTTCCTTCTAAATCGAGTAACGTTTCTATTTAAACGACAGGATTTTCTTTTGGGATACGACAATCTCATTTCCGATCCACTAATCCTTCTTTACTGCATCCCTCACTCCCACACATTGACGAATTCACACGGAAATTGCGTCGCTATGAAATACGAGTACTATGTTTTAGAAGACATTTCCTTCTAAATCGAGTAACGTTTCTATGGAAACGACAGGATTTTCTTTTGGGATACGACAATCTCATTTCCTAACCACTAATCCTTCCTTACTGCTTCCCTCACTCCCACACATTGACGAATTCACACGGAAATTGCGTCGCTATGAAATACGAGTACTATGTGTTCTGAGACATTTCCTTCTAAATCGAGTAACGTTTCTATGGAAACGACAGGATTTTCTTTTGGGATACGACAATCTCATTTCCGATCCACTAATCCTACTTCACTGCATCCCTCACTCCCACACATTGACGAATTCACACGGAAATTGCGTCGCTATGAAATACGAGTACTATGTGTTAGAAGACATTTCCTTCTAAATCGAGTAACGTTTCTATGGAAACGACAGGATTTTCTTTTGGGATACGACAATCACATTTCCGATCCACTAATCCTTCTTTACTGCATCCCTCACTCCCAAACATTGACGAATTCACACGGAAATTGCGTCGCTATGAAATACTATGTGTTCTAAGACAATTCCTTCTAAATCGAGTAACGATTCTATGGAAACGACAGGATTATCTTTTGGGATACGACAATCTCATTTCCGATCCACTAATCCTTCTTTACTGCATCCCTCACTCCCAAACATTGACGAATTCACACGGAAATTCCGTCGCTATGAAATACGAGTACTATGTGTTAGAAGACATTTCCTTCTAAATCGAGTAACGTTTCTATGGAAACGACAGGATTTTCTTTTGGGATACGACAATCTCATTTCCTAACCACTAATCCTTCTTTACTGCATCCCTCACTCCCACACATTGACGAATTCACACGGAAATTGCGTCGCTATGAAATACGAGTACTATGTGTTCTAAGACAATTCCTTCTGAATCGAGTAACGTTTCTATGGAAACGACAGGATTTTCTTTTGGGATACGACAATCTCATTTCCGATCCACTAATCCTTCTTTACTACATTCCTCACTCCCACACATTGACGAATTCACACGGAAGTTCCGTCGCTATGAAATACGAGTACTATGTGTTCTAAGACAATTCCTTCTAAATCGAGTAACGTTTCTATGGAAACGACAGGATTTTCTTTTGGGATACGACAATCTCATTTCCTAACCACTAATCCTTCCTTACTGCTTCCCTCACTCCCACACATTGACGAATTCACACGGAAATTGCGTCGCTATGAAATACGAGTACTATGTGTTCTGAGACATTTCCTTCTAAATCGAGTAACGTTTCTGTGGAAACGACAGGATTTTCTTTTGGGATACGACAATCTCATTTCCTAACCACTAATCCTTCCTTACTGCTTCCCTCACTCCCACACATTGACGAATTCACACGGAAATTGCGTCGCTATGAAATACGAGTACTATGTGTTCTGAGACATTTCCTTCTAAATCGAGTAACGTTTCTATGGAAACGACAGGATTTTCTTTTGGGATACGACAATCTCATTTCCGATCCACTAATCCTTCTTTACTACATTCCTCACTCCCACACATTGACGAATTCACACGGAAATTGCGTCGCTATCAAATACGAGTACTATGTGTTAGAAGACATTTCCTTCTAAATCGAGTAACGTTTCTATGGAAACGACAGGATTTTCTTTTGGGATACGACAATCTCATTTCCGATCCACTAATCCTTCTTTACTGCATCCCTCACTCCCACACATTGACGAATTCACACGGAAATTGCGTCGCTATGAAATACGAGTACTATGTGTTCTAAGACATTTCCTTCTAAATCGAGTAACGTTTCTATGGAAACGACAGGATTTTGTTTTGGGATACGACAGTCTCATTTCCGATCCACTAATCCTTCTTTACTGCATCCCTCACTCCCACACATTGACGAATTCACACGGAAATTGCGTCGCTATGAAATACGAGTACTGTGTGTTAGAAGACATTTCCTTCTAAATCGAGTAACGTTTCTATGGAAACGACAGGATTTTCTTTTGGGATACGACAATCACATTTCCGATCCACTAATCCTTCTTTACTGCATCCCTCACTCCCACACATTGACGAATTCACACGGAAATTGCGTCGCTATGAAATACGAGTACTATGTGTTAGAAGACATTTCCTTCTAAATCGAGTAACGTTTCTATGGAAACGACAGGATTTTCCTTTGGGATACGACAATCACATTTCCGATCCACTAATCCTTCTTTACTGCATCGCTCACTCCCACACATTGACGAATTCACACGGAAATTGCGTCGCTATGAAATACGAGTACTATGTGTTCTAAGACAATTCCTTCTAAATCGAGTAACGTTTCTATGGAAACGACAGGATTTTCTTTTGGGATACGACAATCTCATTTCCGAATCACTAATCCTTCTTTACTGCATCCCTCACTCCCACACATTGACGAATTCACACGGAAATTCCGTCGCTATGAAATACGAGTACTATGTGTTAGAAGACATTTCCTTCTAAATCGAGTAACGTTTCTATGGAAACGACAGGATTTTCTTTTGGGATACGAGAATCTCATTTCCGATCCACTAATCCTTCTTCACTGCATCCCTCACTCCCACACATTGACGAATTCACACGGAAATTGCGTCGCTATGAAATACGAGTACTATGTGTTAGAAGACATTTCCTTCTAAATCGAGTAACGTTTCTATGGAAACGACAGGATTTTCTTTTGGGATACGACAATCACATTTCCGATCCACTAATCCTTCTTTACTGCATCCCTCACTCCCAAACATTAACGAATTCACACGGAAATTCCGTCGCTATGAAATACTATGTGTTCTAAGACATTTCCTTCTAAATCGAGTAACGTTTCTATGAAAACGACAGGATTTTCTTTTGGGATACGACAATCTCATTTCCTAACCACTAATCCATCTTTACTGCATCCCTCACTCCCACACATTGACGAATTCACACGGAAATTCCGTCGCTATGAAATACGAGTACTATGTGTTCTAAGACATTTCCTTCTAAATCGAGTAACGTTTCTATGGAAACGACAGGATTTTCTTTTGGGATACGACAATCTCATTTCCGATCCACTAATCCTTCTTTACTGCATCCCTCACTCTCACACATTGATTAATTCACACGGAAATTGCGTCGCTATGAAATACGAGTACTATGTGTTCTGAGACATTTCCTTCGAAATCGAGTAACGTTTCTATGGAAACGACAGGATTTTCTTTTGGGATACGACAATCTCATTTCCTAACCACTCATCCTTCTCTACTGCATCCCTCACTCCCACACATTGACGAATTCACACGAAAATTGCGTCGCTATGAAATACGAGTACTATGTGTTCTAAGACAATTCCTTCTAAATCGAGTAACGTTTCTATGGAAACGACAGGATCTTCTTTTGGGATACGACAATCTCATTTCCTAACTACTAATCCTTCTTTACTGCATCCCTCACTCCCACACATTGACGAATTCACTCGGAAATTGCGTCGCTATAAAATACGGGTACTATGTGTTCTAAGACAATTCCTTCTAAATCGAGTAACGTTTCTATGGAAACGACAGGATTTTCTTTTGGGATACGAGAATCTCATTTCCGATCCACTAATCCTTCTTCACTGCATCCCTCTCTCCCACACATTGACGAATTCACACGGAAATTGCGTCGCTATGAAATACGAGTACTATGTGTTAGAAGACCTTTCCTTCTAAATCGAGTAACGTTTCTATGGAAACGACAGGATTTTCTTTTGGGATACGACAATCACATTTCCGATCCACTAATCCTTCTTTACTGCATCCCTCACTCCCAAACATTGACGAATTCACACGGAAATTCCGTCGCTATGAAATACTATGTGTTCTAAGACATTTCCTTCTAAATCGAGTAACGTTTCTATGAAAACGACAGGATTTTCTTTTGGGATACGACAATCTCATTTCCTAACCACTAATCCTTCTTTACTGCATCCCTCACTCCCACACATTGACGAATTCACTCGGAAATTGCGTCGCTATAAAATACGGGTACTATGTGTTCTAAGACAATTCCTTCTAAATCGAGTAACGTTTCTATGGAAACGACAGGATTTTCTTTTGGGATACGACAATCTCATTTCCGATCCACTAATCCTTCTTTACTGCATCCCTCACTCCCACACACTGACGAATTCACACGGAAATTGCGTCGCTATGAAATACGAGTACTATGTGTTAGAAGACATTTCCTTCTAAATCGAGTAACGTTTCTATGGAAACGACAGGATTTTCTTTTGGGAGACGAGAATCGCATTTCCGATCCACTAATCCTTCTTTACTGCATCCCTCACTCCCACACATTGACGAATTTACACGGAAATTGCGTCGCTATGAAATACGAGTACTATGTGTTAGAAGACATTTCCTTCTAAATCGAGTAACGTTTCTATGGAAACGACAGGATTTTCTTTTGGGATACGACAATCACAATTCCGATCCACTAATCCTTCTTTACTGCATCCCTCACTCCCAAACATTGACGAATTCACACGGAAATTCCGTCGCTATGAAATACTATGTGTTCTAAGACATTTCCTTCTAAATCGAGTAACGTTTCTATGAAAACGACAGGATTTTCTTTTGGGATACGACAATCTCATTTCCTAACCACTAATCCTTCTTTACTGCATCCCTCACTCCCACACATTGACGAATTCACACGGAAAATGCGTCGCTATGAAATACGAGTACTATGTGTTCTGAGACATTTCCGTCTAAATCGAGTAACGTTTCTATGGAAACGACAGGATTTTCTTTTGGGATACGACAATCACAATTCCGATCCACTAATCCTTCTTTACTGCATCCCTCACTCCCAAACATTGACGAATTCACACGGAAATTCCGTCGCTATGAAATACTATGTGTTCTAAGACATTTCCTTCTAAATCGAGTAACGTTTCTATGGAAACGACAGGATTTTCTTTTGGGATACGACAATCTCATTTCCGATCCACTAATCCTTCTTTACTGCATCCCTCACTCCCACACATTGACGAATTCACACGGAAATTGCGTCGCTATAAGATACGGGTACTATGTGTTCTAAGACAATTCCTTCTAAATCGAGTAACGTTTCTATGGAAACGACAGGATTTTCTTTTGGGATACGACAATCTCATTTCCGATCCACTAATCCTTCTTTACTGCATTCCTCACTCCCACACATTGACGAATTCACACGGAAATTGCGTCGCTATGAAATACGAGTACTATGTGTTAGAAGACAATTCCTTCTAAATCGAGTAACGTTTCTATGGAAACGACAGGATTTTCTTTTGGGATACGCCAATCTCATTTCCGATCCACTAAACCTCCTTTACTGCATCCCTCACTCCCACACATTGACGAATTCACACGGAAATTGCGTCGCTATGAAATACGAGTACTATGTGTTAGAAGACATTTCCTTCTAAATCGAGTGACGTTTCTATGGTAACGACAGGATTTTCTTTTGGGATACGACAATCACATTTCCGATCCACTAATCCTTCTTTACTGCATCCCTCACTCCCACACATTGACGAATTCACACGGAAATTGCGTCGCTATGAAATACGAGTACTATGTGTTAGAAGACATTTCGTTCTAAATCGAGTAACGTTTCTATGGAAACGACAGGATTTTCCTTTGGGATACGACAATCACATTTCCGATCCACTAATCCTTCTTTACTGCATCCCTCACTCCCACACATTGACGAATTCACACGGAAATTGCGTCGCTATGAAATACGAGTACTATGTGTTCTAAGACAATTCCTTCTAAATCGAGTAACGTTTCTATGGAAACGACAGGATTTTCTTTTGGGATACGACAATCTCATTTCCGATCCACTTATCCTTCTTTACTGCACCCCTCACTCCCTCACATTGACGAATTCACACGGAAATTCCGTCGCTATGAAATACGAGTACTATGTGTTAGAAGACATTTCCTTCTAAATCGAGTAACGTTTCTATTTAAACGACAGGATTTTCTTTTGGGATACGACAATCTCATTTCCGATCCACTAATCCTTCTTTACTGCATCCCTCACTCCCACACATTGACGAATTCACACGGAAATTGCGTCGCTATGAAATACGAGTACTATGTTTTAGAAGACATTTCCTTCTAAATCGAGTAACGTTTCTATGGAAACGACAGGATTTTCTTTTGGGATACGACAATCTCATTTCCTAACCACTAATCCTTCCTTACTGCTTCCCTCACTCCCACACATTGACGAATTCACACGGAAATTGCGTCGCTATGAAATACGAGTACTATGTGTTCTGAGACATTTCCTTCTAAATCGAGTAACGTTTCTATGGAAACGACAGGATTTTCTTTTGGGATACGACAATCTCATTTCCGATCCACTAATCCTACTTCACTGCATCCCTCACTCCCACACATTGACGAATTCACACGGAAATTGCGTCGCTATGAAATACGAGTACTATGTGTTAGAAGACATTTCCTTCTAAATCGAGTAACGTTTCTATGGAAACGACAGGATTTTCTTTTGGGATACGACAATCACATTTCCGATCCACTAATCCTTCTTTACTGCATCCCTCACTCCCAAACATTGACGAATTCACACGGAAATTGCGTCGCTATGAAATACTATGTGTTCTAAGACAATTCCTTCTAAATCGAGTAACGATTCTATGGAAACGACAGGATTATCTTTTGGGATACGACAATCTCATTTCCGATCCACTAATCCTTCTTTACTGCATCCCTCACTCCCAAACATTGACGAATTCACGCGGAAATTCCGTCGCTATGAAATACGAGTACTATGTGTTAGAAGACATTTCCTTCTAAATCGAGTAACGTTTCTATGGAAACGACAGGATTTTCTTTTGGGATACGACAATCACATTTCCGATCCACTAATCCTTCTTTACTGCATCCCTCACTCCCACACATTGACGAATTCACACGGAAATTGCGTCGCTATGAAATACGAGTACTATGTGTTCTGAGACAATTCCTTCTAAATCGAGTAAAGTTTCTATGGAAACGACAGGATTTTCTTTTGGGATACGACAATCTCATTTCCGATCCACTAATCCTTCTTTACTGCATCCCTCACTCCCACACATTGACGAATTCACACGGAAATTCCGTCGCTATGAAATACGAGTACTATGTGTTAGAAGACATTTCCTTCTAAATCGAGTAACGTTTCTATGGAAACGACAGGATTTTCTTTTGGGATACGACAATCTCATTTCCGATCCACTAATACTTCTTTACTGCATCCCTCACTCCCACACATTGACGAATTCACACGGAAATTGCGTCGCTATGAAATACGAGTACTATGTGTTAGAAGACATTTCCTTCTAAATCGAGTAACGTTTCTATGGAAACGACAGGATTTTCTTTTGGGATACGACAATCTCATTTCCTAACCACTAATCCTTCTTTACTGCATCCCTCACTCCCACACATTGACGAATTCACACGGAAATTGCGTCGCTATGAAATACGAGTACTATGTGTTCTAAGACAATTCCTTCTAAATCGAGTAACGTTTCTATGGAAACGACAGGATTTTCTTTTGGGATACGACAATCTCATTTCCGATCCACTAATCCTTCTTTACTACATTCCTCACTCCCACACATTGACGAATTCACACGGAAGTTCCGTCGCTATGAAATACGAGTACCATGTGTTCTAAGACATTTCCTTCTAAATCGAGTAACGTTTCTATGGAAACGACAGGATTTTCTTTTGGGATACGACAATCACAATTCCGATCCACTAATCCTTCTTTACTGCATCCCTCACTCCCAAACATTGACGAATTCACACGGAAATTCCGTCGCTATGAAATACTATGTGTTCTAAGACATTTCCTTCTAAATCGAGTAACGTTTCTATGGAAACGACAGGATTTTCTTTTGGGATACGACAATCTCATTTCCGATCCACTAATCCTACTTAACTGCATCCCTCACTCCCACACATTGACGAATTCACACGGAAATTGCGTCGCTATGAAATACGAGTACTATGTGTTAGAAGACATTTCCTTCTAAATCGAGTAACGTTTCTATGGAAACGACAGGATTTTCTTTTGGGATACGACAATCACATTTCCGATCCACTAATCCTTCTTTACTGCATCCCTCACTCCCAAACATTGACGAATTCACACGGAAATTGCGTCGCTATGAAATACTATGTGTTCTAAGACAATTCCTTCTAAATCGAGTAACGATTCTATGGAAACGACAGGATTTTCTTTTGGGATACGACAATCTCATTTCCGATCCACTAATCCTTCTTTACTGCATCCCTCACTCCCAAACATTGACGAATTCACACGGAAATTCCGTCGCTATGAAATACGAGTACTATGTGTTAGAAGACATTTCCTTCTAAATCGAGTAACGTTTCTATGGAAACGACAGGATTTTCTTTTGGGATACGACAATCACATTTCCGATCCACTAATCCTTCTTTACTGCATCCCTCACTCCCACACATTGACGAATTCACACGGAAATTGCGTCGCTATGAAATACGAGTACTATGTGTTCTGAGGCAATTCCTTCTAAATCGAGTAAAGTTTCTATGGAAACGACAGGATTTTCTTTTGGGATACGACAATCTCATTTCCGATCAACTAATCCTTCTTTACTGCATCCCTCACTCCCACACATTGACGAATTCACACGGAAATTCCGTCGCTATGAAATACGAGTACTATGTGTTAGAAGACATTTCCTTCTAAATCGAGTAACGTTTCTATGGAAACGACAGGATTTTCTTTTGGGATACGACAATCTCATTTCCGATCCACTAATACTTCTTTACTGCATCCCTCACTCCCACACATTGACGAATTCACACGGAAATTGCGTCGCTATGAAATACGAGTACTATGTGTTAGAAGACATTTCCTTCTAAATCGAGTAACGTTTCTATGGAAACGACAGGATTTTCTTTTGGGATACGACAATCTCATTTCCTAACCACTAATCCTTCTTTACTGCATCCCTCACTCCCACACATTGACGAATTCGCACGGAAATTGCGTCGCTATGAAATACGAGTACTATGTGTTCTAAGACAATTCCTTCTAAATCGAGTAACGTTTCTATGGAAACGACAGGATTTTCTTTTGGGATTCGACAATCTCATTTCCGATCCACTAATCCTTCTTTACTACATTCCTCACTCCCACACATTGACGAATTCACACGGAAGTTCCGTCGCTATGAAATACGAGTACCATGTGTTCCAAGACATTTCCTTCTAAATCGAGTAACGTTTCTATGGAAACGACAGGATTTTCTTTTGGGATACGACAATCACATTTCCGATCCACTAATCCTTCTTTACTGCATCCCTCACTCCCAAACATTGACGAATTCACACGGAAGTTCCGTCGCTATGAAATACGAGTACCATGTGTTCCAAGACATTTCCTTCTAAATCGAGTAACGTTTCTATGGAAACGACAGGATTTTCTTTTGGGATACGACAATCACATTTCCGATCCACTAATCCTTCTTTACTGCATCCCTCACTCCCAAACATTGACGAATTCACACGGAAATTCCGTCTCAATGAAATACGAGTACTATGTGTTAGAAGACATTTCCTTCTAAATCGAGTAACGTTTCTATGGAAACGACAGGATTTTCTTTTGGGATACGACAATCACATTTCCGATCCACTAATCCTTCTTTACTGCTTCCCTCACTCCCACACACTGACGAATTCACACGGAAATTTCGTCGCTATGAAATACGAGTACTATGTGTTAGAAGACATTTCCTTCTAAATCGAGTAACGTTCCTATGGATACGACAGGATTTTCTTTTGGGATACGACAATCTCATTTCCTAACAACTAATCCTTCTTTACTGCATCCCTCACTCCCACACATTGACGAATTCACACGGAAATTGCGTCGCTATGAAATACGAGTACTATGTGTTCTGAGACAATTCCTTCTAAATCGAGTAAAGTTTCTATGGAAACGACAGGATTTTCTTTTGGGATACGACAATCTCATTTCCGATCCACTAATCCTTCTTTACTGCATCCCTCACTCCCACACATTGACGAATTCACACGGAAATTCCGTCGCTATGAAATACGAGTACTATGTGTTAGAAGACATTTCCTTCTAAATCGAGTAACGTTTCTATGGAAACGACAGGATTTTCTTTTGGGATACGACAATCTCATTTCCGATCCACTAATCCTTCTTTACTGCATCCCTCACTCCCACACATTGACGAATTCACACGGAAATTGCGTCGCTATAAAATACGGGTACTATGTGTTCTAAGACAATTCCTTCTAAATCGAGTAACGTTTCTATGGAAACGACAGGATTTTCTTTTGGGATACGACAATCTCATTTCCGATCCACTAATCCTTCTTTACTGCATCCCTCACTCCCACACATTGACGAATTCACACGGAAATTGCGTCGCTATGAAATACGAGTACTATGTGTTAGAAGACAATTCCTTCTAAATCGAGTAACGTTTCTATGAAACGACAGGATTTTCTTTTGGGATACGCCAATCTCATTTCCGATCCACTAATCCTTCTTTACTGCATCCCTCACTCCCACACATTGACGAATTCACACGGAAATTGCGTCGCTATGAAATACGAGTACTATGTGTTAGAAGTCATTTCCTTCTAAATCGAGTGACGTTTCTATGGAATCGACAGGATTTTCTTTTGGGATACGACAATCACATTTCCGATCCACTAATGCTTCTTTACTGCATCCCTCACTCCCACACATTGACGAATTCACACGGAAATTGCGTCGCTATGAAATACGAGTACTATGTGTTAGAAGACATTTCCTTCTAAATCGAGTAACGTTTCTATGGAAACGACAGGATTTTCTTTTGGGATACGACAATCTCATTTCCTAACCACTAATCCTCCTTTACTGCATCCCTCACTCCCACACATTGACGAATTCACACGGAAATTGCGTCGCTATGAAATACGAGTACTATGTGTTCTAAGACAATTCCTTCTAAATCGAGTAACGTTTCTATGGAAACGACAGGATTTTCTTTTGGGATACGACAATCTCATTTCCTAACCACTCATCCTTCTTTACTGCATCCCTCACTCCCACACGTTGACGAATTCACACGAAAATTGCGTCGCTATGAAATACGAGTACTATGTGTTCTAAGACAATTCCGTCTAAATCGAGTAACGTTTCTATGGAAACGACAGGATTTTCTTTTGGGATACGACAATATCATTTCCTAACCGCTCATCCTTCTTTACTGCATCCCTCACTCCCAAACATTGACGAATTCACACGAAAACTGCGTCGCTATGAAATACAAGTACTATGTGTTCTAAGACATTTCCTTCTAAATCGAGTAACGTTTCTATGGAAACGACAGGATTTTCTTTTGGGATACGACAATCTCATTTCCGATCCACTAATCCTTCTTTACTGCATCCCTCACTCCCACACATTGACGAATTCACACGGAAATTGCGTCGCTATAAAATACGGGTACTATGTGTTCTAAGACAATTCCTTCTAAATCGAGTAACGTTTCTATGGAAACGACAGGATTTTCTTTTGGGATACGACAATCTCATTTCCGATCCACTAATCCTTCTTTTCTGCATCCCTCACTCCCACACATTGACGAATTCACACGGAAATTGCGTCGCTATGAAATACGAGTACTATGTGTTAGAAGACAATTCCTTCTAAATCGAGTAACGTTTCTATGAAACGACAGGATTTTCTTTTGGGATACGCCAATCTCATTTCCGATCCACTAATCCTTCTTTACTGCATCCCTCACTCCCACACATTGACGAATTCACACGGAAATTGCGTCGCTATGAAATACGAGTACTATGTGTTAGAAGTCATTTCCTTCTAAATCGAGTGACGTTTCTATGGAATCGACAGGATTTTCTTTTGGGATACGACAATCACATTTCCGATCCACTAATCCTTCTTTACTGCATCCCTCACTCCCACACATTGACGAATTCACACGGAAATTGCGTCGCTATGAAATACGAGTACTATGTGTTAGAAGACATTTCCTTCTAAATCGAGTAACGTTTCTATGGAAACGACAGGATTTTCTTTTGGGATACGACAATCTCATTTCCTAACCACTAATCCTTCTTTACTGCATCCCTCACTCCCACACATTGACGAATTCACACGGAAATTGCGTCGCTATGAAATACGAGTACTATGTGTTCTAAGACAATTCCTTCTAAATCGAGTAACGTTTCTATGGAAACGACAGGATTTTCTTTTGGGATACGACAATCTCATTTCCGATCCACTAATCCTTCTTTACTGCATTCCTCACTCCCACACATTGACGAATTCACACGGAAGTTCCGTCGCTATGAAATACGAGTACCATGTGTTCTAAGACATTTCCTTCAAAATCGAGTAACGTTTCTATTTAAACGACAGGATTTTCTTTTGGGATACGACAATCACATTTCCGATCCACTAATCCTTCTTTACTGCATCCCTCACTCCCAAACATTGACGAATTCACACGGATATTCCGTCACTATGATATACTATGTGTTCTAAGACATTTCCTTCTAAATCGAGTAACGTTTCTATGAAAACGACAGGATTTTCTTTTGGGATACGACAATCTCATTTCCTAACCACTAATCCTTCTTTACTGCATCCCTCACTCCCACACATTGACGAATTCACACGGAAATTGCGTCGCTATGAAATACGAGTACTATGTGTTCTGAGACATTTCCTTCTAATCGAGTAACGTTTCTATGGAAACGACAGGATTTTCTTTTGGGATACGACAATCTCATTTCCTAACCACTCATCCTTCTTTACTGCATCCCTCACTCCCACACGTTGACGAATTCACACGAAAATTGCGTCGCTATGAAATACGAGTACTATGTGTTCTAAGACAATTCCGTCTAAATCGAGTAACGTTTCTATGGAAACGACAGGATTTTCTTTTGGGATACGCCAATCTCATTTCCGATCCACTAATCCTTCTTTACTGCGTCCCTCACTCCCACACATTGACGAATTCACACGCAAATTGCGTCGCTATGAAATACGAGTACTATGTGTTCTAAGACAATTCCTTCTAAATCGAGTAACGTTTCTATGGAAACGACAGGATTTTCTTTTGGGATACGACAATCTCATTTCCGATCCACTTATCCTTCTTTACTGCACCCCTCACTCCCTCACATTGACGAATTCATACGGAAATTCCGTCGCTATGAAATACGAGTACTATGTGTTAGAAGACATTTCCTTCTAAATCGAGTAACGTTTCTATTTAAACGACAGGATTTTCTTTTGGGATACGACAATCTCATTTCCGATCCACTAATCCTTCTTTACTGCATCCCTCACTGCCACACATTGACGAATTCACACGGAAATTGCGTCGCTATGAAATACGAGTACTATGTGTTAGAAGACATTTCCTTCTAAATCGAGTAACGTTTCTATGGAAACGACAGGATTTTCTTTTGGGATACGACAATCTCATTTCCGATCCACTAATCCTTCTTCACTGCATCCCTCACTCCCACACATTGACGAATTCACACGGAAATTGCGTCGCTATGAAATACGAGTACTATGTGTTAGAAGACATATCCTTCTAAATCGAGTAACGTTTCTATGGATACGACAGGATTTTCTTTTGGGATACGACAATCACATTTCCGATCCACTAATCCTTCTTTACTGCATCCCTCACTCCCAAACATTGACGAATTCACACGGAAAATGCGTCGCTATGAAATACTATGTGTTCTAAGACAATTCCTTCTAAATCGAGTAACGTTTCTATGGAAACGACAGGATTTTCTTTTGGGATACGACAATCTCATTTCCGATCCACTAATCCTTCTTTACTGCATCCCTCACTCCCAAACATTGACGAATTCACACGGAAATTCCGTCGCTATGAAATACGAGTACTATGTGTTAGAAGACATTTCCTTCTAAATCGAGTAACGTTTCTATGGAAACGACAGGATTTTCTTTTGGGATACGACAATCACATTTCCGATCCACTAATCCTTCTTTACTGCTTCCCTCACTCCCACACACTGACGAATTCACACGGAAATTGCGTCGCTATGAAATACGAGTACTATGTGTTAGAAGACATTTCCTTCTAAATCGAGTAACGTTCCTATGGATATGACAGGATTTTCATTTGGGATACGACAATCTCATTTCCGATCCACTAATCCTTCTTTACTGCATCCCTCACTCCCACACATTGACGAATTCACACGGAAATTGCGTCGCTATGAAATACGAGTACTATGTGTTAGAAGACATTTCCTTCTAAATCGAGTAACGTTTCTATGGAAACGACAGGATTTTCTTTTGGGATACGACAACCTCATTTCCTAACCACTAATCCTTCCTTACTGCTTCCCTCACTCCCACACATTGACGAATTCACACGGAAATTGCGTCGCTATGAAATACGAGTACTATGTGTTCTGAGACATTTCCTTCTAAATCGAGTAACGTTTCCATGGAAACGACAGGATTTTCTTTTGGGATACGACAATCTCATTTCCGATCCACTAATCCTTCTTCACTGCATCCCTCACTCCCACACATTGACGAATTCACACGGAAATTGCGTCGCCATGAAATACGAGTACTATGTGTTAGAAGACATTTCCTTCTAAATCGAGTAACGTTTCTATGGAAACGACAGGATTTTCTTTTGTGATACGACAATCACATTTCCGATCCACTAATCCTTCTTTACTGCATCCCTCACTCCCAAACATTGACGAATTCACACGGAAATTGCGTCGCTATGAAATACTATGTGTTCTAAGACAATTCCTTCTAAATCGAGTAACGTTTCTATGGAAACGACAGGATTTTCTTTTGGGATACGACAATCACATTTCCGATCCACTAATCCTTCTTTACTGCTTCCCTCACTCCCACACACTGACGAATTGACACGGAAATTCCGTCGCTATGAAATACGAGTACTATGTGTTAGAAGACATTTCCTTCTAAATCGAGTAACGTTTCTATGGAAACGACAGGATTTTCTTTGGGGATACGACAATCTCATTTCCGATCCACTAATCCTTCTTTACTGCATCCCTCACTCCCACACATTGACGAATTCACACGGAAATTGCGTCGCTATGAAATACGAGTACTATGTGTTAGAAGACAATTCCTTCTAAATCGAGTAACGTTTCTATGGAAACGACAGGATTTTCTTTTGGGATACGCCAATCTTATTTAAGATCCACTAATCCTTCTTTACTGCATCCCTCACTCCCACACATTGACGAATTCACACGCAAATTGCGTCGCTATGAAATACGAGTACTATGTGTTAGAAGACATTTCCTTCTAAATCGAGTGACGTTTCTATGGAAACGACAGGATTTTCTTTTGGGATACGACAATCACATTTCCGATCCACTAATCCTTCTTTACTGCATCCCTCACTCCCACACATTGACGAATTCACACGGAAACTGCGTCCCTATGAAATACGAGTACTATGTGTTAGAAGACATTTCCTTCTAAATCGAGTAACGTTTCTATGGAAACGACAGGATTTTCCTTTGGGATACGACCATCACATTTCCGATCCACTAATCCTTCTTTACTGCATCCCTCACTCCCACACATTGACGAATTCACACGGAAATTGTGTCGCTATGAAATACGAGTACTATGTGTTCTAAGACAATTCCTTCTAAATCGAGTAACGTTTCTATGGAAACGACAGGATTTTCTTTTGGGATAGGACAATCTCATTTCCGATCCACTTATCCTTCTTTACTGCACCCCTCACTCCCTCACATTGACGAATTCATACGGAAATTCCGTCGCTATGAAATACGAGTACTATGTGTTAGAAGACATTTCCTTCTAAATCGAGTAACGTTTCTATTTAAACGACAGGATTTTCTTTTGGGATACGACAATCTCATTTCCTATCCACTAATCCTTCTTTACTGCATCCCTCACTGCCACACATTGACGAATTCACACGGAAATTGCGTCGCTATGAAATACGAGTACTATGTGTTAGAAGACATTTCCTTCTAAATCGAGTAACGTTTCTATGGAAACGACAGGATTTTCTTTTGGGATACGACAATCTCATTTCCGATCCACTAATCCTTCTTCACTGCATCCCTCACTCCCACACATTGACGAATTCACACGGAAATTGCGTCGCTATGAAATACGAGTACTATGTGTTAGAAGACATATCCTTCTAAATCGAGTAACGTTTCTATGGAAACGACAGGATTTTCTTTTGGGATACGACAATCACATTTCCGATCCACTAATCCTTCTTTACTGCATCCCTCACTCCCAAACATTGACGAATTCACACGGAAAATGAGTCGCTATGAAATACTATGTGTTCTAAGACAATTCCTTCTAAATCGAGTAACGTTTCTATGGAAACGACAGGATTTTCTTTTGGGATACGACAATCTCATTTCCGATCCACTAATCCTTCTTTACTGCATCCCTCACTCCCAAACATTGACGAATTCACACGGAAATTCCGTCGCTATGAAATACGAGTACTATGAGTTAGAAGACATTTCCTTCTAAATCGAGTAACGTTTCTATGGAAACGACAGGAATTTCTTTTGGGATACGACAATCACATTTCCGATCCACTAATCCTTCTTTACTGCTTCCCTCACTCCCACACACTGACGAATTCACACGGAAATTGCGTCGCTTTGAAATACGAGTACTATGTGTTAGAAGACATTTCCTTCTAAATCGAGTAACGTTCCTATGGATACGACAGGATTTTCTTTTGGGATACGACAATCTCATTTCCGATCCACTAATCCTTCTTTACTGCATCCCTCACTCCCACACATTGACGAATTCACACGGAAATTGCGTCGCTATGAAATACGAGTACTATGTGTTAGAAGACATTTCCTTCTAAATCGAGTAACGTTTCTATGGAAACGACAGGATTTTCTTTTGGGATACGACAATCTCATTTCCGATCCACTAATCCTTCTTCACTGCATCCCTCACTCCCACACATTGACGAATTCACACGGAAATTGCGTCGCTATGAAATACGAGTACTATGTGTTAGAAGACATTTCCTTCTAAATCGAGTAACGTTTCCATGGAAACGACAGGATTTTCTTTTGGGATACGACAATCTCATTTCCGATCCACTAATCCTTCTTCACTGCATCCCTCACTCCCACACATTGACGAATTCACACGGAAATTGCGTCGCTATGAAATACGAGTACTATGTGTTAGAAGACATTTCCTTCTAAATCGAGTAACGTTTCTATGGAAACGACAGGATTTTCTTTTGGGATACGACAATCACATTTCCGATCCACTAATCCTTCTTTACTGCATCCCTCACCCCAAACATTGACGAATTCACACGGAAATTGCGTCGCTATGAAATACTATGTGTTCTAAGACAATTCCTTCTAAATCGAGTAACGTTTCTATGGAAACGACAGGATTTTCTTTTGGGATACGACAATCTCATTTCCGATCCACTAATCCTTCTTCACTGCATCCCTCACTCCCACACATTGACGAATTCACACGGAAATTGCGTCGCTATGAAATACGAGTACTATGTGTTAGAAGACATATCCTTCTAAATCGAGTAACGTTTCTATGGAAACGACAGGATTTTCTTTTGGGATACGACAATCACATTTCCGATCCACTAATCCTTCTTTACTGCATCCCTCACTCCCAAACATTGACGAATTCACACGGAAAATGAGTCGCTATGAAATACTATGTGTTCTAAGACAATTCCTTCTAAATCGAGTAACGTTTCTATGGAAACGACAGGATTTTCTTTTGGGATACGACAATCTCATTTCCGATCCACTAATCCTTCTTTACTGCATCCCTCACTCCCAAACATTGACGAATTCACACGGAAATTCCGTCGCTATGAAATACGAGTACTATGTGTTAGAAGACATTTCCTTCTAAATCGAGTAACGTTTCTATGGAAACGACAGGAATTTCTTTTGGGATACGACAATCACATTTCCGATCCACTAATCCTTCTTTACTGCTTCCCTCACTCCCACACACTGACGAATTCACACGGAAATTGCGTCGCTTTGAAATACGAGTACTATGTGTTAGAAGACATTTCCTTCTAAATCGAGTAACGTTCCTATGGATACGACAGGATTTTCTTTTGGGATACGACAATCTCATTTCCGATCCACTAATCCTTCTTTACTGCATCCCTCACTCCCACACATTGACGAATTCACACGGAAATTGCGTCGCTATGAAATACGAGTACTATGTGTTAGAAGACATTTCCTTCTAAATCGAGTAACGTTTCTATTTAAACGACAGGATTTTCTTTTGGGATACGACAATCTCATTTCCTATCCACTAATCCTTCTTTACTGCATCC
This sequence comes from Schistocerca serialis cubense, assembly GCF_023864345.2. NCBI lineage: Eukaryota > Metazoa > Arthropoda > Insecta > Orthoptera > Acrididae > Schistocerca > Schistocerca serialis. The sequence continues at coordinate 2,563,728 of NC_064644.1, forward strand.
CTCACTGCCACACATTGACGAATTCACACGGAAATTGCGTCGCTATGAAATACGAGTACTATGTGTTAGAAGACATTTCCTTCTAAATCGAGTAACGTTTCTATGGAAACGACAGGATTTTCTTTTGGGATACGACAATCTCATTTCCGATCCACTAATCCTTCTTCACTGCATCCCTCACTCCCACACATTGACGAATTCACACGGAAATTGCGTCGCTATGAAATACGAGTACTATGTGTTAGAAGACATATCCTTCTAAATCGAGTAACGTTTCTATGGAAACGACAGGATTTTCTTTTGGGATACGACAATCACATTTCCGATCCACTAATCCTTCTTTACTGCATCCCTCACTCCCAAACATTGACGAATTCACACGGAAAATGCGTCGCTATGAAATACTATGTGTTCTAAGACAATTCCTTCTAAATCGAGTAACGTTTCTATGGAAACGACAGGATTCTCTTTTGGGATACGCCAATCTTATTTCCGATCCACTAATCCTTCTTTACTGCATCCCTCACTCCCACACATTGACGAATTCACACGCAAATTGCGTCGCTATGAAATACGAGTACTATGTGTTAGAAGACATTTCCTTCTAAATCGAGTGACGTTTCTATGGAAACGACAGGATTTTCTTTTGGGATTAGACAATCACATTTCCGATCCACTAATCCTTCTTTACTGCATCCCTCACTCCCACACATTGACGAATTCACACGGAAATTGCGTCCCTATGAAATACGAGTACTATGTGTTAGAAGACATTTCCTTCTAAATCGAGTAACGTTTCTATGGAAACGACAGGATTTTCCTTTGGGATACGACCATCACATTTCCGATCCACTAATCCTTCTTTACTGCATCCCTCACTCCCACACATTGACGAATTCACACGGAAATTGTGTCGCTATGAAATACGAGTACTATGTGTTCTAAGACAATTCCTTCTAAATCGAGTAACGTTTCTAAGGAAACGACAGGATTTTCTTTTGGGATAGGACAATCTCATTTCCGATCCACTTATCCTTCTTTACTGCACCCCTCACTCCCTCACATTGACGAATTCATACGGAAATTCCGTCGCTATGAAATACGAGTACTATGTGTTAGAAGACATTTCCTTCTAAATCGAGTAACGTTTCTATTTAAACGACAGGATTTTCTTTTGGGATACGACAATCTCATTTCCTATCCACTAATCCTTCTTTACTGCATCCCTCACTGCCACACATTGACGAATTCACACGGAAATTGCGTCGCTATGAAATACGAGTACTATGTGTTAGAAGACATTTCCTTCTAAATCGAGTAACGTTTCTATGGAAACGACAGGATTTTCTTTTGGGATACGACAATCTCATTTCCGATCCACTAATCCTTCTTCACTGCATCCCTCACTCCCACACATTGACGAATTCACACGGAAATTGCGTCGCTATGAAATACGAGTACTATGTGTTAGAAGACATATCCTTCTAAATCGAGTAACGTTTCTATGGAAACGACAGGATTTTCTTTTGGGATACGACAATCACATTTCCGATCCACTAATCCTTCTTTACTGCATCCCTCACTCCCAAACATTGACGAATTCACACGGAAAATGCGTCGCTATGAAATACTATGTGTTCTAAGACAATTCCTTCTAAATCGAGTAACGTTTCTATGGAAACGACAGGATTTTCTTTTGGGATACGACAATCTCATTTCCGATCCACTAATCCTTCTTTACTGCATCCCTCACTCCCAAACATTGACGAATTCACACGGAAATTCCGTCGCTATGAAATACGAGTACTATGTGTTAGAAGACATTTTGTTCTAAATCGAGTAACGTTTCTATGGAAACGACGGGAATTTCTTTTGGGATACGACAATCACATTTCCGATCCACTAATCCTTCTTTACTGCTTCCCTCACTCCCACACACTGACGAATTCACACGGAAATTGCGTCGCTATGAAATACGAGTACTATGTGTTAGAAGACATTTCCTTCTAAATCGAGTAACGTTCCTATGGATACGACAGGATTTTCTTTTGGGATACGACAATCTCATTTCCGATCCACTAATCCTTCTTTACTGCATCCCTCACTCCCACACATTGACGAATTCACACGGAAATTGCGTCGCTATGAAATACGAGTACTATGTGTTAGAAGACATTTCCTTCTAAATCGAGTAACGTTTCTATGGAAACGACAGGATTTTCTTTTGGGATACGACAATCTCATTTCCGATCCACTAATCCTTCTTCACTGCATCAATCACTCCCACACATTGACGAATTCACACGGAAATTGCGTCGCTATGAAATACGAGTACTATGTGTTAGAAGACATTTCCTTCTAAATCGAGTAACGTTTCCATGGAAACGACAGGATTTTCTTTTGGGATACGACAATCTCATTTCCGATCCACTAATCCTTCTTCACTGCATCCCTCACTCCCACACATTGACGAATTCACACGGAAATTGCGTCGCTATGAAATACGAGTACTATGTGTTAGAAGACATTTCCTTCTAAATCGAGTAACGTTTCTTATGGAAACGACAGGATTTTCTTTTGGGATACGACAATCACATTTCCGATCCACTAATCCTTCTTTACTGCATCCCTCACTCCCAAACATTGACGAATTCACACGGAAATTGCGTCGCTATGAAATACTATGTGTTCTAAGACAATTCCTTCTAAATCGAGTAACGTTTCTATGGAAACGACAGGATTTTCTTTTGGGATACGACAATCTCATTTCCGATCCACTAATCCTTCTTTACTGCATCCCTCACTCCCAAACATTGACGAATTCACACGGAAATTCCGTCGCTATGAAATACGAGTACTATGTGTTAGAAGACATTTCCTTCTAAATCGAGTAACGTTTCTATGGAAACGACAGGAGTTTCTTTTGGGATACGACAATCACATTTCCGATCCACTAATCCTTCTTTACTGCTTCCCTCACTCCCACACACTGACGAATTCACACGGAAATTGCGTCGCTATGAAATAAGAGTACTATGTGTTAGAAGACATTTCCTTCTAAATCGAGTAACGTTCCTATGGATACGACAGGATTTTTTTTTGGGATACGACAATCTCATTTCCTAACCACTAATCCTTCTTTACTGCATCCCTCACTCCCACACATTGACGAATTCACACGGAAATTGCGTCGCTATGAAATACGAGTACTATGTGTTCTGAGACAATTCCTTCTAAATCGAGTAAAGTTTCTATGGAAACGACAGGATTTTCTTTTGGGATACGACAATCTCATTTCCGATCCACTAATCCTTCTTTACTGCATCCCTCACTCCCACACATTGACGAATTCACACGGAAATTCCGTCGCTATGAAATACGAGTACTATGTGTTAGAAGACATTTCCTTCTAAATCGAGTAACGTTTCTATGGAAACGACAGGTTTTTCTTTTGGGATACGACAATCACATTTCCGATCCACTAATACTTCTTTACTGCATCCCTCACTCCCACACATTGACGAATTCACACGGAAATTGCGTCGCTATGAAATACGAGTACTATGTGTTAGAAGACATTTCCTTCTAAATCGAGTAACGTTTCTATGGAAACGACAGGATTTTCTTTTGGGATACGACAATCTCATTTCCTAACCACTAATCCTTCTTTACTGCATCCCTCACTCCCACACATTGACGAATTCACACGGAATTTGCGTCGCTATGAAATACGAGTACTATGTGTTCTAAGACAATTCCTTCTAAATCGAGTAACGTTTCTATGGAAACGACAGGATTTTCTTTGGGGATACGACAATCTCATTTCCGATCCACTAATCCTTCTTTACTGCAACCCTCACTCCCACACATTGACGAATTCACACGGAAATTGCGTCGCTATGAAATACGAGTACTATGTGTTAGAAGACAATTCCTTCTAAATCGAGTAACGTTTCTATGGAAACGACAGGATTTTCTTTTGGGATACGCCAATCTCATTTCCGATCCACTAATCCTTCTTTACTGCATCCCTCACTCCCACACATTGACGAATTCACACGCAAATTGCGTCGCTATGAAATACGAGTACTATGTGTTAGAAGACATTTCCTTCTAAATCGAGTGACGTTTCTATGGAAACGACAGGATTTTCTTTTGGGATACGACAATCACATTTCCTATCCACTAATCCTTCTTTACTGCATCCCTCACTCCCACACATTGACGAATTCACACGGAAATTGCGTCGCTATGAAATACGAGTACTATGTGTTAGAAGACATTTCCTTCTAAATCGAGTAACGTTTCTATGGAAACGACAGGATTTTCCTTTGGGATACGACAATCACATTTCCGATCCACTAATCCTTCTTTACTGCATCCCTCACTCCCACACATTGACGAATTCACACGGAAATTGTGTCGCTATGAAATACGAGTACTATGTGTTCTAAGACAATTCCTTCTAAATCGAGTAACGTTTCTATGGAAACGACAGGATTTTCTTTTGGGATACGACAATCTCATTTCCGATCCACTTATCCTTCTTTACTGCACCCCTCACTCCCTCACATTGACGAATTCATACGGAAATTCCGTCGCTATGAAATACGAGTACTATGTGTTAGAAGACATTTCCTTCTAAATCGAGTAACGTTTCTATTTAAACGACAGGATTTTCTTTTGGGATACGACAATCTCATTTCCGATCCACTAATCCTTCTTTACTGCATCCCACACCGCCACACATTGACGAATTCACACGGAAATTGCGTCGCTATGAAATACGAGTACTATGTGTTAGAAGACATTTCCTTCTAAATCGAGTAACGTTTCTATGGAAACGACAGGATTTTCTTTTGGGATACGACCATATCATTTCCGATCCACTAATCCTTCTTCACTGCATCCCCCACTCCCACACATTGACGAATTCACACGGAAATTGCGTCGCTATGAAATACGAGTACTATGTGTTAGAAGACATATCCTTCTAAATCGAGTAACGTTTCTATGGAAACGACAGGATTTTCTTTTGGGATACGACAATCACATTTCCGATCCACTAATCCTTCTTTACTGCATCCCTCACTCCCAAACATTGACGAATTCACACGGAAAATGCGTCGCTATGAAATACTATGTGTTCTAAGACAATTCCTTCTAAATCGAGTAACGTTTCTATGGAAACGACAGGATTTTCTTTTGGGATACGACAATCTCATTTCCGATCCACTAATCCTTCTTTACTGCATCCCTCACTCCCAAACATTGACGAATTCACACGGAAATTCCGTCGCTATGAAATACGAGTACTATGTGTTAGAAGACATTTCCTTCTAAATCGAGTAACGTTTCTATGGAAACGACAGGATTTTCTTTTGGGATACGACAATCACATTTCCGATCCACTAATCCTTCTTTACTGCTTCCCTCACTCCCACACACTGACGAATTCACACGGAAATTGCGTCGCTATGAAATACGAGTACTATGTGTTAGAAGACATTTCCTTCTAAATCGAGTAACGTTCCTATGGATACGACAGGATTTTCTTTTGGGATACGACAATCTCATTTCCGATCCACTAATCCTTCTTTACTGCATCCCTCACTCCCACACATTGACGAATTCACACGGAAATTGCGTCGCTATGAAATACGAGTACTATGTGTTAGAAGACATTTCCTTCTAAATCGAGTAACGTTTCTATGGAAACGACAGGATTTTCTTTTGGGATACGACAACCTCATTTCCTAACCACTAATCCTTCCTTACTGCTTCCCTCACTCCCACACATTGACGAATTCACACGGAAATTGCGTCGCTATGAAATACCAGTACTATGTGTTCTGAGACATTTCCTTCTAAATCGAGTAACGTTTCCATGGAAACGACAGGATTTTCTTTTGGGATACGACAATCTCATTTCCGATCCACTAATCCTTCTTCACTGCATCCCTCACTCCCGCACATTGACGAATTCACACGGAAATTGCGTCGCTATGAAATACGAGTACTATGTGTTAGAAGACATTTCCTTCTAAATCGAGTAACGTTTCTATGGAAACGACAGGATTTTCTTTTGGGATACGACAATCACATTTCCGATCCACTAATCCTTCTTTACTGCATCCCTCACTCCCAAACATTGACGAATTCACACGGAAATTGCGTCGCTATGAAATACTATGTGTTCTAAGACAATTCCTTCTAAATCGAGTAACGTTCCTATGGATACGACAGGATTTTCTTTTGGGATACGACAATCTCATTTCCTAACTACTAATCCTTCTTTACTGCATCCCTCACTCCCACACATTGACGAATTCACACGGAAATTGCGTCGCTATGAAATACGAGTACTATGTGTTCTGAGACAATTCCTTCTAAATCGAGTAAAGTTTCTATGGAAACGACAGGATTTTCTTTTGCGATACGACAATCTCATTTCCGATCCACTAATCCTTCTTTACTGCATCCCTCACTCCCACACATTGACGAATTCACACGGAAATTCCGTCGCTATGAAATACGAGTACTATGTGTTAAAAGACATTTCCTTCTAAATCGAGTAACGTTTCTATGGAAACGACAGGTTTTTCTTTTGGGATACGACAATCACATTTCCGATCCACTAATACTTCTTTACTGCATCCCTCACTCCCACACATTGACGAATTCACACGGAAATTGCGTCGCTATGAAATACGAGTACTATGTGTTAGAAGACATTTCCTTCTAAATCGAGTAACGTTTCTATGGAAACGACAGGATTTTCTTTTGGGATACGACAATCTCATTTCCTAACCACTAATCCTTCTTTACTGCATCCCTCACTCCCACACATTGACGAATTCACACGGAATTTGCGTCGCTATGAAATACGAGTACTATGTGTTCTAAGACAATTCCTTCTAAATCGAGTAACGTTTCTATAGAAACGACAGGATTTTCTTTTGGGATACGACAATCTCATTTCCGATCCACTAATCTTTCTTTACTGCATTCCTCACTCCCACACATTGACGAATTCACACGGAAGTTCCGTCGCTATGAAATACGAGTACCATGTGTTCTAAGACATTTCCTCCTAAATCGAGTAACGTTTCTATGGAAACGACAGGATTTTCTTTTGGGATACGACAATCACATTTCCGATCCACTAATCCTTCTTTACTGCATCCCTCACTCCCAAACATTGACGAATTCACACGGAAATTCCGTCGCTATGAAATACTATGTGTTCTAAGACATTTCCTTCTAAATCGAGTAACGTTTCCATGAAAACGACAGGATTTTCTTTTGGGATACGACAATCTCATTTCCTAATCACTAATCCTTCTTTACTGCATCCCTCACTCCCACACATTGACGAATTCACACGGAAATTGCGTCGCTATGAAATACGAGTACTATGTGTTCTGAGACATTTCCTTCTAAATCGAGTAACGTTTCTATGGAAACGACAGGATCTTCTTTTGGGATACGACAATCTCATTTCCTAACCACTCATCCTTCTTTACTGCATCCCTCACTCCCACACGTTGACGAATTCACACGAAAATTGCGTCGCTATGAAATACGAGTACTATGTGTTCTAAGACAATTCCGTCTAAATCGAGTAACGTTTCTATGGAAACGACAGGATTTTCTTTTGGGATACGACAATCTCATTTCCGATCCACTAATCCTTCTTTACTGCATCCCTCACTCCCACACATTGACGAATTCACACGGGAATTGCGTCGCTATAAAATGCGGGTACTATGTGTTCTAAGACAATTCCTTCTAAATCGAGTAACGTTTCTATGGAAACGACAGGATTTTCTTTGGGGATACGACAATCTCATTTCCGATCCACTAATCCTTCTTTACTGCATCCCTCACTCCCACACATTGACGAATTCTCACGGAATTTGCGTCGCTATGAAATACGAGTACTATGTTTTCTGAGACATTTCCTTCTAAATCGAGTAACGTTTCTATGGAAACGACAGGATTTTCTTTTGGGATACGACAATCTCATTTCCTAACCACTCATCCTTCTTTACTGCATCCCTCACTCCCACACGTTGACGAATTCACACGAAAATTGCGTCGCTATGAAATACGAGTACTATGTGTTCTAAGACAATTCCGTCTAAATCGAGTAACGTTTCTATGGAAACGACAGGATTTTCTTTTGGGATACGACAATCTCAATTCCTAACCGCTCATCCTTCTTTACTGCATCCCTCACTCCCAAACATTGACGAATTCACACGAAAATTGCGTCGCTATGAAATACGAGTACTATGTGTTCTAAGACATTTCCTTCTAAATCGAGTAACGTTTCTATGGAAACGACAGGATTTTCTTTTGGGATACGACAATCTCATTTCCGATCCACTAATCCTTCTTTACTGCATCCCTCACTCCCACACATTGACGAATTCACACGGAAATTGCGTCGCTATAAAATGCGGGTACTATGTGTTCTAAGACAATTCCTTCTAAATCGAGTAACGTTTCTATGGAAACGACAGGATTTTCTTTGGGGATACGACAATCTCATTTCCGATCCACTAATCCTTCTTTACTGTATCCCTCACTCCCACACATTGACGAATTCACACGGAAATTGCGTCGCTATGAAATACGAGTACTATGTGTTAGAAGACAATTCCTTCTAAATCGAGTAACGTTTCTATGGAAACGACAGGATTTTCTTTTGGGATACGCCAATCTCATTTCCGATCCACTAATCCTTCTTTACTGCATCCCTCACTCCCACACATTGACGAATTCACACGGAAATTGCGTCGCTATGAAATACGAGTACTATGTGTAAGAAGACATTTCCTTCTAAATCGAGTGACGTTTCTATGGAAACGACAGGATTTTCTTTTGGGATACGACAATCACATTTCCGATCCACTAATCGTTCTTTACTGCATCCCTCACTCCCAAACATTGACGAATTCACACGGAAATTCCGTCGCTATGAAATACGAGTACTATGTGTTAGAAGACATTTCCTTCTAAATCGAGTGACGTTTCTATGGAAACGACAGGATTTTCTTTTGGGATACGACAATCACATTTCCGATCCACTAATCCTTCTTTACTGCATCCCTCACTCCCACACATTGACGAATTCACACGGAAATTGCGTCGCTATGAAATACGAGTACTATGTGTTAGAAGACATTTCCTTCTAAATCGAGTAACGTTTCTATGGAAACGACAGGATTTTCCTTTGGGATACGACAAACACATTTCCGATACACTAATCCTTCTTTACTGCATCCCTCACTCCCACACATTGACGAATCCACACGGAAATTGTGTCGCTATGAAATACGAGTACTATGTGTTCTAAGACAATTCCTTCTAAATCGAGTAACGTTTCTATGGAAACGACAGGATTTTCTTTTGGGATACGACAATCTCATTTCCGATCCACTTATCCTTCTTTACTGCACCCCTCACTCCCTCACATTGACGAATTCATACGGAAATTCCGTCGCTATGAAATACGAGTACTATGTGTTAGAAGACATTTCCTTCTAAATCGAGTAACGTTTCTATTTAAACGACAGGATTTTCTTTTGGGATACGACAATCTCATTTCCGATCCACTAATCCTTCTTTACTGCATCCCTCACTGCCACACATTGACGAATTCACACGGAAATTGCGTCGCTATGAAATACGAGTACTATGTGTTAGAAGACATTTCCTTCTAAATCGAGTAACGTTTCTATGGAAACGACAGGATTTTCTTTTGGGATACGACAATCTCATTTCCGATCCACTAATCCTTCTTCACTGCATCCCTCACTCCCACACATTGACGAATTCACACCTAAATTGCGTCGCTATGAAATACGAGTACTATGTGTTAGAAGACATATCCTTCTAAATCGAGTAACGTTTCTATGGAAACGACAGGATTTTCTTTTGGGATACGACAATCACATTTCCGATCCACTAATCCTACTTTACTGCATCCCTCACTCCCAAACATTGACGAATTCACACGGAAAATGCGTCGCTATGAAATACTATGTGTTCTAAGACAATTCCTTCTAAATCGAGTAACGTTTCTATGGAAACGACAGGATTTTCTTTTGGGATACGACAATCACATTTCCGATCCGCTAATCCTTCTTTACTGCTTCCCTCACTCCCACACACTGACGAATTCACACGGAAATTGCGTCGCTATGAAATACGAGTACTATGTGTTAGAAGACATTTCCTTCTAAATCGAGTAACGTTCCTATGGATACGACAGGATTTTCTTTTGGGATACGACAATCTCATTTCCGATCCACTAATCCTTCTTTACTGCATCCCTCACTCCCACACATTGACGAATTCACACGGAAATTGCGTCGCTATGAAATACGAGTACTATGTGTTAGAAGACATTTCCTTCTAAATCGAGTAACGTTTCTATGGAAACGACAGGATTTTCTTTTGGGATACGACAACCTCATTTCCTAACCACTAATCCTTCCTTACTGCTTCCCTCACTCCCACACATTGACGAATTCACACGGAAATTGCGTCGCTATGAAATACCAGTACTATGTGTTCTGAGACATTTCCTTCTAAATCGAGTAACGTTTCTATGGAAACGACAGGTTTTTGTTTTGGGATACGACAATCACATTTCCGATCCACTAATCCTCCTTTACTGCATCCCTCACTCCCATGCATTGACGAATTCACACGGAAATTGCGTCGCTATGAAATACTATGTGTTCTAAGACATTTCCTTCTAAATCGAGTAACGTTTCTATGGAAACGACAGGATTTTCTTTTGGGATACGACAATCACATTTCCGATCCACTAATCCTTCTTTACTGCATCCCTCACTCCCAAACATTGACGAATTCACACGGAAATTGCGTCGCTATGAAATACTATGTGTTCTAAGACATTTCCTTCTAAATCGAGTAACGTTTCTATGGAAACGACAGGATTTTCTTTTGGGATACGACAATCTCATTTCCGATCCACTAATCCTTCTTTACTGCATCCCTCACTCCCAAACATTGACGAATTCACACGGAAATTCCGTCGCTATGAAATACGAGTACTATGTGTTAGAAGACATTTCCTTCTAAATCGAGTAACGTTTCTATGGAAACGACAGGATTTTCTTTTGGGATACGACAATCACATTTCCGATCCACTAATCCTTCTATACTGCTTCCCTCACTCCCACACACTGACGAATTCACACGGAAATTGCGTCGCTATGGAATACGAGTACTATGTGTTAGAAGACATTTCCTTCTAAATCGAGTAACGTTCCTATGGATACGACAGGATTTTCTTTTGGGATACGACAATCTCATTTCCTAACTACTAATCCTTCTTTACTGCATCCCTCACTCCCACACATTGACGAATTCACACGGAAATTGCGTCGCTATGAAATACGAGTACTATGTGTTCTGAGACAATTCCTTCTAAATCGAGTAAAGTTTCTATGGAAACGACATGATTTTCTTTTGCGATACGACAATCTCATTTCCGATCCACTAATCCTTCTTTACTGCATCACTCACTCCCACACATTGACGAATTCACACGGAAATTCCGTCGCTATGAAATACGAGTACTATGTGTTAAAAGACATTTCCTTCTAAATCGAGTAACGTTTCTATGGAAACGACAGGTTTTTCTTTTGGGATACGACAATCACATTTCCGATCCACTAATACTTCTTTACTGCATCCCTCACTCCCACACATTGACGAATTCACACGGAAATTGCGTCGCTATGAAATACGAGTACTATGTGTTAGAAGACATTTCCTTCTAAATCGAGTAACGTTTCTATGGAAACGACAGGATTTTCTTTTGGGATACGACAATCTCATTTCCTAACCACTAATCCTTCTTTACTGCATCCCTCACTCCCACACATTGACGAATTCACACGGAATTTGCGTCGCTATGAAATACGAGTACTATGTGTTCTAAGACAATTCCTTCTAAATCGAGTAACGTTTCTATAGAAACGACAGGATTTTCTTTTGGGATACGACAATCTCATTTCCGATCCACTAATCTTTCTTTACTGCATTCCTCACTCCCACACATTGACGAATTCACACGGAAGTTCCGTCGCTATGAAATACGAGTACCATGTGTTCTAAGACATTTCCTCCTAAATCGAGTAACGTTTCTATGGAAACGACAGGATTTTCTTTTGGGATACGACAATCACATTTCCGATCCACTAATCCTTCTTTACTGCATCCCTCACTCCCAAACATTGACGAATTCACACGGAAATTCCGTCGCTATGAAATACTATGTGTTCTAAGACATTTCCTTCTAAATCGAGTAATGTTTCCATGAAAACGACAGGATTTTCTTTTGGGATACGACAATCTCATTTCCTAACCACTAATCCTTCTTTACTGCATCCCTCACTCCCACACATTGACGAATTCACACGGAAATTGGGTCGCTATGAAATACGAGTACTATGTGTTCTGAGACATTTCCTTCTAAATCGAGTAACGTTTCTATGGAAACGACAGGATCTTCTTTTGGGATACGACAATCTCATTTCCTAACCACTCATCCTTCTTTACTGCATCCCTCACTCCCACACGTTGACGAATTCACACGAAAATTGCGTCGCTATGAAATACGAGTACTATGTGTTCTAAGACAATTCCGTCTAAATCGAGTAACGTTTCTATGGAAACGACAGGATTTTCTTTTGGGATACGACAATCTCATTTCCGATCCACTAATCCTTCTTTACTGCATCCCTCACTCCCACACATTGACGAATTCACACGGGAATTGCGTCGCTATAAAATGCGGGTACTATGTGTTCTAAGACAATTCCTTCTAAATCGAGTAACGTTTCTATGGAAACGACAGGATTTTCTTTGGGGATACGACAATCTCATTTCCGATCCACTAATCCTTCTTTACTGCATCCCTCACTCCCACACATTGACGAATTCTCACGGAATTTGCGTCGCTATGAAATACGAGTACTATGTTTTCTGAGACATTTCCTTCTAAATCGAGTAACGTTTCTATGGAAACGACAGGATTTTCTTTTGGGATACGACAATCTCATTTCCTAACCACTCATCCTTCTTTACTGCATCCCTCACTCCCACACGTTGACGAATTCACACGAAAATTGCGTCGCTATGAAATACGAGTACTATGTGTTCTAAGACAATTCCGTCTAAATCGAGTAACGTTTCTATGGAAACGACAGGATTTTCTTTTGGGATACGACAATCTCAATTCCTAACCGCTCATCCTTCTTTACTGCATCCCTCACTCCCAAACATTGACGAATTCACACGAAAATTGCGTCGCTATGAAATACGAGTACTATGTGTTCTAAGACATTTCCTTCTAAATCGAGTAACGTTTCTATGGAAACGACAGGATTTTCTTTTGGGATACGACAATCTCATTTCCGATCCACTAATCCTTCTTTACTGCATCCCTCACTCCCACACATTGACGAATTCACACGGAAATTGCGTCGCTATAAAATGCGGGTACTATGTGTTCTAAGACAATTCCTTCTAAATCGAGTAACGTTTCTATGGAAACGACAGGATTTTCTTTGGGGATACGACAATCTCATTTCCGATCCACTAATCCTTCTTTACTGTATCCCTCACTCCCACACATTGACGAATTCACACGGAAATTGCGTCGCTATGAAATACGAGTACTATGTGTTAGAAGACAATTCCTTCTAAATCGAGTAACGTTTCTATGGAAACGACAGGATTTTCTTTTGGGATACGCCAATCTCATTTCCGATCCACTAATCCTTCTTTACTGCATCCCTCACTCCCACACATTGACGAATTCACACGGAAATTGCGTCGCTATGAAATACGAGTACTATGTGTAAGAAGACATTTCCTTCTAAATCGAGTGACGTTTCTATGGAAACGACAGGATTTTCTTTTGGGATACGACAATCACATTTCCGATCCACTAATCCTTCTTTACTGCATCCCTCACTCCCAAACATTGACGAATTCACACGGAAATTCCGTCGCTATGAAATACGAGTACTATGTGTTAGAAGACATTTCCTTCTAAATCGAGTGACGTTTCTATGGAAACGACAGGATTTTCTTTTGGGATACGACAATCACATTTCCGATCCACTAATCCTTCTTTACTGCATCCCTCACTCCCACACATTGACGAATTCACACGGAAATTGCGTCGCTATGAAATACGAGTACTATGTGTTAGAAGACATTTCCTTCTAAATCGAGTAACGTTTCTATGGAAACGACAGGATTTTCCTTTGGGATACGACAAACACATTTCCGATACACTAATCCTTCTTTACTGCATCCCTCACTCCCACACATTGACGAATCCACACGGAAATTGTGTCGCTATGAAATACGAGTACTATGTGTTCTAAGACAATTCCTTCTAAATCGAGTAACGTTTCTATGGAAACGACAGGATTTTCTTTTGGGATACGACAATCTCATTTCCGATCCACTTATCCTTCTTTACTGCACCCCTCACTCCCTCACATTGACGAATTCATACGGAAATTCCGTCGCTATGAAATACGAGTACTATGTGTTAGAAGACATTTCCTTCTAAATCGAGTAACGTTTCTATTTAAACGACAGGATTTTCTTTTGGGATACGACAATCTCATTTCCGATCCACTAATCCTTCTTTACTGCATCCCTCACTGCCACACATTGACGAATTCACACGGAAATTGCGTCGCTATGAAATACGAGTACTATGTGTTAGAAGACATTTCCTTCTAAATCGAGTAACGTTTCTATGGAAACGACAGGATTTTCTTTTGGGATACGACAATCTCATTTCCGATCCACTAATCCTTCTTCACTGCATCCCTCACTCCCACACATTGACGAATTCACACCTAAATTGCGTCGCTATGAAATACGAGTACTATGTGTTAGAAGACATATCCTTCTAAATCGAGTAACGTTTCTATGGAAACGACAGGATTTTCTTTTGGGATACGACAATCACATTTCCGATCCACTAATCCTACTTTACTGCATCCCTCACTCCCAAACATTGACGAATTCACACGGAAAATGCGTCGCTATGAAATACTATGTGTTCTAAGACAATTCCTTCTAAATCGAGTAACGTTTCTATGGAAACGACAGGATTTTCTTTTGGGATACGACAATCACATTTCCGATCCGCTAATCCTTCTTTACTGCTTCCCTCACTCCCACACACTGACGAATTCACACGGAAATTGCGTCGCTATGAAATACGAGTACTATGTGTTAGAAGACATTTCCTTCTAAATCGAGTAACGTTCCTATGGATACGACAGGATTTTCTTTTGGGATACGACAATCTCATTTCCGATCCACTAATCCTTCTTTACTGCATCCCTCACTCCCACACATTGTCGAATTCACACGGAAATTGCGTCGCTATGAAATACGAGTACTATGTGTTAGAAGACATTTCCTTCTAAATCGAGTAACGTTTCTATGGAAACGACAGGATTTTCTTTTGGGATACGACAACCTCATTTCCTAACCACTAATCCTTCCTTACTGCTTCCCTCACTCCCACACATTGACGAATTCACACGGAAATTGCGTCGCTATGAAATACGAGTACTATGTGTTCTGAGACATTACCTTCTAAATGGAGTAACGTTTCCATGGAAACGACAGGATTTTCTTTTGGGATACGACAATCTCATTTCCGATCCACTAATTCTTCTTCACTGCATCCCTCACTCCCACACATTGACGAATTCACACGGAAATTGCGTCGCTATGAAATACGAGTACTATGTGTTAGAAGACATTTCCTTCTAAATCGAGTAACGTTTCTATGGAAACGACAGGATTTTCTTTTGGGATACGACAATCACATTTCCGATCCACTAATCCTTCTTTACTGCATCCCTCACTCCCAAACATTGACGAATTCACACGGAAATTGCGTCGCTATTAAATACTATGTGTTCTAAGACAATTAATTCTAAATCGAGTAACGTTTCTATGGAAACGACAGGATTTTCTTTTGGGATACGACAATCTCATTTCCGATCCACTAATCCTTCTTTACTGCATCCCTCACTCCCAAACATTGACGAATTCACACGGAAACTCCGTCGCTATGAAATACGAGTACTATGTGTTAGAAGACATTTCCTTCTAAATCGAGTAACGTTTCTATGGAAACGACAGGATTTTCTTTTGGGATACGACAATCACATTTCCGATCCACTAATCCTTCTTTACTGCTTCCCTCACTCCCACACACTGACGAATTCACACGGAAATTGCGTCGCTATGAAATACGAGTACTATGTGTTAGAAGACATTTCCTTCTAAATCGAGTAACGTTCCTATGGATACGACAGGATTTTCTTTTGGGATACGACAATCTCATTTCCTAACCACTAATCCTTCTTTACTGCATCCCTCACTCCCACACATTGACGAATTCACACGGAAATTGCGTCGCTATGAAATACGAGTACTATGTGTTCTGAGACAATTCCTTCTAAATCGAGTAAAGTTTCTATGGAAACGACAGGATTTTCTTTTGGGATACGACAATCTCATTTCCGATCCACTAATCCTTCTTTACTGCATCCCTCACTCCCACACATTGACGAATTCACACGGATATTCCGTCGCTATGAAATACGAGTACTATGTGTTAGAAGACATTTCCTTCTAAATCGAGTAACGTTTCTATGGAAACGACAGGATTTTCTTTTGGGATACGACAATCACATTTCCGATCCACTAATACTTCTTTACTGCATCCCTCACTCCCACACATTGACGAATTCACACGGAAATTGCGTCGCTATGAAATACGAGTACTATGTGTTAGAAGACATTTCCTTCTAAATCGAGTAACGTTTCTATGGAAACGACAGGATTTTCTTTTGGGATACGACAATCTCATTTCCTAACCACTAATCCTTCTTTACTGCATCCCTCACTCCCACACATTGACGAATTCACACGGAATTAGCGTCGCTATGAAATACGAGTACTATGTGTTCTAAGACAATTCCTTCTAAATCGAGTAACGTTTCTATGGAAACGACAGGATTTTCTTTTGGGATACGACAATCTCATTTCCGATCCACTAATCTTTCTTTACTGCATTCCTCACTCCCACACATTGACGAATTCACACGGAAGTTCCGTCGCTATGAAATACGAGTACCATGTGTTCTAAGACATTTCCTTCTAAATCGAGTAACGTTTCTATAGAAACGACAGGATTTTCTTTTGGGATACGACAATCACATTTCCGATCCACTAATCCTTCTTTACTGCATCCCTCACTCCCAAACATTGACGAATTCACACGGAAATTCCGTCGCTATGAAATACTATGTGTTCTAAGACATTTCCTTCTAAATCGAGTAACGTTTCTATGGAAACGACAGGATTTTCTTTTGGGATACGACAATCACATTTCCGATCCACTAATACTTCTTTACTGCATCCCTCACTCCCACACATTGACGAATTCACACGGAAATTGCGTCGCTATGAAATACGAGTACTATGTGTTCTGAGACATTTCCTTCTAAATCGAGTAACGTTTCTATGGAAACGACAGGATTTTCTTTTGGGATACGACAATCTCATTTCCTAACCACTCATCCTTCTTTACTGCATCCCTCACTCCCACACGTTGACGAATTCACACGAAAATTGCGTCGCTGTGAAATACGAGTACTATGTGTTCTAAGACAATTCCGTCTAAATCAAGTAACGTTTCTATGGAATCGACAGGATTTTCTTTTGGGATACGACAATCTCATTTCCTAACCGCTCATCCTTCTTTACTGCATCCCTCACTCCCAAACATTGACGAATTCACACGAAAACTGCGTCGCTATGAAATACGAGTACTATGAGTTCTAAGACTTTTCCTTCTAAATCGAGTAACGTTTCTATGGAAACGACAGGATTTTCTTTTGGGATACGACAATCTCATTTCCGATCCACTAATCCTTCTTTACTGCATCCCTCACTCCCACACATTGACGAATTCACACGGAAATTGCGTCGCTATAAAATACGGGTACTATGTGTTCTAAGACAATTCCTTCTAAATCGAGTAACGTTTCTATGGAAACGACAGGATTTTCTTTTGGGATACGACAATCTCATTTCCGATCCACTAATTCTTCTTCACTGCATCCCTCACTCCCACACATTGACGAATTCACACGGAAATTGCGTCGCTATGAAATACGAGTACTATGTGTTAGAAGACATTTCCTTCTAAATCGAGTAACGTTTCTATGGAAACGACAGGATTTTCTTTTGGGATACGACAATCACATTTCCGATCCACTAATCCTTCTTTACTGCATCCCTCACTCCCAAACATTGACGAATTCACACGGAAATTGCGTCGCTATTAAATACTATGTGTTCTAAGACAATTAATTCTAAATCGAGTAACGTTTCTATGGAAACGACAGGATTTTCTTTTGGGATACGACAATCTCATTTCCGATCCACTAATCCTTCTTTACTGCATCCCTCACTCCCAAACATTGACGAATTCACACGGAAATTCCGTCGCTATGAAATACGAGTACTATGTGTTAGAAGACATTTCCTTCTAAATCGAGTAACGTTTCTATGGAAACGACAGGATTTTCTTTTGGGATACGACAATCACATTTCCGATCCACTAATCCTTCTTTACTGCTTCCCTCACTCCCACACACTGACGAATTCACACGGAAATTGCGTCGCTATGAAATACGAGTACTATGTGTTAGAAGACATTTCCTTCTAAATCGAGTAACGTTCCTATGGATACGACAGGATTTTCTTTTGGGATACGACAATCTCATTTCCTAACCACTAATCCTTCTTTATTGCATCCCTCACTCCCACACATTGACGAATTCACACGGAAATTGCGTCGCTATGAATTACGAGTACTATGTGTTCTGAGACAATTCCTTCTAAATCGAGTAAAGTTTCTATGGAAACGACAGGATTTTCTTTTGGGATACGACAATCTCATTTCCGATCCACTAATCCTTCTTTACTGCATCCCTCACTCCCACACATTGACGAATTCACACGGATATTCCGTCGCTATGAAATACGAGTACTATGTGTTAGAAGACATTTCCTTCTAAATCGAGTAACGTTTCTATGGAAACGACAGGATTTTCTTTTGGGATACGACAATCACATTTCCGATCCACTAATACTTCTTTACTGCATCCCTCACTCCCACACATTGACGAATTCACACGGAAATTGCGTCGCTATGAAATACGAGTACTATGTGTTAGAAGACATTTCCTTCTAAATCGAGTAACGTTTCTATGGAAACGACAGGATTTTCTTTTGGGATACGACAATCTCATTTCCTAACCACTAATCCTTCTTTACTGCATCCCTCACTCCCACACATTGACGAATTCACACGGAATTTGCGTCGCTATGAAATACGAGTACTATGTGTTCTAAGACAATTCCTTCTAAATCGAGTAACGTTTCTATGGAAACGACAGGATTTTCTTTTGGGATACGACAATCTCATTTCCGATCCACTAATCTTTCTTTACTGCATTCCTCACTCCCACACATTGACGAATTCACACGGAAGTTCCGTCGCTATGAAATACGAGTACCATGTGTTCTAAGACATTTCCTTCTAAATCGAGTAACGTTTCTATAGAAACGACAGGATTTTCTTTTGGGATACGACAATCACATTTCCGATCCACTAATCCTTCTTTACTGCATCCCTCACTCCCAAACATTGACGAATTCACACGGAAATTCCGTCGCTATGAAATACTATGTGTTCTAAGACATTTCCTTCTAAATCGAGTAACGTTTCTATGGAAACGACAGGATTTTCTTTTGGGATACGACAATCACATTTCCGATCCACTAATACTTCTTTACTGCATCCCTCACTCCCACACATTGACGAATTCACACGGAAATTGCGTCGCTATGAAATACGAGTACTATGTGTTCTGAGACATTTCCTTCTAAATCGAGTAACGTTTCTATGGAAACGACAGGATTTTCTTTTGGGATACGACAATCTCATTTCCTAACCACTCATCCTTCTTTACTGCATCCCTCACTCCCACACGTTGACGAATTCACACGAAAATTGCGTCGCTGTGAAATACGAGTACTATGTGTTCTAAGACAATTCCGTCTAAATCAAGTAACGTTTCTATGGAATCGACAGGATTTTCTTTTGGGATACGACAATCTCGTTTCCTAACCGCTCATCCTTCTTTACTGCATCCCTCACTCCCAAACATTGACGAATTCACACGAAAACTGCGTCGCTATGAAATACGAGTACTATGAGTTCTAAGACATTTCCTTCTAAATCGAGTAACGTTTGTATGGAAACGACAGGATTTTCTTTTGGGATACGACAATCTCATTTCCGATCCACTAATCCTTCTTTACTGCATCCCTCACTCCCACACATTGACGAATTCACACGGAAATTGCGTCGCTATAAAATACGGGTACTATGTGTTCTAAGACAATTCCTTCTAAATCGAGTAACGTTTCTATGGAAACGACAGGATTTTCTTTTGGGATACGACAATCTCATTTCCGATCCACTAATCCTTCTTTACTGCATCCCTCACTCCCACACATTGACGAATTCACACGGAAATTGCGTCGCTATGAAATACGAGTACTATGTGTTAGAAGACAATTCCTTCTAAATCGAGTAACGTTTCTGTGGAAACGACAGGATTTTCTTTTGGGATACGCCAATCTCATTTCCGATCCACTAATCCTTCTTTACTGCATCCCTCACTCCAACACATTGACGAATTCACACGGAAATTGCGTCGCTATGAAATACGAGTACTATGTGTTAGAAGTCATTTCCTTCTAAATCGAGTGACGTTTCTATGGAAACGACAGGATTTTCTTTTGGGATACGACAATCACATTTCCGATCCACTAATCCTTCTTTACTGCATCCCTCACTCCCACACATTGACGAATTCACACGGAAATTGCGTCGCTATGAAATACGAGTACTATGTGTCAGAAGACATTTCCTTCTAAATCGAGTAACGTTTCTATGGAAACGACAGGATTTTCTTTTGGGATACGACAATCTCATTTCCTAACCACTAATCCTTCTTTACTGCATCCCTCACTCCCACACATTGACGAATTCACACGGAAATTGCGTCGCTATGAAATACGAGTACTATGTGTTCTAAGACAATTCCTTCTAAATCGAGTAACGTTTCTATGGAAACGACAGGATTTTCTTTTGGGATACGACAATCTCATTTCCGATCCACTAATCCTTCTTTAGTGCATTCCTCACTCCCACACATTGACGAATTCACACGGAAGTTCCGTCGCTATGAAATACGAGTACCATGTGTTCTAAGACATTTCCTTCTAAATCGAGTAACGTTTCTATTTAAACGACAGGATTTTCTTTTGGGATACGACAATCACATTTCCGATCCACTAATCCTTCTTTACTGCATCCCTCACTCCCAAACATTGACGAATTCACACGGAAATTCCGTCGCTATGAAATACTATGTGTTCTAAGACATTTCCTTCTAAATCGAGGAACGTTTCCATGAAAACGACAGGATTTTCTTTTGGGATACGACAATCTCATTTCCTAACCACTAATCCTTCTTTACTGCATCCCTCACTCCCACACATTGACGAATTCACACGGAAATTGCGTCGCTATGAAATACGAGTACTATGTGTTCTGAGACATTTCCTTCTAAATCGAGTAACGTTTCTATGGAAACGACAGGATCTTCTTTTGGGATACGACAATCTCATTTCCTAACCACTCATCTTTCTTTACTGCATCCCTCACTCCCACACGTTGACGAATTCACACGAAAATTGCGTCGCTATGAAATACGAGTACTATGTGTTCTAAGACAATTCCGTCTAAATCGAGTAACGTTTCTATGGAAACGACAGGATTTTCTTTTGGGATACGACAATCTCATTTCGTAACCGCTCATCCTTCTTTACTGCATCCCTCAGTCCCAAACATTGACGAATTCACACGAAAATTGCGTCGCTATCAAATACGAGTACTATGTGATCTAAGACATTTCCTTCTAAATCGAGTAACGTTTCTATGGAGACGACAGGATTTTCTTTTGGGATACGACAATCTCATTTCCGATCCACTAATCCTTCTTTACTGCATCCCTCACTCCCACACATTGACGAATTCACACGGGAATTGCGTCGCTATAAAATGCGGGTACTATGTGTTCTAAGACAATTCCTTCTAAAACGAGTAACGTTTCTATGGAAACGACAGGATTTTCTTTGGGGATACGACAATCTCATTTCCGATCCACTAATCCTTCTTTACTGCATCCCTCACTCCCACACATTGACGAATTCACACGGAATTTGCGTCGCTATGAAATACGAGTACTATGTGTTCTGAGACATTTCCTTCTAAATCGAGTAACGTTTCTATGGAAACGACAGGATTTTCTTTTGGGATACGACAATCTCATTTCCTAACCACTCATCCTTCTTTACTGCATCCCTCACTCCCACACGTTGACGAATTCACACGAAAATTGCGTCGCTATGAAATACGAGTACTATGTGTTCTAAGACAATTCCGTCTAAATCGAGTAACGTTTCTATGGAAACGACAGGATTTTCTTTTGGGATACGACAATCTCATTTCCTAACCGTTCATCCTTCTTTACTGCATCCCTCACTCCCAAACATTGACGAATTCACACGAAAATTGCGCCGCTATGAAATACGAGTACTATGTGTTCTAAGACATTTCCTTCTAAATCGAGTAACGTTTCTATGGAAACGACAGGATTTTCTTTTGGGATACAACAATCTCATTTCCGATCCACTAATCCTTCTTTACTGCATCCCTCACTCCCACACATTGACGAATTCACAGGGAAATTGCGTCGCTATAAAATGCGGGTACTATGTGTTCTAAGACAATTCCTTCTAAATCGAGTAACGTTTCTATGGAAACGACAGGATTTTCTTTGGGGATACGACAATCTCATTTCCGATCCACTAATCCTTCTTTACTGCATCCCTCACTCCCACACATTGACGAATTCACACGGAAATTGCGTCGCTATGAAATACGAGTACTATGTGTTAGAAGACAATTCCTTCTAAATCGAGTAACGTTTCTATGGAAACGACAGGATTTTCTTTTGGGATACGCCAATCTCATTTCCGATCCACTAATCCTTCTTTACTGCATCCCTCACTCCCACACATTGACGAATTCACACGGAAATTGCGTCGCTATGAAATACGAGTGCTATGTGTAAGAAGACATTTCCTTCTAAATCGAGTGACGTTTCTATGGAAACGACAGGATTTTCTTTTGGGATACGACAATCACATTTCCGATCCACTAATCCTTCTTTACTGCATCCCTCACTCCCACACATTGACGAATTCACACGGAAATTGCGTCGCTATGAAATACGAGTACTATGTGTTAGAAGACATTTCCTTCTAAATCGAGTAACGTTTCTATGGAAACGACAGGATTTTCCTTTGGGATACGACTATCACATTTCCGATCCACTAATCCTTCTTTACTGCATCCCTCACTCCCACACATTGACGAATTCACACGGAAATTGCGTCGCTATGAAATACGAGTACTATGTGTTCTAAGACAATTCCTTCTAAATCGAGTAACGTTTCTATGGAAACGACAGGATTTTCTTTTGGGATACGACAATCTCATTTCCGATCCACTTATCCTTCTTTACTGCACCCCTCACTCCCTCACATTGACGAATTCACACGGAAATTCCGTCGCTATGAAATACGAGTACTATGTGTTGGAAGACATTTCCTTCTAAATCGAGTAACGTTTCTATTTAAACGACAGGATTTTCTTTTGGGATACGACAATCTCATTTCCGATCCACTAATCCTTCTTTACTGCATCACTCACTGCCACACATTGACGAATTCACACGGAAATTGCGTCGCTATGAAATACGAGTACTATGTGTTAGAAGACATTTCCTTCTCAATCGAGTAACGTTTCTATGGAAACGACAGGATTTTCTTTTGGGATACGACAATCTCATTTCCTAACCACTAATCCTTCCTTACTGCTTCCCTCACTCCCACACATTGACGAATTCACACGGAAATTGCGTCGCTATGAAATACGAGTACTATGTGTTCTGAGACATTTCCTTCTAAATCGAGTAACGTTTCTATGGAAACGACAGTATTTTCTTTTGGGATACGACAATCTCATTTCCGATCCACTAATCCTTCTTCACTGCATCCCTCACTCCCACACATTGACGAATTCACACGGAAATTGCGTCGCTATGAAATACGAGTACTATGTGTTAGAAGACATATCCTTCTAAATCGAGTAACGTTTCTATGGAAACGACAGGATTTTCTTTTGGGATACGACAATCACATTTCCGATCCACTAATCCTTCTTTACTGCATCCCTCACTCCCAAACATTAACGAATTCACACGGAAATTGCGTCGCTATGAAATACTATGTGTTCTAAGACAATTCCTTCTAAATCGAGTAACGTTTCTATGGAAACGACAGGATTTTCTTTTGGGATACGACAATCTCATTTCCGATCCACTAATCCTTCTTTACTGCATCCCTCACTCCCAAACATTGACGAATTCACACGGAAATTCCGTCGCTATGAAATACGAGTACTATGTGTTAGAAGACATTTCCTTCTAAATCGAGTAACGTTTCTATGGAAACGACAGGATTTTCTTTTGGGATACGACAATCACATTTCCGATCCACTAATCCTTCTTTACTGCTTCCCTCACTCCCACACACTGACGAATTCACACGGAAATTGCGTCGCTATGAAATACGAGTACTATGTGTTAGAAGACATTTCCTTCTAAATCGAGTAACGTTCCTATGGATACGACAGGATTTTCTTTTGGGATACGACAATCTCATTTCCTAACCACTAATCCTTCTTTACTGCATCCCTCACTCCCACACATTGACGAATTCACACGGAAATTGCGTCGCTATGAAATACGAGTACTTTGTGTTCTGAGACAATTCCTTCTAAATCGAGTAAAGTTTCTATGAAAACGACAGGATTTTCTTTTGGGATACGACAATCTCATTTCCGATCCACTAATCCTTCTTTACTGCATCCCTCACTCCCACACATTGACGAATTCACACGGAAATTCCGTCGCTATGAAATACGAGTACTATGTGTTAGAAGACATTTCCTTCTAAATCGAGTAACGTTTCTATGGAAATGACAGGATTTTCTTTTGGGATACGACAATCACATTTCCGATCCACTAATACTTCTTTACTGCATCCCTCACTCCCACTCATTGACGAATTCACACGGAAATTGCGTCGCTATGAAATACGAGTACTATGTGTTAGAAGACATTTCCTTCTAAATCGAGTAACGTTTCTATGGAAACGACAGGATTTTCTTTTGGGATACGACAATCTCATTTCCTAACCACTAATCCTTCTTTACTGCATCCCTCACTCCCACACATTGACGAATTCACACGGAAATTGCGACGCTATGAAATACGAGTACTATGTGTTCTAAGACAATTCCTTCTAAATCGAGTAACGTTTCTATGGAAACGACAGGATTTTCTTTTGGGATACGACAATCTCATTTCCTATCCACTAATCCTTCTTTACTGCATTCCTCACTCCCACACATTGACGAATTCACACGGAAGTTCCGTCGCTATGAAATACGAGTACCATGTGTTCTAAGACATTTCCTTCTAAATCGAGTAACGTTTCTATGGAAACGACAGGATTTTCTTTTGGGATACGACAATCACATTTCCGATCCACTAATCCTTCTTTACTGCATCCCTCACTCCCAAACATTGACGAATTCACACGGAAATTCCGTCGCTATGAAATACTATGTGTTCTAAGACATTTCCTTCTAAATCGAGTAACGTTTCTATGAAAACGACAGGATTTTCTTTTGGGATACGACAATCTCATTTCCTAACCACAAATCCTTCTTTACTGCATCCCTCACTCCCACACATTGACGAATTCACACGGAAATTGCGTCGCTATGAAATACGAGTACTATGTGTTCTGAGACATTTCCTTCTAAATCGAGTAACGTTTCTATGGAAACGACAGGATTTTCTTTTGGGATACGACAATCTCATTTCCTAACCACTCATCCTTCTTTACTGCATCCCTCACTCCCACACGTTGACGAATTCACACGAAAATTGCGTCGCTATGAAATACGAGTACTATGTGTTCTAAGACAATTCCATCTAAATCGAGTAACGTTTCTATGGAAACGACAGGATTTGTTTTTGGGATACGACAATCTCATTTCCTAACCGCTCATCCTTCTTTACTGCATCCCTTACTCCCAAACATTGACGAATTCACACGAAAATTGCGTCGCTATGAAATACGAGTACTATATGTTCTAAGACAATTCCTTCTAAATCGAGTAACGTTTCTATGGAAACGACAGGATCTTCTTTTGGGATACGACAATCTCATTTCCTAACCACTAATCCTTGTTTACTGCATCCCTCACTCCCACACATTGACGAATTCACTCGGAAATTGCGTCGCTATAAAAGACGGGTACTATGTGTTCTAAGACAATTCCTTCTAAATCGAGTAACGTTTCTATGGAAACGACAGGATTTTCTTTTGGGATACGACAATCTCAGTTCCGATCCACTAATCCTTCATTACTGCATCCCTCACTGCCACACATTGACGAAATCACACGGAAATTGCGTCGCTATGAAATACGAGTACTATGTGTTAGAAGACATTTCCTTCTACATCGTGTAACGTTTCTATGGAAACGACAGGATTTTCTTTTGGGATACGACAATCTAATTTCCGATCCACTAATCCTTCTTTACTGCATCCCTCACTCCCACGCATTGACGAATTCACACGGAAATTACGTCGCTATGAAATACGAGTACTATGTGTTCTAAGACAATTCCTTCTAAATCGAGTAACGTTTCTATGGAAACGACGAGATTTTCTTTTGGGATACGCCAATCTCATTTCCGATCCACTAATCCTTCTTTACTGCATCCCTCACTCACACACATTGACGAATTCACACGGAAATTGCGTCGCTATGAAATACGAGTACTATGTGTTAGAAGACATTTCCATCTAAATTGAGTGACGTTTCTATGGAAACGACAGGATTTTCTTTTGGGATACGAGAATCTCATTTCCGATCCACTAATCCTTCCTCACTGCATCCCTCACTCCCACACGTTGACGAATTCCCACGGAAATTGCTTCGCTATGAAATACGAGTATTATGTGTTAGAAGACATTTCCTTCTAAATCGAGTAACGTTTCTATGGAAACGACAGGATTTTCTTTTGGGATACGACAATCTCATTTCCGATCCACTAATCCTTCTTTACTGCATCCCTCACTCCCACACATTGACGAATTCACACGGAAATTTCGTCGCTATGAAATACGAGTATTATGTGTTAGAAGACATTTCCTTCTAAATCGAGTAACGTTTCTATGGAAACGACAGGATTTTCTTTTGGGATACGACAATCTCATTTCCGATCCACTAATCCTTCTTTACTGCATCCCTCACTCCCACACATTGACGAATTCACACGGAAATTGCGTCGCTATGAAATACGAGTACAATGTGTTAGAAGACATTTCCTTCCAAATCGAGTAACGTTTCTATGGAAACGACAGGATTTCCTTTTGGGATACGACAATCACATTTCCGATCCACTAATCCTTCTTTACTGCATCCCTCACTCCCACACATTGACGAATTCACACGGAAATTGCGTCGCTATGAAATACGATTACTATGTGTTAGAAGACATTTCCTTCTAAATCGAGTAACGTTTCTATGGAAACGACAGGATTTTCTTTTGGGATACGAGAATCTCATTTCCGATCCACTAATCCTTCTTTACTGCATCCCTCACTCCCACACATTGACGAATTCACACGGAAATTGCGTCGCTATGAAATACGAGTACTATGTGTTCTGAGACATTTCCGTCTAAATCAAGTAACGTTTCTATGGAAACGACGGGATTTTCTTTTGGGATACGACAATCACAATTCCGATCCACTAATCCTTCTTTACTGCATCCCTCACTCCCAAACATTGACGAATTCACACGGAAATTCCGTCGTTATGAAATACTATGTGTTCTAAGACATTTCCTTCTAAATCGAGTAACGTTTCTATGGAAACAACAGGATTTTCTTTTGGGATACGACAATCTCATTTCCGATCCACTAATCCTTCTTTACTGCATCCCTCACTCCCACACATTGACGAATTCACACGGAAATTGCGTCGCTATGAAATACGAGTACTATGTGTTCTGAGACATTTCCTTCTAAATCGAGTAACGTTTCTATGGAAACGACAGGATTTTCTTTTGGGATACGACAATCTCATTTCCTAACCACTCATCCTTCTTTACTGCATACCTCACTCCCACACATTGACGAATTCACACGAAAATTGCGTCGCTATGAAATACGAGTACTATGTGTTCTAAGACAATTCCTTCTAAATCGAGTAACGTTTCTATGGAAACGACAGGATTTTCTTTTGGGATACGACAATCTCATTTCCTAACCACTCATCCTTCTTTACTGCATCCCTCACTCCCACACATTGACGAATTCACACGAAAATTGCGTCGCTATGAAATACGAGTACTATGTGTTCTAAGACAATTCCTTCTAAATCGAGTAACGTTTCTATGGAAACGACAGGATTTTCTTATGGGATACGACAATCTCATTTCCTAACCGCTCATCCTTCTTTACTGCATCCCTCACTCCCACACATTGACGAATTCACACGAAAATTCCGTCGCTATGAAATACGAGTACTATGTGTTCTAAGGCAATTCCTTCTAAATCGAGTAACGTTTCTATGGAAACGACAGGAACTTCTTTTGGGATACGACAATCTCATTTCCTAACCACTAATCCTTCTTTACTGCATCCCTCACTCCCACACATTGACGAATTCACTCGGAAATTGCGTCGCTATAAAGTACGGGTACTATGTGTTCTAAGACAATTCCTTCTAAATCGAGTAACGTTTCTATGGAAACGACGAGATTTTCTTTTGGGATACGCCAATCTCATTTCCGATCCACTAATCCTTCTTTACTGCATCCCTCACTCCCACACATTGCCGAATTCACACGGAAATTGCGTCGCTATGAAATACGAGTACTATGTGTTAGAAGACATTTCCTTCTAAATCGAGTGACGTTTCTATGGAAACGACAGGATTTTCTTTTGGGATACGAGAATCTCATTTCCGATCCACTAATCCTTCCTTACTGCATCCCTCACTCCCACACATTGACGAATTCACACGGAAATTGCTTCGCTATGAAATACGAGTACTATGTGTTAGAAGACATTTCCTTCTAAATCGAGTAACGTTTCTATGGAAACGACAGGATTTTCTTTTGGGATACGACAATCTCATTTCCAATCCACTAATCCTTCTTTGCTGCATCCCTCACTCCCACACATTGACGAATTCACACGGAAATTGCGTCGCTATCAAATACGAGTACTATGTGTTAGAAGACATTTCCTTCAAAATCGAGTAACGTTTCTATGGAAACGACAGGATTTTGTTTTGGGATACGACAATCTCATTTCCGATCCACTAATCCTTCTTTACTGCATCCCTCACTCCCACACATTTACGAATTCACACGGAAATTGCGTCGCTATGAAATACGAGTACTATGTGTTAGAAGACATTTCCTTCTAAATCGAGTAACGTTTCTATGGAAACGACAGGATTTTCCTTTGGGATACGACAATCACATTTCCGATCCACTAATCCTTCTTTACTGCATCCCTCACTCCCACACATTGACGAATTCACACGGAAATTGCGTCGCTATGAAATACGAGTACTATGTGTTCTAAGACAATTCCTTCTAAATCGAGTAACGTTTCTATGGAAACGACAGGATTTTCTTTTGGGATACGACAATCTCATTTCCGATCCACTTATCCTTCTTTACTGCACCCCTCACTCCCTCACATTGACGAATTCACACGGAAATTCCGTCGCTATGAAATACGAGTACTATGTGTTAGAAGACATTTCCTTCTAAATCGAGTAACGTTTCTATTTAAACGACAGGATTTTCTTTTGGGATACGACAATCTCATTTCCGATCCACTAATCCTTCTTTACTGCATCACTCACTGCCACACATTGACGAATTCACACGGAAATTGCGTCGCTATGAAATACGAGTACTATGTGTTAGAAGACATTTCCTTCTAAATCGAGTAACGTTTCTATGGAAACGACAGGATTTTCTTTTGGGATACGACAATCTCATTTCCTAACCACTAATCCTTCCTTACTGCTTCCCTCACTCCCACACATTGACGAATTCACACGGAAATTGCGTCGCTATGAAATACGAGTACTATGTGTTCTGAGACATTTCCTTCTAAATCGAGTAACGTTTCTATGGAAACGACAGGATTTTCTTTTGGGATACGACAATCTCATTTCCGATCCACTAATCCTTCTTCACTGCATCCCTCACTCCCACACATTGACGAATTCACACGGAAATTGCGTCGCTATGAAATACGAGTACTATGTGTTAGAAGACATATCCTTCTAAATCGAGTAACGTTTCTATGGAAACGACAGGATTTTCTTTTGGGATACGACAATCACATTTCCGATCCACTAATCCTTCTTTACTGCATCCCTCACTCCCAAACATTGACGAATTCACACGGAAATTGCGTCGCTATGAAATACTATGTGTTCTAAGACAATTCCTTCTAAATCGAGTAACGTTTCTATGGAAACGACAGGATTTTCTTTTGGGATACGACAATCTCATTTCCGATCCACTAATCCTTCTTTACTGCATCCCTCACTCCCAAACATTGACGAATTCACACGGAAATTCCGTCGCTATGAAATACGAGTACTATGTGTTAGAAGACATTTCCTTCTAAATCGAGTAACGTTTCTATGGAAACGACAGGATTTTCTTTTGGGATACGACAATCACATTTCCGATCCACTAATCCTTCTTTACTGCTTCCCTCACTCCCACACACTGACGAATTCACACGGAAATTGCGTCGCTATGAAATACGAGTACTATGTGTTAGAAGACATTTCCTTCTAAATCGAGTAACGTTCCTATGGATACGACAGGATTTTCTTTTGGGATACGACAATCTCATTTCCTAACCACTAATCCTTCTTTACTGCATCCCTCACTCCCACACATTGACGAATTCACACGGAAATTGCGTCGCTATGAAATACGAGTACTTTGTGTTCTGAGACAATTCCTTCTAAATCGAGTAAAGTTTCTATGAAAACGACAGGATTTTCTTTTGGGATACGACAATCTCATTTCCGATCCACTAATCCTTCTTTTCTGCATCCCCCACTCCCACACATTGACGAATTCACACGGAAATTCCGTCGCTATGAAATACGAGTACTATGTGTTAGAAGACATTTCCTTCTAAATCGAGTAACGTTTCTATGGAAACGACAGGATTTTCTTTTGGGATACGACAATCACATTTCCGATCCACTAATACTTCTTTACTGCATCCCTCACTCCCACACATTGACGAATTCACACGGAAATTGCGTCGCTATGAAATACGAGTACTATGTGTTAGAAGACATTTCCTGCTAAATCGAGTAACGTTTCTATGGAAACGACAGGATTTTCTTTTGGGATACGACAATCTCATTTCCTAACCACTAATCCTTCTTTACTGCATCCCTCACTCCCACACATTGACGAATTCACACGGAAATTGCGACGCTATGAAATACGAGTACTATGTGTTCTAAGACAATTCCTTCTAAATCGAGTAACGTTTCTATGGAAACGACAGGATTTTCTTTTGGGATACGACAATCTCATTTCCTATCCACTAATCCTTCTTTACTGCATTCCTCACTCCCACACATTGACGAATTTACACGGAAGTTCCGTCGCTATGAAATACGAGTACCATGTGTTCTAAGACATTTCCTTCTAAATCGAGTAACGTTTCTATGGAAACGACAGGATTTTCTTTTGGGATACGACAATCACATTTCCGATCCACTAATCCTTCTTTACTGCATCCCTCACTCCCAAACATTGACGAATTCACACGGAAATTCCGTCGCTATGAAATACTATGTGTTCTAAGACATTTCCTTCTAAATCGAGTAACGTTTCTATGAAAACGACAGGATTTTCTTTTGGGATACGACAATCTCATTTCCTAACCACTAATCTTTCTTTACTGCATCCCTCACTCCCACACATTGACGAATTCACACGGAAATTGCGTCGCTATGAAATACGAGTACTATGTGTTCTGAGACATTTCCTTCTAAATCGAGTAACGTTTCTATGGAAACGACAGGATTTTCTTTTGGGATACGACAATCTCATTTCCTAACCACTCATCCTTCTTTACTGCATCCCTCACTCCCACACGTTGACGAATTCACACGAAAATTGCGTCGCTATGAAATACGAGTACTATGTGTTCTAAGACAATTCCATCTAAATCGAGTAACGTTTCTATGGAAACGACAGGATTTGTTTTTGGGATACGACAATCTCATTTCCTAACCGCTCATCCTTCTTTACTGCATCCCTTACTCCCAAACATTGACGAATTCACACGGAAATTCCGTCGCTATGAAATACGAGTACTAAGTGTTAGAAGACATTTCCCTCTAAATCGAGTAACGTTTCTATGGAAACGTCAGGATCTTCTTTTGGGATACGACAATCTCATTTCCTAACCACTAATCCTTCTTTACTGCATCCCTCACTGCCACACATTGACGAAATCACACGGAAATTGCGTCGCTATGAAATACGAGTACTATGTGTTAGAAGACATTTCCTTCTACATCGTGTAACGTTTCTATGGAAACGACAGGATCTTCTTTTGGGATACGACAATCTCACTTCCGATCCACTAATCCTTCTTTACTGCATCCCTCACTGCCACACATTGACGAAATCACACGGAAATTGCGTCGCTATGAAATACGAGTACTATGTGTTAGAAGACATTTCCTTCTACATCGTGTAACGTTTCTATGGAAACGACAGGATTTTCTTTTGGGATACGACAATCTAATTTCCGATCCACTAATCCTTCTTTACTGCATCCCTCACTCCCACGCATTGACGAATTCACACGGAAATTACGTCGCTATGAAATACGAGTACTATGTGTTCTAAGACAATTCCTTCTAAATCGAGTAACGTTTCTATGGAAACGACGAGATTTTCTTTTGGGATACGCCAATCTCATTTCCGATCCACTTACCCTTCTTTACTGCATCCCTCACTCACACACATTGACGAATTCACACGGAAATTGCGTCGCTATGAAATACGAGTACAATGTGTTAGAAGACATTTCCATCTAAATTGAGTGACGTTTCTATGGAAACGACAGGATTTTCTTTTGGGATACGAGAATCTCATTTCCGATCCACTAATCCTTCCTTACTGCATCCCTCACTCCCACACGTTGACGAATTCCCACGGAAATTGCTTCGCTATGAAATACGAGTATTATGTGTTAGAAGACATTTCCTTCTAAATCGAGTAACGTTTCTATGGAAACGACAGGATTTTCTTTTGGGATACGACAATCTCATTTCCGATCCACTAATCCTTCTTTACTGCATCCCTCACTCCCACACATTGACGAATTCACACGGAAATTTCGTCGCTATGAAATACGAGTACTATGTGTTAGAAGACATTTCCTTCTAAATCGAGTAACGTTTCTATGGAAACGACAGGATTTTCTTTTGGGATACGACAATCTCATTTCCGATCCACTAATCCTTCTTTACTGCATCCCTCACTCCCACACATTGACGAATTCACACGGAAATTGCGTCGCTATGAAATACGAGTACAATGTGTTAGAAGACATTTCCTTCTAAATCGAGTAACGTTTCTATGGAAACGACAGGATTTTCTTTTGGGATACGACAATCACATTTCCGATCCACTAATCCTTCTTTACTGCATCCCTCACTCCCACACATTGACGAATTCACACGGAAATTGCGTCGCTATGAAATACGAGTACTATGTGTTAGAAGACATATCCTTCTAAATCGAGTAACGTTTCTATGGAAACGACAGGATTTTCTTTTGGGATACGACAATCACATTTCCGATCCACTAATCCTTCTTTACTGCATCCCTCACTCCCAAACATTGACGAATTCACACGGAAATTGCGTCGCTATGAAATACTATGTGTTCTAAGACAATTCCTTCTAAATCGAGTAACGTTTCTATGAAAACGACAGGATTTTCTTTTGGGATACGACAATCTCATTTCCGATCCACTAATCCTTCTTTACTGCATCCCTCACTCCCAAACATTGACGAATTCACACGGAAATTCCGTCGCTATGAAATACGAGTACTATGTGTTAGAAGACATTTTCTTCTAAATCGAGTAACGTTTCTATGGAAACGACAGGATTTTCTTTTGGGATACGACAATCACATTTCCGATCCACTAATCCTTCTTTACTGCTTCCCTCACTCCCACACACTGACGAATTCACACGGAAATTGCGTCGCTATGAAATACGAGTACTATGTGTTAGAAGACATTTCCTTCTAAATCGAGTAACGTTCCTATGGATACAACAGGATTTTCTTTTGGGATACGACAATCTCATTTCCTAACCACTAATCCTTCTTTACTGCATCCCTCACTCCCACACATTGACGAATTCACACGGAAATTGCGTCGCTATGAAATACGAGTACTTTGTGTTCTGAGACAATTCCTTCTAAATCGAGTAAAGTTTCTATGAAAACGACAGGATTTTCTTTTGGGATACGACAATCTCATTTCCGATCCACTAATCCTTCTTTACTGCATCCCTCACACCCACACATTGACGAATTCACACGGAAATTCCGTCGCTATGAAATACGAGTACTATGTGTTAGAAGACATTTCCTTCTAAATCGAGTAACGTTTCTATGGAAACGACAGGATTTTCTTTTGGGATACAACAATCACATTTCCGATCCACTAATACTTCTTTACTGCATCCCTCACTCCCACACATTGACGAATTCACACGGAAATTGCGTCGCTATGAAATACGAGTACTATGTGTTAGAAGACATTTCCTTCTAAATCGAGTAACGTTTCTATGGAAACGACAGGATTTTCTTTTGGGATACGACAATCTCATTTCCTAACCACTAATCCTTCTTTACTGCATCCCTCACTCCCACACATTGACGAATTCACAAGGAAATTGCGACGCTATGAAATACGAGTACTATGTGTTCTAAGACAATTCCTTCTAAATCGAGTAACGTTTCTATGGAAACGACAGGATTTTCTTTTGGGATACGACAATCTCATTTCCTATCCACTAATCCTTCTTTACTGCATTCCTCACTCCCACACATTGACGAATTCACACGGAAGTTCCGTCGCTATGAAATACGAGTACCATGTGTTCTAAGACATTTCCTTCTAAATCGAGTAACGTTTCTATGGAAACGACAGGATTTTCTTTTGGGATACGACAATCACATTTCCGATCCACTAATCCTTCTTTACTGCATCCCTCACTCCCAAACATTGACGAATTCACACGGAAATTCCGTCGCTATGAAATACTATGTGTTCTAAGACATTTCGTTCTAAATCGAGTAACGTTTCTATGAAAACGACAGGATTTTCTTTTGGGATACGACAATCTCATTTCCTAACCACTAATCCTTCTTTACTGCATCCCTCACTCCCACACATTGACGAATTCACACGGAAATTGCGTCGCTATGAAATACGAGTACTATGTGTTCTGAGACATTTCCTTCTAAATCGAGTAACGTTTCTATGGAAACGACAGGATTTTCTTTTGGGATACGACAATCTCATTTCCTAACCACTCATCCTTCTTTACTGCATCCCTCACTCCCACACGTTGACGAATTCACACGAAAATTGCGTCGCTATGAAATACGAGTACTATGTGTTCTAAGAAAATTCCATCTAAATCGAGTAACGTTTCTATGGAAACGACAGGATTTGTTTTTGGGATACGACAATCTTATTTCCTAACCGCTCATCCTTCTTTACTGCATCCCTTACTCCCAAACATTGACGAATTCACACGAAAATTGCGTCGCTATGAAATACGAGTACTATATGTTCTAAGACAATTCCTTCTAAATCGAGTAACGTTTCTATATAAACGACAGGATCTTCTTTTGGGATACGACAATCTCATTTCCTAACCACTAATCCTTCTTTACTGCATCCCTCACTCCCACACATTGACGAATTCACTCGGAAATTGCGTCGCTATAAAAGACGGGTACTATGTGTTCTAAGACAATTCCTTCTAAATCGAGTAACGTTTCAATGGAAACGACAGGATTTTCTTTTGGGATACGACAATCTCACTTCCGATCCACTAATCCTTCTTTACTGCATCCCTCACTGCCACACATTGACGAAATCACACGGAAATTGCGTCGCTATGAAATACGAGTACTATGTGTTAGAAGTCATTTCCTTCTACATCGTGTAACGTTTCTATGGAAACGACAGGATTTTCTTTTGGGATACGACAATCTAATTTCCGATCCACTAATCCTTCTTTACTGCATCCCTCACTCCCACGCATTGACGAATTCACACGGAAATTACGCCGCTATGAAATACGAGTACTATGTGTTCTAAGACAATTCCTTCTAAATCGAGTAACGTTTCTATGGGAACGACGAGATTTTCTTTTGGGATACGCCAATCTCATTTCCGCTCCACTAATCCTTCTTTACTGCATCCCTCACTCACACACATTGACGAATTCACACGGAAATTGCGTCGCTATGAAATACGAGTACTATGTGTTAGAAGACATTTCCATCTAAATTG
The DNA here is from genome assembly GCF_023864345.2 of Schistocerca serialis cubense. NCBI lineage: Eukaryota > Metazoa > Arthropoda > Insecta > Orthoptera > Acrididae > Schistocerca > Schistocerca serialis. The sequence continues at coordinate 2,600,817 of NC_064644.1, forward strand.
AGTGACGTTTCTATGGAAACGACAGGATTTTCTTTTGGGATACGAGAATCTCATTTCCGATCCACTAATCCTTCCTTACTGCATCCCTCACTCCCACACGTTGACGAATTCCCACGGAAATTGCTTCGCTATGAAATACGAGTATTATGTGTTAGAAGACATTTCCTTCTAAATCGAGTAACGTTTCTATGGAAACGACAGGATTTTCTTTTGGGATACGAAAATCTCATTTCCGATCCACTAATCCTTCTTTACTGCATCCCTCACTCCCACACATTGACGAATTCACACGGAAATTTCGTCGCTATGAAATACGAGTACTATGTGTTAGAAGACATTTCCTTCTAAATCGAGTAACGTTTCTATGGAAACGACAGGATTTTCTTTTGGGATACGACAATCTCATTTCCGATCCACTAATCCTTCTTTACTGCATCCCTCACTCCCACACATTGACGAATTCACACGGAAATTGCGTCGCTATGAAATACGAGTACAATGTGTTAGAAGACATTTCCTTCTAAATCGAGTAACGTTTCTATGGAAACGACAGGATTTTCTTTTGGGATACGACAATCACATTTCCGATCCACTAATCCTTCTTTACTGCATCCCTCACTCCCACACATTGACGAATTCACACGGAAATTGCGTCGCTATGAAATACGATTACTATGTGTTAGAAGACATTTCCTTCTAAATCGAGTAACGTTTCTATGGAAACGACAGGATTTTCTTTTGGGATACGAGAATCTCATTTCCGATCCACTAATCCTTCTTTACTGCATCCCTCACTCCCACACATTGACGAATTCACACGGAAATTGCGTCGCTATGAAATACGAGTACTATGTGTTCTGAGACATTTCCGTCTAAATCAAGTAACGTTTCTATGGAAACGACAGGATTTTCTTTTGGGATACGACAATCACAATTCCGATCCACTAATCCTTCTTTACTGCATCCCTCACTCCCAAACATTGACGAATTCACACGGAAATTCCGTCGCTATGAAATACTATGTGTTCTAAGACATTTCCTTCTAAATCGAGTAACGTTTCTATGGAAACAACAGGATTTTCTTTTGGGATACGACAATCTCATTTCCGATCCACTAATCCTTCTTTACTGCATCCCTCACTCCCACACATTGACGAATTCACACGGAAATTGCGTCGCTATGAAATACGAGTACTATGTGTTCTGAGACATTTCCTTCTAAATCGAGTAACGTTTCTATGGAAACGACAGGATTTTCTTTTGGGATACAACAATCTCATTTCCTAACCACTCATCCTTCTTTACTGCATACCTCACTCCCACACATTGACGAATTCACACGAAAATTGCGTCGCTATGAAATACGAGTACTATGTGTTCTAAGACAATTCCTTCTAAATCGAGTAACGTTTCTATGGAAACGACAGGATTTTCTTTTGGGATACGACAATCTCATTTCCTAACCACTCATCCTTCTTTACTGCATCCCTCACTCCCACACATTGACGAATTCACACGAAAATTGCGTCGCTATGAAATACGAGTACTATGTGTTCTAAGACAATTCCTTCTAAATCGAGTAACGTTTCTATGGAAACGACAGGATTTTCTTATGGGATACGACAATCTCATTTCCTAACCGCTCATCCTTCTTTACTGCATCCCTCACTCCCACACATTGACGAATTCACACGAAAATTCCGTCGCTATGAAATACGAGTACTATGTGTTCTAAGGCAATTCCTTCTAAATCGAGTAACGTTTCTATGGAAACGACAGGAACTTCTTTTGGGATACGACAATCTCATTTCCTAACCACTAATCCTTCTTTACTGCATCCCTCACTCCCACACATTGACGAATTCACTCGGAAATTGCGTCGCTATAAAATACGGGTACTATGTGTTCTAAGACAATTCCTTCTAAATCGAGTAACGTTTCTATGGAAACGACGAGATTTTCTTTTGGGATACGCCAATCTCATTTCCGATCCACTAATCCTTCTTTACTGCATCCCTCACTCCCACACATTGCCGAATTCACACGGAAATTACGTCGCTATGTAATACGAGTACTATGTGTTAGAAGACATTTCCTTCTAAATCGAGTGACGTTTCTATGGAAACGACAGGATTTTCTTTTGGGATACGAGAATCTCATTTCCGATCCACTAATCCTTCCTTACTGCATCCCTCACTCCCACACATTGACGAAATCACACGGAAATTGCTTCGCTATGAAATACGAGTACTATGTGTTAGAAGACATTTCCTTCTAAATCGAGTAACGTTTCTATGGAAACGACAGGATTTTCTTTTGGGATACGACAATCTCATTTCCAATCCACTAATCCTTCTTTACTGCATCCCTCACTCCCACACATTGACGAATTCACACGGAAATTGCGTCGCTATCAAATACGAGTACTATGTGTTAGAAGACATTTCCTTCAAAATCGAGTAACGTTTCTATGGAAACGACAGGATTTTGTTTTGGGATACGATAATCTCATTTCCGATCCACTAATCCTTCTTTACTGCATCCCTCACTCCCACACATTTACGAATTCACACGGAAATTGCGTCGCTATGAAATACGAGTACTATGTGTTAGAAGACATTTCCTTCTAAATCGAGTAACGTTTCTATGGAAACGACAGGATTTTCTTTTGGGATACGACAATCTCATTTCCGATCCACTAATCCTTCTTTACTGCATCCCTCACTCCCACACATTGACGAATTCAGACGGAAATTGCGTCGCTATGAAATACGAGTACTATGTGTTAGAAGACATTTCCTTCTAAATCGAGTAACGTTTCTATGGAAACGACAGGATTTTCTTTTGGGATACGACAATCACATTTCCGATCTACTACTCCTTCTTTACTGCATCCCTCACTCCCAAACATTGACGAATTCACACGGTAATTCCGTCGCTATGAAATACTATGTGTTCTAAGACATTTCCTTCTAAATCGAGTAACGTTTCTATGAAAACGACAGGATTTTCTTTTGGGATACGACAATCTCATTTCCTAACCACTCATCCTTCTTTACTGCATCCCTCACTCCCACACATTGACGAATTCACACGAAAATTGCGTCGCTATGAAATACGAGTACTATGTGTTCTAAGACAATTCCTTCTAAATCGAGTAACGTTTCTATGGAAACGACAGGATTTTCTTATGGGATACGACAATCTCATTTCCTAACCGCTCATCCTTCTTTACTGCATCCCTCACTCCCACACATTGACGAATTCACACGAAAATTCCGTCGCTATGAAATACGAGTACTATGTGTTCTAAGGCAATTCCTTCTAAATCGAGTAACGTTTCTATGGAAACGACAGGAACTTCTTTTGGGATACGACAATCTCATTTCCTAACCACTAATCCTTCTTTACTGCATCCCTCACTCCCACACATTGACGAATTCACTCGGAAATTGCGTCGCTATAAAATACGGGTACTATGTGTTCTAAGACAATTCCTTCTAAATCGAGTAACGTTTCTATGGAAACGACGAGATTTTCTTTTGGGATACGCCAATCTCATTTCCGATCCACTAATCCTTCTTTACTGCATCCCTCACTCCCACACATTGCCGAATTCACACGGAAATTACGTCGCTATGTAATACGAGTACTATGTGTTAGAAGACATTTCCTTCTAAATCGAGTGACGTTTCTATGGAAACGACAGGATTTTCTTTTGGGATACGAGAATCTCATTTCCGATCCACTAATCCTTCCTTACTGCATCCCTCACTCCCACACATTGACGAAATCACACGGAAATTGCTTCGCTATGAAATACGAGTACTATGTGTTAGAAGACATTTCCTTCTAAATCGAGTAACGTTTCTATGGAAACGACAGGATTTTCTTTTGGGATACGACAATCTCATTTCCAATCCACTAATCCTTCTTTACTGCATCCCTCACTCCCACACATTGACGAATTCACACGGAAATTGCGTCGCTATCAAATACGAGTACTATGTGTTAGAAGACATTTCCTTCAAAATCGAGTAACGTTTCTATGGAAACGACAGGATTTTGTTTTGGGATACGATAATCTCATTTCCGATCCACTAATCCTTCTTTACTGCATCCCTCACTCCCACACATTTACGAATTCACACGGAAATTGCGTCGCTATGAAATACGAGTACTATGTGTTAGAAGACATTTCCTTCTAAATCGAGTAACGTTTCTATGGAAACGACAGGATTTTCTTTTGGGATACGACAATCTCATTTCCGATCCACTAATCCTTCTTTACTGCATCCCTCACTCCCACACATTGACGAATTCAGACGGAAATTGCGTCGCTATGAAATACGAGTACTATGTGTTAGAAGACATTTCCTTCTAAATCGAGTAACGTTTCTATGGAAACGACAGGATTTTCTTTTGGGATACGACAATCACATTTCCGATCTACTACTCCTTCTTTACTGCATCCCTCACTCCCAAACATTGACGAATTCACACGGTAATTCCGTCGCTATGAAATACTATGTGTTCTAAGACATTTCCTTCTAAATCGAGTAACGTTTCTATGAAAACGACAGGATTTTCTTTTGGGATACGACAATCCCATTTCCTAACCACTAATCCTTCTTTACTGCATCCCTCACTCCCACACATTGACGAATTCACACGGAAATTGCGTCGCTATGAAATACGAGTACTATGTGTTCTGAGACATTTCCGTCTAAATCAAGTAACGTTTCTATGGAAACGACAGGATTTTCTTTTGGGATACGACAATCACAATTCCGATCCACTAATCCTTCTTTACTGCATCCCTCACTCCCAAACATTGACGAATTCACACGGAAATTCCGTCGCTATGAAATACTATGTGTTCTAAGACATTTCCTTCTAAATCGAGTAACGTTTCTATGGAAACAACAGGATTTTCTTTTGGGATACGACAATCTCATTTCCGATCCACTAATCCTTCTTTACTGCATCCCTCACTCCCACACATTGACGAATTCACACGGAAATTGCGTCGCTATGAAATACGAGTACTATGTGTTCTGAGACATTTCCTTCTAAATCGAGTAACGTTTCTATGGAAACGACAGGATTTTCTTTTGGGATACGACAATCTCATTTCCTAACCACTCATCCTTCTTTACTGCATACCTCACTCCCACACATTGACGAATTCACACGAAAATTGCGTCGCTATGAAATACGAGTACTATGTGTTCTAAGACAATTCCTTCTAAATCGAGTAACGTTTCTATGGAAACGACAGGATTTTCTTTTGGGATACGACAATCTCATTTCCTAACCACTCATCCTTCTTTACTGCATCCCTCACTCCCACACATTGACGAATTCACACGAAAATTGCGTCGCTATGAAATACGAGTACTATGTGTTCTAAGACAATTCCTTCTAAATCGAGTAACGTTTCTATGGAAACGACAGGATTTTCTTTTGGGATACGACAATCTCATTTCCTAACCGCTCATCCTTCTTTACTGCATCCCTCACTCCCACACATTGACGAATATACACGAAAATTCCGTCGCTATGAAATACGAGTACTATGTGTTCTAAGACAATTCCTTCTAAATCGAGTAACGTTTCTATGGAAACGACAGGAACTTCTTTTGGGATACGACAATCTCATTTCCTAACCACTAATCCTTCTTTACTGCATCCCTCACTCCCACACATTGACGAATTCACTCGGAAATTGCGTCGCTATAAAATACGGGTACTATGTGTTCTAAGACAATTCCTTCTAAATCGAGTAACGTTTCTATGGAAACGACGAGATTTTCTTTTGGGATACGCCAATCTCATTTCCGATCCACTAATCCTTCTTTACTGCATCCCTCACTCCCACACATTGCCGAATTCACACGGAAATTGCGTCGCTATGAAATACGAGTACTATGTGTTAGAAGACATTTCCTTCTAAATCGAGTGACGTTTCTATGGAAACGACAGGATTTTCTTTTGGGATACGAGAATCTCATTTCCGATCCACTAATCCTTCCTTACTGCATCCCTCACTCCCACACATTGACGAATTCAAACGGAAATTGCTTCGCTATGAAATACGAGTACTATGTGTTAGAAGACATTTCCTTCTAAATCGAGTAACGTTTCTATGGAAACGACAGGATTTTCTTTTGGGATACGACAATCACATTTCCGATCCACTAATTCTTCTTTACTGCATCCCTCACTCCCACACATTGACGAATTCACACGGAAATTGCGTCGCTATGAAATACGAGTACAATGTGTTAGAAGACATTTCCTCCTAAATCGAGTAACGTTTCTATGGAAACGACAGGATTTGCCTTTGGGATACGACAATCACATTTCCAATCCACTAATCCTTCTTTACTGCATCCCTCACTCCCACACATTGACGAATTCACACGGAAATTGCGTCGCTATGAAATACGAGTACTGTGTGTTAGAAGACATTTCCTTCTAAATCGAGTAACGTTTCTATGGAAACGACAGGATTTTCTTTTGGGATACGACAATCTCATTTCCGATCCAGTAATCCTTCTTTACTGCATCCCTCACTCCCATACATTGACGAATTCACACGGAAATTGCGTCGCTATGAAATACTATGTGTTAGAAGACATTTCCTTCTTAATCGAGTAACGTTTCCATGGAAACGACAGGATTTTCTTTTGGGATACGACAATCACATTTCCGATCCACTAATCCTACTTTACTGCATCCCTCACTCCCACACATTGACGAATTCACACGGAAATTGCGACGCTATGAAATACGAGTACTATGTGTTCTAAGTCATTTCCTTCTAAATCGAGTAACGTTTCCATGGAAACGACAGGATTTTCTTTTGGGATACGACAATCTCATTTCCGATCCACTAATCCTTCTTTACTGCATCCCTCACTCCCACACATTGACGAATTCACACGGAAATTCCGTCGCTATGAAATACGAGTACTATGTGTTAGAAGACATTTCCTTCTAAATCGAGTAACGTTTCTATGGAAACGACAGGATTTTCTTTTGGGATACGACAATCTCATTTCCTAACCACTCATCCTTCTTTACTGCATCCCTCACTCCCACACATTGACGAATTCACACGAAAATTGCGTCGCTATGAAATACGGGTACTATGTGTTCTAAGACAATTCCTTCTAAATCGAGTAACGTTTCTATGGAAACGACAGGATTTTCTTTTGGGATACGACAATCTCATTTCCTAACCGCTCATCCTTCTTTACTGCATCCCTCACTCCCACACATTGACGAATATACACGAAAATTCCGTCGCTATGAAATACGAGTACTATGTGTTCTAAGACAATTCCTTCTAAATCGAGTAACGTTTCTATGGAAACGACAGGAACTTCTTTTGGGATACGACAATCTCATTTCCGATCCACTAATCCTTCTTTACTGCATCCCTCACTCCCACACATTGCCGAATTCACACGGAAATTGCGTCGCTATGAAATACGAGTACTATGTGTTAGAAGACATTTCCTTCTAAATCGAGTGACGTTTCTATGGAAACGACAGGATTTTCTTTTGGGATACGAGAATCTCATTTCCGATCCACTAATCCTTCCTTACTGCATCCCTCACTCCCACACATTGACGAATTCAAACGGAAATTGCTTCGCTATGAAATACGAGTACTATGTGTTAGAAGACATTTCCTTCTAAATCGAGTAACGTTTCTATGGAAACGACAGGATTTTCTTTTGGGATACGACAATCACATTTCCGATCCACTAATTCTTCTTTACTGCATCCCTCACTCCCACACATTGACGAATTCACACGGAAATTGCGTCGCTATGAAATACGAGTACAATGTGTTAGAAGACATTTCCTCCTAAATCGAGTAACGTTTCTATGGAAACGACAGGATTTGCCTTTGGGATACGACAATCACATTTCCAATCCACTAATCCTTCTTTACTGCATCCCTCACTCCCACACATTGACGAATTCACACGGAAATTGCGTCGCTATGAAATACGAGTACTATGTGTTCTAAGACAATTCCTTCTAAATCGAGTAACGTTTCAATGGAAACGACAGGATTTTCTTTTGGGATACGACAATCTCATTTCCGATCCACTAATCCTTCTTTACTGCATCCCTCACTCCCACACATTGACGAATTCACACGGAAATTCCGTCGCTATGAAATACGAGTACTGTGTGTTAGAAGACATTTCCTTCTAAATCGAGTAACGTTTCTATGGAAACGACAGGATTTTCTTTTGGGATACGACAATCTCATTTCCGATCCAGTAATCCTTCTTTACTGCATCCCTCACTCCCATACATTGACGAATTCACACGGAAATTGCGTCGCTATGAAATACTATGTGTTAGAAGACATTTCCTTCTTAATCGAGTAACGTTTCCATGGAAACGACAGGATTTTCTTTTGGGATACGACAATCACATTTCCGATCCACTAATCCTACTTTACTGCATCCCTCACTCCCACACATTGACGAATTCACACGGAAATTGCGACGCTATGAAATACGAGTACTATGTGTTCTAAGTCATTTCCTTCTAAATCGAGTAACGTTTCCATGGAAACGACAGGATTTTCTTTTGGGATACGACAATCTCATTTCCGATCCACTAATCCTTCTTTACTGCATCCCTCACTCCCACACATTGACGAATTCACACGGAAATTCCGTCGCTATGAAATACGAGTGTTAGAAGACATTTCCTTCTAAATCGAGTAACGTTTCGATGGAAACGACAGGATTTTCTTTTGGGATACGACAATCTCATTTCCGATCCACTAATCCTTCTTTACTGCATCCCTCACTCCCACACATTGACGAATTCACACGGAAATTCCGTCGCTATGAAATACGAGTACTATGTGTTAGAAGACATTTCCTTCTAAATCGAGTAACGTTTCTATGGAAACGACAGGATTTTCTTTTGGGATACGAGAATCTCATTTCCGATCCACTAATCCTTCTTTACTGCATCCCTCACTCTTACACATTGACGAATTCACACGGAAATTGCGTCGCTATGAAATACGAGTACTATGTGTTAGAAGACATTTCCTTCTAAATCGAGTAACGTTTCTATGGAAACGACAGGATTTTCTTTTGGGATACGACAATCACATTTCCGATCCACTAATCCTTCTTTACTGCATCCCTCACTCCCAAACATTGACGAATTCACACGGAAATTTCGTCGCTATGAAATACTATGTGTTCTAAGACATTTCCTTCTAAATCGAGTAACGTTTCTATGGAAACGACAGGATTTTCTTTTGGGATACGAGAATCTCATTTCCGATCCACTAATCCTTCTTTACTGCATCCCTCACTCCCACACATTGACGAATTCACACGGAAATTGCGTCGCTATGAAATACGAGTACTATGTGTTCTGAGACATTTCCTTCTAAATCGAGTAACGTTTCTATGGAAACGACAGGACTTTCTTTTGGGATACGACAATCTCATTTCCTAACCACTCATCCTTCTTTACTGCATCCCTCACTTCCACACATTGACGAATTCACACGAAAATTGCGTCGCTATGAAATAAGAGTACTATGTGTTCTAAGACAATTCCTTCTAAATCGAGTAACGTTTCTATGGAAACGACAGGATTTTCTTTTGGGATACGACAATCTCATTTCCTAACCGCTCATCCTTCTTTACTGCATCCCTCACTCCCACACATTGACGAATTCACACGAAAATTGCGTCGCTATGAAATACGAGTACTATGTGTTCTAAGACAATTCCTTCTAAATCGAGTAACGTTGCTATGGAAACGACAGGATCTTCTTTTGGGATACGACAATCTCATTTCCTAACCACTAACCCTTCTTTACTGCATCCCTCACTCCCACACATTGACGAATTCACTCGGAAATTGCGTCGCTATAAAATACGGTTACTATGTGTTCTAAGACAATTCCTTCTAAATCGAGTAACGTTTCTATGGAAACGACAGGATTTTCTTTTGGGATACGACAATCTCATTTCCGATCCACTAATCCTTCTTTACTGCATCCCTCACTCCCACACACTGACGAATTCACACGGAAATTGCGTCGCTATGAAATACGAGTACTATGTGTTAGAAGGCATTTCCTTCTATATCGAGTAACGTTTCTATGGAAACGACAGGATTTTCTTTTGGGATACGAGAATCTCATTTCCGATCCACTAATCCTTCTTTACCGCATCCCTCACTCCCACACATTGACGAATTCACACGGAAATTGCGTCTCTATGAAATACGAGTACTATGTGTTAGAAGACATTTCCTTCTAAATCGAGTAACGTTTCTATGGAAACGACAGGATTTTCTTTTGGGATACGACAATCACATTTCCGATCTACTAATCCTTCTTTACTGCATCCCTCACTCCCAAACATTGACGAATTCACACGGAAATTCCGTCGCTATGAAATACGAGTACTATGTGTTAGAAGACATTTCCTTCTAAATCGAGTAACGTTTCTATGGAAACGACAGGATTTTCTTTTGGGATACGACAATCTCATTTCCGATCCAGTAATCCTTCTTTACTGCATCCCTCACTCCCAAACATTGACGAATTCACAAGGAAATTGCGTCGCTATGAAATACTATGTGTTAGAAGACATTTCCTTCTTAATCGAGTAACGTTTCTATGGAAACGACAGGATTTTCTTTTGGGATACGACAATCACATTTCCGATCCACTAATCCTACTTTACTGCATCCCTCACTCCCACACATTGACGAATTCACACGGAAATTGCGACGCTATGAAATACGAGTACTATGTGTTCTAAGTCATTTCCTTCTAAATCGAGTAACGTTTCCATGGAAACGACAGGATTTTCTTTTGGGGTACGACAATCACATTTCCGATCCACTAATCCTTCTTTACTGCATCCCTCACTCCCAAACATTGACGAATTCACACGGAAATTCCGTCGCTATGAAATACTATGTGTTCTAAGACATTTCCTTCTAAATCGAGTAACGTTTCTATGGAAACGACAGGATTTTCCTTTGGGATACGACAATCACATTTCCGATCCACTAATCCTTCTTTACTGCATCCCTCACTCCCACACATTGACGAATTCACACGGAAATTGCGTCGCTATGAAATACGAGTACTATGTGTTCTAAGACAATTCCTTCTAAATCGAGTAACGTTTCTATGGAAACGACAGGATTTTCTTTTGGGATACGACAATCTCATTTCCGATCCACTAATCCTTCATTACTGCATCCCTCACTCCCACACATTGACGAATTCACACGGAAATTCCGTCGCTATGAAATACGAGTACTATGTGTTAGAAGACATTTCCTTCTAAATCGAGTAACGTTTCTATGGAAACGACAGGATTTTCTTTTGGGATACGAGAATCTCATTTCCGATCCACTAATCCTTCTTTACTGCATCCCTCACTACCACACATTGACGAATTCACACGGAAATTGCGTCGCTATGAAATACGAGTACTATGTGTTAGGAGACATTTCCTTCTAAATCGAGTAACGTTTCTATGGAAACGACAGGATTTTCCTTTGGGATACGACAATCACATTTCCGATCCACTAATCCTTCTTTACTGCATCCCTCACTCCCACACAATGACGAATTCACACGGAAATTGCGTCGCTATGAAATACGAGTACTATGTGTTCTAAGACAATTCCTTCTAAATCGAGTAACGTTTCAATGGAAACGACAGGATTTTCTTTTGGGATACGACAATCTCATTTCCGATCCACTAATCCTTCTTTACTGCATCAATCACTCCCACACATTGACGAATTCACACGGAAATTCCGTCGCTATGAAATACGAGTACTATGTGTTAGAAGACATTTCCTTCTAAATCGAGTAACGTTTGTATGGAAACGACAGGATTTTCTTTTGGGATACGACATTCTCATTTCCGATCCAGTAATCCTTCTTTACTGCATCCCTCACTCTTACACATTGACGAATTCACACGGAAATTGCGTCGCTATGAAATACGAGTACTATGTGTTAGAAGACATTTCCTTCTAAATCGAGTAACGTTTCTATGGAAACGACAGGATTTTCTTTTGGGATACGACAATCACATTTCCGATCCACTAATCCTTCTTTACTGCATCCCTCACTCCCAAACATTGACGAATTCACTCGGAAATTCCGTCGCTATGAAATACTATGTGTTCTAAGACATTTCCTTCTAAATCGAGTAACGTTTCTATGGAAACGACAGGATTTTCTTTTGGGATACGAGAATCTCATTTCCGATCCACTAATCCTTCTTTACTGCATCCCTCACTCCCACACATTGACGAATTCACACGGAAATTGCGTCGCTATGAAATACGAGTACTATGTGTTCTGAGACATTTCCTTCTAAATCGAGTAACGTTTCTATGGAAACGACAGGACTTTCTTTTGGGATACGACAATCTCATTTCCTAACCACTCATCCTTCTTTACTGCATCCCTCACTTCCACACATTGACGAATTCACACGAAAATTGCGTCGCTATGAAATAAGAGTACTATGTGTTCTAAGACAATTCCTTCTAAATCGAGTAACGTTTCTATGGAAACGACAGGATTTTCTTTTGGGATACGACAATCTCATTTCCTAACCGCTCATCCTTCTTTACTGCATCCCTCACTCCCACACATTGACGAATTCACACGAAAATAGCGTCGCTATGAAATACGAGTACTATGTGTTCTAAGACAATTCCTTCTAAATTGAGTAACGTTTCTATGGAAACGACAGGATCTTCTTTTGGGATACGACAATCTCATTTCCTAACCACTAACCCTTCTTTACTGCATCCCTCACTCCCACACATTGACGAATTCACTCGGAAATTGCGTCGCTATAAAATACGGTTACTATGTGTTCTAAGACAATTCCTTCTAAATCGAGTAACGTTTCTATGGAAACGACAGGATTTTCTTTTGGGATACGACAATCTCATTTCCGATCCACTAATCCTTCTTTACTGCATCCCTCACTCCCACACACTGACGAATTCACACGGAAATTGCGTCGCTATGAAATACGAGTACTATGTGTTAGAAGGCATTTCCTTCTAAATCGAGTAACGTTTCTATGGAAACGACAGGATTTTCTTTTGGGATACGAGAATCTCATTTCCGATCCACTAATCCTTCTTTACTGCATCCCTCACTCCCACACATTGACGAATTCACACGGAAATTGCGTCTCTATGAAATACGAGTACTATGTGTTAGAAGACATTTCCTTCTAAATCGAGTAACGTTTCTATGGAAACGACAGGATTTTCTTTTGGGATACGACAATCACATTTCCGATCTACTAATCCTTCTTTACTGCATCCCTCACTCCCAAACATTGACGAATTCACACGGAAATTCCGTCGCTATGAAATACGAGTACTATGTGTTAGAAGACATTTCCTTCTAAATCGAGTAACGTTTCTATGGAAACGACAGGATTTTCTTTTGGGATACGACAATCTCATTTCCGATCCAGTAATCCTTCTTTACTGCATCCCTCACTCCCAAACATTGACGAATTCACAAGGAAATTGCGTCGCTATGAAATACTATGTGTTAGAAGACATTTCCTTCTTAATCGAGTAACGTTTCTATGGAAACGACAGGATTTTCTTTTGGGATACGACAATCACATTTCCGATCCACTAATCCTACTTTACTGCATCTTTCACTCCCACACATTGACGAATTCACACGGAAATTGCGACGCTATGAAATACGAGTACTATGTGTTCTAAGTCATTTCCTTCAAAATCGAGTAACGTTTCCATGGAAATGACAGGATTTTCTTTTGGGGTACGACAATCACATTTCCGATCCACTAATCCTTCTTTACTGCATCCCTCACTCCCAAACATTGACGAATTCACACGGAAATTCCGTCGCTATGAAATACTATGTGTTCTAAGACATTTCTTTCTAAATCGAGTAACGTTTCTATGGAAACGACAGGATTTTCCTTTGGGATACGACAATCACATTTCCGATCCACTAATCCTTCTTTACTGCATCCCTCACTCCCACACATTGACGAATTCACACGGAAATTGCGTCGCTATGAAATACGAGTACTATGTGTTCTAAGACAATTCCTTCTAAATCGAGTAACGTTTCTATGGAAACGACAGGATTTTCTTTTGGGATACGACAATCTCATTTCCGATCCACTAATCCTTCATTACTGCATCCCTCACTCCCACACATTGACGAATTCACACGGAAATTCCGTCGCTATGAAATACGAGTACTATGTGTTAGAAGACATTTCCTTCTAAATCGAGTAACGTTTCTATGGAAACGACAGGATTTTCTTTTGGGATACGAGAATCTCATTTCCGATCCACTAATCCTTCTTTACTGCATCCCTCACTACCACACATTGACGAATTCACACGGAAATTGCGTCGCTATGAAATACGAGTACTATGTGTTAGGAGACATTTCCTTCTAAATCGAGTAACGTTTCTATGGAAACGACAGGATTTTCCTTTGGGATACGACAATCACATTTCCGATCCACTAATCCTTCTTTACTGCATCCCTCACTCCCACACAATGACGAATTCACACGGAAATTGCGTCGCTATGAAATACGAGTACTATGTGTTCTAAGACAATTCCTTCTAAATCGAGTAACGTTTCAATGGAAACGACAGGATTTTCTTTTGGGATACGACAATCTCATTTCCGATCCACTAATCCTTCTTTACTGCATCAATCACTCCCACACATTGACGAATTCACACGGAAATTCCGTCGCTATGAAATACGAGTACTATGTGTTAGAAGACATTTCCTTCTAAATCGAGTAACGTTTCTATGGAAACGACAGGATTTTCTTTTGGGATACGACAATCTCATTTCCGATCCAGTAATCCTTCTTTACTGCATCCCTCACTCCCAAACATTGACGAATTCACACGGAAATTGCGTCGCTATGAAATACTATGTGTTAGAAGACATTTCCTTCTAAATCGAGTAACGTTTCTATGCAAACGACAGGATTTTCTTTTGGGATACGACAATCACATTTCCGATCCACTAATCCTTCTTTACTGCATCCCTCACTCCCACACATTGACGAATTCACACGGAAATTGCGACGCTATGAAATACGAGTACTATGTGTTCTAAGTCATTTCCTTCTAAATCGAGTAACGTTTCCATGGAAACGACAGGATTTTCTTTTGGGGTACGACAATCACATTTCCGATCCACTAATCCTTCTTTACTGCATCCCTCACTCCCAAACATTGACGAATTCACACGGAAATTCCGTCGCTATGAAATACTATGTGTTCTAAGACATTTCCTTCTAAATCGAGTAACGTTTCTATGGAAACGACAGGATTTTCCTTTGGGATACGACAATCACATTTCCGATCCACTAATCCTTCTTTACTGCATCCCTCACTCCCACACATTGACGAATTCACACGGAAATTGCGTCGCTATGAAATACGAGTACTATGTGTTCTAAGACAATTCCTTCTAAATCGAGTAACGTTTCTATGGTAACGACAGCATTTTCTTTTGGGATACGACAATCTCATTTCCGATCCACTAATCCTTCTTTACTGCATCCCTCACTCCCACACATTGACGAATTCACACGGAAATTCCGTCGCTATGAAATACGAGTACTATGTGTTAGAAGACATTTCCTTCTAAATCGAGTAACGTTTCTATGGAAACGACAGGCTTTTCTTTTGGGATACGAGAATCTCATTTCCGATCCACTAATCCTTCTTTACTGCATCCCTCACTACCACACATTGACGAATTCACACGGAAATTGCGTCGCTATGAAATACGAGTACTATGTGTTAGAAGACATTTCCTTCTAAATCGAGTAACGTTTCTATGGAAACGACAGGATTTTCCTTTGGGATGCGACAATCACATTTCCGATCCACTAATCCTTCTTTACTGCATCCCTCACTCCCACACATTGACGAATTCACACGGAAATTGCGTCGCTAAGAAATACGAGTACTATGTGTTCTAAGACAATTCCTTCTAAATCGAGTAACGTTTCAATGGAAACGACAGGATTTTCTTTTGGGATACGACAATCTCATTTCCGATCCACTATTCCTTCTTTACTGCATCCCTCACTCCCACACATTGACGAATTCACACGGAAATTCCGTCGCTATGAAATACGAGTACTATGTGTTAGAAGACATTTCCTTCTAAATCGAGTAACGTTTCTATGGAAACGACAAGATTTTCTTTTGGGATACGACAATCTCATTTCCGATCCAGTAATCCTTCTTTACTGCATCCCTCACTCCCAAACATTGACGAATTCACACGGAAATTGCGTCGCTATGAAATACTATGTGTTAGAAGACATTTCCTTCTTAATCGAGTAACGTTTCTATGGAAACGACAGGATCTTCTTTTGGGATACGACAATCACATTTCCGATCCACTAATCCTTCTTTACTGCATCCCTCACTCCCACACATTGACGAATTCACACGGAAATTGCGACGCTATGAAACACGAGTACTATGTGTTCTAAGTCATTTCCTTCTAAATCGAGTAACGTTTCCATGGAAACGACAGGATTTTCTTTCGGGGTACGACAATCACATTTCCGATCCACTAATCCTTCTTTACTGCATCCCTCACTCCCAAACATTGACGAATTCACACGGAAATTCCGTCGCTATGAAATACTATGTGTTCTAAGACATTTCCTTCTAAATCGAGTAACGTTTCTATGGAAACGACAGGATTTTCCTTTGGGATACGACAATCACATTTCCGATCCACTAATCCTTCTTTACTGCATCCCTCACTCCCACACATTGACGAATTCACACGGAAATTGCGTCGCTATGAAATACGAGTACTATGTGTTCTAAGACAATTCCTTCTAAATCGAGTAACGTTTCTATGGAAACGACAGGATTTTCTGTTGGGATACGACAATCTCATTTCCGACCACTAATCCTTCTTTACTGCATCCCTCACTCCCACACATTGACGAATTCACACGGAAATTCCGTCGCTATGAAATACGAGTACTATGTGTTAGAAGACATTTCCTTCTAAATCGAGTAACGTTTCTATGGAAACGACAGGATTTTCTTTTGGGATACGAGAATCTCATTTCCGATCCACGAATCCGTCTTTACTGCATCCCTCACTACCACACATTGACGAAGTCACACGGAAATTGCGTCGCTATGAAATACGAGTACTATGTGTTAGAAGACATTTCCTTCTAAATCGAGTAACGTTTCTATGGAAACGACAGGATTTTCTTTTGGGATACGACAATCTCATTTCCGATCCACTAATCCTTCTTTACTGCATCCCTCACTCCCACACATTGACGAATTCACACGGAAATTCCGTCGCTATGAAATACGAGTACTATGTGTTAGAAGACATTTCCTTCTAAATCGAGTAACGTTTCTATGGAAACGACAGGATTTTCTTTTGGGATACGACAATCTCATTTCCGATCCAGTAATCCTTCTTTACTGCATCCCTCACTCCCAAACATTGACGAATTCACACGGAAATTGCGTCGCTATGAAATACTATGTGTTAGAAGACATTTCCTTCTTGATCGAGTAACGTTTCTATGGAAACGACAGGATTTTCTTTTGGGATACGACAATCAAATTTCCGATCCACTAATCCTTCTTTACTGCATCCCTCACTCCCACACATTGACGAATTCACACGGAAATTGCGACGCTATGAAATACGAGTACTATGTGTTCTAAGTCATTTCCTTCTAAATCGAGTAACGTTTCCATGGAAACGACAGGATTTTCTTTTGGGGTACGACAATCACATTTCCGATCCACTAATCCTTCTTTACTGCATCCCTCACTCCCAAACATTGACGAATTCACACGGAAATTCCGTCGCTATGAAATACTATGTGTTCTAAGACATTTCCTTCTAAATCGAGTAACGTTTCTATGGAAACAACAGGATTTTCCTTTGGTATACGACAATCACATTTCCGATCCACTAATCCTTCTTTACTGCATCCCTCACTCCCACACATTGACGAATTCACACGGAAATTGCGTCGCTATGAAATACGAGTACTATGTGTTCTAAGACAATTCCTTCTAAATCGAGCAACGTTTCTATGGAAACGACAGGATTTTCTTTTGGGATACGACAATCTCATTTCCGATCCACTAATCCTTCTTTACTGCATCCCTCACTCCCACACATTGACGAATTCACACGGAAATTCCGTCGCTATGAAATACGAGTACTGTGTGTTAGAAGACATTTCCTTCTAAATTGAGTAACGTTTCTATGGAAACGACAGGATTTTCTTTTGGGATACGAGAATCTCATTTCCGATCCACTAATCCTTCTTTACTGCATCCCTCACTACCACCCATTGACGAATTCACACGGAAATTGCGTCGCTATGAAATACGAGTACTATGTGTTAGAAGACATTTCCTTCTAAATCGAGTAACGTTTCTATGGAAACGACAGGATTTTCCTTTGGGATACGACAATCACATTTTCGATCCACTAATCCTTCTTTACTGCATCCCTCACTCCCACACATTGACGAATTCACACGGAAATTGCGTCGCTATGAAATACGAGTACTATGTGTTCTAAGACAATTCCTTCTAAATCGAGTAACGTTTCAATGGAAACGACAGGATTTTCTTTTGGGATACGACAATCTCATTTCCGATCCACTAATCCTTCTTTACTGCATCCCTCACACCCACACATTGACGAATTCACACGGAAATTCCGTCGCTATGAAATACGAGTACTATGTGTTAGAAGACATTTCCTTCTAAATCGAGTAACGTTTCTATGGAAACGACAGGATTTTCTTTTGGGATACGACAATCTCATTTCCGATCCATTAATCCTTCTTTACTGCATCCCTCACTCCCAAACATTGACGAATTCACACGGAAATTGCGACGCTATGAAATACTATGTGTTAGAAGACATTTCCTTCTTAATCGAGTAACGTTTCTATGGAAACGACAGGATTTTCTTTTGGGATACGGGAATCTCATTTCCGATCCACTAATCCTTCTGTACTGCATCCCTCACTCCCACACATTGACGAATTCACACGGAAATTGCGTCGCTATGAAATACGAGTACTATGTGTTAGAAGACATTTCCTTCTAAATCGAGTAACGTTTCTATGGAAACGACAGGATTTTCTTTTGGGATACGACAATCACATTTCCGATCCACTAATCCTTCTTTACTGCATCCCTCACTCCCAAACATTGACGACTTCACACGGAAATTCCGTCGCTATGAAATACTATGTGTTCTAAGACATTTCCTTCTAAATCGAGTAACGTTTCTATGAAAACGACAGGATTTTCTTTTGGGATACGACAATCTCATTTCCTAACCACTAATCCTTCTTTACTGCATCCCTCACTCCCACACATTGACGAATTCACACGGAAATTGCGTCGCTATGAAATACGAGTACTATGTGTTCTGAGACATTTCCGTCTAAATCGAGTAACGTTTCTATGGAAACGACAGGATTTTCTTTTGGGATACGACAATCACATTTCCGATCCACTAATCCTTCTTTACTGCATCCCTCACTCGCACACATTGACGAATTCACACGGAAATTCCGTCGCTATGAAATACGCGTACTATGTGTTCTAAGTCATTTCCTTCTAAATCGAGTAACGTTTCTATGGAAACGACAGGATTTTCTTTTGGGATACGACAATCTCATTTCCGATCCAGTAATCCTTCTTTACTGCATCCCTCACTCCCAAACATTGACGAATTCACACGGAAATTGCGTCGCTATGAAATACTATGTGTTAGAAGACATTTCCTTCTTAATCGAGTAACGTTTCTATGGAAACGACAGGATTTTCTTTTGGGATACGACAATCACATTACGGTTCCACTAATCCTTCTTTACTGCATCCCTTACTCCCACACATTGACGAATTCACACGGAAATTGCGACGCTATGAAATACGAGTACTATGTGTTCTAAGTCATTTCCTTCTAAATCGAGTAACGTTTCCATGGAAACGAGAGAATTTTCTTTTGGGATACGACAATCACATTTCCGATCCACTAATCCTTCTTTACTGCATCCCTCACTCCCAAACATTGACGAATTCACACGGAAATTGCGTCGCTATGAAATACTATGTGTTAGAAGAAATTTCCTTCTAAATCGAGTAACGTTTCTATGGAAACGACAGGACTTTCTTTTGGGATACGACAATCGCATTTCCGATCCACTAATCCTTCTTTACTGCATCCCTCACTCCCACACATTGACGAATTCACACGGAAATTGCGTCGCTATGAAATACGAGTACTATGTGTTCTAAGATATTTCCTTCTAAATCGAATAACGTTTCTATGGAAACGACAGGATTTTCTTTTCGGATACGACAATCACATTTCCGATGCACTAATCCTTCTTTACTGCATCCCTAACATTGACGAATTCACACGGAAATTCCGTCGCTATGAAATACTATGTGTTCTAAGACATTTCCTTCTAAATCGAGTAACGTTTCTATGGAAACGACAGGATTTTCTTTTGGGATACGACAATCTCATTTCCGATCAACTAATCCTTCTTTACTGCATCCCTCACTCCCACACATTGACGAATTCTCACGGAAATTGCGTCGCTATGAAATACGAGTACTATGTGTTCTAAGACATTTCCTTCTAAATCGAGTAACGTTTCTATGGAAACGACAGGATTTTCTTTTGGGATACCACAATCACATTTCCGATCCACTAATCCTTCTTTACTGCATCACTCACTCCCAAACATTGACGAATTCACACGGAAATTCCGTCGCTATGAAATACTATGTGTTCTAAGACATTTCCTTCTAAATCGAGTAACGTTTCTATGGAAACGACAGGATTTTCTTTTGGGATACGACAATCTCATTTCCGATCCACTAATCCTTCTTTACTGCATCCCTCACTCCCACACATTGACGAATTCACACGGATATTGCGTCGCTATGAAATACGAGTACTATGTGTTCTAAGACATTTCCTTCTAAATCGAGTAACGTTTCTATGGAAACGACAGGATTTTCTTTTGGGATACGACAATCACATTTCCGATCCACTAATCCTTCTTTACTGCATCCCTCACTCCCAAACATTGACGAATTCACACGGAAATTCCGTCGCTATGAAATACTATGTGTTCTAAGACATTTCCTTCTAAATCGAGTAACGTTTCTATGGAAACGACAGAATTTTCCTTTGGGATACGACAATCACATTTCCGATCCACTAATCCTTCTTTACTGCATCCGTCACTCCCAAACATTGACGAATTCACACGGAAATTCCGTCGCTATGAAATACTATGTGTTCTAAGACATTTCCTTCTAAATCGAGTAACGTTTCTATGGAAACGACAGGATTTTCCTTTGGGATACGACAATCACATTTCCGATCCACTAATCCTTCTTTACTGCATCCCTCACTCCCACACATTGACGAATTCACACGGAAATTGCGTCGCTATGAAATACGAGTACTATGTGTTCTAAGATAATTCCTTCTAAATCGAGTAACGTTTCAATGGAAACGACGGGATTTTCTTTTGGGATACGACAATCTCATTTCCGATCCACTAATCCTTCTTTACTGCATCCCTCACTCCCACACATTGACGAATTCACACGGAAATTCCGTCGCTATGAAATACGAGTACTATGTGTTAGAAGACATTTCCTTCTAAATCGAGTAAGGTTTCTATGGAAACGACAGGATTTTCTTTTGGGATACGACAATCTCATTTCCGATCCAGTAATCCTTCTTTACTGCATCCCTCACTCCCAAACACTGGCGAATACACACGGAAATTGCGTCGCTATGAAATACTATGTGTTAGAAGACATTTCCTTCTTAATCGAGTAACGTTTCTATGGAAACGACAGGATTTTCTTTTGGGATACGACAATCACATTTCCGATACACTAATCCTTCTTTACTGCATCCCTCACTCCCAAACATTGACGAATTCACACGGAAATTCCGTCGCTATGAAATACTATGTGTTCTAAGACATTTCCTTCTAAATCGAGTAACGTTTCTATGGAAACGACAGGATTTTCCTATGGTATACGACAATCACATTTCCGATCCACTAATCCTTCTTTACTGCATCCCTCACTCCCACACATTGACGAATTCACACGGAAATTGCGTCGCTATGAAATACGAGTACTATGTGTTCTAAGACAATTCCTTCTAAATCGAGCAACGTTTCTATGGAAACGACAGGATTTTCTTTTGGGATACGACAATCTCATTTCCGATCCACTAATCCTTCTTTACTGCATCCCTCACTCCCACACATTGACGAATTCACACGGAAATTCCGTCGCTATGAAATACGAGTACTGTGTGTTAGAAGACATTTCCTTCTAAATTGAGTAACGTTTCTATGGAAACGACAGGATTTTCTTTTGGGATACGAGAATCTCATTTCCGATCCACTAATCCTTCTTTACTGCATCCCTCACTACCACCCATTGACGAATTCACACGGAAATTGCGTCGCTATGAAATACGAGTACTATGTGTTAGAAGACATTTCCTTCTAAATCGAGTAACGTTTCTATGGAAACGACAGGATTTTCCTTTGGGATACGACAATCACATTTTCGATCCACTAATCCTTCTTTACTGCATCCCTCACTCCCACACATTGACGAATTCACACGGAAATTGCGTCGCTATGAAATACGAGTACTATGTGTTCTAAGACAATTCCTTCTAAATCGAGTAACGTTTCAATGGAAACGACAGGATTTTCTTTTGGGATACGACAATCTCATTTCCGATCCACTAATCCTTCTTTACTGCATCCCTCACTCCCACACATTGACGAATTCACACGGAAATTCCGTCGCTATGAAATACGAGTACTATGTGTTAGAAGACATTTCCTTCTAAATCGAGTAACGTTTCTATGGAAACGACAGGATTTTCTTTTGGGATACGACAATCTCATTTCCGATCCAGTAATCCTTCTTTACTGCATCCCTCACTCCCAAACATTGACGAATTCACACGGAAATTGCGTCGCTATGAAATACTATGTGTTAGAAGACATTTCCTTCTTAATCGAGTAACGTTTCTATGGAAACGACAGGATTTTCTTTTGGGATACGAGAATCTCATTTCCGATCCACTAATCCTTCTGTACTGCATCCCTCACTCCCACACATTGACGAATTCACACGGAAATTGCGTCGCTATGAAATACGAGTACTATGTGTTAGAAGACATTTCCTTCTAAATCGAGTAACGTTTCTATGGAAACGACAGGATTTTCTTTTGGGATACGACAATCACATTTCCGATCCACTAATCCTTCTTTACTGCATCCCTCACTCCCAAACATTGACGACTTCACACGGAAATTCCGTCGCTATGAAATACTATGTGTTCTAAGACATTTCCTTCTAAATCGAGTAACGTTTCTATGAAAACGACAGGATTTTCTTTTGGGATACGACAATCTCATTTCCTAACCACTAATCCTTCTTTACTTCATCCCTCACTCCCACACATTGACGAATTCACACGGAAATTGCGTCGCTATGAAATACGAGTACTATGTGTTCTGAGACATTTCCGTCTAAATCGAGTAACGTTTCTATGGAAACGACAGGATTTTCTTTTGGGATACGACAATCACATTTCCGATCCACTAATCCTTCTTTACTGCATCCCTCACTCGCACACATTGACGAATTCACACGGAAATTCCGTCCCTATGAAATACGCGTACTATGTGTTCTAAGTCATTTCCTTCTAAATCGAGTAACGTTTCTATGGAAACGACAGGATTTTCTTTTGGGATACGACAATCTCATTTCCGATCCAGTAATCCTTCTTTACTGCATCCCTCACTCCCAAACATTGACGAATTCACACGGAAATTGCGTCGCTATGAAATACTATGTGTTAGAAGACATTTCCTTCTTAATCGAGTAACGTTTCTATGGAAACGACAGGATTTTCTTTTGGGATACGACAATCACATTACGGTTCCACTAATCCTTCTTTACTGCATCCCTTACTCCCACACATTGACGAATTCACACGGAAATTGCGACGCTATGAAATACGAGTACTATGTGTTCTAAGTCATTTCCTTCTAAATCGAGTAACGTTTCCATGGAAACGAGAGAATTTTCTTTTGGGATACGACAATCACATTTCCGATCCACTAATCCTTCTTTACTGCATCCCTCACTCCCAAACATTGACGAATTCACACGGAAATTCCGTCGCTATGAAATACTATGTGTTCTAAGACATTTCCTTCTAAATCGAGTAACATTTCTATGGAAACGACAGGATTTTCTTTTGGGAATCGACAATCTCATTTCCGATCCACTAATCCTTCTTTACAGCATCCCTCACTCCCAAACATTGACGAATTCACACGGAAATTGCGTCGCTATGAAATACTATGTGTTAGAAGAAATTTCCTTCTAAATCGAGTAACGTTTCTATGGAAACGACAGGACTTTCTTTTGGGATACGACAATCGCATTTCCGATCCACTAATCCTTCTTTACTGCATCCCTCACTCCCACACATTGACGAATTCACACGGAAATTGCGTCGCTATGAAATACGAGTACTATGTGTTCTAAGATATTTCCTTCTAAATCGAATAACGTTTCTATGGAAACGACAGGATTTTCTTTTCGGATACGACAATCACATTTCCGATGCACTAATCCTTCTTTACTGCATCCCTAACATTGACGAATTCACACGGAAATTCCGTCGCTATGAAATACTATGTGTTCTAAGACATTTCCTTCTAAATCGAGTAACGTTTCTATGGAAACGACAGGATTTTCTTTTGGGATACGACAATCTCATTTCCGATCAACTAATCCTTCTTTACTGCATCCCTCACTCCCACACATTGACGAATTCTCACGGAAATTGCGTCGCTATGAAATACGAGTACTATGTGTTCTAAGACATTTCCTTCTAATTCGAGTAACGTTTCTATGGAAACGACAGGATTTTCTTTTGGGATACCACAATCACATTTCCGATCCACTAATCCTTCTTTACTGCATCCCTCACTCCCAAACATTGACGAATTCACACGGAAATTCCGTCGCTATGAAATACTATGTGTTCTAAGACATTTCCTTCTAAATCGAGTAACGTTTCTATGGAAACGACAGGATTTTCTTTTGGGATACGACAATCTCATTTCCGATCCACTAATCCTTCTTTACTGCATCCCTCACTCCCACACATTGACGAATTCACACGGATATTGCGTCGCTATGAAATACGAGTACTATGTGTTCTAAGACATTTCCTTCTAAATCGAGTAACGTTTCTATGGAAACGACAGGATTTTCTTTTGGGATACGACAATCACATTTCCGATCCACTAATCCTTCTTTACTGCATCCCTCACTCCCAAACATTGACGAATTCACACGGAAATTCCGTCACTATGAAATACTATGTGTTCTAAGACATTTCCTTCTAAATCGAGTAACGTTTCTATGGAAACGACAGAATTTTCCTTTGGGATACGACAATCACATTTCCGATCCACTAATCCTTCTTTACTGCATCCGTCACTCCCAAACATTGACGAATTCACACGGAAATTCCGTCGCTATGAAATACTATGTGTTCTAAAACATTTCCTTCTAAATCGAGTAACGTTTCTATGGAAACGACAGGATTTTCCTTTGGGATACGACAATCACATTTCCGATCCACTAATCCTTCTTTACTGCATCCCTCACTCCCACACATTGACGAATTCACACGGAAATTGCGTCGCTATGAAATACGAGTACTATGTGTTCTAAGATAATTCCTTCTAAATCGAGTAACGTTTCAATGGAAACGACGGGATTTTCTTTTGGGATACGACAATCTCATTTCCGATCCACTAATCCTTCTTTACTGCATCCCTCACTCCCACACATTGACGAATTCACACGGAAATTCCGTCGCTATGAAATACGAGTACTATGTGTTAGAAGACATTTCCTTCTAAATCGAGTAACGTTTCTATGGAAACGACAGGATTTTCTTTTGGGATACGACAATCTCATTTCCGATCCAGTAATCCTTCTTTACTGCATCCCTCACTCCCAAACACTGGCGAATACACACGGAAATTGCGTCGCTATGAAATACTATGTGTTAGAAGACATTTCCTTCTTAATCGAGTAACGTTTCTATGGAAACGACAGGATTTTCTTTTGGGATACGACAATCACATTTCCGATACACTAATCCTTCTTTACTGCATACCTCACTCCCACACATTGACGAAATCACACGGAAATTGCGACGCTATGAAATACGAGTACTTTGTGTTCTAAGTCATTTCCTTCTAAATCGAGTAACGTTTCCATGGAAACGACAGGATTTTCTTTTGGGATACGACAATCTCATTTCCGATCCGGTAATCCTTCTTTACTGCATCCCTCACTCCCAAACATTGACGAATTCACACGGAAATTGCGTCGCTATGAAATACTATGTGTTAGAAGACATTTCCTTCTTAATCGAGTAACGTTTCTATGGAAACGACAGGATTTTCTTTTGGGATACGAGAATCTCATTTCCGATCCACTAATCCTTCTGTACTGCATCCCTCACTCCCACACATTGACGAATTCACACGGAAATTGCGTCGCTATGAAATACGAGTACTATGTGTTAGAAGACATTTCCTTCTAAATCGAGTAACGTTTCTATGGAAACGACAGGATTTTCTTTTGGGATACGACAATCACATTTCCGATCCACTAATCCTTCTTTACTGCATCCCTCACTCCCAAACATTGACGACTTCACACGGAAATTCCGTCGCTATGAAATACTATGTGTTCTAAGACATTTCCTTCTAAATCGAGTAACGTTTCTATGAAAACGACAGGATTTTCTTTTGGGATACGACAATCTCATTTCCTAACCACTAATCCTTCTTTACTTCATCCCTCACTCACACACATTGACGAATTCACACGGAAATTGCGTCGCTATGAAATACGAGTACTATGTGTTCTGAGACATTTCCGTCTAAATCGAGTAACGTTTCTATGGAAACGACAGGATTTTCTTTTGGGATACGACAATCACATTTCCGATCCACTAATCCTTCTTTACTGCATCCCTCACTCGCACACATTGACGAATTCACACGGAAATTCCGTCCCTATGAAATACGCGTACTATGTGTTCTAAGTCATTTCCTTCTAAATCGAGTAACGTTTCTATGGAAACGACAGGATTTTCTTTTGGGATACGACAATCTCATTTCCGATCCAGTAATCCTTCTTTACTGCATCCCTCACTCCCAAACATTGACGAATTCACACGGAAATTGCGTCGCTATGAAATACAATGTGTTAGAAGACATTTCCTTCTTAATCGAGTAACGTTTCTATGGAAACGACAGGATTTTCTTTTGGGATACGACAATCACATTACGGTTCCGCTAATCCTTCTTTACTGCATCCCTTACTCCCACACATTGACGAATTCACACGGAAATTGCGACGCTATGAAATACGAGTACTATGTGTTCTAAGTCATTTCCTTCTAAATCGAGTAACGTTTCCATGGAAACGAGAGAATTTTCTTTTGGGATACGACAATCACATTTCCGATCC
The DNA here is from genome assembly GCF_023864345.2 of Schistocerca serialis cubense. Classification (NCBI taxonomy): domain Eukaryota; kingdom Metazoa; phylum Arthropoda; class Insecta; order Orthoptera; family Acrididae; genus Schistocerca; species Schistocerca serialis. Next base: position 2,628,594 of record NC_064644.1, read on the forward strand.
ACTAATCCTTCTTTACTGCATCCCTCACTCCCAAACATTGACGAATTCACACGGAAATTCCGTCGCTATGAAATACTATGTGTTCTAAGACATTTCCTTCTAAATCGAGTAACATTTCTATGGAAACGACAGGATTTTCTTTTGGGAATCGACAATCTCATTTCCGATCCACTAATCCTTCTGTACTGCATCCCTCACTCCCACACATTGACGAATTCACACATAAATTGCGTCGCTATGAAATACGAGTACTATGTGTTCTAAGATATTTCCTTCTAAATCGAATAACGTTTCTATGGAAACGACAGGATTTTCTTTTCGGATACGACAATCACATTTCCGATGCACTAATCCTTCTTTACTGCATCCCTAACATTGACGAATTCACACGGAAATTCCGTCGCTATGAAATACTATGTGTTCTAAGACATTTCCTTCTAAATCGAGTAACGTTTCTATGGAAACGACAGAATTTTCCTTTGGGATACGACAATCACATTTCCGATCCACTAATCCTTCTTTACTGCATCCGTCACTCCCAAACATTGACGAATTCACACGGAAATTCCGTCGCTATGAAATACTATGTGTTCTAAAACATTTCCTTCTAAATCGAGTAACGTTTCTATGGAAACGACAGGATTTTCCTTTGGGATACGACAATCACATTTCCGATCCACTAATCCTTCTTTACTGCATCCCTCACTCCCACACATTGACGAATTCACACGGAAATTGCGTCGCTATGAAATACGAGTACTATGTGTTCTAAGATAATTCCTTCTAAATCGAGTAACGTTTCAATGGAAACGACGGGATTTTCTTTTGGGATACGACAATCTCATTTCCGATCCACTAATCCTTCTTTACTGCATCCCTCACTCCCACACATTGACGAATTCACACGGAAATTCCGTCGCTATGAAATACGAGTACTATGTGTTAGAAGACATTTCCTTCTAAATCGAGTAACGTTTCTATGGAAACGACAGGATTTTCTTTTGGGATACGACAATCTCATTTCCGATCCAGTAATCCTTCTTTACTGCATCCCTCACTCCCAAACACTGGCGAATACACACGGAAATTGCGTCGCTATGAAATACTATGTGTTAGAAGACATTTCCTTCTTAATCGAGTAACGTTTCTATGGAAACGACAGGATTTTCTTTTGGGATACGACAATCACATTTCCGATACACTAATCCTTCTTTACTGCATCCCTCACTCCCACACATTGACGAAATCACACGGAAATTGCGACGCTATGAAATACGAGTACTTTGTGTTCTAAGTCATTTCCTTCTAAATCGAGTAACGTTTCCATGGAAACGACAGGATTTTCTTTTGGGGTACGACAATCACATTTCCGATCCACTAATCCTTCTTTACTGCATCCCTCACTACCAAACATTGACGAATTCACACGGAAATTCCGTCGCTATGAAATACTATGTGTTCTAAGACATTTCCTTCTAAATCGAGTAACGTTTCTATGGAAACGACAGGATTTTCCTTTGGGATACGACAATCACATTTCCGATCCACTAATCCTTCTTTACTGCATCCCTCACTCCCACACATTGACGAATTCACACGGAAATTGCGTCGCTATGAAATACGAGTACTATGTGTTCTAAGACAATTCCTTCTAAATCGAGTAACGTTTCTATGGAAACGACAGGATTTTCTTTTGGGATACGACAATCTCATTTCCGACCACTAGTCCTTCTTTACTGCATCCCTCACTCCCACACATTGACGAATTCACACGGAAATTCCGTCGCTATGAAATACGAGTACTATGTGTTAGAAGACATTTCCTTCTAAATCGAGTAACGTTTCTATGGAAACGACAGGATTTTCTTTTGGGATACGAGAATCTCATTTCCGATCCACGAATCCTTCTTTACTGCATCCCTCACTACCACACATTGACGAAGTCACACGGAAATTGCGTCGCTATGAAATACGAGTACTATGTGTTAGAAGACATTTCCTTCTAAATCGAGTAACGTTTCTATGGAAACGACAGGATTTTCTTTTGGGATACGACAATCTCATATCCGATCCACTAATCCTTCTTTACTGCATCCCTCACTCCCACACATTGACGAATTCACACGGAAATTCCGTCGCTATGAAATACGAGTACTATGTGTTAGAAGACATTTCCTTCTAAATCGAGTAACGTTTCTATGGAAACGACAGGATTTTCTTTTGGGATACGAGAATCTCATTTCCGATCCACTAATCCTTCTGTACTGCATCCCTCACTCCCACACATTGACGAATTCACACGGAAATTGCGTCGCTATGAAATACGAGTACTATGTGTTAGAAGACATTTCCTTCTAAATCGAGTAACGTTTCTATGGAAACGACAGGATTTTCTTTTGGGATACGACAATCACATTTCCGATCCACTAATCCTTCTTTACTGCATCCCTCACTCCCAAACATTGACGACTTCACACGGAAATTCCGTCGCTATGAAATACTATGTGTTCTAAGACATTTCCTTCTAAATCGAGTAACGTTTCTATGAAAACGACAGGATTTTCTTTTGGGATACGACAATCTCATTTCCTAACCACTAATCCTTCTTTACTTCATCCCTCACTCCCACACATTGACGAATTCACACGGAAATTGCGTCGCTATGAAATACGAGTACTATGTGTTCTGAGACATTTCCGTCTAAATCGAGTAACGTTTCTATGGAAACGACAGGATTTTCTTTTGGGATACGACAATCACATTTCCGATCCACTAATCCTTCTTTACTGCATCCCTCACTCGCACACATTGACGAATTCACACGGAAATTCCGTCCCTATGAAATACGCGTACTATGTGTTCTAAGTCATTTCCTTCTGAATCGAGTAACGTTTCTATGGAAACGACAGGATTTTCTTTTGGGATACGACAATCTCATTTCCGATCCAGTAATCCTTCTTTACTGCATCCCTCACTCCCAAACATTGACGAATTCACACGGAAATTGCGTCGCTATGAAATACTATGTGTTAGAAGACATTTCCTTCTTAATCGAGTAACGTTTCTATGGAAACGACAGGATTTTCTTTTGGGATACGACAATCACATTACGGTTCCACTAATCCTTCTTTACTGCATCCCTTACTCCCACACATTGACGAATTCACACGGAAATTGCGACGCTATGAAATACGAGTACTATGTGTTCTAAGTCATTTCCTTCTAAATCGAGTAACGTTTCCATGGAAACGAGAGAATTTTCTTTTGGGATACGACAATCACATTTCCGATCCACTAATCCTTCTTTACTGCATCCCTCACTCCCAAACATTGACGAATTCACACGGAAATTCCGTCGCTATGAAATACTATGTGTTCTAAGACATTTCCTTCTAAATCGAGTAACATTTCTATGGAAACGACAGGATTTTCTTTTGGGAATCGACAATCTCATTTCCGATCCACTAATCCTTCTTTACAGCATCCCTCACTCCCAAACATTGACGAATTCACACGGAAATTGCGTCGCTATGAAATACTATGTGTTAGAAGAAATTTCCTTCTAAATCGAGTAACGTTTCTATGGAAACGACAGGACTTTCTTTTGGGATACGACAATCGCATTTCCGATCCACTAATCCTTCTTTACTGCATCCCTCACTCCCACACATTGACGAATTCACACGGAAATTGCGTCGCTATGAAATACGAGTACTATGTGTTCTAAGATATTTCCTTCTAAATCGAATAACGTTTCTATGGAAACGACAGGATTTTCTTTTCGGATACGACAATCACATTTCCGATGCACTAATCCTTCTTTACAGCATCCCTAACATTGACGAATTCACACGGAAATTCCGTCGCTATGAAATACTATGTGTTCTAAGACATTTCCTTCTAAATCGAGTAACGTTTCTATGGAAACGACAGGATTTTCTTTTGGGATACGACAATCTCATTTCCGATCAACTAATCCTTCTTTACTGCATCCCTCACTCCCACACATTGACGAATTCTCACGGAAATTGCGTCGCTATGAAATACGAGTACTATGTGTTCTAAGACATTTCCTTCTAATTCGAGTAACGTTTCTATGGAAACGACAGGATTTTCTTTTGGGATACCACAATCACATTTCCGATCCACTAATCCTTCTTTACTGCATCCCTCACTCCCAAACATTGACGAATTCACACGGAAATTCCGTCGCTATGAAATACTATGTGTTCTAAGACATTTCCTTCTAAATCGAGTAACGTTTCTATGGAAACGACAGGATTTTCTTTTGGGATACGACAATCTCATTTCCGATCCACTAATCCTTCTTTACTGCATCCCTCACTCCCACACATTGACGAATTCACACGGATATTGCGTCGCTATGAAATACGAGTACTATGTGTTCTAAGACATTTCCTTCTAAATCGAGTAACGTTTCTATGGAAACGACAGGATTTTCTTTTGGGATACGACAATCACATTTCCGATCCACTAATCCTTCTTTACTGCATCCCTCACTCCCAAACATTGACGAATTCACACGGAAATTCCGTCGCTATGAAATACTATGTGTTCTAAGACATTTCCTTCTAAATCGAGTAACGTTTCTATGGAAACGACAGAATTTTCCTTTGGGATACGACAATCACATTTCCGATCCACTAATCCTTCTTTACTGCATCCGTCACTCCCAAACATTGACGAATTCACACGGAAATTCCGTCGCTATGAAATACTATGTGTTCTAAAACATTTCCTTCTAAATCGAGTAACGTTTCTATGGAAACGACAGGATTTTCCTTTGGGATACGACAATCACATTTCCGATCCACTAATCCTTCTTTACTGCATCCCTCACTCCCACACATTGACGAATTCACACGGAAATTGCGTCGCTATGAAATACGAGTACTATGTGTTCTAAGATAATTCCTTCTAAATCGAGTAACGTTTCAATGGAAACGACGGGATTTTCTTTTGGGATACGACAATCTCATTTCCGATCCACTAATCCTTCTTTACTGCATCCCTCACTCCCACACATTGACGAATTCACACGGAAATTCCGTCGCTATGAAATACGAGTACTATGTGTTAGAAGACATTTCCTTCTAAATCGAGTAACGTTTCTATGGAAACGACAGGATTTTCTTTTGGGATACGACAATCTCATTTCCGATCCAGTAATCCTTCTTTACTGCATCCCTCACTCCCAAACACTGGCGAATACACACGGAAATTGCGTCGCTATGAAATACTATGTGTTAGAAGACATTTCCTTCTTAATCGAGTAACGTTTCTATGGAAACGACAGGATTTTCTTTTGGGATACGACAATCACATTTCCGATACACTAATCCTTCTTTACTGCATCCCTCACTCCCACACATTGACGAAATCACACGGAAATTGCGACGCTATGAAATACGAGTACTTTGTGTTCTAAGTCATTTCCTTCTAAATCGAGTAACGTTTCCATGGAAACGACAGGATTTTCTTTTGGGGTACGACAATCACATTTCCGATCCACTAATCCTTCTTTACTGCATCCCTCACTACCAAACATTGACGAATTCACACGGAAATTCCGTCGCTATGAAATACTATGTGTTCTAAGACATTTCCTTCTAAATCGAGTAACGTTTCTATGGAAACGACAGGATTTTCCTTTGGGATACGACAATCACATTTCCGATCCACTAATCCTTCTTTACTGCATCCCTCACTCCCACACATTGACGAATTCACACGGAAATTGCGTCGCTATGAAATACGAGTACTATGTGTTCTAAGACAATTCCTTCTAAATCGAGTAACGTTTCTATGGAAACGACAGGATTTTCTTTTGGGATACGACAATCTCATTTCCGACCACTAATCCTTCTTTACTGCATCCCTCACTCCCACACATTGACGAATTCACACGGAAATTCCGTCGCTATGAAATACGAGTACTATGTGTTAGAAGACATTTCCTTCTAAATCGAGTAACGTTTCTATGGAAACGACAGGATTTTCTTTTTGGATACGAGAATCTCATTTCCGATCCACGAATCCTTCTTTACTGCATCCCTCACTACCACACATTGACGAAGTCACACGGAAATTGCGTCGCTATGAAATACGAGTACTATGTGTTAGAAGACATTTCCTTCTAAATCGAGTAACGTTTCTATGGAAACGACAGGATTTTCTTTTGGGATACGACAATCTCATATCCGATCCACTAATCCTTCTTTACTGCATCCCTCACTCCCACACATTGACGAATTCACACGGAAATTCCGTCGTTATGAAATACGAGTACTATGTGTTAGAAGACATTTCCTTCTAAATCGAGTAACGTTTCTATGGAAACGACAGGATTTTCTTTTGGGATACGACAATCTCATTTCCGATCCAGTAATCCTTCTTTACTGCATCCCTCACTCCCAAACATTGACGAATTCACACGGAAATTGCGTCGCTATGAAATACTATGTGTTAGAAGACATTTCCTTCTTAATCGAGTAACGTTTCTATGGAAACGACAGGATTTTCTTTTGGGATACGACAATCACATTTCCGATCCACTAATCCTTCTTTACTGCATCCCTCACTCCCACACATTGACGAATTCACACGGAAATTGCGACGCTATGAAATACGAGTACTATGTGTTCTAAGTCATTTCCTTCTAAATCGAGTAACGTTTCCATGGAAACGACAGGATTTTCTTTTGGGGTACGACAATCACATTTCCGATCCACTAATCCTTCTTTACTGCATCCCTCACTCCCAAACATTGACGAATTCACACGGAAATTCCGTCGCTATGAAATACTATGTGTTCTAAGACATTTCCTTCTAAATCGAGTAACGTTTCTATGGAAACGACAGGATTTTCCTTTGGTATACGACAATCACATTTCCGATCCACTAATCCTTCTTTACTGCATCCCTCACTCCCACACATTGACGAATTCACACGGAAATTGCGTCGCTATGGAATACGAGTACTATGTGTTCTAAGACAATTCCTTCTAAATCGAGTAACGTTTCTATGGAAACGACAGGATTTTCTTTTGGGATACGACAATCTTATTTCCGATCCACTAATCCTTCTTTACTGCATCCCTCACTCCCACACATTGACGAATTCACACGGAAATTCCGTCGCTATGAAATACGAGTACTGTGTGTTAGAAGACATTTCTTTCTAAATTGAGTAACGTTTCTATGGAAACGACAGGATTTTCTTTTGGGATACGAGAATCTCATTTCCGATCCACTAATCCTTATTTACTGCATCCCTCACTACCACCCATTGACGAATTCACACGGAAATTGCGTCGCTATGAAATACGAGTACTATGTGTTAGAAGACATTTCCTTCTAAATCGAGTAACGTTTCTATGGAAACGACAGGATTTTCCTTTGGGATACGACAATCACATTTCCGATCCACTAATCCTTCTTTACTGCATCCCTCACTCCCACACAATGACGAATTCACACGGAAATTGCGTCGCTATGAAATACGAGTACTATGTGTTCTAAGACAATTCCTTCTAAATCGAGTAACGTTTCAATGGAAACGACAGGATTTTCTTTTGGGATACGACAATCTCATTTCCGATCCACTAATCCTTCTTTACTGCATCCCTCACTCCCACACATTGACGAATTCACACGGAAATTCCGTCGCTATGAAATACGAGTACTATGTGTTAGAAGACATTTCCTTCTAAATCGAGTAACGTTTCTATGGAAACGACAGGATTTTCTTTTGGGATACGACAATCTCATTTCCGATCCAGTAATCCTTCTTTACTGCATCCCTCACTCCCAAACATTGACGAATTCACACGGAAATTGCGTCGCTATGAAATACTATGTGTTAGAAGACATTTCCTTCTTAATCGAGTAACGTTTCTATGGAAACGACAGGATTTTCTTTTGGGATACGAGAATCTCATTTCCGATCCACTAATCCTTCTGTACTGCATCCCTCACTCCCACACATTGACGAATTCACACGGAAATCGCGTCGCTATGAAATACGAGTACTATGTGTTAGAAGACATTTCCTTCTAAATCGAGTAACGTTTCTATGGAAACGACAGGACTTTCTTTTGGGATACGACAATCGCATTTCCGATCCACTAATCCTTCTTTACTGCATCCCTCACTCCCACACATTGACGAATTCACACGGAAATTGCGTCGCTATGAAATACGAGTACTATGTGTTCTAAGACAATTCCTTCTAAATCGAGTAACGTTTCTATGGAAACGACAGGATTTTCTTTTGGGATACGACAATCTCATTTCCGACCACTAATCCTTCTTTACTGCATCCCTCACTCCCACACATTGACGAATTCACACGGAAATTGCGTCGCTATGAAATACGAGTACTATGTGTTCTGAGACATTTCCGTCTAAATCGAGTAACGTTTCTATGGAAACGACAGGATTTTCTTTTGGGATACGACAATCACATTTCCGATCCACTAATCCTTCTTTACTGCATCCCTCACTCGCACACATTGACGAATTCACACGGAAATTCCGTCGCTATGAAATACGCGTACTATGTGTTCTAAGACATTTCCTTCTAAATCGAGTAACGTTTCTATGGAAACGACAGGATTTTCTTTTGGGATACGACAATCTCATTTCCGATCCAGTAATCCTTCTTTACTGCATCCCTCACTCCCAAACATTGACGAATTCACACGGAAATTGCGTCGCTATGAAATACTATGTGTTAGAAGACATTTCCTTCTTAATCGAGTAACGTTTCTATGGAAACGACAGGATTTTCTTTTGGGATACGACAATCACATTACGATTCCACTAATCCTTCTTTACTGCATCCCTCACTCCCACACATTGACGAATTCACACGGAAATTGCGACGCTATGAAATTCGAGTACTATGTGTTCTAAGTCATTTCCTTCTAAATCGAGTAACGTTTCCATGGAAACGACAGGATTTTCTTTTGGGATACGACAATCACATTTCCGATCCACTAATCCTTCTTTACTGCATCCCTCACTCCCAAACATTGACGAATTCACACGGAAATTCCGTCGCTATGAAATACTATGTGTTCTAAGACATTTCCTTCTAAATCGAGTAACATTTCTATGGAAACGACAGGATTTTCTTTTGGGAATCGACAATCTCATTTCCGAATCACTAATCCTTCTTTACAGCATCCCTCACTCCCAAACATTGACGAATTCACACGGAAATTGCGTCGCTATGAAATACTATGTGTTAGAAGAAATTTCCTTCTAAATCGAGTAACGTTTCTATGGAAACGACAGGACTTTCTTTTGGGATACGACAATCGCATTTCCGATCCACTAATCCTTCTTTACTGCATCCCTCACTCCCACACATTGACGAATTCACACGGAAATTGCGTCGCTATGAAATACGAGTACTATGTGTTCTAAGACAATTCCTTCTAAATCGAGTAACGTTTCTATGGAAACGACAGGATTTTCTTTTGGGATACGACAATCTCATTTCCGACCACTAATCCTTCTTTACTGCATCCCTCACTCCCACACATTGACGAATTCACACGGAAATTCCGTCGCTATGAAATACGAGTACTATGTGTTAGAAGACATTTCCTTCTAAATCGAGTAACGTTTCTATGGAAACGACAGGATTTTCTTTTGGGATACGAGAATCTCATTTCCGATCCACGAATCCTTCTTTACTGCATCCCTCACTACCACACATTGACGAAGTCACACGGAAATTGCGTCGCTATGAAATACGAGTACTATGTGTTAGAAGACATTTCCTTCTAAATCGAGTAACGTTTCTATGGAAACGACAGGATTTTCTTTTGGGATACGACAATCTCATTTCCGATCCACTAATCCTTCTTTACTGCATCCCTCACTCCCACACACTGACGAATTCACACGGAAATTGCGTCGCTATGTAATACGAGTACTATGTGTTCTAAGACAATTCCTTCTAAATCGAGTAACGTTTCAATGGAAACGACAGGATTTTCTTTTGGGATACGACAATCTCATTTCCGATCCACTAATCCTTCTTTACTGCATCCCTCACTCCCACACATTGACGAATTCACACGGAAATTCCGTCGCTATGAAATACGAGTACTATGTGTTAGAAGACATTTCCTTCTAAATCGAGTAACGTTTCTATGGAAACGACAGGATTTTCTTTTGGGATACGACAATCACAGTTCCGATCCACTAATCCTTCTTTACTGCATCCCTCACTCCCAAACATTGACGACTTCACACGGAAATTCCGTCGCTATGAAATATTATGTGTTCTAAGACATTTCCTTCTAAATCGAGTAACGTTTCTATGAAAACGACAGGATTTTCTTTTGGGATACGACAATCTCATTTCCTAACCACTAATCCTTCTTTACTGCATCCCTCACTCCCACACATTGACGAATTCACACGGAAATTGCGTCGCTATGAAATACGAGTACTATGTGTTCTGAGACATTTCCGTCTAAATCGAGTAACGTTTCTATGGAAACGACAGGATTTTCTTTTGGGATACGACAATCACATTTCCGATCCACTAATCCTTCTTTACTGCATACCTCACTCGCACACATTGACGAATTCACACGGAAATTCCGTCGCTATGAAATACGCGTACTATGTGTTCTAAGACATTTCCTTCTAAATCGAGTAACGTTTCTATGGAAACGACAGGATTTTCTTTTGGGATACGACAATCTCATTTCCGATCCAGTAATCCTTCTTTACTGCATCCCTCACTCCCAAACATTGACGAATTCACACGGAAATTGCGTCGCTATGAAATACTATGTGTTAGAAGACATTTCCTTCTTAATCGAGTAACGTTTCTATGGAAACGACAGGATTTTCTTTTGGGATACGACAATCACATTACGATTCCACTAATCCTTCTTTACTGCATCCCTCACTCCCACACATTGACGAATTCACACGGAAATTGCGACGCTATGAAATACGAGTACTATGTGTTCTAAGTCATTTCCTTCTAAATCGAGTAACGTTTCCATGGAAACGACAGGATTTTCTCTTGGGATACGACAATCACATTTCCGATCCACTAATCCTTCTTTACTGCATCCCTCACTCCCAAACATTGACGAATTCACACGGAAATTCCGTCGCTATGAAATACTATGTGTTCTAAGACATTTCCTTCTAAATCGAGTAACATTTCTATGGAAACGACAGGATTTTCTTTTGGGAATCGACAATCTCATTTCCGAATCACTAATCCTTCTTTACAGCATCCCTCACTCCCAAACATTGACGAATTCACACGGAAATTGCGTCGCTATGAAATACTATGTGTTAGAAGATGTTTCCTTCTAAATCGAGTAACGTTTCTATGGAAACGACAGGACTTTCTTTTGGGATACGACAATCGCATTTCCGATCCACTAATCCTTCTTTACTGCATCCCTCACTCCCACACATTGACGAATTCACACGGAAATTGCGTCGCTATGAAATACGAGTACTATGTGTTCTAAGACAATTCCTTCTAAATCGAGTAACGTTTCTATGGAAACGACAGGATTTTCTTTTGGGATACGACAATCTCATTTCCGTCCACTAATCCTCTTTACTGCATCCCTCACTCCCACACATTGACGAATTCACACGGAAATTCCGTCGCTATGAAATACGAGTACTATGTGTTAGAAGACATTTCCTTCTAAATCGAGTAACGTTTCTATGGAAACGACAGGATTTTCTTTTGGGATACGAGAATCTCATTTCCGATCCACGAATCCTTCTTTACTGCATCCCTCACTACCACACATTGACGAAGTCACACGGAAATTGCGTCGCTATGAAATACGAGTACTATGTGTTAGAAGACATTTCCTTCTAAATCGAGTAACGTTTCTATGGAAACGACAGGATTTTCTTTTGGGATACGACAATCTCATTTCCGATCCACTAATCCTTCTTTACTGCATCCCTCACTCCCACACATTGACGAATTCACACGGAAATTGCGTCGCTATGAAATACGAGTACTATGTGTTCTAAGACAATTCCTTCTAAATCGAGTAACGTTTCAATGGAAACGACAGGATTTTCTTTTGGGATACGACAATCTCATTTCCGATCCACTAATCCTTCTTTACTGCATCCCTCACTCCCACACATTGACGAATTCACACGGAAATTCCGTCGCTATGAAATACGAGTACTATGTGTTAGAAGACATTTCCTTCTAAATCGAGTAACGTTTCTATGGAAACGACAGGATTTTCTTTTGGGATACGACAATCTCATTTCCGATCCAGTAATCCTTCTTTACTGCATCCCTCACTCCCAAACATTGACGAATTCACACGGAAATTGCGTCGCTATGAAATACTATGTGTTAGAAGACATTTTCTTCTTAATCGAGTAACGTTTCTATGGAAACGACAGAATTTTCTTTTGGGATACGAGAATCTCATTTCCGATCCACTAATCCTTCTGTACTGCATCCCTCACTCCCACACATTGACGAATTCACACGGAAATTGCGTCGCTATGAAATACGAGTACTATGTGTTAGAAGACATTTCCTTCTAAATCGAGTAACGTTTCTATGGAAACGACAGGATTTTCTTTTGGGATACGACAATCACAGTTCCGATCCACTAATCCTTCTTTACTGCATCCCTCACTCCCAAACATTGACGACTTCACACGGAAATTCCGTCGCTATGAAATATTATGTGTTCTAAGACATTTCCTTCTAAATCGAGTAACGTTTCTATGAAAACGACAGGATTTTCTTTTGGGATACGACAATCTCATTTCCTAACCACTAATCCTTCTTTACTGCATCCCTCACTCCCACACATTGACGAATTCACACGGAAATTGCGTCGCTATGAAATACGAGTACTATGTGTGCTGAGACATTTCCGTCTAAATCGAGTAACGTTTCTATGGAAACGACAGGATTTTCTTTTGGGATACGACAATCACATTTCCGATCCACTAATCCTTCTTTACTGCATCCCTCACTCGCACACATTGACGAATTCACACGGGAATTCCGTCGCTATGAAATACGCGTACTATGTGTTCTAAGACATTTCCTTCTAAATCGAGTAACGTTTCTATGGAAACGACAGGATTTTCTTTTGGGATACGACAATCTCATTTCAGATCCAGTAATCCTTCTTTACTGCATCCCTCACTCCCAAACATTGACGAATTCACACGGAAATTGCGTCGCTATGAAATACTATGTGTTAGAAGACATTTCCTTCTTAATCGAGTAACGTTTCTATGGAAACGACAGGATTTTCTTTTGGGATACGACAATCACATTACGATTCCACTAATCCTTCTTTACTGCATCCCTCACTCCCACACATTGACGAATTCACACGGAAATTGCGACGCTATAAAATACGAGTACTATGTGTTCTAAGTCATTTCCTTCTAAATCGAGTAACGTTTCCATGGAAACGACAGGATTTTCTTTTGGGATACGACAATCACATTTCCGATCCACTAATCCTTCTTTACTGCATCCCTCACTCCCAAACATTGACGAATTCACACGGAAATTCCGTCGCTATGAAATACTATGTGTTCTAAGACATTTCCTTCTAAATCGAGTAACATTTCTATGGAAACGACAGGATTTTCTTTTGGGAATCGACAATCTCATTTCCGAATCACTAATCCTTCTTTACAGCATCCCTCACTCCCAAACATTGACGAATTCACACGGAAATTGCGTCGCTATGAAATACTATGTGTTAGAAGAAATTTCCTTCTAAATCGAGTAACGTTTCTATGGAAACGACAGGACTTTCTTTTGGGATACGACAATCGCATTTCCGATCCACTAATCCTTCTTTACTGCATCCCTCACTCCCACACATTGACGAATTCACACGGAAATTGCGTCGCTATGAAATACGAGTACTATGTGTTCTAAGACAATTTCTTCTAAATCGAGTAACGTTTCTATGGAAACGACAGGATTTTCTTTTGGGATATGACAATCTCATTTCCGACCACTAATCCTTCTTTACTGCATCCCTCACTCCCACACATTGACGAATTCACACGGAAATTCCGTCGCTATGAAATACGAGTACTATGTGTTAGAAGACATTTCCTTCTAAATCGAGTAACGTTTCTATGGAAACGACAGGATTTTCTTTTGGGATACGAGAATCTCATTTCCGATCCACGAATCCTTCTTTACTGCATCCCTCACTACCACACATTGACGAAGTCACACGGAAATTGCGTCGCTATGAAATACGAGTACTATGTGTTAGAAGACATTTCCTTCTAAATCGAGTAACGTTTCTATGGAAACGACAGGATTTTCTTTTGGGATACGACAATCTCATTTCCGATCCACTAATCCTTCTTTACTGCATCCCTCACTCCCACACATTGACGAATTCACACGGAAATTCCGTCGCTATGAAATACGAGTACTATGTGTTAGAAGACATTTCCTTCTAAATCGAGTAACGTTTCTATGGAAACGACAGGATTTTCTTTTGGGATACGACAATCTCATTTCCGATCCAGTAATCCTTCTTTACTGCATCCCTCACTCCCAAACATTGACGAATTCACACGGAAATTGCGTCGCTATGAAATACTATGTGTTAGAAGACATTTCCTTCTTAATCGAGTAACGTTTCTATGGAAACGACAGGATTTTCTTTTGGGATACGACAATCACATTTCCGATCCACTAATCCTTCTTTACTGCATCCTTCACTCCCACACATTGACGAATTCACACGGAAATTGCGACGCTATGAAATACGAGTACTATGTGTTCTAAGTCATTTCCTTCTAAATCGAGTAACGTTTCCATGGAAACAACAGGATTTTCTTTTGGGGTACGACAATCACATTTCCGATCCACTAATCCTTCTTTACTGCATCCCTCACTCCCAAACATTGACGAATTCACACGGAAATTCCGTCGCTATGAAATACTATGTGTTCTAAGACATTTCCTTCTAAATCGAGTAACGTTTCTATGGAAACGACAGGATTTTCCTTTGGTATACGACAATCACATTTCCGATCCACTAATCCTTCTTTACTGCATCCCTCACTCCCACACATTGACGAATTCACACGGAAATTGCGTCGCTATGAAATACGAGTACTATGTGTTCTAAGACAATTCCTTCTAAATCGAGTAACGTTTCTATGGAAACGACAGGATTTTCTTTTGGGATACGACAATCTCATTTCCGATCCACTAATCCTTCTTTACTGCATCCCTCACTCCCACACATTGACGAATTCACACGGAAATTGCGTCGCTATGAAATACGAGTACTATGTGTGCTGAGACATTTCCGTCTAAATCGAGTAACGTTTCTATGGAAACGACAGGATTTTCTTTTGGGATACGACAATCACATTTCCGATCCACTAATCCTTCTTTACTGCATCCCTCACTCGCACACATTGACGAATTCACACGGGAATTCCGTCGCTATGAAATACGCGTACTATGTGTTCTAAGACATTTCCTTCTAAATCGAGTAACGTTTCTATGGAAACGACAGGATTTTCTTTTGGGATACGACAATCTCATTTCAGATCCAGTAATCCTTCTTTACTGCATCCCTCACTCCCAAACATTGACGAATTCACACGGAAATTGCGTCGCTATGAAATACTATGTGTTAGAAGACATTTCCTTCTTAATCGAGTAACGTTTCTATGGAAACGACAGGATTTTCTTTTGGGATACGACAATCACATTACGATTCCACTAATCCTTCTTTACTGCATCCCTCACTCCCACACATTGACGAATTCACACGGAAATTGCGACGCTATAAAATACGAGTACTATGTGTTCTAAGTCATTTCCTTCTAAATCGAGTAACGTTTCCATGGAAACGACAGGATTTTCTTTTGGGATACGACAATCACATTTCCGATCCACTAATCCTTCTTTACTGCATCCCTCACTCCCAAACATTGACGAATTCACAC
Organism: Schistocerca serialis cubense; assembly: GCF_023864345.2. Classification (NCBI taxonomy): domain Eukaryota; kingdom Metazoa; phylum Arthropoda; class Insecta; order Orthoptera; family Acrididae; genus Schistocerca; species Schistocerca serialis. The sequence goes on from NC_064644.1 coordinate 2,644,617, forward strand.
GGAAATTCCGTCGCTATGAAATACTATGTGTTCTAAGACATTTCCTTCTAAATCGAGTAACATTTCTATGGAAACGACAGGATTTTCTTTTGGGAATCGACAATCTCATTTCCGAATCACTAATCCTTCTTTACAGCATCCCTCACTCCCAAACATTGACGAATTCACACGGAAATTGCGTCGCTATGAAATACTATGTGTTAGAAGAAATTTCCTTCTAAATCGAGTAACGTTTCTATGGAAACGACAGGACTTTCTTTTGGGATACGACAATCGCATTTCCGATCCACTAATCCTTCTTTACTGCATCCCTCACTCCCACACATTGACGAATTCACACGGAAATTGCGTCGCTATGAAATACGAGTACTATGTGTTCTAAGACAATTCCTTCTAAATCGAGTAACGTTTCTATGGAAACGACAGGATTTTCTTTTGGGATATGACAATCTCATTTCCGACCACTAATCCTTCTTTACTGCATCCCTCACTCCCACACATTGACGAATTCACACGGAAATTCCGTCGCTATGAAATACGAGTACTATGTGTTAGAAGACATTTCCTTCTAAATCGAGTAACGTTTCTATGGAAACGACAGGATTTTCTTTTGGGATACGAGAATCTCATTTCCGATCCACGAATCCTTCTTTACTGCATCCCTCACTACCACACATTGACGAAGTCACACGGAAATTGCGTCGCTATGAAATACGAGTACTATGTGTTAGAAGACATTTCCTTCTAAATCGAGTAACGTTTCTATGGAAACGACAGGATTTTCTTTTGGGATACGACAATCTCATTTCCGATCCACTAATCCTTCTTTACTGCATCCCTCACTCCCACACATTGACGAATTCACACGGAAATTCCGTCGCTATGAAATACGAGTACTATGTGTTAGAAGACATTTCCTTCTAAATCGAGTAACGTTTCTATGGAAACGACAGGATTTTCTTTTGGGATACGACAATCTCATTTCCGATCCAGTAATCCTTCTTTACTGCATCCCTCACTCCCAAACATTGACGAATTCACACGGAAATTGCGTCGCTATGAAATACTATGTGTTAGAAGACATTTCCTTCTTAATCGAGTAACGTTTCTATGGAAACGACAGGATTTTCTTTTGGGATACGACAATCACATTTCCGATCCACTAATCCTTCTTTACTGCATCCTTCACTCCCACACATTGACGAATTCACACGGAAATTGCGACGCTATGAAATACGAGTACTATGTGTTCTAAGTCATTTCCTTCTAAATCGAGTAACGTTTCTATGGAAACGACAGGATTTTCTTTTGGGATACGACAATCTCATTTCCGATCCACTAATCCTTCTTTACTGCATCCCTCACTCCCACACATTGACGAATTCACACGGAAATTCCGTCGCTATGAAATACGAGTACTGTGTGTTAGAAGACATTTCCTTCTAAATTGAGTAACGTTTCTATGGAAACGACAGGATTTTCTTTTGGGATACGAGAATCTCATTTCCGATCCACTAATCCTTCTTTACTGCATCCCTCACTACCACCCATTGACGAATTCACACGGAAATTGCGTCGCTATGAAATACGAGTACTATGTGTTAGAAGACATTTCCTTCTAAATCGAGTAACGTTTCTATGGAAACGACAGGATTTTCCTTTGGGATACGACAATCACATTTCCGATCCACTAATCCTTCTTTACTGCATCCCTCACTCCCACACATTGACGAATTCACACGGAAATTGCGTCGCTATGAAATACGAGTACTATGTGTTCTAAGACAATTCCTTCTAAATCGAGTAACGTTTCAATGGAAACGACAGGATTTTCTTTTGGGATACGACAATCTCATTTCCGATCCACTAATCCTTCTTTACTGCATCCCTCACTCCCACACATTGACGAATTCACACGGAAATTCCGTCGCTATGAAATACGAGTACTATGTGTTAGAAGACATTTCCTTCTAAATCGAGTAACGTTTCTATGGAAACGACAGGATTTTCTTTTGGGATACGAGAATCTCATTTCCGATCCACGAATCCTTCTTTACTGCATCCCTCACTACCACACATTGACGAAGTCACACGGAAATTGCGTCGCTATGAAATACGAGTACTATGTGTTAGAAGACATTTCCTTCTAAATCGAGTAACGTTTCTATGGAAACGACAGGATTTTCTTTTGGGATACGACAATCTCATTTCCGATCCACTAATCCTTCTTTACTGCATCCCTCACTCCCACACATTGACGAAGTCACACGGAAATTCCGTCGCTATGAAATACGAGTACTATGTGTTAGAAGACATTTCCTTCTAAATCGAGTAACGTTTCTATGGAAACGACAGGATTTTCTTTTGGGATACGACAATCTCATTTCCGATCCAGTAATCCTTCTTTACTGCATCCCTCACTCCCAAACATTGACGAATTCACACGGAAATTGCGTCGCTATGAAATACTATGTGTTAGAAGACATTTCCTTCTTAATCGAGTAACGTTTCTATGGAAACGACAGGATTTTCTTTTGGGATACGACAATCACATTTCCGATCCACTAATCCTTCTTTACTGCATCCTTCACTCCCACACATTGACGAATTCACACGGAAATTGCGACGCTATGAAATACGAGTACTATGTGTTCTAAGTCATTTCCTTCTAAATCGAGTAACGTTTCCATGGAAACAACAGGATTTTCTTTTGGGGTACGACAATCTCATTTCCGATCCAGTAATCCTTCTTTACTGCATCCCTCACTCCCAAACATTGACGAATTCACACGGAAATTGCGTCGCTATGAAATACTATGTGTTAGAAGACATTTCCTTCTTAATCGAGTAACGTTTCTATGGAAACGACAGGATTTTCTTTTGGGATACGACAATCACATTTCCGATCCACTAATCCTTCTTTACTGCATCCTTCACTCCCACACATTGACGAATTCACACGGAAATTGCGACGCTATGAAGTACGAGTACTATGTGTTCTAAGTCATTTCCTTCTAAATCGAGTAACGTTTCTATGGAAACGACAGGATTTTCTTTTGGGATACGACAATCTCATTTCCGATCCACTAATCCTTCTTTACTGCATCCCTCACTCCCACACATTGACGAATTCACACGGAAATTCCGTCGCTATGAAATACGAGTACTGTGTGTTAGAAGACATTTCCTTCTAAATTGAGTAACGTTTCTATGGAAACGACAGGATTTTCTTTTGGGATACGAGAATCTCATTTCCGATCCACTAATCCTTCTTTACTGCATCCCTCACTACCACCCATTGACGAATTCACACGGAAATTGCGTCGCTATGAAATACGAGTACTATGTGTTAGAAGACATTTCCTTCTAAATCGAGTAACGTTTCTATGGAAACGACAGGATTTTCCTTTGGGATACGACAATCACATTTCCGATCCACTAATCCTTCTTTACTGCATCCCTCACTCCCACACATTGACGAATTCACGCGGAAATTGCGTCGCTATGAAATACGAGTACTATGTGTTCTAAGACAATTCCTTCTAAATCGAGTAACGTTTCAATGGAAACGACAGGATTTTCTTTTGGGATACGACAATCTCATTTCCGATCCACTAATCCTTCTTTACTGCATCCCTCACTCCCAAACATTGACGAATTCACACGGAAATTGCGTCGCTATGAAATACGAGTACTATGTGTTAGAAGACATTTCCTTCTAAATCGAGTAACGTTTCTATGGAAACGACAGGATTTTCTTTTGGGATACGACAATCTCATTTCCGATCCAGTAATCCTTCTTTACTGCATCCCTCACTTCCGAACATTGACGACTTCACACGGAAATTGCGTCGCTATGAAATACTATGTGTTAGAAGACATTTCCTTCTTAATCGAGTAACGTTTCTATGGAAACGACAGGATTTTCTTTTGGGATACGAGAATCTCATTTCCGATCCACTAATCCTTCTGTACTGCATCCCTCACTCCCACACATTGACGAATTCACACGGAAATTGCGTCGCTATGAAATACGAGTACTATGTGTTCTGAGACATTTCCGTCTAAATCGAGTAACGTTTCTATGGAAACGACAGGATTTTCTTTTGGGATACGACAATCACATTTCCGATCCACTAATCCTTCTTTTCTGCATCCCTCACTCGCACACATTGACGAATTCACACGGAAATTCCGTCGCTATGAAATACGCGTACTATGTGTTCTAAGACATTTCCTTCTAAATCGAGTAACGTTTCTATGGAGACGACAGGATTTTCTTTTGGGATACGACAATCTCATTTCCGATCCAGTAATCCTTCTTTATTGCATCCCTCACTCCCAAACATTGACGAATTCACACGGAAATTGCGTCGCTATGAAATACTATGTGTTAGAAGACATTTCCTTCTTAATCGAGTAACGTTTCTATGGAAACGACAGGATTTTCTTTTGGGATACGACAATCACATTACGATTCCACTAATCCTTCTTTACTGCATCCCTCACTCCCACACATTGACGAATTCACACGGAAATTGCGACGCTATGAAATACGAGTACTATGTGTTCTAAGTCATTTCCTTCTAAATCGAGTAACGTTTCCATGGAAACGACAGGATTTTCTTTTGGGATACGACAATCACATTTCCGATCCACTAATCCTTCTTTACAGCATCCCTCACTCCCAAACATTGACGAATTCACACGGAAATTGCGTCGCTATGAAATACTATGTGTTAGAAGAAATTTCCTTCTAAATCGAGTAACGTTTCTATGGAAACGACAGGACTTTCTTTTGGGATACGACAATCACATTTCCGATCCACTAATCCTTCTTTACTGCATCCCTCACTCGCACACATTGACGAATTCACACGGAAATTCCGTCGCTATGAAATACGCGTACTATGTGTTCTAAGACATTTCCTTCTAAATCGAGTAACGTTTCTATGGAAACGACAGGATTTTCTTTTGGGATACGACAATCTCATTTCCGATCTTCTAATCCTTCTGTACTGCATCCCTCACTCCCACACATTGACGAATTCACACGGAAATTGCGTCGCTATGAAATATTATGTGTTCTAAGATATTTCCTTCTAAATCGAGTAACGTTTCTATGAAAACGACAGGATTTTCTTTTGGGATACGACAATCTCATTTCCTAACCACTAATCCTTCTTTACTGCATCCCTCACTCCCACACATTGACGAATTCACACGGAAATTGCGTCGCTATGAAATACGAGTACTATGTGTTCTGAGACATATCCGACTAAATCGAGTAACGTTTCTATGGAAACGACAGGATTTTCTTTTGGGATACGACAATCACATTTCCGATCCACTAATCCTTCTTTACTGCATCCCTCACTCGCACACATTGACGAATTCACACGGAAATTCCGTCGCTATGAAATACGCGTACTATGTGTTCTAAGACATTTCCTTCTAAATCGAGTAACGTTTCTATGGAAACGACAGGATTTTCTTTTGGGATACGACAATCTCATTTCCGATCCAGTAATCCTTCTTTACTGCATCCCTCACTCCCAAACATTGACGAATTCACACGGAAATTGCGTCGCTATGAAATACTATGTGTTAGAAGACATTTCCTTCTTAATCGAGTAACGTTTCTATGGAAACGACAGGATTTTCTTTTGGGATACGACAATCACATTACGATTCCACTAATCCTTCTTTACTGCATCCCTCACTCCCACACATTGACGAATTCACACGGAAATTGCGATGCTATGAAATACGAGTACTATGTGTTCTAAGTCATTTCCTTCTAAATCGAGTAACGTTTCCATGGAAACGACAGGATTTTCTTTTGGGATACGACAATCACATTTCCGATCCACTAATCCTTCTTTACTGCATCCCTCACTCCCAAACATTGACGAATTCACACGGAAATTCCGTCGCTATGAAATACTATGTGTTCTAAGACATTTAATTCTAAATCGAGTAACATTTCTATGGAAACGACAGGATTTTCTTTTGGGAATCGACAATCTCATTTCCGATCCACTAATCCTTCTTTACAGCATCCCTCACACCCAAACATTGACGAATTCACACGGAAATTGCGTCGCTATGAAATACTATGTGTTAGAAGACATTTCCTTCTTAATCGAGTAACGTTTCTATGGAAACGACAGGATTTTCTTTTGGGATACGACAATCACATTTCCGATCCACTAATCCTTCTTTACTGCATCCTTCACTCCCACACATTGACGAATTCACACGGAAATTGCGACGCTATGAAATACGAGTACTATGTGTTCTAAGTCATTTCCTTCTAAATCGAGTAACGTTTCCATGGAAACAACAGGATTTTCTTTTGGGGTACGACAATCACATTTCCGATCCACTAATCCTTCTTTACTGCATCCCTCACTCCCAAACATTGACGAATTCACACGGAAATTCCGTCGCTATGAAATACTATGTGTTCTAAGACATTTCCTTCTAAATCGAGTAACGTTTCTATGGAAACGACAGGATTTTCCTTTGGTATACGACAATCACATTTCCGATCCACTAATCCTTCTTTACTGCATCCCTCACTTCCACACATTGACGAATTCACACGGAAATTGCGTCGCTATGAAATACGAGTACTATGTGTTCTAAGACAATTCCTTCTAAATCGAGTAACGTTTCTATGGAAACGACAGGATTTTCTTTTGGGATACGACAATCTCATTTCCGATCCACTAATCCTTCTTTACTGCATCCCTCACTCCCACACATTGACGAATTCACACGGAAATTCCGTCGCTATGAAATACGAGTTCTGTGTGTTAGAAGACATTTCCTTCTAAATTGAGTAACGTTTCTATGGAAACGACAGGATTTTCTTTTGGGATACGAGAATCTCATTTCCGATCCACTAATCCTTCTTTACTGCATCCCTCACTACCACCCATTGACGAATTCACACGGAAATTGCGTCGCTATGAAATACGAGTACTATGTGTTAGAAGACATTTCCTTCTAAATCGAGTAACGTTTCTATGGAAACGACAGGATTTTCCTTTGGGATACGACAATCACATTTCCGATCCACTAATCCTTCTTTACTGCATCCCTCACTCCCACACATTGACGAATTCACACGGAAATTGCGTCGCTATGAAATACGAGTACTATGTGTTCTAAGACAATTCCTTCTAAATCGAGTAACGTTTCAATGGAAACGACAGGATTTTCTTTTGGGATACGACAATCTCATTTCCGATCCAGTAATCCTTCTTTACTGCATCCCTCACTCCCACACATTGACGAATTCACACGGAAATTCCGTCGCTATGAAATACGAGTACTATGTGTTAGAAGACATTTCCTTCTAAATCGAGTAACGTTTCTATGGAAACGACAGGATTTTCTTTTGGGATACGACAATCTCATTTCCGATCCAGTAATCCTTCTTTACTGCATCCCTCACTCCCAAACATTGACGACTTCACACGGAAATTGCGTCGCTATGAAATACTATGTGTTAGAAGACATTTCCTTCTTAATCGAGTAACGTTTCTATGGAAACGACAGGATTTTCTTTTGGGATACGAGAATCTCATTTCCGATCCACTAATCCTTCTGTACTGCATCCCTCACTCCCACACATTGACGAATTCACACGGAAATTGCGTCGCTATGAAATACGAGTACTATGTGTTCTGAGACATTTCCGTCTAAATCGAGTAACGTTTCTATGGAAACGACAGGATTTTCTTTTGGGATACGACAATCACATTTCCGATCCACTAATCCTTCTTTTCTGCATCCCTCACTCGCACACATTGACGAATTCACACGGAAATTCCGTCGCTATGAAATACGCGTACTATGTGTTCTAAGACATTTCCTTCTAAATCGAGTAACGTTTCTATGGAAACGACAGGATTTTCTTTTGGGATACGACAATCTCATTTCCGATCCAGTAATCCTTCTTTATTGCATCCCTCACTCCCAAACATTGACGAATTCACACGGAAATTGCGTCGCTATGAAATACTATGTGTTAGAAGACATTTCCTTCTTAATCGAGTAACGTTTCTATGGAAACGACAGGATTTTCTTTTGGGATACGACAATCTCATTTCCGATCCAGTAATCCTTCTTTATTGCATCCCTCACTCCCAAACATTGACGAATTCACACGGAAATTGCGTCGCTATGAAATACTATGTGTTAGAAGACATTTCCTTCTAAATCGAGTAACGTTTCTATGGAAACGACAGGATTTTCTTTTGGGATACGACAATCACATTTCCGATCCACTAATCCTTCTTTACAGCATCCCTCACTCCCAAACATTGACGAATTCACACGGAAATTGCGTCGCTATGAAATACTATGTGTTAGAAGAAATTTCCTTCTAAATCGAGTAACGTTTCTATGGAAACGACAGGACTTTCTTTTGGGATACGACAATCACATTTCCGATCCACTAATCCTTCTTTACTGCATCCCTCACTCCCAAACATTGACGACTTCACACGGAAATTCCGTCGCTATGAAATATTATGTGTTCTAAGACATTTCCTTCTAAATCGAGTAACGTTTCTATGAAAACGACAGGATTTTCTTTTGGGATACGACAATCTCATTTCCTAACCACTAATCCTTCTTTACTGCATCCCTCACTCCCACACATTGACGAATTCACACGGAAATTGCGTCGCTATGAAATACGAGTACTATGTGTTCTGAGACATTTCCGACTAAATCGAGTAACGTTTCTATGGAAACGACAGGATTTTCTTTTGGGATACGACAATCACATTTCCGATCCACTAATCCTTCTTTACTGCATCCCTCACTCGCACACATTGACGAATTCACACGGAAATTCCGTCGCTATGAAATACGCGTACTATGTGTTCTAAGACATTTCCTTCTAAATCGAGTAACGTTTCTATGGAAACGACAGGATTTTCTTTTGGGATACGACAATCTCATTTCCGATCCAGTAATCCTTCTTTACTGCATCCCTCACTCCCAAACATTGACGAATTCACACGGAAATTGCGTCGCTATGAAATACTATGTGTTAGAAGACATTTCCTTCTTAATCGAGTAACGTTTCTATGGAAACGACAGGATTTTCTTTTGGGATACGACAATCACATTACGATTCCACTAATCCTTCTTTACTGCATCCCTCACTCCCACACATTGACGAATTCACACGGAAATTGCGACGCTATGAAATACGAGTACTATGTGTTCTAAGTCATTTCCTTCTAAATCGAGTAACGTTTCCATGGAAACGACAGGATTTTCTTTTGGGATACGACAATCACATTTCCGATCCACTAATCCTTCTTTACTGCATCCCTCACTCCCAAACATTGACGAATTCACACGGAAATTCCGTCGCTATGAAATACTATGTGTTCTAAGACATTTCCTTCTAAATCGAGTAACATTTCTATGGAAACGACAGGATTTTCTTTTGGGAATCGACAATCTCATTTCCGATCCACTAATCCTTCTTTACAGCATCCCTCACACCCAAACATTGACGAATTCACACGGAAATTGCGTCGCTATGAAATACTATGTGTTAGAAGAAATTTCCTTCTAAATCGAGTAACGTTTCTATGGAAACGACAGGACTTTCTTTTGGGATACGACAATCGCATTTCCGATCCACTAATCCTTCTTTACTGCATCCCTCACTCCCACACATTGACGAATTCACACGGAAATTGCGTCGCTATGAAATACGAGTACTATGTGTTCTAAGACATTTTCTTCTAAATCGAGTAACGTTTCTATGGAAACGACAGGATTTTCTTTTCCGATACGACAATCACATTTCCGATGCACTAATCCTTCTTTACTGCATCCCTAACATTGACGAATTCACACGGAAATTCCGTCGCTATGAAATACTATGTGTTCTAAGACATTTCCTTCTAAATCGAGTAACGTTTCTATGGAAACGACAGGATTTTCTTTTGGGATACGACAATCTCATTTCCGATCAACTAATCCTTCTTTACTGCATCCCTCACTCCCACACATTGACGAATTCACACGGAAATTGCGTCGCTATGAAATACGAGTACTATGTGTTCTAAGACATTTCCTTCTTAATCGAGTAACGTTTCTATGGAAACGACAGGATTTTCTTTTGGGATACCACAATCACATTTCCGATCCACTAATCCTTCTTTACTGCATCCCTCACTCCCAAACATTGACGAATTCACACGGAAATTCCGTCGCTATGAAATACTATGTGTTCTAAGACATTTCCTTCTAAATCGAGTAACGTTTCTATGGAAACGACAGGAATTTCTTTTGGGATACGACAATCTCATTTCCGATCCACTAATCCTTCTTTACTGCATCCCTCACTCCCACACATTGACGAATTCACACGGATATTGCGTCGCTATGAAATACGAGTACTATGTGTTCTAAGACATTTCCTTCTAAATCGAGTAACGTTTCTATGGAAACGACAGGATTTTCTTTTGGGATACGACAATCACATTTCCGATCCACTAATCCTTCTTTACTGCATCCCTCACTCCCAAACATTGACGAATTCACACGGAAATTCCGTCGCTATGAAATACTATGTGTTCTAAGACATTTCCTTCTAAATCGAGTAACGTTTCTATGGAAACGACAGAATTTTCCTTTGGGATACGACAATCACATTTCCGATCCACTAATCCTTCTTTACTGCATCCCTCACTCCCAAACATTGACGAATTCACACGGAAATTCCGTCGCTATGAAATACTATGTGTTCTAAGACATTTCCTTCTAAATCGAGTAACGTTTCTATGGAAACGACAGGATTTTCTTTTGGGATACGACAATCTCATTTCCGATCCAGTAATCCTTCTTTACTGCATCCCTCACTCCCAAACATTGGCGAATTCACACGGAAATTGCGTCGCTATGAAATACTATGTGTTAGAAGACATTTCCTTCTTAATCGAGTAACGTTTCTATGGAAACGACAGGATTTTCTTTTGGGATACGACAATCACATTTCCGATCCACTAATCCTTCTTTACTGCATCCCTCACTCCCACACATTGACGAATTCACACGGAAATTGCGATGCTATGAAATACGAGTACTTTGTGTTCTAAGTCATTTCCTTCTAAATCGAGTAACGTTTCCATGGAAACGACAGGATTTTCTTTTGGGGTACGACAATCACATTTCCGATCCACTAATCCTTCTTTACTGCATCCCTCACTACCAAACATTGACGAATTCACACGGAAATTCCGTCGCTATGAAATACTATGTGTTCTAAGACATTTCCTTCTAAATCGAGTAACGTTTCTATGGAAACGACAGGATTTTCCTTTGGGATACGACAATCACATTTCCGATCCACTAATCCTTCTTTACTGCATCCCTCACTCCCACACATTGACGAATTCACACGGAAATTGCGTCGCTATGAAATACGAGTACTATGTGTTCTAAGACAATTCCTTCTAAATCGAGTAACGTTTCTATGGAAACGACAGGATTTTCTTTTGGGATACGACAATCTCATTTCCGATCCACTAATCCTTCTTTACTGCATCCCTCACTCCCACACATTGACGAATTCACACGGAAATTCCGTCGCTATGAAATACGAGTACTATGTGTTAGAAGACATTTCCTTCTAAATCGAGTAACGTTTCTATGGAAACGACAGGATTTTCTTTTGGGAGACGAGAATCTCATTTCCGATCCACTAATCCTTCTGTACTGCATCCCTCACTCCCACACATTGACGAATTCACACTGAAATTGCGTCGCTATGAAATACGAGTACTATGTGTTAGAAGACATTTCCTTCTAAATCGAGTAACGTTTCTATGGAAACGACAGGATTTTCTTTTGGGATACGACAATCACATTTCCGATCCACTAATCCTTCTTTACTGCATCCCTCACTCCCAAACATTGACGACTTCACACGGAAATTCCGTCGCTATGAAATACTATGTGTTCTAAGACATTTCCGTCTAAATCGAGTAACGTTTCTATGGAAACGACAGGATTTTCTTTTCGGATACGACAATCACATTTCCGATGCACTAATCCTTCTTTACTGCATCCCTCACTCCCAAACATTGACGAATTCACACGGAAATTCCGTCGCTATGAAATACTATGTGTTCTAAGACATTTCCTTCTAAATCGAGTAACGTTTCTATGGAAACGACAGGATTTTCTTTTGGGATACGACAATCTCATTTCCGATCAACTAATCCTTCTTTACTGCATCCCTCACTCCCACACATTGACGAATTCACACGGAAATTGCGTCGCTATGAAATACGAGTACTATGTGTTCTAAGACATTTCCTTCTAAATCGAGTAACGTTTCTATGGAAACGACAGGATTTTCTTTTGGGATACCACAATCACATTTCCGATCCACTAATCCTTCTTTACTGCATCCCTCACTCCCAAACATTGACGAATTCACACGGAAATTCCGTCGCTATGAAATACTATGAGTTCTAAGACATTTCTTACTAAATCGAGTAACTTTTCTATGGAAACGACAGGATTTTCTTTTGGGATACGACAATCTCATTTCCGATCCACTAATCCTTCCTTACTGCATCCCTCACTCCCACACATTGACGAATTCACACGGATATTGCGTCGCTATGAAATACGAGTACTATGTGTTCTAAGACATTTCCTTCTAAATCGAGTAACGTTTCTATGGAAACGACAGGATTTTCTTTTGGGATACGACAATCACATTTCCGATCCACTAATCCTTCTTTACTGCATCCCTCACTCCCAAACATTGACGAATTCACACGGAAATTCCGTCGCTATGAAATACTATGTGTTCTAAGACATTTCCTTCTAAATCGAGTAACGTTTCTATGGAAACGACAGGATTTTCCTTTGGGATACGACAATCACATTTCCGATCCACTAATCCTTCTTTACTGCATCCCTCACTCCCACACATTGACGAATTCACACGGAAATTCCGTCGCTAAGAAATACTATGTGTTCTAAGACATTTCCTTCTAAATCGAGTAACGTTTCTATGGAAACGACAGGATTTTCTTTTGGGATGCGACAATCTCATTTCCGATCCACTAATCCTTCTTTACTGCATCCCTCACTCCCACACATTGACGAATTCACACGGAAATTCCGTCGTTATGAAATACGAGTACTATGTGTTCTAAGACATTTCCTTCTAAATCGAGTAACGTTTCTACGGAAACGACAGGATTTTCTTTTGGGATACGACAATCACATTTCCGATCCACTAATCCTTCTTTACTGCATCCCTCACTCCCAAACATTGACGAATTCACACGGAAATTCCGTCGCTATGAAATACTATGTGTTCTAAGACATTTCCTTCTAAATCGAGTAACGTTTCTACGGAAACGACAGGATTTTCTTTTGGGATACGACAATCACATTTCCGATCCACTAATCCTTCTTTACTGCATCCCTCACACCCACACATTGACGAATTCACACGGAAATTGCGTCGCTATGAAATACGAGTACTATGTGTTAGAAGACATTTCCTTCTAAAACGAGTAACGTTTCTATGGAAACGACAGGATTTTCTTTTGGGATACGAGAATCTCATTTCCGATCCACTAATCCTTCCTTACTGCATCCCTCACGCCCACACATTGACGAATTCACACGGAAATTGCTTCGCTATGAAATACGAGTACTATGTGTTAGAAGACATTTCCTTCTAAATCGAGTAACGTTTCTATGGAAACGACCGGATTTTCTTTTGGGATACGACAATCTCATTTCCGATCCACTAATCCTTCTTTACTGCATCCCTCACTCCCACACATTGACGAATTCACACGGAAATTGCGTCGCTATCAAATACGAGTACTATGGGTTAGAAGACATTTCTTTCTAAATCGAGTAACGTTTCTATGGAAACGACAGGATTTTCTTTTGGGATACGACAATCTCATTTCCGATCCACTAATCCTTCTTTACTGCATCCCTCACTCCCACACATTGACGAATTCACACGGAAATTGCGTCGCTATGAAATACGAGTACTATGTGTTAGAAGACATTTCCTTCTAAATCGTGTAGCGTTTCTATGGAAACGACAGGACTTTCTTTTGGGATACGACAATCTCATTTCCGATCCACTAATCCTTCTTTACTGCATCCCTCACTCCCACACATTGACGAATTCACACGGAAAATGCGTCGCTATGAAATACGAGTACTATGTGTTAGAAGACATTTCCTTCTAAATCGAATAACGTTTCTATGGAAACGACATTATTTTCTTTTGGGATACGACAATCTCATTTCCGATCCACTAATCCTTATTTACTGCATCCCTCACTCCCACACATTGACGAATTCACACGGAAATTGCGTCGCTATGAAATACGAGTACTATGTGTTAGAAGACATTTCCTTCTAAATCGAGTAACGTTTCTATGGAAACGACAGGATTTTCTTTTGGGATACGACAATCTCATTTCCGATCCATTAATCCTTCTTTACTGCATCCCTCACTCCCACACATTGACGAATTCACAAGGAAATTGCGTCGCTATGAAACACGAGTACTATGTGTTAGAAGACATTTCCTTCTAAATCAAGTAACGTTTCTATGGAAACGACAGGATTTTCTTTTGGGGTACGACAATCACATTACCGATCCACTAATCCTTCTTTACTGCATCCCTCACTCCCACACATTGACGAATTCACACGGAAATTGCGTCGCTATGAAATACGAGTACTATGTGTTAGAAGACATTTCCTTCTAAATCGAGTAACGTTCCTATGGAAACGACAGGATTTTCTTTTGGGATACGACAATCACATTTCCGATCCACTAATCCTTCTTTACTGCATCCCTCACTCCCACACATTGACGAATTCACACGGAAATTGCGTCGCTATGAAATACGAGTACTATGTGAAAGAAGACATTTCCTTCTAAATCGAGTGACGTTTCTATGGAAACGACAGGATTTTCTTTTGGGATACGACAAACACATTTCCGGTTCACTAATCCTTCTTTACTGCATCCCTCACTCCGACACATTGACGAATTCACACGGTAATTGCGTCGCTATGAAATACGAGTACTATGTGTTCTAAGACAGTTCCTTCTAAATCGAGGAACGTTTCTATGGAAACGACAGGATTTTCTTTTGGGATACGACAATCTCATTTCCGATCCACTAATCCTTCTTTACTGCATCCCTCACTCCCACACATTGACGAATTCACACGGAAATTCCGTCACTATGAAATACGAGTACTATGTGTTCTAAGACATTTCCTTCTAAATCGAGTAACGTTTCTATGGAAACGACAGGATTTTCTTTTGGCATACGACAATCACATTTCCGATCCACTAATCCTTCCTTACTGCATCCCTCACTCCCACACATTGACGAATTCACACGGAAATTGCGTCGCTATGAAATACGAGTGCTATGTGTTAGAAGAAATTTCCTTCTAAATCGAGTAACGTTTCTATGGAAACGACAGGATTTTCTTTTGGGATACGACAATCTCATTTCCTAACCACTAATCCTTCTTTACTGCATCCCTCACTCCCACACATTGACGAATTCACACGGAAATTCCGTCGCTAAGAAATACTATGTGTTCTAAGACATTTCCTTCTAAATCGAGTAACGTTTCTATGGAAACGACAGGATTTTCTTTTGCTATACGACAATCTCATTTCCGATCCACTAATCCTTCTTTACTGCATCCCTCACTCCCACACATTGACGAATTCACACGGAAATTCCTTCGTTATGAAATACGAGTACTATGTGTTCTAAGACATTTCCTTCTAAATCGAGTAACGTTTCTACCTAAACGACAGGATTTTCTTTTGGGATACGACAATCACATTTCTGATCCACTAATCCTTCTTTACTGCATCCCTCACTCCCAAACATTGACGAATTCACACGGAAATTCCGTCGCTATGAAATACTATGTGTCCTAAGACATTTCCTTCTAAATCGAGTAACGTTTCTACGGAAACGACAGGATTTTCTTTTGGGATACGACAATCACATTTCCGATCCACTAATCCTTCTTTACTGCATCCCTCACACCCACACATTGACGAATTCACACGGAAATTGCGTCGCTATGAAATACGAGTACTATGTGTTAGAAGACATTTCCTTCTAAAACGAGTAACGTTTCTATGGAAACGACAGGATTTTCTTTTGGGATACGAGAATCTCATTTCCGATCCACTAATCCTTCCTTACTGCATCCCTCACGCCCACACATTGACGAATTCACACGGAAATTGCTTCGCTATGAAATACGAGTACTATGTGTTAGAAGACATTTCCTTCTAAATCGAGTAACGTTTCTATGGAAACGACCGGATTTTCTTTTGGGATACGACAATCTCATTTCCGATCCACTAATCCTTCTTTACTGCATCCCTCACTCCCACACATTGACGAATTCACACGGAAATTGCGTCGGTATCAAATACGAGTACTATGGGTTAGAAGACATTTCCTTCTAAATCGAGTAACGTTTCTATGGAAACGACAGGATTTTCTTTTGGGATACGACAATCTCATTTCCGATCCACTAATCCTTCTTTACTGCATCCCTCACTCCCACACATTGAAGAATTCACACGGTAATTGCGTCGCTATGAAATACGAGTACTATGTGTTCTAAGACAGTTCCTTCTAAATCGAGCAACGTTTCTATGGAAACGACAGGATTTTCTTTTGGGATACGACAATCTCATTTCCGATCCACTAGTCCTTCTTTACTGCATCCCTCACTCCCACACATTGACGAATTCACACGGAAATTCCGTCACTATGAAATACGAGTACTATGTGTTCTAAGACATTTCCTTCTAAATCGAGTAACGTTTCTATGGAAACGACAGGATTTTCTTTTGGCATACGACAATCACATTTCCGATCCACTAATCCTTCCTTACTGCATCCCTCACTCCCACACATTGACGAATTCACACGGAAATTGCGTCGCTATGAAATACGAGTGCTATGTGTTAGAAGAAATTTCCTTCTAAATCGAGTAACGTTTCTATGGAAACGACGGGATTTTCTTTTGGGATACGACAATCTCATTTCCTAACCACTAATCCTTCTTTACTGCATCCCTCACTCCCACACATTGACGAATTCCCACGGAAATTGCGTCGCTATGAATTACGAGTACTATGTGTTCTAATACATTTCCTTCTAAATCGAGTAACGTTTCTATGGAAACGACAGGATTTTCTTTTGGGATACGACAATCACATTTCCGATCCACTAATCCTTCTTTACTGCATCCCTCACTCCCAAACATTGACGAATTCACACCGAAATTCCGTCGCTATGAAATACTATGTGTTCTAAGACATTTCCTTCTAAATCGAGTAACGTTTCTATGGAAACGACAGGATTTTCTTATGGGATACGACAATCTCATTTCCGATCCATTAATCCTTCTTTACTGCATCCCTCACTCCCAAACATCGACGAATTCACACGGAAATTGCGTCGCTATGAAATACTATGTGTTCTAAGACATTTCCTTCTAAATCGAGTAACGTTTCTATGGAAACGACAG
Organism: Schistocerca serialis cubense; assembly: GCF_023864345.2. Lineage (NCBI taxonomy): Eukaryota > Metazoa > Arthropoda > Insecta > Orthoptera > Acrididae > Schistocerca > Schistocerca serialis. The sequence continues at coordinate 2,662,248 of NC_064644.1, forward strand.
GATTTTCTTTTCGGATACGACAATCACATTTCCGATGCACTAATCCTTCTTTACTGCATCCCTCACTCCCAAACATTGACGAATTCACACGGAAATTCCGTCGCTATGAAATACTATGTGTTCTAAGACATTTCCTTCTAAATCGAGTAACGTTTCTATGGAAACGACAGGATTTTCTTTTGGGATACCACAATCACATTTCCGATCCACTAATCCTTCTTTACTGCATCCCTCACTCCCAAACATTGACGAATTCACACGGAAATTCCGTCGCTATGAAATACTATGTGTTCTAAGACATTTCCCACTAAATCGAGTAACGTTTCTATGCAAACGACAGGATTTTCTTTTGGGATACGACAATCTCATTTCCGATCCACTAATCCTTCCTTACTGCATCCCTCACTCCCACACATTGACGAATTCACACGGATATTGCGTCGCTATGAAATACGAGTACTATGTGTTCTAAGACATTTCCTTCTAAATCGAGTAACGTTTCTATGGAAACGACAGGATTTTCTTTTGGGATACGACAATCACATTTCCGATCCACTAATCCTTCTTTACTGCATCCCTCACTCCCAAACATTGACGAATTCACACGGAAATTCCATCGCTATGAAATACTATGTGTTCTAAGACATTTCCTTCTAAATCGAGTAACGTTTCTATGGAAACGACAGGATTTTCCTTTGGGATACGACAATCACATTTCCGATCCACCAATCCTTCTTTACTGCATCCCTCACTCCCACACATTGACGAATTCACACGGAAATTCCGTCGCTAAGAAATACTATGTGTTCTAAGACATTTCCTTCTAAATCGAGTAACGTTTCTATGGAAACGACAGGATTTTCTTTGGGATACGACAATCTCATTTCCGATCCACTAATCCTTCTTTACTGCATCCCTCACTCCCACACATTGACGAATTCACACGGAAATTCCTTCGTTATGAAATACGAGTACTATGTGTTCTAAGACATTTCCTTCTAAATCGAGTAACGTTTCTACGGAAACGACAGGATTTTCTTTTGGGATACGACAATCACATTTCTGATCCACTAATCCTCCTTTACTGCATCCCTCACTCCCAAACATTGACGAATTCACACGGAAATTCCGTCGCTATGAAATACTATGTGTCCTAAGACATTTCCTTCTAAATCGAGTAACGTTTCTACGGAAACGACAGGATTTTCTTTTGGGATACGACAATCACATTTCCGATCCACTAATCCTTCTTTACTGCATCCCTCACACCCACACATTGACGAATTCACACGGAAATTGCGTCGCTATGAAATACGAGTACTATGTGTTAGAAGACATTTCCTTCTAAAACGAGTAACGTTTCTATGGAAACGACAGGATTTTCTTTTGGGATACGAGAATCTCATTTCCGATCCACTAATCCTTCCTTACTGCATCCCTCACGCCCACACATTGACGAATTCACACGGAAATTGCTTCGCTATGAAATACGAGTACTATGTGTTAGAAGACATTTCCTTCTAAATCGAGTAACGTTTCTATGGAAACGACCGGATTTTCTTTTGGGATACGACAATCTCATTTCCGATCCACTAATCCTTCTTTACTGCATCCCTCACTCCCACACATTGACGAATTCACACGGAAATTGCGTCGCTATCAAATACGAGTACTATGGGTTAGAAGACATTTCCTTCTAAATCGAGTAACGTTTCTATGGAAACGACAGGATTTTCTTTTGGGATACGACAATCTCATTTCCGATCCACTAATCCTTCTTTACTGCATCCCTCACTCCCACACATTGACGAATTCACACGGAAATTGCGTCGCTATGAAATACGAGTACTATGTGTTAGAAGACATTTCCTTCTAAATCGAGTAACGTTTCTATGGAAACGACAGGATTTTCTTTTGGGATACGACAATCTCATTTCCGATCCACTAATCCTTCTTTACTGCATCCCTCACTCCCACACATTGAAGAATTCACACGGTAATTGCGTCGCTATGAAATACGAGTACTATGTGTTCTAAGACAGTTCCTTCTAAATCGAGCAACGTTTCTATGGAAACGACAGGATTTTCTTTTGGGATACGACAATCTCATTTCCGATCCACTAGTCCTTCTTTACTGCATCCCTCACTCCCACACATTGACGAATTCACACGGAAATTCCGTCACTATGAAATACGAGTACTATGTGTTCTAAGACATTTCCTTCTAAATCGAGTAACGTTTCTATGGAAACGACAGGATTTTCTTTTGGCATACGACAATCACATTTCCGATCCACTAATCCTTCCTTACTGCATCCCTCACTCCCACACATTGACGAATTCACACGGAAATTGCGTCGCTATGAAATACGAGTGCTATGTGTTAGAAGAAATTTCCTTCTAAATCGAGTAACGTTTCTATGGAAACGACAGGATTTTCTTTTGGGATACGACAATCTCATTTCCTAACCACTAATCCTTCTTTACAGCATCCCTCACTCCCACACATTGACGAATTCCCACGGAAATTGCGTCGCTATGAATTACGAGTACTATGTGTTCTAATACATTTCCTTCTAAATCGAGTAACGTTTCTATGGAAACGACAGGATTTTCTTTTGGGATACGACAATCACATTTCCGATCCACTAATCCTTCTTTACTGCATCCCTCACTCCCAAACATTGACGAATTCACACCGAAATTCCGTCGCTATGAAATACTATGTGTTCTAAGACATTTCCTTCTAAATCGAGTAACGTTTCTATGGAAACGACAGGATTTTCTTATGGGATACGACAATCTCATTTCCGATCCATTAATCCTTCTTTACTGCATCCCTCACTCCCAAACATCGACGAATTCACACGGAAATTGCGTCGCTATGAAATACTATGTGTTCTAAGACAATTCCTTCTAAATCGAGTAACGTTTCTATGGAAACGACAGGATTTTCTTTTCGGATACGACAATCACATTTCCGATGCACTAATCCTTCTTTACTGCATCCCTCACTCCCAAACATTGACGAATTCACACGGAAATTCCGTCGCTATGAAATACTATGTGTTCTAAGACATTTCCTTCTAAATCGAGTAACGTTTCTATGGAAACGACAGGATTTTCTTTTGGGATACCACAATCACATTTCCGATCCACTAATCCTTCTTTACTGCATCCCTCACTCCCAAACATTGACGAATTCACACGGAAATTCCGTCGCTATGAAATACTATGTGTTCTAAGACATTTCCCACTAAATCGAGTAACGTTTCTATGCAAACGACAGGATTTTCTTTTGGGATACGACAATCTCATTTCCGATCCACTAATCCTTCCTTACTGCATCCCTCACTCCCACACATTGACGAATTCACACGGATATCGCGTCGCTATGAAATACGAGTACTATGTGTTCTAAGACATTTCCTTCTAAATCGAGTAACGTTTCTATGGAAACGACAGGATTTTCTTTTGGGATACGACAATCACATTTCCGATCCACTAATCCTTCTTTACTGCATCCCTCACTCCCAAACATTGACGAATTCACACGGAAATTCCATCGCTATGAAATACTATGTGTTCTAAGACATTTCCTTCTAAATCGAGTAACGTTTCTATGGAAACGACAGGATTTTCCTTTGGGATACGACAATCACATTTCCGATCCACTAATCCTTCTTTACTGCATCCCTCACTCCCACACATTGACGAATTCACACGGAAATTCCGTCGCTAAGAAATACTATGTGTTCTAAGACATTTCCTTCTAAATCGAGTAACGTTTCTATGGAAACGACAGGATTTTCTTTGGGATACGACAATCTCATTTCCGATCCACTAATCCTTCTTTACTGCATCCCTCACTCCCACACATTGACGAATTCACACGGAAATTCCGTCGTTATGAAATACGAGTACTATGTGTTCTAAGACATTTCCTTCTAAATCGAGTAACGTTTCTACGGAAACGACAGGATTTTCTTTTGGGATACGACAATCACATTTCTGATCCACTAATCCTTCTTTACTGCATCCCTCACTCCCAAACATTGACGAATTCACACGGAAATTCCGTCGCTATGAAATACTATGTGTTCTAAGACATTTCCTTCTAAATCGAGTAACGTTTCTACGGAAACGACAGGATTTTCTTTTGGGATACGACAATCACATTTCCGATCCACTAATCCTTCTTTACTGCATCCCTCACACCCACACATTGACGAATTCACACGGAAATTGCGTCGCTATGAAATACGAGTACTATGTGTTAGAAGACATTTCCTTCTAAAACGAGTAACGTTTCTATGGAAACGACAGGATTTTCTTTTGGGATACGAGAATCTCATTTCCGATCCACTAATCCTTCCTTACTGCATCCCTCACGCCCACACATTGACGAATTCACACGGAAATTGCTTCGCTATGAAATACGAGTACTGTGTGTTAGAAGACATTTCCTTCTAAATCGAGTAACGTTTCTATGGAAACGACCGGATTTTCTTTTGGGATACGACAATCTCATTTCCGATCCACTAATCCTTCTTTACTGCATCCCTCACTCCCACACATTGACGAATTCACACGGAAATTGCGTCGCTATCAAATACGAGTACTATGGGTTAGAAGACATTTCCTTCTAAATCGAGTAACGTTTCTATGGAAACGACAGGATTTTCTTTTGGGATACGACAATCTCATTTCCGATCCACTAATCCTTCTTTACTGCATCCCTCACTCCCACACATTGACGAATTCACACGGTAATTGCGTCGCTATGAAATACGAGTACTATGTGTTAGAAGACATTTCCTTCTAAATCGAGTAACGTTTCTATGGAAACGACAGGATTTTCTTTTGGGATACGACAATCTCCTTTCCGATCCACTAATCCTTCTTTACTGCATCCCTCACTCCCACACATTGACGAATTCACACGGAAAATGCGTCGCTATGAAATACGAGTACTATGTGTTAGAAGACATTTCCTTCTAAATCGAGTAACGTTTCTATGGAAACGACATTATTTTCTTTTGGGATACGACAATCTCATTTCCGATCCACTAATCCTTATTTACTGCATCCCTCACTCCCACACATTGACGAATTCACACGGAAATTGCGTCGCTATGAAATACGAGTACTATGTGTTAGAAGACATTTCCTTCTAAATCGAGTAACGTTTCTATGGAAACGACAGGATTTTCTTTTGGGATACGACAATCTCATTTCCGATCCATTAATCCTTCTTTACTGCATCCCTCACTCCCACACATTGACGAATTCACACGGAAATTGCGTCGCTATGAAACACGAGTACTATGTGTTAGAAGACATTTCCTTCTAAATCAAGTAACGTTTCTATGGAAACGACAGGATTTTCTTTTGGGATACGACAATCACATTACCGATCCACTAATCCTTCTTTACTGCATCCCTCACTCCCACACATTGACGAATTCACACGGAAATTGCGTCGCTATGAAATACGAGTACTATGTGTTAGAAGACATTTCCTTCTAAATCGAGTAACGTTTCTATGGAAACGACAGGATTTTCTTTTGGGATACGACAATCACATTTCCGGTTCACTAATCCTTCTTTACTGCATCCCTCACTCCCACACATTGACGAATTCACACGGTAATTGCGTCGCTATGAAATACGAGTACTATGTGTTCTAAGACAGTTCCTTCTAAATCGAGCAACGTTTCTATGGAAACGACAGGATTTTCTTTTGGGATACGACAATATCATTTCCGATCCACTAATCCTTCTTTACTGCATCCCTCACTCCCACACATTGACGAATTCACACGGAAATTGCGTCGCTATGAAATACGAGTGCTATGTGTTAGAAGAAATTTCCTTCTAAATCGAGTGACGTTTCTATGGAAACGACAGGATTTTCTTTTGGGATACGACAAACACATTTCCGGTTCACTAATCCTTCTTTACTGCATCCCTCACTCCCACACATTGACGAATTCACACGGAAATTGCGACGCTATGAAATACGAGTACTATGTGTTCTAAGACAGTTCCTTCTAAATCGAGCAACGTTTCTATGGAAACGACAGGATTTTCTTTTGGGATACGACAATCACATTTCCGATCCACTAATCCTTCCTTACTGCATCCCTCACTCCCACACATTGACGAATTCACACGGAAATTGCGTCGCTATGAAATACGAGTGCTATGTGTTAGAAGAAATTTCCTTCTAAATCGAGTAACGTTTCTATGGAAACGACAGGATTGTCTTTTGGGATACGACAATCTCATTTCCTAACCACTAATCCTTCTTTACTGCATCCCTCACTCCCACACATTGACGAATTCCCACGGAAATTGCGTCGCTATGAATTACGAGTACTATGTGTTCTAATACATTTCCTTCTAAATCGAGTGACGTTTCTATGGAAACGACAGGATTTTCTTTTGGGATACGACAAACACATTTCCGGTTCACTAATCCTTCTTTACTGCATCCCTCACTCCCACACATTGACGAATTCACACGGTAATTGCGTCGCTATGAAATACGAGTACTATGTGTTTTAAGACAGTTCCTTCTAAATCGAGCAACGTTTCTATGGAAACGACAGGATTTTCTTTTGGGATACGACAATCTCATTTCCGATCCACTAATCCTTCATTACTGCATCCCTCACTCCCACACATTGACGAATTCACACGGAAATTGCGTCGCTATGAAATACGAGTACTATGTGAAAGAAGACATTTCCTTCTAAATCGAGTGACGTTTCTATGGAAACGACAGGATTTTCTTTTGGGATACGACAAACACATTTCCGGTTCACTAATCCTACTTTACTGCATCCCTCACTCCCACACATTGACGAATTCACACGGAAATTGCGTCGCTATGAAATACGAGTACTATGTGTTAGAAGACATTTCCTTCTAAAACGAGTAACGTTTCTATGGAAACGACAGGATTTTCTTTTGGGATACGAGAATCTCATTTCCGATCCGCTAATCCTTCCTTACTGCATCCCTCACGCCCACACATTGACGAATTCACACGGAAATTGCTTCGCTATGAAATACGAGTACTGTGTGTTAGAAGACATTTCCTTCTAAATCGGGTAACGTTTCTATGGAAACGACCGGATTTTCTTTTGGGATACGACAATCTCATTTCCGATCCACTAATCCTTCTTTACTGCATCCCTCACTCCCACACATTGACGAATTCACACGGAAATTGCGTCGCTATCAAATACGAGTACTATGGGTTAGAAGACATTTCCTTCTAAATCGAGTAACGTTTCTATAGAAACGACAGGATTTTCTTTTGGGATACGACAATCTCATTTCCGATCCACTAATCCTTCTTTACTGCATCCCTCACTCCCACACATTGACGAATTCACACGGAAATTGCGTCGCTATGAAATACGAGTACTATGTGTTAGAAGACATTTCCTTCTAAATCGAGTAACGTTTCTATGGAAACGACAGGATTTTCTTTTGGGATACGACAATCTCATTTCCGATCCACTAATCCTTCTTTACTGCATCCCTCACTCCCACACATTGACGAATTCACACGGAAAATGCGTCGCTATGAAATACGAGTACTATGTGTTAGAAGACATTTCCTTCTAAATCGAGTAACGTTTCTATGGAAACGACATTATTTTCTTTTGGGATACGACAATCTCATTTCCGATCCACTAATCCTTATTTACTGCATCCCTCACTCCCACACATTGACGAATTCACACGGAAATTGCGTCGCTATGAAATACGAGTACTATGTGTTAGAAGACATTTCCTTCTAAATCGAGTAACGTTTCTATGGAAACGACAGGATTTTCTTTTGGGATACGACAATCTCATTTCCGATCCATTAATCCTTCTTTACTGCATCCCTCACTCCCACACATTGACGAATTCACACGGAAATTGCGTCGCTATGAAACACGAGTACTATGTGTTAGAAGACATTTCCTTCTAAATCAAGTAACGTTTCTATGGAAACGACAGGATTTTCTTTTGGGATACGACAATCACATTACCGATCCACTAATCCTTCTTTACTGCATCCCTCACTCCCACACATTGACGAATTCACACGGAAATTGCGTCGCTATGAAATACGAGTACTATGTGTTAGAAGACATTTCCTTCTAAATCGAGTAACGTTTCTATGGAAACGACAGGATTTTCTTTTGGGATACGACAATCACATTTCCGATCCACTAATCCTTCATTACTGCATCCCTCACTCCCACACATTGACGAATTCACACGGAAATTGCGTCGCTATGAAATACGAGTACTATGTGAAAGAAGACATTTCCTTCTAAATCGAGTGACGTTTCTATGGAAACGACAGGATTTTCTTTTGGGATACGACAAACACATTTCCGGTTCACTAATCCTTCTTTACTGCATCCCTCACTCCCACACATTGACGAATTCACACGGTAATTGCGTCGCTATGAAATACGAGTACTATGTGTTCTAAGACAGTTCCTTCTAAATCGAGCAACGTTTCTATGGAAACGACAGGATTTTCTTTTGGGATACGACAATCTCATTTCCGATCCACTAATCCTTCTTTACTGCATCCCTCACTCCCACACATTGACGAATTCACACGGAAATTGCGTCGCTATGAAATACGAGTGCTATGTGTTAGAAGAAATTTCCTTCTAAATCGAGTGACGTTTCTATGGAAACGACAGGATTTTCTTTTGGGATACGACAAACACATTTCCGGTTCACTAATCCTTCTTTACTGCATCCCTCACTCCCACACATTGACGAATTCACACGGAAATTGCGACGCTATGAAATACGAGTACTATGTGTTCTAAGACAGTTCCTTCTAAATCGAGCAACGTTTCTATGGAAACGACAGGATTTTCTTTTGGGATACGAAAATCACATTTCCGATCCACTAATCCTTCCTTACTGCATCCCTCACTCCCACACATTGACGATTTCACACGGTAATTGCGTCGCTATGAAATACGAGTGCTATGTGTTAGAAGAAATTTCCTTCTAAATCGAGTAACGTTTCTATGGAAACGACAGGATTGTCTTTTGGGATACGACAATCTCATTTCCTAACCACTAATCCTTCTTTACTGCATCCCTCACTCCCACACATTGACGAATTCCCACGGAAATTGCGTCGCTATGAATTACGAGTACTATGTGTTCTAATACATTTCCTTCTAAATCGAGTGACGTTTCTATGGAAACGACAGGATTTTCTTTTGGGATACGACAAACACATTTCCGGTTCACTAATCCTTCTTTACTGCATCCCTCACTCCCACACATTGACGAATTCACACGGTAATTGCGTCGCTATGAAATACGAGTACTATGTGTTCTAAGACAGTTCCTTCTAAATCGAGCAACGTTTCTATGGAAACGACAGGATTTTCTTTTGGGATACGACAATCTCATTTCCGATCCACTAATCCTTCATTACTGCATCCCTCACTCCCACACATTGACGAATTCACACGGAAATTGCGTCGCTATGAAATACGAGTACTATGTGAAAGAAGACATTTCCTTCTAAATCGAGTGACGTTTCTATGGAAACGACAGGATTTTCTTTTGGGATACGACAAACACATTTCCGGTTCACTAATCCTTCTTTACTGCATCCCTCACTCCCACACATTGACGAATTCACACGGTAATTGCGTCGCTATGAAATACGAGTACTATGTGAAAGAAGACATTTCCTTCTAAATCGAGTGACGTTTCTATGGAAACGACAGGATTTTCTTTTGGGATACGACAAACACATTTCCGGTTCACTAATCCTTCTTTACTGCATCCCTCACTCCCACACATTGACGAATTCACACGGTAATTGCGTCGCTATGAAATACGAGTACTATGTGTTCTAAGACAGTTCCTTCTAATTCGAGCAACGTTTCTATGGAAACGACAGGATTTTCTTTTGGGATACGACAATCACATTTCCGATCCACTAATCCTTCCTTACTGCATCCCTCACTCCCACACATTGACGAATTCACACGGAAATTGCGTCGATATGAAATACGAGTGCTATGTGTTAGAAGAAATTTCCTTCTAAATCGAGTAACGTTTCTATGGAAACGACAGGATTGTCTTTTGGGATACGACAATCTCATTTCCTAACCACTAATCCTTCTTTACTGCATCCCTCACTCCCACACATTGACGAATTCCCACGGAAATTGCGTCGCTATGAATTACGAGTACTATGTGTTCTAATACATTTCCTTCTAAATCGAGTAACGTTTCTATAGAAACGACAGGATATTCTTTTGGGATACGACAATCACATTTCCGATCCACTAATCCTTCTTTACTGCATCCCTCACTCCCAAACATTGACGAATTCACACCGAAATTCCGTCGCTATGAAATACTATGTGTTCTAAGACATTTCCTTCTAAATCGAGTAACGTTTCTATGGAAACGACAGGATTTTCTTATGGGATACGACAATCTCATTTCCGATCCATTAATCCTTCTTTACTGCATCCCTCACTCCCAAACATCGACGAATTCACACGGAAATTGCGTCGCTATGAAATACTATGTGTTAGAAGACATTTCCTTCTAAATCGAGTAACGTATCTATGGTAACGTCAGGATTTTCTTTTGGGATACGACAATCACATTTCCGATCCACTAATCCTTCTTTACTGCATCCCACACTCCCACACATTGACGAATTCACACGGAAATTGCGACGCTATGAAATACGAGTACTATGTGTTCTAAGACATTTCCTTCTAAATCGAGTAACGTTTCCATGGAAACGACAGGATTTTCTTTTGGGATACGACAATCACATTTCCGATCCACTAATCCTTCTTAACTGCATCCCTCACTCCCAGACATTGACGAACTCACACGGAAATTCCGTCGCTATGAAATACTATGTGTTCTAAGACATTTCCTTCTAAATCGAGTAACGTTTCTATATAAACGACAGGATTTTCTTTTGGGATACGACAATCTCATTTCCGATCCACTAATCCTTCTTTACTGCATCCCTCACTCCCAAACATTGACGAATTCACACGGAAATTGCGTCGCTATGAAATACTATGTGTTAGAAGACATTTCCTTGTAAATCGAGTAACGTTTCTATGGAAACGACAGGATTTTCTTTTGGGATACGACAATCGCATTTCCGATCCACTAATCCTTCTTTACTGCATCCCTCACAACCACACATTGACGAATTCACACGGAAATTGCGTCGCTATGAAATACGAGTACTATGTGTTCTAAGATATTTCCTTCTAAATCGAGTAACGTTTCTATGGAAACGACAGGATTTTCTTTTGGGATACGACAATCACATTTCCGATCCACTAATTCTTCTTTACTGCATCCCTCACTCCCAAACATTGACGAATTCACACGGAAATTCCTTCGCTATGAAATACTATGTGTTCTAAGACATTTCCTTCTAAATCGAGTAACGTTTCTATGGAAACGACAGGATTTTCTTTTGGGATACGACAATCTCATTTCCGATCCACTAATCCTTCTTTACTGCATCCCTCACTCCCACACATTGACGAATTCACACGGAAATTGCGTCGCTATGAAATACGAGTACTATGTGTTCTAAGACATTTCCTTCTAAATCGAGTAACGTTTCTATGGAAACGACAGGATTTTCTTTTGGGATACGACAATCACATTTCCGATCCACTAATCCTTCTTTACTGCATCCCTCACTCCCACACATTGACGAATTCACACGGAAATTGCGTCGCTATGAAATACGAGTACTATGTGTTCTAAGAGATTTCCTTCTAAATCGAGTAACGTTTTTATGGAAACGACAGGATTTTCCTTTGGGATACGACAATCACATTTTCGATCCACTAATCCTTCTTTACTGCATCCCTCACTCCCAAACATTGACGAATTCACACGGAAATTCCGTCGCTATGAAATACTATGTGTTCTAAGACATTTTCTTCTAAATCGAGTAACGTTTCTATGGAAACGACAGGTTTTTGTTTTGGGATACGACAATCTCATTTCCGATCCACTAATCCTTCTTTACTGCATCCCTCACTCCCACACATTGACGAATTCACACGGACATTCCGTCGCTATGAAATACGAGTACTACGTGTTCTATGATATTTCCTTCTAAATCGAGTAACGTTTCTACGGAAACGACAGGATTTTCTTTTGGGATACGACAATCACATTTCCGATCCACTAATCCTTCATTACTGCATCCCTCACTCCCAAACATTGAAGAATTCACACGGAAATTGCGTCGCTATGAAATACTATGTGTTCTAAGACATTTCCTTCTAAATCGAGGAACGTTTCTATGGAAACGACAGGATTTTCTTTTGGGATACGACAATCTCATTTCCGATCCACTAATCCTTCTTTACTGCATCCCTCACTCCCACACATTGACGAATTCACACGGAAATTCCGTCGCTATGAAATACGAGTACTATGTGTTCTAAGACATTTCCTTCTAAATCGAGTAACGTTTCTATGGAAACGACAGGATTTTCTTTTGGGATACGACAATCACATTTCCGATACACTAATCCTTCTTTACTGCATCCCTCACTCCCACACATTGACGAATTCACACGGAAATTGCGTCGATATGAAATACGAGTACTATGTGTTCTAAGACATTTCCTTCTAAATCGAGTATCGTTTCTATGGAAACGACTGGATTTTCTTTTGGGATACGACAATCAGATTTCCGATCCACTAATCAATCTTTACTGCATCCCTCACTCCCAAACATTGACGAATTCACACGGAAATTCCGTCGCTATGAAATACTATGTGTTCTAAGACATTTCCTTCTAAATCGAGTAACGTTTCTATGGAATCGACAGGATTTTCTTTTGGGATACGACAATCTCATTTCCGATCCACTAATCCTTCTTTACTGCATCCCTCACTCCCAAACATTGACGAATTCACACGGAAATTGCGTCGCTATGAAATACTATGTGTTCTAAGACATTTCCTGCTAAATCGAGTAACGTTTCTATGGAAACGACAGGATTTTCTTTTGGGATACGACAATCACATTTCCGATCCACTAATCCATCTTTACTGCGTCCCTCACTCCCAAACATTGACGAATTCACACGGAAATTGCGTCGCTATGAAATACTATGTGTTCTAAGTCATTTCCTTCTAAATCGAGTAACGTTTCTATGGAAACGACAGTATTTTATTTTGGGATACGACAATCTCATTTCCGATCCACTAATCCTTCTTTACAGCATCCCTCACTCACACACATTGACGAATTCACAAGGAAATTCCGACGCTATGAAATACGAGTACTATGTGTTAGAAGACATTTCCTTCTAAATCGAGTAACGTTTCTATGGAAACGACAGGATTTTCTTTTGGGATACGACAATCACTTTTCCGATCCACTAATCCTTCTTTACTGCATCCCTCACTCCCAAACATCGACGAATTCACACGGAAATTCCGTCGCTATGAAATACGAGTACTATGTGTTCTAAGACATTTCCTTCTAAATCGAGTAACGTTTCTATGGAAACGACAGGATTTTCTTTTGGGATACGACAATCTCATTTCCGATCCACTAATCCTTCTTTACTGCATCCCTCACTTCCAAACATTGACGAATTCACACGGATATTGCGTCGCTATGGAATACGAGTACTATGTGTTCTAAGACATTTCCTTCTAAATCGAGTAACGTTTCTATGGAAACGACAGGATTTTCTTTTGGGTTACGACAATCACATGTCCGATCCACTAATCCTCCTTTACTGCATCCCTCACTCCCAAACATTGACGAATTCACACGGAAATTGCGTCGCTATGAAATACTATTTGTTCTAAGACATTTCCTTCTAAATCGAGTAACGTTTCTACGGAAACGACAGGATTTTCTTTTGGGATACGGCAATCTCATTTCTGATCCACTAATCCTTCTTAACTGCATCCCTCACTCCCACACATTGACGAATTCACACGGAAATTCCGTCGCTATGAAATACGAGTACTATGTGATCTAAGACATTTCCTTCTAAATCGAGTAACGTTTCTATGGAAACGACAGGATTTTCTTTTGGGATACGACAATCACATTTCCGATCCACTAATCCTTCTTTACTGCATCCCTCAATCCCACACACTGACGAATTCACACGGAAATTGCGTCGCTATGAAATACGAGTACTATGTGTTCTAAGACATTTCCTTCTAAATCGAGTAACGTTTCTATGGAAACGACAGGATTTTCTTTTGGGTTACGACAATCACATGTCCGATCCACTAATCCTCCTTTACTGCATCCCTCTCTCCCAAACATTGACGAATTCACACGGAAATTGCGTCGCTATGAAATACTATTTGTTCTAAGACATTTCCTTCTAAATCGAGTAACGTTTCTACGGAAACGACAGGATTTTCTTTTGGGATACGACAATCTCATTTCCGATCCACTAATCCTTCTTTACTGCATCCCTCACTCCCACACACTGACGAATTCACACGGATATTCCGTCGCTATGAAATACGAGTACTATGTGTTCTAAGACATTTCCTTCTAAATTGAGTAACGTTTCTATGGAAACGACAGGATTTTCTTTTGGGATACGACAATCTCATTTCCGATCCACTAATCCTTCTTTACTGCATCCCTCACTCCCACACATTGACGAATTCACACGGATATTCCGTCGCTATGAAATACGAGTACTATGTGTTCTAAGACATTTCCTTCTAAATTGAGTAACGTTTCTATGGAAACGACAGGATTTTCTTTTGGGATACGACAATCACATTTCCGATCCACTAATCCTTCTTTACTGCATCCCTCACTCCCAAACATTGACGAATTCACACGGAAATTGCGTCGCTATGAAATACTATTTGTTCTAAGACATTTCCTTCTAAATCGAGTAACGTTTCTATGGAAACGACAAGATTTTCTTTTGGGATACGACAATCTCAATTCCGATCCACTAATCCTTCTTTACTGCATCCCTCACTCCCACACATTGACGAATTCACACGGAAATTGCGTCGCTATGAAATACGAGTACTATGTGCTCTAAGACATTTCCTTCTAAATCGAGTAACGTTCCTATGGAAACGACAGGATTTTCTTTTGGGATACGACAATTACTTTTCCGATCCACTAATCCTTCTTTACTGCATCCCACACTATCACACATTGACGAATTCACACGGAAATTGCGTCGCTATGAATTACTGTGGGTTCTATGACTTCTCCTTCTAAATCAAGTAACGTTTCTATGGAAACGACAGGACATTTTTTTGGGATACGACAATCTCATTTCCGATCCACTAATCCCTCTTTACTTCATCCCTCACTCCCAAACATTGACGATTTCACACGGAAATTGCGTCGCTATGAATTACTATGGGTTCTATGATATCTCCTTCTAAATCGAGTAACGTTTCTATGGAAACGACAGGATTTTCTTTTGGGATACAACAATGACATTTCCGATCCACTAATCCTTCTTTACTGCATCCCTCACTCCCACACATTGACGAATTCACACGGAAATTGCGTCGCTATGAAATACGAGTACTATGTGTTCTAAGACATTTCCTTCTAAATCGAGTAACGTTTCTACGGAAACGACAGGATTTTCTTTTGGGATACGACAATCTCATTTCCGATCCACTAATCCTTCTTTCATGCATCCCTCACTCCCACACGTTGACGAATTCACACGGAAATTGCGTCGCTATGAAATACGAGTACTATGTGTTCTAAGACATTTCCATCTAAATCGAGTAACGTTTCTATGGAAACGACAGGATCGTCTTTTGGGATACGACAATCTCATTTCCGATCCACGAATCCTTCTTTACTGCATCCCTCACTCCCACACATTGACGAAATCACACGGAAATTGCGTCGCTATGAAATACGAGTACTACGTGTTCTAAGACATTTCCTTCTAAATCGAGTAACGTTTCTATGGAAACGACAGGATTTTCTTTTGGGATACGACAATCACATTTCCGATCCACTAATCCTTCTTTACTGCATCCCTCACTCCCACACATTGACAAATTCACACGGAAATTGCGTCGCTATGAAATACGAGTACCATGTGTTCTAAGACATTTCCATCTAAATCAAATAACGTTTCTATGGAAACGACAGGATTTTCTTTTGGGATACGACAATCTCATTTCCGATCCACTAATCCTTCTTTACTGCATCCCTCACTCCCACACATTTACGAAATCACACGGAAATTGCGTCGCTATGAAATACGAGTACTACGTGTTCTAAGACATTTCCTTCTGAATCGAGTAACGTTTCTATGGAAACGACAGGATTTTCTTTTGGGATACGACAATCTCATTTCCGATCCACTAATCCTTCTTTACTGCATCCCTCACTCCCACACATTGACGAATACACACGGAAATTGCGTCGCTATGAAATACGAGTACTATGTGTTCTTAGACATTTCCATCTAAATCGAGTAACGTTTCTATGGAAACGACAGGATTTTCTTTTGGGATACGACAATCTCATTTCCGATCCACTAATCTTTCTTTACTGCATCCCTCACTCCCACACATTGACGAATTCACACGGAAATTGCGTCGCTATGAAATACGAGTACTATGTGTTCTAGGACATTTCCTTCTAAATCAAGTAACGTTTCTATGGAAACGACAGGATTTTCATTTGGGATACGACAATCTCATTTCCGATCCACTAATCCTTCGTTACTGCATCCCTCACTCCCACACATTGACGAATTCACACGGAAATTGCGTCGCTATGAAATACGAGTACTATGTGTTCTAAGACATTTCCTTCTAAATCGAGTAACGTTTCTATGGAAACGACAGGATTTTCTTTTGGGATACGACAATCTCATTTCCGATTCACTAATCCTTCTTTACTGCATCCCTCACTTACAAACACTGACGAATTCACACGGAAATTCCGACGCTATGAAATACGAGTACTATGTGTTCTAAGTCATTTCCTTCTAAATCGAGTAACGTATCTATGGAAACGACAGGATTTTCTTTTGGGATACGACAATCACATTTCCGATCCACTAATCCTTCTTTACTGCATCCCTCACTCCCACACATTGACGAATTCACACGGAAATTTCGTCGCAATGAATTACTATGGGTTCTATGACTTCTCCTTCTAAATCAAGTAACGTTTCTATGGAAACGACAGGACTTTTATTTGGGATACGACAATCTCATTTCCGATCCACTAATCCTTCTTTACTGCATCCCTCACTCCCAAACATTGACGAATTCACACGGAAACTGCGTCGCTATGAAATACTATGTGTTCTAAGACATTTCCTTCTAAATCGAGTAACGTTTCTATGGAAACGACAGGATTTTCTTTTGGGATACGACAATCTCATTTCCGATCCACTAACCCTTCTTTGTTGCATCCCTCACTCCCAAACATTGACGAATTGACACGGAAATTGCGTCGCTATGAAATACGAGTATTATGTGTTCTAACACATTTCCTTCTAAATCGAGTAACGTTTATATGGAAACGACAGGACTTTCTTTTGGGATACGACAATCACATTTCCGATCCACTAATCCTTCTTTACTGCATCCCTCACTCCCACACATTGACGAATTCACACGGAAATTCCGTCGCTATAAAATGCGAGTACTATGTGTTCTAAGACATTTCCTACTAAATCGAGTAACGTTTCTATGGAAACGACAGGATTTTCTTTTGGGATACGATGATCACATTTCCGATCCACTAATCCTTCTTTACTGCATCCCTCACTCCCAAACATTGACGAATTTACACGGAAATTGCGTCGCTATGAAATACTATGTGTTCTAAGACATTTCCTTCTAAATCGAGTAACGTTTCTATGGAAACGACAGGATTTTCTTTTGGGATACGACAATCTCATTTCCGATCCACTAATCCTTCTTTACTGCATCCCTCACTCCCACACATTGACGAATTCGCACGGAAATTGCGTCGCTATGAAATACTATGTGTTCTAAGACATTTTCTTCTAAATCGAGTAACGTTTCTATGGAAACGACAGGATTTTCTTTTGGGATACGACAATCTCATTTCCGATCCACTAATCCTTCTTTACTGCATCCCTCACTCCCACACGTTGACGAATTCACACGGAAATTGCGTCGCTATGAAATACGAGTACTATGTGTTCTAAGACATTTCCATCTAAATCGAGTAACGGTTCTATGGAAACGACAGGATTTTCTTTTGGGATACGACAATCTCATTTCCGATCCACTAATCTTTCTATACTGCATCCCTCACTCCCACACATTGACGAATTCACAGGGAAATTGCGTCGCTATGAAATACGAGTACTAGGTGTTCTAAGACATTTCCTTCTAAATCAAGTAACGTTTCTATGGAAACGAAAGGATTTTCTTTTGGGATACGACAATCTCATTTCCGATCCACTAATCCTTCTTTACTGCATCCCTCACTCCCACACATTGACGAAATCACACGGAAATTGCGTCGCTATGAAATACGAGTACTACGTGTTCTAAGACATTTCCTTCTAAATCGAGTAACGTTTCTATGGAAACGACAGGATTTTCTTTTGGGATACGACAATCACATTTCCGATCCACTAATCCTTCTTTACTGCATCCCTCACTCCCACACATTGACAAATTCACACGGAAATTGCGTCGCTATGAAATACGAGTACCATGTGTTCTAAGACATTTCCATCTAAATCAAATAACGTTTCTATGGAAACGACAGGATTTTCTTTTGGGATACGACAATCACATTTCCGATCCACTAATCCTTCTTTACTGCATCCCTCACTCCCACACATTGACGAAATAACACGGAAATTGCGTCGCTATGAAATACGAGTACTACGTGTTCTAAGACATTTCCTTCTGAATCGAGTAACGTTTCTATGGAAACGACAGGATTTTCTTTTGGGATACGACAATCTCATTTCCGATCCACTAATCCTTCTTTACTGCATCCCTCACTCCCACACATTGACGAATACACACGGAAATTGCGTCGCTATGAAATACGAGTACTATGTGTTCTTAGACATTTCCATCTAAATCGAGTAACGTTTCTATGGAAACGACAGGATTTTCTTTTGGGATACGACAATCTCATTTCCGATCCACTAATCTTTCTTTACTGCATCCCTCACTCCCACACATTGACGAATTCACACGGAAATTGCGTCGCTATGAAATACGAGTACTATGTGTTCTAGGACATTTCCTTCTAAATCAAGTAACGTTTCTATGGAAACGACAGGATTTTCATTTGGGATACGACAATCTCATTTCCGATCCACTAATCCTTCGTTACTGCATCCCTCACTCCCACACATTGACGAATTCACACGGAAATTGCGTCGCTATGAAATACGAGTACTATGTGTTCTAAGACATTTCCTTCTAAATCGAATAACGTTTCTATGGAAACGACAGGATTTTCTTTTGGGATACGACAATCTCATTTCCGATTCACTAATCCTTCTTTACTGCATCCCTCACTTACAAACACTGACGAATTCACATGGAAATTCCGTCGCTATGAAATACGAGTACTATGTGTTCTAAGTCATTTCCTTCTAAATCGAGTAACGTATCTATGGAAACGACATGATTTTCTTTTGGGATACGACAATCACATTTCCGATCCACTAATCCTTCTTTACTGCATCCCTCACTCCCACACATTGACGAATTCACACGGAAATTTCGTCGCAATGAATTACTATGGGTTCTATGACTTCTCCTTCTAAATCAAGTAACGTTTCTATGGAAACGACAGGACTTTTATTTGGGATACGACAATCTCATTTCCGATCCACTAATCCTTCTTTACTGCATCCCTCACTCCCAAACATTGACGAATTCACACGGAAATTGCGTCGCTATGAAATACTATGTGTTCTAAGACGTTTCCTTCTAAATCGAGTAACGTTTCTATGGAAACGACAGGATTTTCTTTGGGATACGACAATCTCATTTCCGATCCACTAACCCTTCTTTGTTGCATCCCTCACTCCCAAACATTGACGAATTGACACGGAAATTGCGTCGCTATGAAATACGAGTATTATGTGTTCTAACACATTTCCTTCTAAATCGAGTAACGTTTCTATGGAAACGACAGGACTTTCTTTTGGGATACGACAATCACATTTCCGATCCACTAATCCTTCTTTACTGCATCCCTCACTCCCACACATTGACGAATTCACACGGAAATTCCGTCGCTATAAAATGCGAGTACTATGTGTTCTAAGACATTTCCTACTAAATCGAGTAACGTTTCTATGGAAACGACAGGATTTTCTTTTGGGATACGATGATCACATTTCCGATCCACTAATCCTTCTTTACTGCATCCCTCACTCCCAAACATTGACGAATTTACACGGAAATTGCGTCGCTATGAAATACTATGTGTTCTAAGACATTTCCTTCTAAATCGAGTAACGTTTCTATGGAAACGACAGGATTTTCTTTTGGGATACGACAATCTCATTTCCGATCCACTAATCCTTCTTTACTGCATCCCTCACTCCCACACATTGACGAATTCGCACGGAAATTGCGTCGCTATGAAATACTATGTGTTCTAAGACATTTTCTTCTAAATCGAGTAACGTTTCTATGAAAACGACAGGATTTTCTTTTGGGATACGACAATCTCATTTCCGATCCACTAATCCTTCTTTACTGCATCCCTCACTCCCACACATTGACGAATTCACACGGAAATTCCGTCGCTATGAAATACGAGTACTATGTGTTCTAAGACATTTCCTTCTAAATCGAGTAACGTTTCTATGGAAACGACAGGATTTTCTTTTGGGTTACGACAATCACATTTCCGATCCACTAATCCTCCTTTACTGCATCCCTCACTCCCAAACATTGACGAATTCACACGGAAATTGCGTCGCTATGAAATACTATTTGTTCTAAGACATTTCCTTCTAAATCGAGTAACGTTTCTGTGGAAACGACAGGATTTTCTTTTGGGATACGACAATCTCATTTCCGATCCACTAATCCTTCTTTACTGCATCCCTCACTCCCACACATTGACGAATTCACACGGAAATTGCGTCGCTATGAAATACGAGTACTATGTGTTCTAAGACATTTCCTTCTAAATCGAGTAACGTTCCTATGGAAACGACAGGATTTCCTTTTGGGATACGACAATCACATTTCCGATCCACTAATCCTTCTTTACTGCATCCCTCACTCCCACATATTGACGAATTCACACGGAAATTGCGTCGCTATGAATTACTGTGGGTTCTATGACTTCTCCTTCTAAATCAAGTAACGTTTCTATGGAAACGACAGGACATTTTTTTGGGATACGACATTCTCATTTCCGATCCACTAATCCTTCTTTACTGCATCCCTCACTCCCAAACTTTGACGAATTCACACGGAAATTGCGTCGCTATGAATTACTATGGGTTGTATGACTTCTCCTTCTAAATCGAGTAACGTTTCTATGGAAACGACAGGATTTTCTTTTGGGATACGACAATCACATTTCCGATCCACTAATCCTTCTTTACTGCATCCCTCACTCCCACACATTGACGAATTCACACGGAAATTGCGTCGCTATGAAATACTATTTGTTCTAAGACATTTCCTTCTAAATCGAGTAACGTTTCTATGGAAACGACAGGATTTTCTTTTGGGATACGACAATCTCACTTCCGATCCACTAATCCTTCTTTACTGCATCCCTCACTCCCACACGTTGACGAATTCACACGGAAATTGCGTCGCTATGAAATACGAGTACTATGTGTTCTAAGACATTTCCTTCTAAATCGAGTAACGTTTCTATGGAAACGACAGGATTTTCTTTTGGGATACGACAATCTCATTTCCGATCCACTAATCCTTCTTTACTGCATCCCTCACTCCCACACATTGACGAATTCACACGGAAATTGCGTCGCTATGAAATACGAGTACTATGTGTTTTAAGACATTTCCTTCTAAATCGAGTAACGTTTCTACGGAAACGACAGGATTTTCTTTTGGGATACGACAATCACATTTCCGATCCACTAATCCTTCTTTACTGCATCCCTCACTCCCACACATTGACGAATTCACACGGAAATTCCGTCGCTATAAAATGCGAGTACTATGTGTTCTAAGACATTTCCTACTAAATCGAGTAACGTTTCTATGGAAACGACAGGATTTTCTTTTGGGATACGATGATCACATTTCCGATCCACTAATCCGTCTTTACTGCATCCCTCACTCCCAAACATTGACGAATTTACACGGAAATTGCGTCGCTATGAAATACTATGTGTTCTAACACATTTCCTTCTAAATCGAGTAACGTTTCTATGGAAACGACAGGATTTTCTTTTGGGATACGACAATCTCATTTCCGATCCACTAATCCTTCTTTACTGCATCCCTCACTCCCACACATTGACGAATTCGCACGGAAATTGCGTCGCTATGAAATACTATGTGTTCTAAGACATTTTCTTCTAAATCGAGTAACGTTTCTATGGAAACGACAGGATTTTCTTTTGGGATACGACAATCTCATTTCCGATCCACTAACCCTTCTTTACTGCATCCCTCACTCCCAAACATTGACGAATTCACACGGAAATTCCGTCGCTATGAAATACGAGTACTATGTGTTCTAACACATTTCCTTCTAAATCGAGTAACGTTTCTATGAAAACGACAGGATTTTCTTTTGGGATACGACAATCTCATTTCCGATCCACTAATCCTTCTTTACTGCATCCCTCACTCCCACACATTGACGAATTCACACGGAAATTCCGTCGCTATGAAATACGAGTACTATGTGTTCTATGACATTTCCTTCTAAATCGAGTAACGTTTCTATGGAAACGACAGGATTTTCTTTTGGGTTACGACAATCACATTTCCGATCCACTAATCCTCCTTTACTGCATCCCTCACTCCCAAACATTGACGAATTCACACGGAAATTGCGTCGCTATGAAATACTATTTGTTCTAAGACATTTCCTTCTAAATCGAGTAACGTTTCTATGGAAACGACAGGATTTTCTTTTGGGATACGACAATCTCATTTCCGATCCACTAATCCTTCTTTACTGCATCCCTCACTCCCACACATTGACGAATTCACACGGAAATTGCGTCGCTATGAAATACGAGTACTATGTGTTCTAAGACATTTCCTTCTAAATCGAGTAACGTTCCTATGGAAACGACAGGATTTTTTTTTGGGATACGACAATCACATTTCCGATCCACTAATCCTTCTTTACTGCATCCCTCACTCCCACATATTGACGAATTCACACGGAAATTGCGTCGCTATGAATTACTGTGGGTTCTATGACTTCTCCTTCTAAATCAAGTAACGTTTCTATTTAAAAGACAGGACATTTTTTTGGGATACGACAATCTCATTTCCGATCCACTAATCCTTCTTTACTGCATCCCTCACTCCCAAACATTGACGAATTCACACGGAAATTGCGTCGCTATGAATTACTATGGGTTGTATGACTTCTCCTTCTAAATCGAGTAACGTTTCTATGGAAACGACAGGATTTTCTTTTGGGATACGACAATCACATTTCCGATCCACTAATCCTTCTTTACTGCATCCCTCACTCCCACACATTGACGAATTCACACGGAAATTGCGTCGCTATGAAATACTATTTGTTCTAAGACATTTCCTTCTAAATCGAGTAACGTTTCTATGGAAACGACAGGATTTTCTTTTGGGATACGACAACCTCACTTCCGATCCACTAATCCTTCTTTACTGCATCCCTCACTCCCACACGTTGACGAATTCACACGGAAATTGCGTCGCTATGAGATACGAGTACTATGTGTTCTAAGACATTTCCTTCTAAATCGAGTAACGTTTCTATGGAAACGACAGGATTTTCTTTTGGGATACGACAATCTCATTTCCGATCCACTAATCCTTCTTTACTGCATCCCTCACTCCCACACATTGACGAATTCACACGGAAATTGCGTCGCTATGAAATACGAGTACTATGTGTTTTAAGACATTTCCTTCTAAATCGAGTAACGTTTCTACGGAAACGACAGGATTTTCTTTTGGGATACGACAATCTCATTTCCGATCCACTAATCCTTCTTTACTGCAACCCTCACACCCACACATTGACGAATTCACACGGAAATTACGTCGCTATGAAATACGAGTAGTATGTGTTCCAAGACATTTCCTTCTAAATCGAGTAACGTTTCTATGGAAACGACAGGATTTTCTTTTGGGATACGACAATCTCATTTCCGATCCACTAATCCTTCTTTACTGCATCCCTCACTCCCACACGTTGACGAATTCACACGGAAATTGCGTCGCTGTGAAATACGAGTACTATGTGTTCTAAGACATTCCCACCTAAATCGAGTAACGTTTCTATGGAAACGACAGGATTTTCTTTTGGGATACGACAATCTCATTTCCGATCCAGTAATCCTTCTTTACAGCATCCCTCACACCCACACATTGACGAATTCACACGGAAATTACGTCGCTATGAAATACGAGTACTATGTGTTCCAAGACATTTCCTTCTACATCGAGTAACGTTTCTATGGTAACGACAGGATTTTCTTTTGGGATACGACAATCTCATTTCCGATCCACTAATCTTCCTTTACTGCATCCCTCACTCCCACACATTGACGAATTCACACGGAAATTGCGTCGCCATGAAATACGAGTACTATGTGTTCTAAGACATTTCCTTCTAAATCAAGTAACGTTTCAATGGAAACGACAGGATTTTCTTTTGTGATACGACAATCACATTTCCGATCCACTAATCCTTCTTTACTGCATCCCTCACTCCCACACATTGACGAATTCACACGGAAATTGCGTCGCTATGAAATACGAGTACTATGTGTTCCAAGACATTTCCTTCTAAATCGAGTAACATTTCTATGGAAACGACAGGAATTTCTTTTGGGATACGACAATCTCATTTCCGATCCACTAATCTTTCTTTACTGCATCCCTCACTCCCACACATTGACGAATTCACACGGAAATTGCGTCGCTATGAAATACGAGTACTATGTGTTCTAAGACTTTTCCATCTAAATCGAGTAACGTTTCTATGGAAACGACAGGATTTTCTTTTGGGATACGACAATCACATTTCCGATCCACTAATCCTTCTTTACTGCATCCCTCACTCCCACACATTGACTAATTCACACGGAAATTGCGTCGCTATGAAATACGAGTACTATGTGTTCTAAGACATTTCCTTCTAAATCGAGTAACGTTTCTACGGAAACGACAGGATTTTCTTTTGGGATACGACAATCTCATTTCCGATCCACTAATCCTTCTTTACTGCATCCCTCACACCCACACATTGACGAATTCACACGGAAATTACGTCGCTATGAAATACGAGTACTATGTGTTAGAAGACATTTCCTTCTAAATCGAGTAACGTTTCTATGGAAACGACAGGATTTTCTTTTGGGATACGACAATCTCATTTCCGATCCACTAATCTTTCTTTACTGCATCCCTCACTCCCACACATTGACAAATTCACACGGAAATTGCGTCGCTATGAAATACGAGTACTATGTGTTCTAAGACATTTCCTTCTAAATCAAGTAACGTTTCTATGGAAACGATAGGATTTTCTTTTGGGATACGACAATCTCATTTCCGATCCAGTAATCCATCGTTACTGCATCCCTCACTCCCACACATTGACGAATTCACACGGAAATTGCGTCGCTATGAATTACAATGGGTTCTATGACTTCTCCTTCTAAATCGAGTAACGTTTCTATGGAAACGACAGGATTTTCTTTTGGGATACGACAATCTCATTTCCGATCCACTAATCCTTCTTTACTGCATCCCTCACTCCCACACATTGACGAATTCACACGGAAATTGCGTCGCTATGAAATACGAGTACTATGCGTTCTAAGACATTTCCTTCTAAATCGAGTAACGTTTCTATGGAAACGACAGGATTTTCTTTTGGGATACGACAATCTCATTTCCGATCCACTAATCCTTCTTTACTGCATCCCTCACTCCCACACATTGACGAAATCACACGCAAATTGCGTCGCTATGAAATACGAGTACTACGTGTTCTAAGACATTTCCTTCTAAATCGAGTAACGTTTCTATGGAAACGACAGGATTTTCTTTTGGGATACGACAATCTCATTTCCGATCCACTAATCCTTCTTTACTGCATCCCTCACTCCCACACATTGACGAATTCACACGGAAATTGCGTCGCTATGAAATACGAGTACTATGTGTTCTAAGACATTTCCATCTAAATCGAGTAACGTTTCTATGGAAACGACAGGATTTTCTTTTGGGATTCGACAATCTCATTTCCGATCCACTAATCTTTCTTTACTGCATCCCTCACTCCCACATATTGACGAATTCACACGGAAATTGCGTCGCTATGAAATACGAGTACCTTGTGTTCTAAGACATTTCCTTCTAAATCAAGTAACGTTTCTATGGAAACGACAGGATTTTCTTTTGGGATACGACAACCTCATTTCCGATCCACTAATCCTTCGTTACTGCATCCCTCACTCCCACACATTGACGAATTCACACGGAAATTGCGTCGCTATGAAATACGAGTACTATTTGTTCTAAGACATTTCCTTCTAAATCGAGTAACGTTTCTATGGAAACGACAGGATTTTCTTTTGGGATACGACAATCTCATTTCCGATCCACTAATCCTTCTTTACTGCATCCCTCACTCCCACACATTGACGAATTCACACGGAAATTGCGTCGCTATGAAATACGAGTACTATGTGTTCTAAGACATTTCCTTCTAAATCGAGTAACGTTTCTATGGAAACGACAGGATTTTCTTTTGGGATACGACAATCACATTTCCAATCCACCAATCCTTCTTTACTGCATCCCTCACTCCCAAATATTGACGAATTCTCACGGAAATTCCGTCGCTATGAAATACTATGTGTTCTAAGACAATTCCTTCTAAATCGAGTAACGTTTCTATGGAAACGACAGGATTTTCTTTTGGGATACGACAATCTCATTTCCGATCCACTAATCCTTCTTTACTGCATCCCTCACTCCCAAACATTGACGAATTCACACGGAAATTGCGTCGCTATGAAATGCTATGTGTTCTAAGACATTTCCTTCTAAATCGAGTAACGTTTCTATGGAAACGACAGGATTTTCTTTTGGGATACGACAATCACATTTCCGATCCACTAATCCTTCTTTACTGCGTCCCTCACTCCCAAACATTGACGAATTCACACGGAAATTGCGTCGCTATGAAATACTATGTGTTTTAAGATATTTCCTTCTAAATCGAGTAACGTTTCTATGGAAACGACAGTATTTTATTTTGGGATACGACAATCTCATTTCCGATCCACTAATCCTTCTTTACAGCATCCCTCACTCACACACATTGACGAATTCACAAGGAAATTCCGACGCTATGAAATACGAGTACTATGTGTTAGAAGACATTTCCTTCTAAATCGAGTAACGTTTCTATGGAAACGACAGGATTTTCTTTTGGGATACGACAATCACATTTCCGATCCACTAATCCTTCTCTACTGCATCCCTCACTCCCAAACATCGACGAATTCACACGGAAATTCCGTCGCTATGAAATACGATTACTATGTGTTCTAAGACATTTCCTTCTATTTCGAGTAACGTTTCTATGGAAACGACAGGATTTTCTTTTGGGATACGACAATCTCATTTCCGATCCACTAATCCTTCTTTACTGCATCCCTCACTTCCAAACATTGACGAATTCACACGGATATTGCGTCGCTATGGAATACGAGTACTATGTGTTCTAAGACATTTCCTTCTAAATCGAGTAACGTTTCTATGGAAACGACAGGATTTTCTTTTGGGATACGACAATCACATTTCCGATCCACTAATCCTTCTTTACTGCATCCCTCCCTCCCAAACATTGACGAATTCACACGGAAATCGCGTCGCTATGAAATACTATGTGTTCTAAGACATTTCCTTCTAAATCGATTAACGTTTCTATGGAAACGACAGGGTTTTCTTTTGGGATTCGACAATCTCATTTCCGATCCACTAATCCTTCTTTACTGCATCCCTCACTCCCACACATTGACGAACTCACAAGGAAATTCCGTCGCTATGAAATACGAGTACTATGTGATCTAAGACATTTCCTTCTAAATCGAGTAACGTTTCTATGGAAACGACAGGATTTTCTGTTGGGATACGACAATCACATTTCCGATCCACTAATCCTTCTTTACTGCATCCCTCACTCCCACACACTGACGAATTCACACGGAAATTTCGTCGCTATGAAATACGAGTACTATGTGTTCTAAGACATTTCCTTCTAAATCGAGTAACGTTTCTATGGAAACGACAGGATTTTCTTTTGGGTTACGACAATCACATGTCCGATCCACTAGTCCTCCTTTACTGCATCCCTAACTCCCAAACATTGACGAATTCACACGGAAATTGCGTCGCAATGAAATACTATTTGTTCTAAGACATTTCGTTCTAAATCGAGTAACGTTTCTATGGAAACGACAGGATTTTCTTTTGGGATACGACAATCTCATTTCCGATCCACTAATCTTTCTTTACTGCATCCCTCACTCCCACACTTGACGAATTCAAACGGAAATTGCATCGCTATGAAATACGAGTACTATGTGTTCTAAGACATTCCCTTCTAAATCAAGTAACGTTTCTATGGAAACGACAGGATTTTCTTTTGGGATACGGCAATCTCATTTCCGATCCACTAATCCTTCGTTACTGCATCCCTCACTCCCACACATTGACGAATTCACACTGAAATTGCGTCGCTATGAATTGCAATGGGTTCTATGACTTCTCCTTCTAAATCGAGTAACGTTTCTATGGAAACGACAGGATTTTCTTTTGGGATACGACAATCTCATTTCCGATCCACTAATCCTTCTTTACTGCATCCCTCACTCCCACACATTGACGAATTCACACGGAAATTGCGTCGCTATGAAATACGAGTACTATGTGTTCTAAGAAATTTCCTTCTAAATCGAGTAACGTTTCTATGGAAACGACAGGATTTTGTTTTGGGATACGACAATCTCATTTCCGATCCACTAATCCTTCTTTACTGCATCCCTCACTCCCACACATTGACGAAATCACACGGAAATTGCGTCGCTATGAAATACGAGTACTACGTGTTCTAAGACATTTCCTTCTAAATCGAGTAACGTTTCTATGGAAACGACAGGATTTTCTTTTGGGATACGACAATCTCATTTCCGATCCACTAATCCTTCTTTACTGCATCCCTCACTCCCACACATTGACGAATTCACACGGAAATTGCGTCGCTATGAAATACGAGTACTATGTGTTCTAAGACATTTCCATCTAAATCGAGTAACGTTACTATGGAAGCAACAGGATTTTCTTTTGGGATACGACAATCTCATTTCCGATCCACTAATCTTTCTTTACTGCATCCCTCACTCCCACATATTGACGAATTCACACGGAAATTGAGTCGCTATGAAATACGAGTACTATGTGTTCTAAGACATTTCCTTCTAAATCAAGTAACGTTTCTATGGAAACGACAGGATTTTCCTTTGGGATACGACAACCTCATTTCCGATCCACTAATCCTTCGTTACTCAATCCCTCACTCCCACACATTGACGAATTCACACAGAAATTGCGTCGCTATGAAATACGAGTACTATGTGTTCTAAGACATTTCCTTCTAAATCGAGTAACGTTTCTATGGAAACGACAGGATTTTCTTTTGGGATACGACAATCTCATTTCCGATCCACTAATCCTTCTTTACTGCATCCCTCACTCCCACACATTGACGAATTCACACGGAAATTGCGTCGCTATGAAATACGAGTACTATGTGTTCTAAGACATTTCCTTCTAAATCGAGTAACGTTTCTATGGAAACGACAGGATTTTCTTTTGGGATACGACAATCACATTTCCGATCCACTAATCCTTATTTACTGCATCTCTCACTCCCAAACATTGACGAATTCACACGGAAATTCCGTCGCTATGAATTACTATGTGTTCTAAGACATTTCCTTCTAAATCGAGTAACGTTTCTATGGAAACGACAGGATTTTCTTTTGGGATACGACAATCTCATTTCCGATCCACTAATCCTTCTTTACTGCATCCCTCACTCCCAAACATTGACGAATTCACACGGAAATTGCGTCGCTATGAAATACTATGTGTTCTAAGACATTTCCTTCTAAATCGAGTAACGTTTCTATGGAAACGACAGGATTTTCTTTTGGGATACGACAATCACATTTCCGGTCCACTAATCCTTCTTTACTGCGTCCCTCACTCCCAAACATTGTCGAATTCACACGGAAATTGCGTCGCTATGAAATACTATGTGTTCTAAGACATTTCCTTCTAAATCGAGTAACGTTTCTATGGAAACGACAGTATTTTATTTTGGGATACGACAATCTCATTTCCGATCCACTAATCCTTCTTTACAGCATCCCTCACTCACACACATTGACGAATTCACAAGGAAATTCCGACGCTATGAAATACGAGTACTATGTGTTAGAAGACATTTCCTTCTAAATCGAGTAACGTTTCTATGGAAACGACAGGATTTTCTTTTGGGATACGACAATCACATTTCCGATCCACTAATCCTTCGTTACTGCATCCCTCACTCCCAAACATCGACGAATTCACACGGAAATTCCGTCACTATGAAATACGATTACTATGTGTTCTAAGACATTTCCTTCTATTTCGAGTAACGTTTCTATGGAAACGACAGGATTTTCTTTTGGGATACGACAATCTCATTTCCGATCCACTAATCCTTCTTTACTGCATCCCTCACTTCCAAACATTGACGAATTCACACGGATATTGCGTCGCTATGGAATACGAGTACTATGTGTTCTAAGACATTTCCTTCTAAATCGAGTAACGTTTCTATGGAAACGACAGGATTTTCTTTTGGGATACGACAATCACATTTCCGATCCACTAATCCTTCTTTACTGCATCCCTCACTCCCAAACATTGACGAATTCACACGGAAATTGCGTCGCTATGAAATACTATGTGTTCTAAGACATTTCCTTCTAAATCGATTAACGTTTCTATGGAAACGACAGGGTTTTCTTTTGGGATACGACAATCTCATTTCCGATCCACTAATCCTTCTTTACTGCATCCCTCAGTCCCACACATTGACGAATTCACGCGGAAATTCCGTCGCTATGAAATACGAGTACTATGTGATCTAAGACATTTCCTTCTAAATCGAGTAACGTTTCTATGGAAACGACAGGATTTTCTTTTGGGATACGACAACCACATTTCCGATCCACTAATCCTTCTTTACTGCATCCCTCACTCCCACAGACTGACGAATTCACACGGAAATTGCGTCGCTATGAAATACGAGTACTATGTGTTCTAAGACATTTCCTTCTAAATCGAGTAACGTTTCTATGGAAACGACAGGATTTTCTTTTGGGTTACGACAATCACATGTCCGATCCACTAATCCTCCTTTACTGCATCCCTCACTCCCAAACATTGACGAATTCACACGGAAATTGCGTCGCTATGAAATACTATTTGTTCTAAGACATTTCCTTCTAAATCGAGTAACGTTTCTATGGAAACGACAGGATTTTCTTTTGGGATACGACAATCACATTTCCGATCCACTAATCCTTCTTTACTGCATCCCTCACTCCCACACATTGACGAATTCACACGGATATTCCGTCGCTATGAAATACGAGTACTATGTGTTCTAAGCCATTTCCTTCTAAATTGAGTAACGTTTCTATGGAAACGACAGGATTTTCTTTTGGGATACGACAATCACATTTCCGATCCACTAATCCTTCTTTACTGCATCCCTCACTCCCAAACATTGACGAATTCACACGGAAATTGCGTCGCTATGAAATACTATTTGTTCTAAGACATTTCCTTCTAAATCGAGTAACGTTTCTATGGAAACGACAAGATTTTCTTTTGGGATACGACAATCTCAATTCCGATCCACTAATCCTTCTTTACTGCATCCCTCACTCCCACAGATTGACGAATTCACACAGAAATTACGTCGCTATGAAATACGAGTACTATGTGTTCTAAGACATTTCCTTCTAATTCGAGTAACGTTCCTATGGAAACGACAGGATTTTCTTTTGGGATTCGACAATCTCATTTCCGATCCACTAATCTTTCTTTACTGCATCCCTCACTCCCACATATTGACGAATTCACACGGAAATTGCGTCGCTATGAAATACGAGTACCTTGTGTTCTAAGACATTTCCTTCTAAATCAAGTAACGTTTCTATGGAAACGACAGGATTTTCTTTTGGGATACGACAACCTCATTTCCGATCCACTAATCCTTCGTTACTGCATCCCTCACTCCCACACATTGACGAATTCACACGGAAATTGCGTCGCTATGAAATACGAGTACTATGTGTTCTAAGACATTTCCTTCTAAATCGAGTAACGTTTCTATGGAAACGACAGGATTTTCTTTTGGGATACGACAATCACATTTCCGATCCACTAATCCTTCTTTACTGCGTCCCTCACTCCCAAACATTGACGAATTCACACGGAAATTGCGTCGCTATGAAATACTATGTGTTTTAAGATATTTCCTTCTAAATCGAGTAACGTTTCTATGGAAACGACAGTATTTTATTTTGGGATACGACAATCTCATTTCCGATCCACTAATCCTTCTTTACAGCATCCCTCACTCACACACATTGACGAATTCACAAGGAAATTCCGACGCTATGAAATACGAGTACTATGTGTTAGAAGACATTTCCTTCTAAATCGAGTAACGTTTCTATGGAAACGACAGGATTTTCTTTTGGGATACGACAACCTCATTTCCGATCCACTAATCCTTCGTTACTGCATCCCTCACTCCCACACATTGACGAATTCACACGGATATTGCGTCGCTATGGAATACGAGTACTATGTGTTCTAAGACATTTCCTTCTAAATCGAGTAACGTTTCTATGGAAACGACAGGATTTTCTTTTGGGATACGACAATCACATTTCCGATCCACTAATCCTTCTTTACTGCATCCCTCCCTCCCAAACATTGACGAATTCACACGGAAATTGCGTCGCTATGAAATACTATGTGTTCTAAGACATTTCCTTCTAAATCGATTAACGTTTCTATGGAAGCGACAGGGTTTTCTTTTGGGATTCGACAATCTCATTTCCGATCCACTAATCCTTCTTTACTGCATCCCTCACTCCCACACATTGACGAACTCACAAGGAAATTCCGTCGCTATGAAATACGAGTACTATGTGATCTAAGACATTTCCTTCTAAATCGAGTAACGTTTCTATGGAAACGACAGGATTTTCTGTTGGGATACGACAATCACATTTCCGATCCACTAATCCTTCTTTACTGCATCCCTCACTCCCACACACTGACGAATTCACACGGAAATTGCGTCGCTATGAAATACGAGTACTATGTGTTCTAAGACATTTCCTTCTAAATCGAGTAACGTTTCTATGGAAACGACAGGATTTTCTTTTGGGTTACGACAATCACATGTCCGATCCACTAGTCCTCCTTTACTGCATCCCTAACTCCCAAACATTGACGAATTCACACGGAAATTGCGTCGCAATGAAATACTATTTGTTCTAAGACATTTCGTTCTAAATCGAGTAACGTTTCTATGGAAACGACAGGATATTCTTTTGGGATACGACAATCTCATTTCCGATCCACTAATCTTTCTTTACTGCATCCCTCACTCCCACACATTGACGAATTCAAACGGAAATTGCATCGCTATGAAATACGAGTACTATGTGTTCTAAGACATTCCCTTCTAAATCAAGTAACGTTTCCATGGAAACGACAGGATTTTCTTTTGGGATACGGCAATCTCATTTCCGATCCACTAATCCTTCGTTACTGCATCCCTCACTCCCACACATTGACGAATTCACACTGAAATTGCGTCGCTATGAATTGCAATGGGTTCTATGACTTCTCCTTCTAAATCGAGTAACGTTTCTATGGAAACGACAGGATTTTCTTTTGGGATACGACAATCTCATTTCCGATCCACTAATCCTTCTTTACTGCATCCCTCACTCCCACACATTGACGAATTCACACGGAAATTGCGTCGCTATGAAATACGAGTACTATGTGTTCTAAGACATTTCCTTCTAAATCGAGTAACGTTTCTATGGAAACGACAGGATTTTCTTTTGGGTTACGACAATCACATGTCCGATCCACTAATCCTCCTTTACTGCATCCCTCACTCCCAAACATTGACGAATTCACACGGAAATTGCGTCGCTATGAAATACTATTTGTTCTAAGACATTTCCTTCTAAATCGAGTAACGTTTCTATGGAAACGACAGGATTTTCTTTTGGGATACGACAATCACATTTCCGATCCACTAATCCTTCTTTACTGCATCCCTCACTCCCACACATTGACGAATTCACACGGATATTCCGTCGCTATGAAATACGAGTACTATGTGTTCTAAGCCATTTCCTTCTAAATTGAGTTACGTTTCTATGGAAACGACAGGATTTTCTTTTGGGATACGACAATCACATTTCCGATCCACTAATCCTTCTTTACTGCATCCCTCACTCCCAAACATTGACGAATTCACACGGAAATTGCGTCGCTATGAAATACTATTTGTTCTAAGACATTTCCTTCTAAATCGAGTAACGTTTCTATGGAAACGACAAGATTTTCTTTTGGGATACGACAATCTCAATTCCGATCCACTAATCCTTCTTTACTGCATCCCTCACTCCCACAGATTGACGAATTCACACAGAAATTACGTCGCTATGAAATACGAGTACTATGTGTTCTAAGACATTTCCTTCTAATTCGAGTAACGTTCCTATGGAAACGACAGGATTTTCTTTTGGGATTCGACAATCTCATTTCCGATCCACTAATCTTTCTTTACTGCATCCCTCACTCCCACATATTGACGAATTCACACGGAAATTGCGTCGCTATGAAATACGAGTACCTTGTGTTCTAAGACATTTCCTTCTAAATCAAGTAACGTTTCTATGGAAACGACAGGATTTTCTTTTGGGATACGACAACCTCATTTCCGATCCACTAATCCTTCGTTACTGCATCCCTCACTCCCACACATTGACGAATTCACACGGAAATTGCGTCGCTATGAAATACGAGTACTATGTGTTCTAAGACATTTCCTTCTAAATCGAGTAACGTTTCTATGGAAACGACAGGATTTTCTTTTGGGATACGACAATCACATTTCCGATCCACTAATCCTTCTTTACTGCGTCCCTCACTCCCAAACATTGACGAATTCACACGGAAATTGCGTCGCTATGAAATACTATGTGTTTTAAGATATTTCCTTCTAAATCGAGTAACGTTTCTATGGAAACGACAGTATTTTATTTTGGGATACGACAATCTCATTTCCGATCCACTAATCCTTCTTTACAGCATCCCTCACTCACACACATTGACGAATTCACAAGGAAATTCCGACGCTATGAAATACGAGTACTATGTGTTAGAAGACATTTCCTTCTAAATCGAGTAACGTTTCTATGGAAACGACAGGATTTTCTTTTGGGATACGACAACCTCATTTCCGATCCACTAATCCTTCGTTACTGCATCCCTCACTCCCACACATTGACGAATTCACACGGATATTGCGTCGCTATGGAATACGAGTACTATGTGTTCTAAGACATTTCCTTCTAAATCGAGTAACGTTTCTATGGAAACGACAGGATTTTCTTTTGGGATACGACAATCACATTTCCGATCCACTAATCCTTCTTTACTGCATCCCTCCCTCCCAAACATTGACGAATTCACACGGAAATTGCGTCGCTATGAAATACTATGTGTTCTAAGACATTTCCTTCTAAATCGATTAACGTTTCTATGGAAACGACAGGGTTTTCTTTTGGGATTCGACAATCTCATTTCCGATCCACTAATCCTTCTTTACTGCATCCCTCACTCCCACACATTGACGAACTCACAAGGAAATTCCGTCGCTATGAAATACGAGTACTATGTGATCTAAGACATTTCCTTCTAAATCGAGTAACGTTTCTATGGAAACGACAGGATTTTCTGTTGGGAGACGACAATCACATTTCCGATCCACTAATCCTTCTTTACTGCATCCCTCACTCCCACACACTGACGAATTCACACGGAAATTGCGTCGCTATGAAATACGAGTACTATGTGTTCTAAGACATTTCCTTCTAAATCGAGTAACGTTTCTATGGAAACGACAGGATTTTCTTTTGGGTTACGACAATCACATGTCCGATCCACTAGT
Source organism: Schistocerca serialis cubense (assembly GCF_023864345.2). Lineage (NCBI taxonomy): Eukaryota > Metazoa > Arthropoda > Insecta > Orthoptera > Acrididae > Schistocerca > Schistocerca serialis. The sequence continues at coordinate 2,698,852 of NC_064644.1, forward strand.
CCTCCTTTACTGCATCCCTAACTCCCAAACATTGACGAATTCACACGGAAATTGCGTCGCAATGAAATACTATTTGTTCTAAGACATTTCGTTCTAAATCGAGTAACGTTTCTATGGAAACGACAGGATATTCTTTTGGGATACGACAATCTCATTTCCGATCCACTAATCTTTCTTTACTGCATCCCTCACTCCCACACATTGACGAATTCAAACGGAAATTGCATCGCTATGAAATACGAGTACTATGTGTTCTAAGACATTCCCTTCTAAATCAAGTAACGTTTCCATGGAAACGACAGGATTTTCTTTTGGGATACGGCAATCTCATTTCCGATCCACTAATCCTTCGTTACTGCATCCCTCACTCCCACACATTGACGAATTCACACTGAAATTGCGTCGCTATGAATTGCAATGGGTTCTATGACTTCTCCTTCTAAATCGAGTAACGTTTCTATGGAAACGACAGGATTTTCTTTTGGGATACGACAATCTCATTTCCGATCCACTAATCCTTCTTTACTGCATCCCTCACTCCCACACATTGACGAATTCACACGGAAATTGCGTCGCTATGAAATACGAGTACTATGTGTTCTAAGACATTTCCTTCTAAATCGAGTAACGTTTCTATGGAAACGACAGGATTTTGTTTTGGGATACGACAATCTCATTTCCGATCCACTAATCCTTCTTTACTGCATCCCTCACTCCCACACATTGACGAAATCACACGGAAATTGCGTCGCTATGAAATACGAGTACTACGTGTTCTAAGACATTTCCTTCTAAATCGAGTAACGTTTCTATGGAAACGACAGGATTTTCTTTTGGGATACGACAATCTCATTTCCGATCCACTAATCCTTCTTTACTGCATCCCTCACTCCCACACATTGACGAATTCACACGGAAATTGCGTCGCTATGAAATACGAGTACTATGTGTTCTAAGACATTTCCATCTAAATCGAGTAACGTTTCTATGGAAACGACAGGATTTTCTTTTGGGATACGACAATCTCATTTCCGATCCACTAATCTTTCTTTACTGCATCCCTTACTCCCACATATTGACGAATTCACACGGAAATTGAGTCGCTATGAAATACGAGTACTATGTGTTCTAAGACATTTCCTTCTAAATCAAGTAACGTTTCTATGGAAACGACAGGATTTTCCTTTGGGATACGACAACCTCATTTCCGATCCACTAATCCTTCGTTACTCAATCCCTCACTCCCACACATTGACGAATTCACACGGAAATTGCGTCGCTATGAAATACGAGTACAATGTGTTCTAAGACATTTCCTTCTAAATCGAGTAACGTTTCTATGGAAACGACAGGATTTTCTTTTGGGATACGACAATCTCATTTCCGATCCACTAATCCTTCTTTACTGCAGCCCTCACTCCCACACATTGACGAATTCACACGGAAATTGCGTCGCTATGAAATACGAGTACTATGTGTTCTAAGACATTTCCTTCTAAATCGAGTAACGTTTCTATGGATACGACAGGATTTTCTTTTGGGATACGACAATCACATTTCCGATCCACTAATCCTTATTTACTGCATCCCTCACTCCCAAACATTGACGAATTCACACGGAAATTCCGTCGCTATGAATTGCTATGTGTTCTAAGACATTTCTTTCTAAATCGAGTAACGTTTCTATGGAAACGACAGGATTTTCTTTTGGGATACGACAATCTCATTTCCGATCCACTAATCCTTCTTTACTGCATCCCTCACTCCCAAACATTGACGAATTCACACGGAAATTGCGTCGCTATGAAATACTATGTGTTCTAAGACATTTCCTTCTAAATCGAGTAACGTTTCTATGGAAACGACAGGATTTTCTTTTGGGATACGACAATCACATTTCCGGTCCACTAATCCTTCTTTACTGCGTCCCTCACTCCCAAACATTGACGAATTCACACGGAAATTGCGTCGCTATGAAATACTATGTGTTCTAAGACATTTCCTTCTAAATCGAGTAACGTTTCTATGGAAACGACAGTATTTTATTTTGGGATACGACAATCTCATTTCCGATCCACTAATCCTTCTTTACAGCATCCCTCACTCACACACATTGACGAATTCACAAGGAAATTCCGACGCTATGAAATACGAGTACTATGTGTTAGAAGACATTTCCTTCTAAATCGAGTAACGTTTCTATGGAAACGACAGGATTTTCTTTTGGGATACGACAATCACATTTCCGATCCACTAATCCTTCGTTACTGCATCCCTCACTCCCAAACATCGACGAATTCACACGGAAATTCCGTCACTGTGAAATACGATTACTATGTGTTCTAAGACATTTCCTTCTATTTCGAGTAACGTTTCTATGGAAACGACAGGATTTTCTTTTGGGATACGACAATCTCATTTCCGATCCACTAATCCTTCTTTACTGCATCCCTCACTTCCAAACATTGACGAATTCACACGGATATTGCGTCGCTATGGAATACGAGTACTATGTGTTCTAAGACATTTCCTTCTAAATCGAGTAACGTTTCTATGGAAACGACAGGATTTTCTTTTGGGATACGACAATCACATTTCCGATCCACTAATCCTTCTTTACTGCATCCCTCACTCCCAAACATTGACGAATTCACACGGAAATTGCGTCGCTATGAAATACTATGTGTTCTAAGACATTTCCTTCTAAATCGATTAACGTTTCTATGGAAACGACAGGGTTTTCTTTTGGGATACGACAATCTCATTTCCGATCCACTAATCCTTCTTTACTGCATCCCTCACTCCCACACATTGACGAATTCACACGGAAATTCCGTCGCTATGAAATACGAGTACTATGTGATCTAAGACATTTCCTTCTACATCGAGTAACGTTTCTATGGAAACGACAGGATTTTCTTTTGGGATACGACAACCACATTTCCGATCCACTAATCCTTCTTTACTGCATCCCTCATTCCCACAGACTGACGAATTCACACGGAAATTGCGTCGCTATGAAATACGAGTACTATGTGTTCTAAGACATTTCCTTCTAAATCGAGTATCGTTTCTATGGAAACGACAGGATTTTCTTTTGGGTTACGACAATCACATGTCCGATCCACTAATCCTCCTTTACTGCATCCCTCACTCCCAAACATTGACGAATTCACACGGAAATTGCGTCGCTATGAAATACTATTTGTTCTAAGACATTTCCTTCTAAATCGAGTAACGTTTCTATGGAAACGACAGGATTTTATTTGGGATACGACAATCACATTTCCGATCCACTAATCCTTCTTTACTGCATCCCTCACTCCCACACATTGACGAATTCACACGGATATTCCGTCGCTATGAAATACGAGTACTATGTGTTCTAAGCCATTTCCTTCTAAATTGAGTAACGTTTCTATGGAAACGACAGGATTTTCTTTTGGGATACGACAATCACATTTCCGATCCACTAATCCTTCTTTACTGCATCCCTCACTCCCAAACATTGACGAATTCACACGGAAATTGCGTCGCTATGAAATACTATTTGTTCTAAGACATTTCCTTCTAAATCGAGTAACGTTTCTATGGAAACGACAAGATCTTCTTTTGGGATACGACAATCTCAATTCCGATCCACTAATCCTTCTTTACTGCATCCCTCACTCCCACAGATTGACGAATTCACACGGAAATTGCGTCGCTATGAAATACGAGTACTATGTGTTCTAAGACATTTCCTTCTAAATCGAGTAACGTTCCTATGGAAACGACAGGATTTTCTTTTGGGATACGACAATCACATTTCCGATCCACTAATCCTTCTTTACTGCATCCCACACTCCCACACATTGACGAACTCACACGGAAATTTCGTCGCTATGAATTACTGTGGGTTCTATGACTTCTCCTTCTAAATCAAGTAACGTTTCTATGGAAACGACAGGACATTTTTTTGGGATACGACAATCTCATTTCCGATCCACTAATCCCTCTTTACTGCATCCCTCACTCCCAAACATTGACGAATTCACACGGAAATTGCGTCGCTATGAATTACTATGGGTTCTATGACTTCTCCTTCTAAATCGAGTAACGTTTCTATGGAAACGACAGGATTTTCTTTTGGGATACGACAATCACATTTCCGATCCACTAATCCTTCTTTACTGCATCCCTCACTCCCACACATTGACGAATTCACACGGAAATTGCGCCGCTATGAAATACGAGTACTATGTGTTCTAAGACATTTCCTTCTAAATCGAGTAACGTTTCTACGGAAACGGCTGGATTTTCTTTTGGGATACGACATCTCAATTCCGATCCACTACTCCTTCTTTACTGCATCCCTCACACCCACACATTGACGAATTCACACGGAAATTACGTCGCTATGAAATACGAGTAATATGTGTTCCAAGACATTTCCTTCTAAATCGATTAACGTTTCTATGGAAACGACAGGATTTTCTTTTGGGATACGACAATCTCATTTCCGATCCACTAATCCTTCTTTACTGCATCCCTCACTCCCACACGTTGACGAATTCACACGGAAATTGCGTCGCTATGAAATACGAGTACTATGTGTTCTAAGACATTTCCATCTAAATCGAATAACGTTTCTATGGAAACGACAGGATTTTCTTTTGGGATACGACAATCTCATTTCCGATCCACTAATCTTTCTATACTGCATCCCTCACTCCCACACATTGACGGATTCACACGGAAATTGCGTCGCTATGAAATACGAGTACTATCTGTTCTAAGACATTTCCTTCTAAATCAAGTAACGTTTCTATGGAAACGACAGGATTTTCTTTTGGGATACGACAATCTGATTTCCGATCCACTAATCCTTCTTTACTGCATCCCTCACTCTCACACATTGACGAAATCACACGGAAATTGCGTCGCTATGAAATACGAGTACTACGTGTTCTAAGACATTTCCTTCTAGATCGAGTAACGTTTCTATGGAAACGACAGGATTTTCTTTTGGGATACGACAATCTCATTTCCGATCCACTAATCCTTCTTTACTGCATCCCTCACTCCCACACATTGACAAATTCACACGGAAATTGCGTCGCTATGAAATACGAGTACTATATGTTCTAAGACATTTCCTTCTAAATCGAGTAACGTTTCTATGGAAACGACAGGATTTTCTTTTGGGATACGACAATCTCTTTTCCGTTCCACTAATCCTTCTTTACTGCATCCCTCACTCCCACACATTGACGAAATCACACGGAAATTGCGTCGCTATGAAATACGAGTACTACGTGTTCTAGGACATTTCCTTCTAAATCGAGTAACGTTTCTATGGAAACGACAGGATTTTCTTTTGGGATACGACAATCTCATTTCCGATCCACTAATCCTTCTTTACTGCATCCCTCACTCCCACACATTGACGAATTCACACGGAAATTGCGTCGCTATGAAATACGAGTACTATGTGTTCTTAGACATTTCCATCTAAATCGAGTAACGTTTCTATGGAAACGACAGGATTTTCTTTTGGGATACGACAATCTCATTTCCGATCCACTAATCTTTCTTTACTGCATCCCTCACTCCCACACATTGACGAATTCACACGGAAATTGCGTCGCTATGAAATACGAGTACTATGTGTTCTAGGACATTTCCTTCTAAATCAAGTAACGTTTCTATGGAAACGACAGGATTTTCATTTGGGATACGTCAATCTCATTTCCGATCCACTAATCCTTCGTTACTGCATCCCTCACTCCCACACATTGACGAATTCACACGGAAATTGCGTCGCTATGAAATACGAGTACTATGTGTTCTAAGACATTTCCTTCTAAATCGAGTTACGTTTCTATGGAAACGACAGGATTTTCTTTTGGGATACGACAATCTCATTTCCGATTCACTAATCCTTCTTTACTGCATCCCTCACTTACAAACACTGACGAATTCACACGGAAATTCCGTCGCTATGAAATACGAGTACTATGTGTTCTAAGTCATTTCCTTCTAAATCGAGTAACGTTTCTATGGAAACGACATGATTTTCTTTTGGGATACGACAATCACATTTCCGATCCACTAATCCTTCTTTACTGCATCCCTCACTCCCACACATTGACGAATTCACACGGAAATTTCGTCGCAATGAATTACTATGGGTTCTATGACTTCTCCTTCTAAATCAAGTAACGTTTCTATGGAAACGACAGGACTTTTATTTGGGATACGACAATCTCATTTCCGATCCACTAATCCTTCTTTACTGCATCCCTCACTCCCAAACATTGACGAATTCACACGGAAATTGCGTCGCTATGAAATACTATGTGTTCTAAGACATTTCCTTCTAAATCGAGTAACGTTTCTATGGAAACGACAGGATTTTCTTTTGGGATACGACAATCACATTTCCGATCCACTAATCCTTCTTTACTGCATCCCTCACTCCCACACATTGACGAATTCACACGGAAATTCCGTCGCTATAAAATGCGAGTACTATGTGTTCTAAGACATTTCCTTCTAAATCGAGTAACGTTTCTATGGAAACGACAGGATTTTCTTTTGGAATACGACGATCACATTTCCGATCCACTAATCCTTCTTTACTGCATCCCTCACTCCCAAACATTGACGAATTTACACGGAAATTGCGTCGCTATGAAATACTATGTGTTCTAAGACATTTCCTTCTAATTCGAGTAACGTTTCTATGGAAACGACAGGATTTTCTTTTGGGATACGACAATCTCATTTCCGATCCACTAATCCTTCTTTACTGCATCCCTCACTCCCACACATTGACGAATTCGCACGGAAATTGCGTCGCTATGAAATACTGTGTTCTAAGACATTTTCTTCTAAATCGAGTAACGTTTCTATGGCAACGACAGGATTTTCTTTTGGGATACGACAATCTCATTTCCGATCCACTAACCCTTCTTTACTGCAACCCTCACTCCCAAACATTGACGAATTCACACAGAAATTCCGTCGCTATGAATTACGAGTACTATGTGTTCTAACACATTTCCTTCTAAATCGAGTAACGTTTCTATGGAAACGACAGGATTTTCTTTTGGGATACGACAATCTCATTTCCGATCCACTAATCCATCTTTACTGCATCCCTCACTCCCACACATTGACGAATTCACACGGAAATTCCGTCGCTATGAAATACGAGTACTATGTGTTCTAAGACATTTCCTTCTAAATCGAGTAACGTTTCTATGGAAACGACAGGATTTTCTTTTGGGTTACGACAATCACATTTCCGATCCACTAATCCTCCTTTACTGCATCCCTCACTCCCAAACATTGACGAATTCACACGGAAATTGCGTCGCTATGAAATACTGTGTTCTAAGACATTTTCTTCTAAATCGAGTAACGTTTCTATGGAAACGACAGGATTTTCTTTTGGGATACGACAATCACATTTCCGGTCCACTAATCCTTCTTTACTGCGTCCCTCACTCCCAAACATTGACGAATTCACACGGAAATTGCGTCGCTATGAAATACTATGTGTTCTAAGACATTTCCTTCTAAATCGAGTAACGTTTCTATGGAAACGACAGTATTTTATTTTGGGATACGACAATCTCATTTCCGATCCACTAATCCTTCTTTACAGCATCCCTCACTCACACACATTGACGAATTCACAAGGAAATTCCGACGCTATGAAATACGAGTACTATGTGTTAGAAGACATTTCCTTCTAAATCGAGTAACGTTTCTATGGAAACGACAGGATTTTCTTTTGGGATACGACAATCACATTTCCGATCCACTAATCCTTCGTTACTGCATCCCTCACTCCCAAACATCGACGAATTCACACGGAAATTCCGTCACTGTGAAATACGATTACTATGTGTTCTAAGACATTTCCTTCTATTTCGAGTAACGTTTCTATGGAAACGACAGGATTTTCTTTTGGGATACGACAATCTCATTTCCGATCCACTAATCCTTCTTTACTGCATCCCTCACTTCCAAACATTGACGAATTCACACGGATATTGCGTCGCTATGGAATACGAGTACTATGTGTTCTAAGACATTTCCTTCTAAATCGAGTAACGTTTCTATGGAAACGACAGGATTTTCTTTTGGGATACGACAATCACATTTCCGATCCACTAATCCTTCTTTACTGCATCCCTCACTCCCAAACATTGACGAATTCACACGGAAATTGCGTCGCTATGAAATACTATGTGTTCTAAGACATTTCCTTCTAAATCGATTAACGTTTCTATGGAAACGACAGGGTTTTCTTTTGGGATACGACAATCTCATTTCCGATCCACTAATCCTTCTTTACTGCATCCCTCACTCCCACACATTGACGAATTCACACGGAAATTCCGTCGCTATGAAATACGAGTACTATGTGATCTAAGACATTTCCTTCTACATCGAGTAACGTTTCTATGGAAACGACAGGATTTTCTTTTGGGATACGACAACCACATTTCCGATCCACTAATCCTTCTTTACTGCATCCCTCATTCCCACAGACTGACGAATTCACACGGAAATTGCGTCGCTATGAAATACGAGTACTATGTGTTCTAAGACATTTCCTTCTAAATCGAGTATCGTTTCTATGGAAACGACAGGATTTTCTTTTGGGTTACGACAATCACATGTCCGATCCACTAATCCTCCTTTACTGCATCCCTCACTCCCAAACATTGACGAATTCACACGGAAATTGCGTCGCTATGAAATACTATTTGTTCTAAGACATTTCCTTCTAAATCGAGTAACGTTTCTATGGAAACGACAGGATTTTATTTGGGATACGACAATCACATTTCCGATCCACTAATCCTTCTTTACTGCATCCCTCACTCCCACACATTGACGAATTCACACGGATATTCCGTCGCTATGAAATACGAGTACTATGTGTTCTAAGCCATTTCCTTCTAAATTGAGTAACGTTTCTATGGAAACGACAGGATTTTCTTTTGGGATACGACAATCACATTTCCGATCCACTAATCCTTCTTTACTGCATCCCTCACTCCCAAACATTGACGAATTCACACGGAAATTGCGTCGCTATGAAATACTATTTGTTCTAAGACATTTCCTTCTAAATCGAGTAACGTTTCTATGGAAACGACAAGATCTTCTTTTGGGATACGACAATCTCAATTCCGATCCACTAATCCTTCTTTACTGCATCCCTCACTCCCACAGATTGACGAATTCACACAGAAATTGCGTCGCTATGAAATACGAGTACTATGTGTTCTAAGACATTTCCTTCTAAATCGAGTAACGTTCCTATGGAAACGACAGGATTTTCTTTTGGGATACGACAATCACATTTCCGATCCACTAATCCTTCTTTACTGCATCCCACACTCCCACACATTGACGAACTCACACGGAAATTTCGTCGCTATGAATTACTGTGGGTTCTATGACTTCTCCTTCTAAATCAAGTAACGTTTCTATGGAAACGACAGGACATTTTTTTGGGATACGACAATCTCATTTCCGATCCACTAATCCCTCTTTACTGCATCCCTCACTCCCAAACATTGACGAATTCACACGGAAATTGCGTCGCTATGAATTACTATGGGTTCTATGACTTCTCCTTCTAAATCGAGTAACGTTTCTATGGAAACGACAGGATTTTCTTTTGGGATACGACAACCACATTTCCGATCCACTAATCCTTCTTTACTGCATCCCTCACTCCCACACATTGACGAATTCACACGGAAATTGCGCCGCTATGAAATACGAGTACTATGTGTTCTAAGACATTTCCTTCTAAATCGAGTAACGTTTCTACGGAAACGGCTGGATTTTCTTTTGGGATACGACATCTCAATTCCGATCCACTACTCCTTCTTTACTGCATCCCTCACACCCACACATTGACGAATTCACACGGAAATTACGTCGCTATGAAATACGAGTAATATGTGTTCCAAGACATTTCCTTCTAAATCGATTAACGTTTCTATGGAAACGACAGGATTTTCTTTTGGGATACGACAATCTCATTTCCGATCCACTAATCCTTCTTTACTGCATCCCTCACTCCCACACGTTGACGAATTCACACGGAAATTGCGTCGCTATGAAATACGAGTACTATGTGTTCTAAGACATTTCCATCTAAATCGAATAACGTTTCTATGGAAACGACAGGATTTTCTTTTGGGATACGACAATCTCATTTCCGATCCACTAATCTTTCTATACTGCATCCCTCACTCCCACACATTGACGGATTCACACGGAAATTGCGTCGCTATGAAATACGAGTACTATCTGTTCTAAGACATTTCCTTCTAAATCAAGTAACGTTTCTATGGAAACGACAGGATTTTCTTTTGGGATACGACAATCTGATTTCCGATCCACTAATCCTTCTTTACTGCATCCCTCACTCTCACACATTGACGAAATCACACGGAAATTGCGTCGCTATGAAATACGAGTACTACGTGTTCTAAGACATTTCCTTCTAGATCGAGTAACGTTTCTATGGAAACGACAGGATTTTCTTTTGGGATACGACAATCTCATTTCCGATCCACTAATCCTTCTTTACTGCATCCCTCACTCCCACACATTGACAAATTCACACGGAAATTGCGTCGCTATGAAATACGAGTACTATATGTTCTAAGACATTTCCTTCTAAATCGAGTAACGTTTCTATGGAAACGACAGGATTTTCTTTTGGGATACGACAATCTCATTTCCGTTCCACTAATCCTTCTTTACTGCATCCCTCACTCCCACACATTGACGAAATCACACGGAAATTGCGTCGCTATGAAATACGAGTACTACGTGTTCTAGGACATTTCCTTCTAAATCGAGTAACGTTTCTATGGAAACGACAGGATTTTCTTTTGGGATACGACAATCTCATTTCCGATCCACTAATCCTTCTTTACTGCATCCCTCACTCCCACACATTGACGAATTCACACGGAAATTGCGTCGCTATGAAATACGAGTACTATGTGTTCTTAGACATTTCCATCTAAATCGAGTAACGTTTCTATGGAAACGACAGGATTTTCTTTTGGGATACGACAATCTCATTTCCGATCCACTAATCTTTCTTTACTGCATCCCTCACTCCCACACATTGACGAATTCACACGGAAATTGCGTCGCTATGAAATACGAGTACTATGTGTTCTAGGACATTTCCTTCTAAATCAAGTAACGTTTCTATGGAAACGACAGGATTTTCATTTGGGATACGTCAATCTCATTTCCGATCCACTAATCCTTCGTTACTGCATCCCTCACTCCCACACATTGACGAATTCACACGGAAATTGCGTCGCTATGAAATACGAGTACTATGTGTTCTAAGACATTTCCTTCTAAATCGAGTTACGTTTCTATGGAAACGACAGGATTTTCTTTTGGGATACGACAATCTCATTTCCGATTCACTAATCCTTCTTTACTGCATCCCTCACTTACAAACACTGACGAATTCACACGGAAATTCCGTCGCTATGAAATACGAGTACTATGTGTTCTAAGTCATTTCCTTCTAAATCGAGTAACGTTTCTATGGAAACGACATGATTTTCTTTTGGGATACGACAATCACATTTCCGATCCACTAATCCTTCTTTACTGCATCCCTCACTCCCACACATTGACGAATTCACACGGAAATTTCGTCGCAATGAATTACTATGGGTTCTATGACTTCTCCTTCTAAATCAAGTAACGTTTCTATGGAAACGACAGGACTTTTATTTGGGATACGACAATCTCATTTCCGATCCACTAATCCTTCTTTACTGCATCCCTCACTCCCAAACATTGACGAATTCACACGGAAATTGCGTCGCTATGAAATACTATGTGTTCTAAGACATTTCCTTCTAAATCGAGTAACGTTTCTATGGAAACGACAGGATTTTCTTTTGGGATACGACAATCACATTTCCGATCCACTAATCCTTCTTTACTGCATCCCTCACTCCCACACATTGACGAATTCACACGGAAATTCCGTCGCTATAAAATGCGAGTACTATGTGTTCTAAGACATTTCCTTCTAAATCGAGTAACGTTTCTATGGAAACGACAGGATTTTCTTTTGGAATACGACGATCACATTTCCGATCCACTAATCCTTCTTTACTGCATCCCTCACTCCCAAACATTGACGAATTTACACGGAAATTGCGTCGCTATGAAATACTATGTGTTCTAAGACATTTCCTTCTAATTCGAGTAACGTTTCTATGGAAACGACAGGATTTTCTTTTGGGATACGACAATCTCATTTCCGATCCACTAATCCTTCTTTACTGCATCCCTCACTCCCACACATTGACGAATTCGCACGGAAATTGCGTCGCTATGAAATACTGTGTTCTAAGACATTTTCTTCTAAATCGAGTAACGTTTCTATGGCAACGACAGGATTTTCTTTTGGGATACGACAATCTCATTTCCGATCCACTAACCCTTCTTTACTGCAACCCTCACTCCCAAACATTGACGAATTCACACAGAAATTCCGTCGCTATGAATTACGAGTACTATGTGTTCTAACACATTTCCTTCTAAATCGAGTAACGTTTCTATGGAAACGACAGGATTTTCTTTTGGGATACGACAATCTCATTTCCGATCCACTAATCCATCTTTACTGCATCCCTCACTCCCACACATTGACGAATTCACACGGAAATTCCGTCGCTATGAAATACGAGTACTATGTGTTCTAAGACATTTCCTTCTAAATCGAGTAACGTTTCTATGGAAACGACAGGATTTTCTTTTGGGTTACGACAATCACATTTCCGATCCACTAATCCTCCTTTACTGCATCCCTCACTCCCAAACATTGACGAATTCACACGGAAATTGCGTCGCTATGAAATACTATTTGTTCTAAGATATTTCCTTCTAAATAGAGTAACGTTTCTATGGAAACGACAGGATTTTCTTTTGGGATACGACAATCTCACTTCCGATCCACTAATCCTTCTTTACTGCATCCCTCACTCCCACACATTGACGAATTCACACGGAAATTGCGTTGCTATGAAATACGAGTACTATGTGTTCTAAGACATTTCCTTCTAAATCGAGTAACGTTCCTATGGAAACGACAGGATTTTCTTTTGGGATACGACAATCACATTTCCGTTCCACTAATCCTTCTTTACTGCATCCCTCACTCCCACATATTGACGAATTCACACGGAAATTGCGTCGCTATGAATTACTGTGGGTTCTATGACTTCTCCTTCTAAATCAAGTAACGTTTCTATGGAAACGACAGGACATTTTTTTGGGATGCGACAATCTCATTTCCGATCCACTAATCCTTCTTTACTGCATCCCTCACTCCCAAACATTGACGAATTCACACGGAAATTGCGTCGCTATGAATTACTATGGGTTCTATGACTTCTCCTTCTAAATCGAGTAACGTTTCTATGGAAACGACAGGATTTTCTTTTGGGATACGACAATCACATTTCCGAACCACTAATCCTTCTTTACTGCATCCCTCACTCCCACACATTGACGAATTCACACGGAAATTGCGTCGCTACGAAATACGAGTACTATGTGTTCTAAGACATTTCCTTCTAAATCGAGTAACGTTTATACGGAAACGACAGGATTTTCTTTTGGGATACGACAATCTCATTTCCGATCCACTAATCCTTCTTTACTGCATCCCTCACTCCCACACGTTGCCGAATTCACACGGAAATTGCGTCGCTATGAAATACGAGTACTATGTGTTCTAAGACATTTCCATCTAAATCGAGTAACGTTTCTATGCAAACGACAGGATTTTCTTTTGGGATACGACAATCTCACTTCCGATCCACTAATCCTTCTTTACTGCATCCCTCACTCCCACACATTGACGAATTCACACGGAAATTGCGTTGCTATGAAATACGAGTACTATGTGTTCTAAGACATTTCCTTCTAAATCGAGTAACGTTCCTATGGAAACGACAAGATTTTCTTTTGGGATACGACAATCACAATTCCGATCCACTAATCCTTCTTTACTGCATCCCTCACTCCCACATATTGACGAATTCACACGGAAATTGCGTCGCTATGAATTACTGTGGGTTCTATGACTTCTCCTTCTAAATCAAGTAACGTTTCTATGGAAACGACAGGACATTTTTTTGGGATACGACAATCTCATTTCCGATCCACTAATCCTTCTTTACTGCATCCCTCACTCCCAAACATTGACGAATTCACACGGAAATTGCGTCGCTATGAATTACTATGGGTTCTATGACTTCTCCTTCTAAATCGAGTAACGTTTCTATGGAAACGACAGGATTTTCTTTTGGGATACGACAATCACATTTCCGAACCACTAATCCTTCTTCACTGCATCCCTCACTCCCACACATTGACGAATTCACACGGAAATTGCGTCGCTATGAAATACGAGTACTATGTGTTCTAAGACATTTCCTTCTAAATCGAGTAACGTTTCTACGGAAACGACAGGATTTTCTTCTGGGATACGACAATCTCATTTCCGATCCACTAATCCTTCTTTACTGCATCCCTCACTCCCACACATTGACGAATTCACACGGAAATTGCGTTGCTATGAAATACGAGTACTATGTGTTCTAAGACATTTCCTTCTAAATCGAGTAACGTTCCTATGGAAACGACAGGATTTTCTTTTGGGATACGACAATCACATTTCCGATCCACTAATCCTTCTTTACTGCATCCCTCACTCCCACATATTAACGAATTCACACGGAAATTGCGTCGCTATGAATTACTGTGGGTTCTATGACTTCTCCTTCTAAATCAAGTAACGTTTCTATGGAAACGACACGACATTTTTTTGGGATACGACAATCTCATTTCCGATCCACTAATCCTTCTTTACTGCATCCCTCACTCCCAAACATTGACGAATTCACACGGAAATTGCGTCGCTATGAATTACTATGGGTTCTATGACTTCTCCTTCTAAATCGAGTAACGTTTCTATGGAAACGACAGGATTTTCTTTTGGGATACGACAATCACATTTCCGAACCACTAATCCTTCTTCACTGCATCCCTCACTCCCACACATTGACGAATTCACACGGAAATTGCGTCGCTATGAAATACGAGTACTATGTGTTCTAAGACATTTCCTTCTAAATCGAGTAACGTTTCTACGGAAACGACAGGATTTTCTTCTGGGATACGACAATCTCATTTCCGATCCACTAATCCTTCTTTACTGCATCCCTCACACCCACACATTGACGAATTCACACGGAAATTACGCCGCTATGAAATACGAGTACTATGTGTTCCAAGACATTTCCTTCTAAATCGAGTAACGTTTCTATGGAAACGACAGGATTTTCTTTTGGGATACGACAATCTCATTTCCGATCCACTAATCCTTCTTTACTGCATCCCTCACTCCCACACGTTGCCGAATTCACACGGAAATTGCGTCGCTAAGAAATACGAGTACTATGTGTTCTAAGACATTTCCATCTAAATCGAGTAACGTTTCTATGGAAACGACAGGATTTTCTTTTGGGATACGACAATCTCACTTCCGATCCACTAATCCTTCTTTACTGCATCCCTCACTCCCACACATTGACGAATTCACACGGAAATTGCGTTGCTATGAAATACGAGTACTATGTGTTCTAAGACATTTCCTTCTAAATCGAGTAACGTTCCTATGGAAACGACAGGATTTTCTTTTGGGATACGACAATCACATTTCCGATCCACTAATCCTTCTTTACTGCATCCCTCACTCCCACATATTGACGAATTCACACGGAAATTGCGTCGCTATGAATTACTGTGGGTTCTATGACTTCTCCTTCTAAATCAAGTAACGTTTCTATGGAAACGACAGGACATTTTTTTGGGATACGACAATCTCATTTCCGATCCACTAATCCTTCTTTACTGCATCCCTCACTCCCAAACATTGACGAATTCACACGGAAATTGCGTCGCTATGAATTACTATGGGTTCTATGACTTCTCCTTCTAAATCGAGTAACGTTTCTATGGAAACGACAGGATTTTCTTTTGGGATACGACAATCACATTTCCGATCCACCAATCCTTCTTTACTGCATCCCTCACTCCCACACATTGACGAATTCACACGGAAATTGCGTCGCTATGAAATACGAGTACTATGTGTTCTAAGACATTTCCTTCTACATCGAGTAACGTTTCTACGGAAACGACAGGATTTTCTTTTGGGATACGACAATCTCATTTCCGATCCACTAATCCTTCTTTACTGCATCCCTCACACCCACACATTGACGAATTCACACGGAAATTACGTCGCTATGAAATACGAGTACTATGTGTTCCAAGACATTTCCGTCTACATCGAGTAACGTTTCTATGGAAACGACAGGATTTTCTTTTGGGATACGACAATCTCATTTCCGATCCACTAATCCTTCTTTACTGCATCCCTCACTCCCACACGTTGACGAATTCACACGGAAATTGCGTCGCTATGAAATACGAGTACTATGTGTTCTAAGACATTTCCATCTCAATCGAGTAACGTTTCTATGGAAACGACAGGATTTTCTTTTGGGATACGACAATCACATTTCCGATCCACTAATCCTTCTTTACTGCATCCCTCACTCCCACACATTGACGAATTCACACGGAGATTGCGTCGCTATGAAATACGAGTATTATGTGTTCTAAGACATTTCCTTCTAAATCGAGTAACGTTTCTACGGAAACGACAGGATTTTCTTTTGGGATACGACAATCTCATTTCCGATCCACTAATCCTTCTTTACTGCATCCCTCACACCCACACATTCTCGAATTCACACGGAAATTGCGTCGCTATGAAATACGAGTACTATGTGTTCTAAGACATTTCCTTCTAAATCGAGTAACGTTTCTACGGAAACGACAGGATTTTCTTTTGGGATACGACAATCTCATTTCCGATCCACTAATCCTTCTTTACTGCATCCCTCACACCCACACATTGACGAATTCACACGGAAATTACGTCGCTATGAATTACGAGTACTATGTGTTCCAAGACATTTCCTTCTAAATCGAGTAACGTTTCTATGGAAACGACAGGATTTTCTTTTGGGATACGACAATCTCATTTCCGATCTACTAATCCTTCTTTACTGCATCCCTCACTCCCACACGTTGACGAATTCACACGGAAATTGCGTCGCTATGAAATACGAGTACTATGTGTTCTAAGACATTTCCATCTAAATCGGGTAACGTTTCTATGGAAACGACGGGATTTTCTTTTGGGATACGACAATCTCATTTCCGATCCACTAATCCTTCTTTACTGCATCCCTCACTCCCACATATTGACGAATTCACACGGAAATTGCGTCGCTATGAATTACTGTGGGTTCTATGACTTCTCCTTCTAAATCAAGTAACGTTTCTATGGAAACGACAGGACATTTTTTTGGGATACGACAATCTCATTTCCGATCCACTAATCCTTCTTTACTGCATCCCTCACTCCCAAACATTGACGAATTCACACGGAAATTGCGTCGCTATGTATTACTATGGGTTCTATGACTTCTCCTTCTAAATCGAGTAACGTTTCTATGGAAACGACAGGATTTTCTTTTGGGATACGACAATCACATTTCCGATCCACTAATCCTTCTTTACTGCATCCCTCACTCCCACACATTGTCGAATTCACACGGAAATTGCGTCGCTATGAAATACGAGTACTATGTGTTCCAAGACATTTCCGTCTACATCGAGTAACGTTTCTATGGAAACGACAGGATTTTCTTTTGGGATACGACAATCTCATTTCCGATCCACTAATCCTTCTTTACTGCATCCCTCACTCCCACACGTTGACAAATTCACACGGAAATTGCGTCGCTATGAAATACGAGTACTATGTGTTCTAAGACATTTCCATCTAAATCGAGTAACGTTTCTATGGAAACGACAGGATTTTCTTTTGGGATACGACAATCACATTTCCGATCCACTAATCCTTCTTTACTGCATCCCTCACTCCCACACATTGACGAATTCACACGGAAATTGCGTCGCTATGAAATACGAGTACTATGTGTTCTAAGACATTTCCTTCTAAATCGAGTAACGTTTCTACGGAAACGACAGGATTTTCTTTTGGGATACGACAATCTCATTTCCGATCCACTAATCCTTCTTTACTGCATCCCTCACACCCACACATTGACGAATTCACACGGAAATTGCGTCGCTATGAAATACGAGTACTATGTGTTCTAAGACATTTCCTTCTAAATCGAGTAACGTTTCTACGGAAACGACAGGATTTTCTTTTGGGATACGACAATCTCATTTCCGATCCACTAATCCTTCTTTACTGCATCCCTCACACCCACACATTGACGAATTCACACGGAAATTACGTCGCTATGAATTACGAGTACTATGTGTTCCAAGACATTTCCTTCTAAATCGAGTAACGTTTCTATGGAAACGACAGGATTTTCTTTTGGGATACGACAATCTCATTTCCGATCCACTAATCCTTCTTTACTGCATCCCTCACTCCCACACGTTGACGAATTCACACGGAAATTGCGTCGCTATGAAATACGAGTACTATGTGTTCTAAGACATTTCCTTCTAAATCGAGTAACGTTTCTACGGAAACGACAGGATTTTCTTTTGGGATACGACAATCTCATTTCCGATCCACTAATCCTTATTTACTGCATCCCTCACACCCACACATTGACGAATTCACACGGAAATTACGTCGCTATGAAATACGAGTACTATGTGTTCCAAGACATTTCCTTCTAAATCGAGTAACGTTTCTATGGAAACGACAGGATTTTCTTTTGGGATACGACAATCTCATTTCCGATCCACTAATCCTTCTTTACTGCATCCCTCACTCCCACACGTTGCCGAATTCACACGGAAATTGCGTCGCTATGAAATACGAGTACTATGTGTTCTAAGACATTTCCATCTAAATCGAGTAACGTTTCTATGGAAACGACAGGATTTTCTTTTGGGATACGACAATCTCACTTCCGATCCACTAATCCTTCTTTACTGCATCCCTCACTCCCACACATTGACGAATTCACACGGAAATTGCGTTGCTATGAAATACGAGTACTATGTGTTCTAAGACATTTCCTTCTAAACCGAGTAACGTTTCTATGGAAACGACAGGATTTTCTTTTGGGATACGACAATCACATTTCCGATCCACTAATCCTTCTTTACTGCATCCCTCACTCCCACATATTGACGAATTCACACGGAAATTGCGTCGCTATGAATTACTGTGGGTTCTATGACTTCTCCTTCTAAATCAAGTAACGTTTCTATGGAAACGACAGGACATTTTTTTGGGATACGACAATCTCATTTCCGATCCACTAATCCTTCTTTACTGCATCCCTCACTCCCAAACATTGACGAATTCACACGGAAATTGCGTCGCTATGAATTACTATGGGTTCTATGACTTCTCCTTCTAAATCGAGTAACGTTTCTATGGAAACGACAGGATTTTCTTTTGGGATACGACAATCACATTTCCGAACCACTAATCCTTCGTTACTGCATCCCTCACTCCCACACATTGACGAATTCACACGGAAATTGCGTCGCTATGAAATACGAGTACTATGTGTTCTAAGACATTTCCTTCTAAATCGAGTAACGTTTCAACGGAAACGACAGGATTTTCTTCTGGGATACGACAATCTCATTTCCGATCCACTAATCCTTCTTTACTGCATCCCTCACACCCACACATTGACGAATTCACACGGAAATTACGTCGCTATGAAATACGAGTACTATGTGTTCCAAGACATTTCCTTCTAAATCGAGTAACGTTTCTATGGAAACGACAGGATTTTTTTTTGGGATACGACAATCTCATTTCCGATCCACTAGTCCTTCTTTACTGCATCCCTCACTCCCACACGTTGACGAATTCACACGGAAATTGCGTCGCTATGAAATACGAGTACTATGTGTTCTAAGACATTTCCATCTAAATCGAGTAACGTTTCTATGGAAACGACAGGATTTTCTTTTGGGATACGACAATCTCATTTCCGATCCACTAATCCTTCTTTACTGCATCCCTCACTCCCACATATTGACGAATTCACACGGAAATTGCGTCGCTATGAATTACTGTGGGTTCTATGACTTCTCCTTCTAAATCAAGTAACGTTTCTATGGAAACGACAGGACATTTTTTTGGGATACGACAATCTCATTTCCGATCCACTAATCCTTCTTTACTGCATCCCTCACTCCCAAACATTGACGAATTCACACGGAAATTGCGTCGCTATGAATTACTATGGGTTCTATGACTTCTCCTTCTAAATCGAGTAACGTTTCTATGGCAACGACAGGATTTTCTTTTGGGATACGACAATCACATTTCCGATCCACTAATCCTTCTTTACTGCATCCCTCACTCCCACACATTGACGAATTCACACGGAAATTGCGTCGCTATGAAATACGAGTACTATGTGTTCTAAGACATTTCCTTCTACATCGAGTAACGTTTCTACGGAAACGACAGGATTTTCTTTTGGGATACGACAATCTCATTTCCGATCCACTAATCCTTCTTTACTGCATCCCTCACACCCACACATTGACGAATTCACACGGAAATTACGTCGCTATGAAATACGAGTACTATGTGTTCCAAGACATTTCCGTCTACATCGAGTAACGTTTCTATGGAAACGACAGGATTTTCTTTTGGGATACGACAATCTCATTTCCGATCCACTAATCCTTCTTTACTGCATCCCTCACTCCCACACGTTGACGAATTCACACGGAAATTGCGTCGCTATGAAATACGAGTACTATGTGTTCTAAGACATTTCCATCTAAATCGAGTAACGTTTCTATGGAAACGACAGGATTTTCTTTTGGGATACGACAATCACATTTCCGATCCACTAATCCTTCTTTACTGCATCCCTCACTCCCACACATTGACGAATTCACACGGAAATTGCGTCGCTATGAAATACGAGTACTATGTGTTCTAAGACATTTCCTTCTAAATCGAGTAACGTTTCTACGGAAACGACAGGATTTTCTTTTGGGATACGACAATCTCATTTCCGATCCACTAATCCTTCTTTACTGCATCCCTCACACCCACACATTGACGAATTCCCACGGAAATTACGTCGCTATGAATTACGAGTACAATGTGTTCCAAGACATTTCCTTCTAAATCGAGTAACGTTTCTATGGAAACGACAGGATTTTCTTTTGGGATACGACAATCTCATTTCCGATCCACTAATCCTTCTTTACTGCATCCCTCACTCCCACACGTTGACGAATTCACACGGAAATTGCGTCGCTATGAAATACGAGTACTATGTGTTCTAAGACATTTCCATCTAAATCGAGTAACGTTTCTATGGAAACGACGGGATTTTCTTTTGGGATACGACAATCTCATTTCCGATCCACTAATCCTTCTTTACTGCATCCCTCACTCCCACATATTGACGAATTCACACGGAAATTGCGTCGCTATGAATTAATGTGGGTTCTATGACTTCTCCTTCTAAATCAAGTAACGTTTCTATGGAAACGACAGGACATTTTTTTGGGATACGACAATCTCATTTCCGATCCACTAATCCTTCTTTACTGCATCCCTCACTCCCAAACATTGACGAATTCACACGGAAATTGCGTCGCTATGAATTACTATGGGTTCTATGACTTCTCCTTCTAAATCGAGTAACGTTTCTATGGAAACGACAGGATTTCCTTTTGGGATACGACAATCTCATTTCCGATCCACTAATCCTTCTTTACTGCATCCCTCACTCCCACACATTGACGAATTCACACGGAAATTGCGTCGCTATGAAATACGAGTACTATGTGTTCTAAGACATTTCCTTCTAAATCGAGTAACGTTTCTATGGAAACGACAGGATTTTCTTTTGGGATACGACAATCTCATTTCCGATCCACTAATCCTTCTTTATGCATCCCTCACTCCCACACATTGACGAAATCACACGGAAATTGCGTCGCTATGAAATACGAGTACTACGTGTTCTAAGACATTTCCTTCTAAATCGAGTAACGTTTCTATGGAAACGACAGGATTTTCTTTTGGGATACGACAATCTTATTTCCGATCCACTAATCCTTCTTTATTGCATCCCTCACTCCCACACATTGACGAATTCACACGGAATTTGCGTCGCTATGAAATACGAGTACTATGTGTTCTAAGACATTTCCATCTAAATCGAGTAACGTTTCTATGGAAACGACAGGATTTTCTTTTGGGATACGACAATCTCATTTCCGATCCACTAATCTTTCTTTACTGCATCCCTCACTCCCACACATTGACGAATTCACACGGAAATTGCGTCGCTATGAAATACGAGTACTATGTGTTCTAAGACATTTCCTTCTAAATCAAGTAACGTTTCTATGGAAACGACAGGATTTTCTTTTGGGATACGACAACCTCATTTCCGATCCACTAATCCTTCGTTACTGCATCCCTCACTCCCACACATTGACGAATTCACACGGAAATTGCGTCGCTATGAAATACGAGTACTATGTGTTCTAAGACATTTCCTTCTAAATCGAGTAACGCTTCTATGGAAACGACAGGATTTTCTTTTGGGGTACGACAATCTCATTTCCGATCCACTAATCCTTCTTTACTGCATCCCTCACTCCCACACATTGACGAATTCACACGAAATTGCGTCGCTATGAAATACGAGTACTATGTGTTCTAAGACATTTCCTTCTAAATCGAGTAACGTTTCTATGGAAACGACTGGATTTTCTTTTGGGATACGACAATCACATTTCCGATCCACTAATCCTTCATTACTGCATCATTCACTTCCACACATTGACGAATTCACACGGAAATTGCGTCGCTATGAATTACTATGGGTTCTATGACTTCTCCTTCTAAATCAAGTACCGTTTCTATGGAAACGACAGGAGTTTTTTTTGGGATACGACAATCTCATTTCCGATCTACTAATCCTTCTTTACTGCATCCCTCACTCCCAAACATTGACGAATTCACACGGAAATTGCGTCGCTATGAAATACTATGTGTTCTAAGACATTTCCTTCTAAATCGAGTAACGTTTCTATGGAAACGACAGGATTTTCTTTTGGGATTCGACAATCTCATTTCCGATCCACTAATCCTTCTTTACTGCATCCCTCACTCCCACACATTGACGAATTCACACGGAAATTGCGTCGCTATGAAATACGAGTACTATGTGTTCTAAGACATTTCCTTCTAAATCGAGTAACGTTTCTATGGAAACGACAGGATTTTCTTTTGGGATACGACAATCAGATTTCCGAATCACTAATCCTTCTTTACTGCATCCCTCACTCCCACACATTGACGAATTCACACGGAAATTTCGTCGCTATGAATTACTATGGGTTCTATGACTTCTCCTTCTAAATCAAGTAACGTTTCTATGGAAACGACAGGACTTTTATTTGGGATACGACAATCTCATTTCCGATCCACTAATCCTTCTTTACTGCATCCCTCACTCCCAAACATTGACGAATTCACACGGAAATTGCGTCGCTATGAAATACTATGTGTTCTAAGACATTTCCTTCTAAATCGAGTAACGTTTCTATCGAAACGACAGGATTTTCTTTTGCGATACGACAATCTCATTTCCGATCCACTAATCCTTCTTTACTGCATCCCTCACTCCCACACATTGACGAATTCAGACGGATATTGCGTCGCTATGAAATACGAGTACTATGTGTTCTAAGACATTTCCTTCTAAATCGAGTAACGTTTCTATGGAAAAGACAGGATTTTCTTTTGGGATACGACAATCACATTTCCGATCCACTAATATTTCTTTACTGCATCCCTCACTCCCAAACATTGACGAATTCACACGGAAATTCCGTCGCTATGAAATACGAGTACTATGTGTACTAAGACATTTCCTTCTAAATCGAGTAACGTTTCTATGGAAACGACAGGATTTTCTTTTGTGATACGACAATCACATTTCCGATCCACTAATCCTTCTTTACTGCATCCCTCACTCCCACACATTGACGAATTCACACGGAAATTCCGTCGCTATGAATTACTATGGGTTCTATGACTTCTCCTTCTAAATCAAGTAACATTTCTCTGTAAACGACAGGACTTTTTTTTTGGGATACGACAATCTCATTTCCGATCCACAAATCCTTCTTTACTGCATCCCTCACTCCCAAACATTGACGAATTCACGCGGAAATTGCGTCGTTATGAAATACTATGTGTTCTAAGACATTTCCTTCTAAATCGAGTAACGTTTCTATGGAAACGACAGGATTTTCTTTTGGGATACGACAATCTCATTTCCGATCCACTAACCCTTCTTTATTGCATCCCTCACTCCCAAACATTGACGAATTCACACGGAAATTGCGTCGCTATGAAATACGAGTACTATGTGTTCTAACACATTTCCTTCTAAATCGAGTAACGTTTCTATGGAAACGACAGGACTTTCTTTTGGGATACGACAATCACATTTCCGATCCACTAATCCTTCTTTACTGCATCCCTCACTCCCACACATTGACGAATTCACACGGAAATTCCGTCGCTATGAAATACGAGTACTATGTGTTCTAAGACATTTCCTTCTAAATCGAGTAACGTTTCTATGGAAACGACAGGATTTTCTTTTGGGATACGACAATCACATTTCCGATCCACTAATCCTTCTTTACTGCATCCCTCACTCCCAAACATTGACGAATTCGCACGGAAATTGCGCCGCTATGAAATACTATGTGTTCTAAGACATTTCCTTCTAAATCGAGTAACGTTTCTATGGAAACGACAGGATTTTCTTTTGGGATACGACAATCTCATTTCCGATCCACTAATCCTTCTTTACTGCATCCCTCACTACCACACATTGACGAATTCGCACGGAAATTGCGCCGCTTTGAAATACTATGTGTTCTAAGACATTTCCTTCTAAATCGAGTAACGTTTCTATGGGTAACGACAGGATTTTCTTTTGGGATACGACAATCTCATTTCCGATCCACTAACCCTTCTTTACTGCATCCCTCACTCCCAAACATTGACGATTTCACACGGAAATTCCGACGCTATGAAATACGAGTACTATGTGTTCTAACACATTTCCTTCTAAATCGAGTAACGTTTCTATGGAAACGACAGGATTTTCTTTTGGGATACGACAATCTCATTTCCGATCCACTAATCCTTCTTTACTGCATCCCTCACTCCCACACATTGACGAATTCACACGGAAATTCCGTCGCTATGAAATACGAGTACTAGGTGTTCTGAGACGTTTCCTACTAAATCGAGTAACGTTTCTATGGAAACGACAGGATTTTCTTTTGGGATACGACAATCACATTTCCGACCCACTAATCCTTCTTTACTGCATCCCTCACTCCCAAACATTGACGAATTCACACGGAAATTGCGTCGCTATGAAATACTATGTGTTCTAAGACATTTCCTTCTAAATTGAGTAACGTTTCTATGGAAACGACAGGATTTTCTTTTGGGATACGACAATCTCATTTCCGATCCACTAATCCTTCTTTACTGCATCCCTCACTCCCACACATTGACGAATTCACACGGAAATTGCGTCGCTATGAAATACTATGTGTTCTAAGACATTTCCTTCTAAATCGAGTAACGTTTCTATGGAAACGACAGGATTTTCTTTTGGGATACGACAATCACATTTCCGATCCACTAATATTTCTTTACTGCATCCCTCACTCCCAAACATTGACGAATTCACACGGAAATTCCGTCGCTATGAAATACGAGTACTATGTGTTAGAAGACATTTCCTTCTAAATCGAGTAACGTTTCTATGGAAACGACAGGATTTTCATTTGGGATACGACAATCACATTTCCGATCCACTAATCCTTCTTTACTGCATCCCTCACTCCCACACATTGACGAATTCACACGGAAATTCCGTCGCTATGAATTACTATGGGTTCTATGACTTCTCCTTCTAAATCAAGTAACATTTCTATGGAAACGACAGGACTTTTTTTTGGGATACGACAATGTCATTTCCGATCCACTAATCCTTCTTTACTGCACCCCTCACTCCCAAACATTGACGAATTCACACGGAAAATTGCGTCGCTATGAAATACTATGTGTTCTAAGACATTTCCTTCTAAAGCGAGTAACGTTACTATGGAAACGACAGGATTTTCTTTTGGGATACGACAATCTCATTTCCGATCCACCAACCCTTCTTTACTGCATCCCTCACTCCCAAACATTGAAGAATTCACGCGGAAATTGCGTCGCTATGAAATACGAGTACTATGTGTTCTAACACATTTCCTTCTAAATTGAGTAACGTATCTATGGAAACGACAGGACTTTCTTTTGGGATACGACAATCGCATTTCCGATCCACTAATCCTTCTTTACTGCATCCCTCACTCCCACCCATTGACGAATTCACACGGAAATTCCGTCGCTATGAAATACGAGTACTATGTCTTCTAAGACATTTCCTTCTAAATCGAATAACGTTTCTATGGAAACGACAGGATTTTCTTTTGGGATACGACAAACTCATTTCCGATCCACTAATCCTTCTTTTCTGCATCCCTCACTCCCACACATTGACGAATTCACACGGAAATTCCGTCGCTGTGAAATACGAGTACTATGTGTTCTAAGACATTTCCTTGTAAATCGAGTAACGTTTCTATGGAAACGACAGGATTTTCTTTTGGGATACGACAATCACATTTCCGATCCACTAATCCTTCTTTACTGCATCCCTCACTCCCAAACATTGACGAATTCAAACGGAAATTGCGTCGCTATGAAATACTATGTGTTCTAAGACATTTCCTTCTAAATCGAATAACGTTTCTATGGAAACGACAGGATTTTCTTTTGGGATACGACAATCTCATTTATGATCCACTAATCCTTCTTTACTGCATCCCTCACTCCCACACATTGACGAATTCACACGGAAATTGCGTCGCTATGAAATACTATGTGTTCTAAGACATTTCCTTCTAAAGCGAGTAACGTTTCTATGGAAACGACAGGATTTTCTTTTGGGATACGACAATCACAATTCCGATCCACTAATCCTTCTTTACTGCATCCCTCACTCCCAAACATTGACGAATTCACACGGACATTGTGTCGCCATGAAATACTATGTGTTCTAAGACATTTCCTTCTAAATCGAGTAACGTTTCTATGGAAACGACAGGATCTGCTTTTGGGATACGACAATCTCATTTCCGATCCACTAATCCTTCTTTACTGCATCCCTCACTTACAAACACTGACGAATTCACACGGAAATTCCGTCGCTATGAAATACGAGTACTATGTGTTCTAAGACATTTCCTTCTAAATCGAGTAACGTTTCTATGGAAACGACAGGATTTTCTTTTGGGATACGACAATCAGATTTCCGAATCACTAATCCTTCTTTACTGCATCCCTCAGTCCCACACATTGACGAATCCACACGGAAATTTCGTCGCTATGAATTACTATGGGTTCTATGACTTCACCTTCTAAATCAAGTAACGTTTCTATGGAAACGACAGGACGTTTATTTGAAATACGAGAATCTCATTTCCGATCCACTAATCCTACTTTACTGCATCCCTCACTCCCAAACATTGACGAATTCACACGGAAATTGCGTCGCCATGAAATACTATGTGTTCTAAGACATTTCCTTCTAAATCGAGTAACGTTTCTATCGAAACGAGAGGATTTTCTTTTGGGATACGACAATCTCATTTCCGATCCACTAATCCTTCTGTACTGCATCCCTCACTCCAACACATTGACGAATTCACACGGATATTGCGTCGCTATGAAATACGAGTACTCTGTGTTCTAAGACATTTCCTTCTAAATCGAGTAACGTTTCTATGGAAACGACAGGATTTTCTTTTGGGATACGACAATCTCATTTCCGATCCACTAATCTTTCTTTACTGCATCCCTCACTCCCACACATTGACGAATTCACACGGAAATTGCGTCGCTATGAAATACGAGTACTATGTGTTCTAAGACTTTTCCTTCTAAATCAAGTAACGTTTCTATGGAAACGACAGGATTTTCCTTTGGGATACGACAATCTCATTTCCGATCCACTAATCCTTCGTTACTGCATCCCTCACTCCCACACATTGACGAATACACACGGAAATTGCGTCGCTATAAATTACAATGGGTTCTATGACTTCTCCTTCTAAATCGAGTAACGTTTCTATGGAAACGACAGGATTTCCTTTTGGGATACGACAATCTCATTTCCGATCCACTAATCCTTCTTTACTGCATCCATCACTCCCACACATTGACGAATTCACACGGAAATTGCGTCGCTATGAAATACGAGTACTATGTGTTCTAAGACATTTCCTTCTAAATCGAGTAACGTTTCTATGGAAACGACAGGATTTTCTTTTGGGATACGACAATCTCATTTCCGATCCACTAATCCTTCTTTACTGCATCCCTCACTCCCACACATTGACGAAATCACACGGAAATTGCGTCGCTATGAAATACGAGTACTACGTGTTCTAAGACATTTCCTTCTAAATCGAGTAACGTTTCTATGGAAACGACAGGATTTTCTTTTGGGATACGACAATCTTATTTCCGATCCACTAATCCTTCTTTACTGCATCCCTCACTCCCACACATTGACGAATTCACACGGAATTTGCGTCGCTATGAAATACGAGTACTATGTGTAGTAAGACATTTCCATCTAAATCGAGTAACGTTTCTATGGAAACGACAGGATTTTCTTTTGGGATACGACAATCACATTTCCGATCCACTAATCCTTCTTTACTGCATCCCTCACTCCCACACATTGACGAATTCACACGGAAATTCCGTCGCTATGAATTACTATGGGTTCTACGACTTCTCCTTCTAAATCAAGTAACATTTCTATGTAAACGACAGGACTTTTTTTTTGGGATACGACAATCTCATTTCCGATCCACTAATCCTTCTTTACTGCATCCCTCACTCCCAAACATTGACGAATTCACGCGGAAATTGCGTCGTTATGAAATACTATGTGTTCTAAGACATTTCCTTCTAAATCGAGTAACGTTTCTATGGAAACGACAGGATTTTCTTTTGGGATACGACAATCTCATTTCCGATCCACTAACCCTTCTTTATTGCATCCCTCACTCCCAAACATTGACGAAATCACACGGAAATTGCGTCGCTATGAAATACGAGTACTATGTGTTCTAACACATTTCCTTCTAAATCGAGTGACGTTTCTATGGAAACGACAGGACTTTCTTTTGGGATACGACAATCACATTTCCGATCCACTAATCCTTCTTTACTGCATCCCTCACTCCCACACATTGACGAATTCACACGGAAATTCCGTCGCTATGAAATACGAGTACTATGTGTTCTAAGACATTTCCTTCTAAATCGAGTAACGTTTCTATGGAAACGACAGGATTTTCTTTTGGGATACGACAATCACATTTCCGATCCACTAATCCTTCTTTACTGCATCCCTCACTCCCAAACATTGACGAATTCACACGGAAATTGCGTCGCTATGAAATACTATGTGTTCTAAGACATTTCCTTCTAAATCGAGTAACGTTTCTATGGAAACGACAGGATTTTCTTTTGGGATACGACAACCTCATTTCCGATCCACTAATCCTTCTTTACTGCATCCCTCACTCCCACACATTGACGAATTCGCACGGAAATTGCGCCGCTTTGAAATACTATGTGTTCTAAGACATTTCCTTCTAAATCGAGTAACGTTTCTATGGGTAACGACAGGATTTTCTTTTGGGATACGACAATCTCATTTCCGATCCACTAACCCTTCTTTACTGCATCCCTCACTCCCAAACATTGACGATTTCACACGGAAATTCCGTCGCTATGAAATACGAGTACTATGTGTTCTAACACATTTCCTTCTAAATCGAGTAACGTTTCTATGGAAACGACAGGATTTTCTTTTGGGATACGACAATCTCATTTCCGATCCACTAATCCCTCTTTACTGCATCCCTCACTTCCACACATTGACGAATTCACACGGAAATTCCGTCGCTATGAAATACGAGTACTAGGTGTACTAAGACATTTCCTTCTAAATCGAGTAACGTTTCCATGGAAACGACAGGATTTTCTTTTGGGATACGACAATCACATTTCCGATCCACTAATCCTTCTTTACTGCATCCCTCACTCCCAAACATTGACGAATTCACACGGAAATTGCGTCGCTATGAAATACTATGTGTTCTAAGACATTTCCTTCTAAATTGAGTAACGTTTCTATGGAAACGACGGGATTTTCTTTTGGGATACGACAATCTCATTTCCGATCCACTAATCCTTCTTTACTGCATCCCTCACTCCCACACATTGACGAATTCACACGGAAATTGCGTCGCTATGAAATACTATGTGTTCTAAGACATTTCCTTCTAAATCGAGTAACGTTTCTATGGAAACGACAGGATTTTCTTTTGGGATACGACAATCACATTTCCGATCCACTAATATTTCTTTACTGCATCCCTCACTCCCAAACATTGACGAATTCACACGGAAATTCCGTCGCTATGAAATACGAGTACTATGTGTACTAAGACATTTCCTTCTAAATCGAGTAACGTTTCTATGGAAACGACAGGATTTTCTTTTGGGATACGACAATCACATTTCCGATCCACTAATCCTTCTTTACTGCATCCCTCACTCCCACACATTGACGAATTCACACGGAAATTCCGTCGCTATGAATTACTATGGGTTCTATGACTTCTCCTTCTAAATCAAGTAACATTTCTATGGAAACGGCAGGACTTTTTTTTTTGGGATACGACAATCTCATTTCCGATTTACTAATCCTTCTTTACTGCATCCCTCACTCCCAAACATTGACGAATTCACACGGAAATTGCGTCGTTATGAAATACTATGTGTTCTAAGACATTTCCTTCTAAATCGAGTAACGTTTCTATGGAAACGACAGGATTTTCTTTTGGGATACGACAATCTCATTTCCGATCCACTAACCCTTCTTTACTGCATCCCTCACTCCCAAACATTGACGAATTCACACGGAAATTGCGTCGCTATGAAATACGAGTACTATGTGTTCTGACACATTTCCTTCTAAATCGAGTTACGTTTCTATGGAAACAACAGGACTTTCTTTTGGGATACAACAATCACATTTCCGATCCACTAATCCTTCTTTACTGCATCCCTCACTCCCACACATTGACGAATTCACACGGAAATTCCGTCGCTATAAAATACGAGTACTATGTGTTCTAAGACATTTCCTTCTAAATCGAGTAACGTTTCTATGGAAACGACAAGATTTTCTTTTGGGATACGACAATCACATTTCCGATCCACTAATCCTTCTTTACTGCATCCCTCACTACCACACACTGACGAATTCACACGGAAATTCCGTCGCTATGAATTGCTATGGGTTCTATGACTTCTCCTTCTAAATCAAGTAACATTTCTATGGAAACGACAGGACTTTTTTTTGGGATACGACAATCTCATTTCCGATCCACTAATCCTTCTTTACTGCATCCCTCACTCCCAAACATTGACGAATTCACACGGAAAATTGCGTCGCTATGAAATACTATGTGTTCTAAGACATTTCCTTCTAAATCGAGTAACGTTACTATGGAAACGACAGGATTTTCTTTTGGGATACGACAATCTCATTTCCGATCCACCAACCCTTCTTTACTGCATCCCTCACTCCCAAACATTGAAGAATTCACACGGAAATTGCGTCGCTATGAAATACGAGTAATATGTGTTCTAACACATTTCCTTCTAAATTGAGTAACGTATCTATGGAAACGACAGGATTTTCTTTTGGGATACGACAATCACATTTCGATCCACTAATCCTTCTTTACTGCATCCCTCACTCCCACCCATTGACGAATTCACACGGAAATTCCGTCGCTATGAAATACGAGTACTATGTCTTCTAAGACATTTCCTTCTAAATCGAATAACGTTTCTATGGAAACGACAGGATTTTCTTTTGGGATACGACAAACTCATTTCCGATCCACTAATCCTTCTTTTCTGCATCCCTCACTCCCACACATTGACGAATTCACACGGAAATTCCGTCGCTATGAAATACGAGTACTATGTGTTCTAAGACATTTCCTTGTAAATCGAGTAACGTTTCTATGGAAACGACAGGATTTTCTTTTGGGATACGACAATCACATTTCCGATCCACTAATCCTTCTTTACTGCATCCCTCATTCCCAAACATTGACGAATTTAAACGGAAATTGCGTCGCTATGATATACTATGTGTTCTAAGACATTTCCTTCTAAATCGAATAACGTTTCTATGGAAACGACAGGATTTTCTTTTGGGATACGACAATCTCATTTCCGATCCACTAATCCTTCTTTACTGCATCCCTCACTCCCACACATTGACGAATTCACACGGAAATTGCGTCGCTATGAAATACTATGTGTTCTAAGACATTTCCTTCTAAATCGAGTAACGTTTCTATGGAAACGACAGGATTTTCTTTTGGGATACGACAATCACAATTCCGATCCACTAATGCTTCTTTACTGCATCCCTCACTCCCAAACATTGACGAATTCACACGGACATTGTGTCGCTATGAAATACTATGTGTTCTAAGACATTTCTTTCTAAATCGAGTAACGTTTCTAAGGAAACGACAGGATTTGCTTTTGGGATACGACAATCTCATTTCCGATCCACTAATCCTTCTTTACTGCATCCCTCACTTACAAACACTGACGAATTCACACGGAAATTCCGTCGCTATGAAATACGAGTACTATGTGTTCAAAGACATTTCCTTCTAAATCGAGTAACGTTTCTATGGAAACGACAGGATTTTCTTTTGGGATACGACAATCACATTTCCGATCCACTAATCCTTCTTTACTGCATCCCTCAGTCCCACACATTGACGAATTCACACGGAAATTTCGTCGCTATGAATTACTATGGAATATATGACTTCTCCTTCTAAATCAAGTAACGTTTCTATGGAAACGACAAGACGTTTATTTGGGATACGAGAATCTCATTTCCGATCCACTAATCCTTCTTTACTGCATCCCTCACTCCCAAACATTGACGAATTCACACGGAAATTGCGTCGCCATGAAATACTATGTGTTCTAAGACATTTCCTTCTAAATCGAGTAACGTTTCTATCGAAACGAGAGGATTTTCTTTTGGGATACGACAATCTCATTTCCGATCCACTAATCCTTCTTTACTGCATCCCTCACTCCAAGACATTGACGAATTCACACGGATATTGCGTCGCTATGAAATACGAGTACTATGTGTTCT
Source organism: Schistocerca serialis cubense (assembly GCF_023864345.2). Taxonomy (NCBI): domain Eukaryota; kingdom Metazoa; phylum Arthropoda; class Insecta; order Orthoptera; family Acrididae; genus Schistocerca; species Schistocerca serialis. The sequence continues at coordinate 2,732,451 of NC_064644.1, forward strand.
AAGACATTTCCTTCTAAATCGAGTAACGTTTCTATGGAAACGACAGGATTTTCTTTTGGGATACGACAATCACATTTCCGATCCACTAATATTTCTTTACTGCATCCCTCACTCCCAAACATTGACGAATTCACACGGAAATTCCGTCGCTATGAAATACGATTACTATGTGTACTAAGACATTTCCTTCTAAATCGAGTAACGTTTCTATGGAAACAACAAGATTTTCTTTTGGGATACGACAATCACATTTCCGATCCACTAATCCTTCTTTACTGCATCCCTCACTCCCAAACATTGACGAATTCACACGGAAATTCCGTCGCTATGAAATACGAGCACTATGTGTTCTAACACATTTCCTTCTAAATCGAGTAACGTTTCTATGGAAACGACAGGATTTTCTTTTGGGATACGACAATCTCATTTCCGATCCACTAATCCTTCATTACTGCATCCCTCACTCCCACACATTGACGAATTCACACGGAAATTCCGTCGCTATGAAATACGAGTACTATGTGTTCTAAGACATTTCCTTCTAAATCGAGTAACGTATCTATGGAAACGACAGGATTTTCTTTTGGGATACGACAATCACATTTCCGATCCACTAATCCTTCTTTACTGCATCCCTCACTCCCAAACATTGACGAATTCACACGGAAATTGCGTCGCTATGAAATACTATGTGTTCTAAGACATTTCCTTCTAAATTGAGTAACGTTTCTATGGAAACGACAGGATTTTCTTTTGGGATACGACAATCTCATTTCCGATCCACTAATCCTTCTTTACTGCATCCCTCACTCCCACAGATTGACGAATTCACACGGAAATTGCGTCGCTATGAAATACTATGTGTTCTAAGACATTTCCTTCTAAATCGAGTAACGTTTCTATGGAAACGACAGGATTTTCTTTTGGGATACGACAATCACATTTCCGATCCACTAATATTTCTTTACTGCATCCCTCACTCCCAAACATTGACGAATTCACACGGAAATTCCGTCGCTATGAAATACGAGTACTATGTGTTAGAAGACATTTCCTTCTAAATCGAGTAACGTTTCTATGGAAACGACAGGATTTTCTTTTGGGATACGACAATCTCATTTCCGATCCACTGATCCTTCTTTACTGCATCCCTCACTCCCAAACATTGACGAATTCAAACGGAAATTGCGTCGCTATGAAATACTATGTGTTCTAAGACATTTCCTTCTAAATCGAATAACGTTTCTATGGAAACGACAGGATTTTCCTTTGGGATACGACAATCTCATTTCCGATCCACTAATCCTTCTTTACTGCATCCCTCACTCCCACACATTGACGAATTCACACGGAAATTGCGTCGCTATGAAATACTATGTGCTCTAAGACATTTCCTTCTAAATCGAGTAACGTTACTATGGAAACGACAGGATTCTCTTTTGGGATACGACAATCACATTTCCGATCCACTAATCCTTCTTTACTGCATCCCTCACTCCCACACATTGACGAATTCACACGGAAATTCCGTCGCTATGAATTACTATGGGTTCTATGACTTCTCCTTCTAAATCAAGTAACATTTCTATGGAAACGACAGGAATTTCTTTTGGGATACGACAATCTCATTTCCGATTTACTAATCCTCCTTTACTGCATCCCTCACTCCCAAACATTGACGAATTCACACGGAAATTGCGTCGCCCAGAAATACTATGTGTTCTAACACATTTCCTTCTAAATTGAGTAACGTATCTATGGAAACGACAGGACTTTCTTTTGGGATACGACAATCACATTTCCGATCCACTAATCCTTCTTTACTGCATCCCTCACTCCCACCCATTGACGAATTCACACGGAAATTCCGTCGCTATGAAATACGAGTACTATGTCTTCTAAGACATTTCCTTCTAAATCGAATAACGTTTCTATGGAAACGACAGGATTTTCTTTTGGGATACGACAAACTCATTTCCGATCCAGTAATCCTTCTATTCTGCATCCCTCACTCCCACACATTGACGAATTCACACGGAAATTCCGTCGCTATGAAATACGAGTACTATGTGTTCTAAGACATTTCCTTGTAAATCGAGTAACGTTTCTATGGAAACAACAAGATTTTCTTTTGGGATACGACAGTCTCATTTCCGATCCACTAATCCTTCTTTACTGCATCCCTCACTCCCACAGATTGACGAATTCACACGGAAATTCCGTCGCTATGAAATACGAGTACTATGTGTTCTAAGACATTTCCTTCTAAATCGAGTAACGTTTCTATGGAAACGACAGGATTTTCTTTTGGGATACGACAATCACATTTCCGATCCACTAATCCTTCTTTACTTCATCCCTCACTCCCAAACATTGACGAATTCACACGGAAATTGCGTCGCTATGAAATACTATGTGTTCTAAGACATTTCCTTCTAAATTGAGTAACGTTTCTATGGAAACGACAGGACTTTCTTTTGGGATACGACAATCTCATTTCCGATCCACTAATCCTTCTTTACTGCATCCCTCACTCCCACAGATTGACGAATTCACACGGAAATTGCGTCGCTATGAAATACTATGTGTTCTAAGACATTTCCTTCTAAATCGAGTAACGTTTCTATGGAAACGACAGGATTTTCTTTTGGGATACGACAATCACATTTCCGATCCACTAATATTTCTTTACTGCATCCCTCACTCCCAAACATTGACGAATTCACACGGAAATTCCGTCGCTATGAAATACGAGTACTATGTGTTAGAAGACATTTCCTCCTAAATCGAGTAACGTTTCTATGGAAACGACAGGATTTTCTTTTGGGATACGACAATCACATTTCCGATCCACTAATCCTTCTTTACTGCATCCCTCACTCCCACACATTGACGAATTCACACGGAAATTCCGTCGCTATGAATTACTATGGGTTCTATGACTTCTCCTTCTAAATCAAGTAACATTTCTATGGAAACGACAGGACTTTTTTTTGGGATACGACAATCTCATTTCCGATCCACTGATCCTTCTTTACTGCATCCCTCACTCCCAAACATTGACGAATTCAAACGGAAATTGCGTCGCTATGAAATACTATGTGTTCTAAGACATTTCCTTCTAAATCGAATAACGTTTCTATGGAAACGACAGGATTTTCTTTTGGGATACGACAATCTCATTTCCGATCCACTAATCCTTCTTTACTGCATCCCTCACTCCCACACATTGACGAATTCACACGGAAATTGCGTCGCTATGAAATACTATGTGCTCTAAGACATTTCCTTCTAAATCGAGTAACGTTACTATGGAAACGACAGGATTTTCTTTTGGGATACGACAATCACATTTCCGATCCACTAATCCTTCTTTACTGCATCCCTCACTCCCACACATTGACGAATTCACACGGAAATTCCGTCGCTATGAATTACTATGGGTTCTATGACTTCTCCTTCTAAATCAAGTAACATTTCTATGGAAACGACAGGACTTTCTTTTGGGATACGACAATCTCATTTCCGATTTACTAATCCTCCTTTACTGCATCCCTCACTCCCAAACATTGACGAATTCACACGGAAATTGCGTCGCCATGAAATACTATGTGTTCTAACACATTTCCTTCTAAATTGAGTAACGTATCTATGGAAACGACAGGACTTTCTTTTGGGATACGACAATCACATTTCCGATCCACTAATCCTTCTTTACTGCATCCCTCACTCCCACCCATTGACGAATTCACACGGAAATTCCGTCGCTATGAAATACGAGTACTATGTCTTCTAAGACATTTCATTCTAAATCGAATAACGTTTCTATGGAAACGACAGGATTTTCTTTTGGGATACGACAAACTCATTTCCGATCCAGTAATCCTTCTTTTCTGCATCCCTCACTCCCACACATTGACGAATTCACACGGAAATTCCGTCGCTATGAAATACGAGTACTATGTGTTCTAAGACATTTCCTTGTAAATCGAGTAACGTTTCTATGGAAACGACAGGATTTTCTTTTGGGATGCGACAATCACATTTCCGATCCACAAATATTTCTTTACTGCATCCCTCACTCCCAAACATTGACGAATTCACACGGAAATTCCGTCGCTATGAAATACGAGTACTATGTGTACTAAGACATTTCCTTCTAAATCGAGTAACGTTTCTATGGAAACGACAGGATTTTCTTTTGGGATACGACAATCACATTTCCGATCCATTAATCCTTCTTTACTGCATCCCTCACTCTCACACATTGACGAATTCACACGGAAATTCCGTCGCTATGAATTACTATGGGTTCTATGACTTCTCCTTCTAAATCAAGTAACATTTCTATGGAAACGGCAGGACTTTTTTTTTTGGGATACGACAATCTCATTTCCGATTTACTAATCCTCCTTTACTGCATCCCTCACTCCCAAACATTGACGAATTCACACGGAAATTGCGTCGCCATGAAATACTATGTGTTCTAAGACATTTCCTTCTAAATCGAGTAACGTTTCTATCGAAACGAGAGGATTTTCTTTTGGGATACGACAATCTCATTTCCGATCCACTAATCCTTCTTTACTGCATCCCTCACTCCAACACATTGACGAATTCACACGGATATTGCGTCGCTATGAAATACGAGTACTATGTGTTCTAAGACATTTCCTTCTAAATCGAGTAACGTTTCTATGGAAACGACAGGATTTTCTTTTGGGATACGACAATCACATTTCCGATCCACTAATATTTCTTTACTGCATCCCTCACTCCCAAACATTGACGAATTCACACGGAAATTCCGTCGCTATGAAATACGAGTACTATGTGTACTAAAACATTTCCTTCTAAATCGAGTAACGTCTCTATGGAAACGACAGGATTTTCTTTTGGGATACGACAATCACATTTCCGATCCACTAATCCTTCTTTACTGCATCCCTCACTCCCAAACATTGACGAATTCACACGGAAATTCCGTCGCTATGAAATACGAGTACTATGTGTTCTAACACATTTCCTTCTAAATCGAGTAACGTTTCTATGGAAACGACAGGATTTTCTTTTGGGATACGACAATCTCATTTCCGATCCACTAATCCTTCTTTACTGCATCCCTCACTCCCACACATTGACGAATTCACACGGAAATTCCGTCGCTATGAAATACGAGTACTATGTGTTCTAAGACATTTCCTTCTAAATCGAGTAACGTTTCTATGGAAACGACAGGATTTTCTTTTGGGATACGACAATCACATTTCCGATCCACTAATCCTTCTTTACTGCATCCCTCACTCCCAAACATTGACGAATTCACACGGAAATTGCGTCGCTATGAAATACTATGTGTTCTAAGACATTTCCTTCTAAATTGAGTAACGTTTCTATGGAAACGACAGGATTTTCTTTTGGGATACGACAATCTCATTTCCGATCCACTAATCCTTCTTTACTGCATCCCTCACTCCCACACATTGACGAATTCACACGGAAATTGCGTCGCTATGAAATACTATGTGTTCTAAGACATTTCCTTCTAAATCGAGTAACATTTCTATGGAAACGACAGGACTTTCTGTTGGGATACGACAATCACATTTCCGATCCACTAATCCTTCATTACTGCATCCCTCACTCCCAAACATTGACGAATTCACACGGAAATTCCGTCGCTATGAAATACGAGTACTATGTCTTCTAAGACATTTCCTTCTAAATCGAATAACGTTTCTATGGAAACGACAGGATTTTCTTTTGGGATACGACAAACTCATTTCCGATCCACTAATCCTTCTTTTCTGCATCCCTCACTCCCACACATTGACGAATTCACACGGAAATTCCGTCGCTATGAAATACGAGTACTATGTGTTCTAAGACATTTCCTTGTAAATCGAGTAACGTTTCTATGGAAACGACAGGATTTTCTTTTGGGATACGACAATCACATTTCCGATCCACTAATGCTTCTTTACTGCATCCCTCACTCCCAAACATTGACGAATTCAAACGGAAATTGCGTCGCTATGAAATACTATGTGTTCTAAGACATTTCCTTCTAAATCGAATAACGTTTCTATGGAAACGACAGGATTTTCTTTTGGGATCTGACAATCTCATTTCCGATCCACTAATCCTTCTTTACTGCATCCCTCACTCCCACACATTGACGAATTCACACGGAAATTGCGTCGCTATGAAATACTATGTGTTCTAAGACATTTCCTTCTAAATCGAGTAACGTTTCTATGGAAACGACAGGATTTTCTTTTGGGATACGACAATCACAATTCCGATCCACTAGTCCTTCTTTACTGCATCCCTCACTCCCAAACATTGACGAATTCACACGGACATTGTGTCGCTATGAAATACTATGTGTTCTAAGACATTTCCTTCTAAATCGAGTAACGTTTCTATGGAAACGACAGGATTTGCTTTTGGGATACGACAATCTCATTTCCGATCCACTAATCCTTCTTTACTGCATCCCTCACTTACAAACACTGACGAATTCACACGGAAATTCCGTCGCTATGAAATACGAGTACTATGTGTTCTAAGACATTTCCTTCTAAATTGAGTAACGTTTCTATGGAAACGACAGGATTTTCTTTTGGGATACGACAATCACATTTCCGATCCACTAATCCTTCTTTACTGCTTCCCTCAGTCCCACACATTGACGAATTCACACGGAAATTTCGTCGCTATGAATTACTATGGGTTCTATGACTTCTCCTTCTAAATCAAGTAACGTTTCTATGGAAACGACAGGACGTTTATTTGGGATACGAGAATCTCATTTCCGATCCACTAATCCTTCTTTACTGCATCCCTCACTCCCAAACATTGACGAATTCACACGGAAATTGCGTCGCCATGAAATACTAAGTGTTCTAAGACATTTCCTTCTAAATCGAGTAACGTTTCTATCGAAACGAGAGGATCTTCTTTTGGGATACGACAATCTCATTTCCGATCCACTAATCCTTCTTTACTGCATCCCTCACTCCCACACATTGACGAATTCACACGGAAATTGCGTCGCTATGAAATACCATGTGTTCTAAGACATTTCCTTCTAAATCGAGTAACGTTTCTATGGAAACGACAGGATTTTCTTTTGGGATACGACAATCACAATTCCGATCCACTAATGCTTCTTTACTGCATCCCTCACTCCCAAACATTGACGAATTCACACGGAAATTCCGTCGCTATGAAATACGAGTACTATGTGTACTAAGACATTTCCTTCTAAATCGAGTAACGTTTCTATGGAAACGACAGGATTTTCTTTTGGGATACGACAATCACATTTCCGATCCACTAATCCTTCTTTACTGCATCCCTCACTCCCACACATTGACGAATTCACACGGAAATTCCGTCGCTATGAATTACTATGGGTTCTATGACTTCTCCTTCTAAATCAAGTAACATTTCTATGGAAACGGCAGGACTTTTTTTTTTGGGATACGACAATCTCATTTCCGATTTAGTAATCCTTCTTTACTGCATCCCTCACTCCCAAACATTGACGAATTCACACGGAAATTGCGTCGTTATGAAATACTATGTGTTCTAAGACATTTCCTTCTAAATCGAGTAACGTTTCTATGGAAACGACAGGATTTTCTTTTGGGATACGACAATCTCATTTCCGATCCACTAACCCTTCTTTACTGCATCCCTCACTCCCAAACATTGACGAATTTACACGGAAATTGCGTCGCTATGAAATACGAGTACTATGTGTTCTGACACATTTCCTTCTAAATCGAGTAACGTTTCTATGGAAACGACAGGACTTTCTTTTGGGATACGACAATCACATTTCCGATCCACTAATCCTTCTTTACTGCATCCCTCACTCCCACACATTGGCGAATTCACACGGAAATTCCGTCGCTATGAAATACGAGTACTATGTGTTCTAAGACATTTCCTTCTAAATCGAGTAACGTTTCTATGGAAACGACAGGACTTTCATTTGGGATACGACAATCTAATTTCCGATCCACTAATCCTTCTTTACTGCATCCCTCACTCCCACACATTGACGAATTCACACGGAAATTGCGTCGCTATGAAATACTATGTGTTCTAAGACATTTCCTTCTAAATCGAGTAACGTTTCTATGGAAACGACAGGATTTTCTTTTGGGATACGACAATCACTTTTCCGATCCACTAATCCTTCTTTACTGCATCCCTCACTCCCAAACATTGACGAATTTACACGGAAATTGCGTCGTTATGAAATACTATGTGTTCTAAGACATTTCCTTCTAAATCGAGTAACGTTTCTATGGAAACGACAGGATTTGCTTTTGGGATACGACAATCTCATTTCCGATCCACTAATCCTTCTTTACTGCATCCCTCACTTACAAACACTGACGAATTCACACGGAAATTCCGTCGCTATGAAATACGAGTACTATGTGTTCTAAGACATTTCCTTCTAAATTGAGTAACGTTTCTATGGAAACGACAGGATTTTCTTTTGGGATACGACAATCACAGTTCCGATCCACTAATCCTTCTTTACTGCTTCCCTCAGTCCCACACATTGACGAATTCACACGGAAATTTCGTCGCTATGAATTACTATGGGTTCTATGACTTCTCCTTCTAAATCAAGTAACGTTTCTATGGAAACGACAGGACGTTTATCTGGGATACGAGAATCTCATTTCCGATCCACTAATCCTTCTTTACTGCATCCCTCACTCCCAAACATTGACGAATTCACACGGAAATTGCGTCGCCATGAAATACTATGTGTTCTAAGACATTTCCTTCTAAATCGAGTAACGTTTCTATCGAAACGAGAGGATCTTCTTTTGGGATACGACAATCTTATTTCCGATCCACTAATCCTTCTTTACTGCATCCCTCACTCCCACACATTGACGAATTCACACGGAAATTGCGTCGCTATGAAATACTATGTGTTCTAAGACATTTCCTTCTAAATCGAGTAACGTTTCTATGGAAACGACAGGATTTTCTTTTGGGATACGACAATCACATTTCCGATCCACTAATCCTTCTTTACTGCATCCCTCACTCCCACACATTGACGAATTCACACGGAAATTCCGTCGCTATGAATTACTATGGGTTCTATGACTTCTCCTTCTAAATCAAGTAACATTTCTATGGAAACGGCAGGACTTTTTTTTTTGGGATACGACAATCTCATTTCCGATTTAGTAATCCTTCTTTACTGCATCCCTCACTCCAAAACATTGACGAATTCACACGGAAATTGCGTCGTTATGAAATACTATGTGTTCTAAGACATTTCCTTCTAAATCGAGTAACGTTTCTATGGAAACGACAGGATTTTCTTTTGGGATACGACAATCTCATTTCCGATCCACTAACCCTTCTTTACTGCATCCCTCACTCCCAAACATTGACGAATTCACACGGAAATTGCGTCGCTATGAAATACGAGTACTATGTGTTCTGACACATTTCCTTCTAAATCGAGTAACGTTTCTATGGAAACGACAGGACTTTCTTTTGGGATACGACAATCACATTTCCGATCCACTAATCCTTCTTTACTGCATCCCTCACTCCCACACATTGACGAATTCACACGGAAATTCCGTCGCTATGAAATACGAGTACTATGTGTTCTAAGACATTTCCTTCTAAATCGAGTAACGTTTCTATGGAAACGACAGGACTTTCATTTGGGATACGACAATCTAATTTCCGATCCACTAATCCTTCTTTACTGCATCCCTCACTCCCACACATTGACGAATTCACACGGAAATTGCGTCGCTATGAAATACTATGTGTTCTAAGACATTTCCTTCTAAATCGAGTAACGTTTCTATGGAAACGACAGGATTTTCTTTTGGGATACGACAATCACATTTCCGATCCACTAATCCTTCTTTACTGCATCCCTCACTCCCAAACATTGACGAATTTACACGGAAATTGCGTCGTTATGAAATACTATGTGTTCTAAGACATTTCCTTCTAAATCGAGTAACGTTTCTATGGAAACGACAGGATTTTCTATTGGGATACGACAATCACATTTCCGATCTACTAATCCTTCTTTACTGCATCCCTCACTCCCAAACATTGACGAATTCACACGGAAATTGCGTCGTTATGAAATACTATGTGTTCTAAGACATTTCCTTCTAAATCGAGTAACGATTCTATGGAAACGACAGGATTTTCTTTTGGGATACGACAATTTAATTTCCGATCCACTAATCCTTCTTTACTGCTTCCCTCACTCCCACACATTGACGAATTCGCACGGAAATTGCGTCGCTATGAAATACTATGTGTCCTAAGACATTTCCTTCTAAATCGAGTAACGTCTCTATGGAAACGACAGGATTTTCTTTTGGGATACGACAATCACATTTCCGATCCACTAATCCTTCTTTACTGCATCCCTCACTCCCACACATTGACGAATTCACACGGAAATTCCGTCGCTATGAAATACGAGTACTATGTGTTCTAAGACATTTCCTTCTAAATCGAGTAACGTTTCTATGGAAACGACAGGACTTTCATTTGGGATACGACAATCTAATTTCCGATCCACTAATCCTTCTTTACTGCATCCCTCACTCCCACACATTGACGAATTCACACGGAAATTCCGTCGCTATGAAATACGAGTACTATGTGTTCTAAGACATTTCCTTCTAAATCGAGTAACGTTTCTATGGAAACGACAGGACTTTCATTTGGGATACGACAATCTAATTTCCGATCCACTAATCCTTCTTTACTGCATCCCTCACTCCCACACATTGACGAATTCACACGGAAATTGCGTCGCTATGAAATACTATGTGTTCTAAGACATTTCCTTCTAAATCGAGTAACGATTCTATGGAAACGACAGGATTTTCTTTTGGGATACGACAATCTAATTTCCGATCCACCTATCCTTCTTTACTGCTTCCCTCACTCCCACACATTGACGAATTCGCACGGAAATTGCGTCGCTATGAAATACTATGTGTCCTAAGACATTTCCTTCTAAATCGAGTAACGTTTCTATGGAAACGACAGGACTTTCTATTGGGATACGACAATCACATTTCCGATCCACTAATCCTTCTTTACTGCATCCCTCACTCCCACACATTGACGAATTCACACGGAAATTCCGTCGCTATGAAATACGAGTACTATGTGTTCTAAGACATTTCCTTCTAAATCGAGTAACGTTTCTATGGAAACGACAGGACTTTCATTTGGGATACGACAATCTAATTTCCGATCCACTAATCCTTCTTTACTGCATCCCTCACTCCCACACATTGACGAATTCACACGGAAATTCCGTCGCTATGAAATACGAGTACTATGTGTTCTAAGACATTTCCTTCTAAATCGAGTAACGATTCTATGGAAACGACAGGATTTTCTTTTGGGATACGACAATCTAATTTCCGATCCACTAATCCTTCTTTACTGCTTCCCTCACTCCCACACATTGACGAATTCGCACGGAAATTGCGTCGCTATGAAATACTATGTGTTCTAAGACATTTCCTTCTAAATCGAGTAACGATTCTATGGAATCGACAGGACTTTCATTTGGGATACGACAATCTAATTTCCGATCCACTAATCCTTCTTCACTGCATCCCTCACTCCCACACATTGACGAATTCACACGGAAATTCCGTCGCTATGAAATACGAGTACTATGTGTTCTAAGACATTTCCTTCTAAATCGAGTAACGTTTCTATGGAAACGACAGGACTTTCATTTGGGATACGACAATCTAATTTCCGATCCACTAATCCTTCTTTACTGCATCCCTCACTCCCACACATTGACGAATTCACACGGAAATTCCGTCGCTATGAAATACGAGTACTATGTGTTCTAAGACATTTCCTTCTAAATCGAGTAACGTTTCTATGGAAACGACAGGATTTTCTTTTGGGATACGACAATCACATTTCCGATCCACTAATCCTTCTTTACTGCATCCCTCACTCCCAAACATTGACGAATTTACACGGAAATTGCGTCGTTATGAAATACTATGTGTTCTAAGACATTTCCTTCTAAATCGAGTAACGTTTCTATGGAAACGACAGGATTTTCTTTTGGGATACGACAATCACATTTCCGATCCACTAATCCTTCTTTACTGCATCCCTCACTCCCAAACATTGACGAATTCACACGGAAATTGCGTCGTTATGAAATACTATGTGTTCTAAGACATTTCCTTCTAAATCGAGTAACGATTCTATGGAAACGACAGGATTTTCTTTTGGGATACGATCCACTAATCCTTCTTTACTGCTTCCCTCACTCCCACACATTGACGAATTCGCACGGAAATTGCGTCGCTATGAAATACTATGTGTCCTAAGACATTTCCTTCAAAATCGAGTAACGTCTCTATGGAAACGACAGGATTTTCTTTTGGGATACGACAATCACATTTCCGATCCACTAATCCTTCTTTACTGCATCCCTCACTCCCACACATTGACGAATTCACACGGAAATTCCGTCGCTATGAAATACGAGTACTATGTGTTCTAAGACATTTCCTTCTAAATCGAGTAACGTTTCTATGGAAACGACAGGACTTTCATTTGGGATACGACAATCTAATTTCCGATCCACTAATCCTTCTTTACTGCATCCCTCACTCCCACACATTGACGAATTCACACGGAAATTGCGCCGCTATGAAATACTATGTGTTCTAAGACATTTCCTTCTAAATCGAGTAACGATTCTATGGAAACGACAGGATTTTCTTTTGGGATACGACAATCTAATTTCCGATCCACCTATCCTTCTTTACTGCTTCCCTCACTCCCACACATTGACGAATTCGCACGGAAATTGCGTCGCTATGAAATACTATGTGTCCTAAGACATTTCCTTCTAAATCGAGTAACGTTTCTATGGAAACGACAGGACTTTCTATTGGGATACGACAATCACATTTCCGATCCACTAATCCTTCTTTACTGCATCCCTCACTCCCACACATTGACGAATTCACACGGAAATTCCGTCGCTATGAAATACGAGTACTATGTGTTCTAAGACATTTCCTTCTAAATCGAGTAACGTTTCTATGGAAACGACAGGACTTTCATTTGGGATACGACAATCTAATTTCCGATCCACTAATCCTTCTTTACTGCATCCCTCACTCCCACACATTGACGAATTCACACGGAAATTCCGTCGCTATGAAATACGAGTACTATGTGTTCTAAGACATTTCCTTCTAAATCTAGTAACGATTCTATGGAAACGACAGGATTTTCTTTTGGGATACGACAATCTAATTTCCGATCCACTAATCCTTCTTTACTGCTTCCCTCACTCCCACACATTGACGAATTCGCACGGAAATTGCGTCGCTATGAAATACTATGTGTTCTAAGACATTTCCTTCTAAATCGAGTAACGATTCTATGGAATCGACAGGACTTTCATTTGGGATACGACAATCTAATTTCCGATCCACTAATCCTTCTTCACTGCATCCCTCACTCCCACACATTGACGAATTCACACGGAAATTCCGTCGCTATGAAATACGAGTACTATGTGTTCTAAGACATTTCCTTCTAAATCGAGTAACGTTTCTATGGAAACGACAGGACTTTCATTTGGGATACGACAATCTAATTTCCGATCCACTAATCCTTCTTTACTGCATCCCTCACTCCCACACATTGACGAATTCACACGGAAATTGCGTCGTTATGAAATACTATGTGTTCTAAGACATTTCCTTCTAAATCGAGTAACGATTCTATGGAAACGACAGGATTTTCTTTTGGGACACGACAATCTAATTTCCGATCCACTAATCCTTCTTTACTGCTTCCCTCACTCCCACACATTGACGAATTCGCACGGAAATTGCGTCGCTATGAAATACTATGTGTCCTAAGACATTTCCTTCTAAATCGAGTAACGTTTCTATGGAAACGACAGGACTTTCTTTGGGATACGACAATCACATTTCCGATCCACTAATCCTTCTTTACTGCATCCCTCACTCGCACACATTGACGAATTCACACGGAAATTCCGTCGCTATGAAATACGAGTACTATGTGATCTAAGACATTTCCTTCTAAATCGAGTAACGTTTCTATGGAAACGACAGGACTTTCATTTGGGATACGACAATCTAATTTCCGATCCACTAATCCTTCTTTACTGCATCCCTCACTCCCACACATTGACGAATTCACACGGAAATTGCGTCGCTATGAAATACTATGTGTTCAAAGTCATTTCCTTCAAAATCGAGTAACGTTTCTATCGAAACGAGAGGATCTTCTTTTGGGATACGACAATCTCATTTCCGATCCACTAATCCTTCTTTACTGCATCCCTCACTCCCACACATTGACGAATTCACACGGAAATTGCGTCGCTATGAAATACTATGTGTTCTAAGACATTTCCTTCTAAATCGAGTAACGTTTCTATGGAAACGACAGGATTTTCTTTTGGGATACGACAATCACATTTCCGATCCACTAATCCTTCTTTACTGCATCCCTCACTCCCAAACATTGACGAATTCACACGGAAATTGCGTCGTTATGAAATACTATGTGTTCTAAGACATTTCCTTCTAAATCGAGTAACGATTCTATGGAAACGACAGGATTTTCTTTTGGGATACGACAATTTAATTTAAGATCCACTAATCCTTCTTTACTGCTTCCCTCACTCCCACACATTGACGAATTCGCACGGAAATTGCGTCGCTATGAAATACTATGTGTCCTAAGACATTTCCTTCTAAATCGAGTAACGTCTCTATGGAAACGACAGGATTTTCTTTTGGGAAACGACAATCTCATTTCCGATCCACTAACCCTTCTTTACTGCATCCTTCACTCCCAAACATTGTGGAATTCACACGGAAATTCCGTCGCTATGAAATACGAGTACTATGTGTTCTAACACACTTCCTTCTAAATCGAGTAACGTTTCTATGGAAACGACAGGATTTTCTTTTGGGGTACGACAATCTCATTTCCGATCCACTAATCCTTCTTTACTGCATCCCTCACTCAAACACATTGACGAATTCACACGGAAATTGCGTCGCTATGAAATACTATGTGTTCTAAGACATTTCCTTCTAAATCGAGTAACGTTTCCATGGAAACGACAGGATTTTCCTTTGGGATACGCCAATCTCATTTCCGATCCAACAATCCTTCCTTACTGCATCCCTCACTCCCACACATTGACGAATTCACACGGAAATTGCGTCGCTATGAAATACTATGTGTTCTAAGACATTTCCTTCTAAATCGAGTAACGTTTCTATGGAAACGACAGGATGTTCTTTTGGGATACGACAATCACAATTCCGATCCACTAATCCTTCTTTACTGCATCCCTCACTCCCAAACATTGACGAATTCACACGGAAATTGTGTCGCTATGGAATACTATGTGTTCTAAGACATCTCCTTCTAAATCGAGTAACGTTTCTATGGAAACGACAAGATTTTCTTTTGGGATACGACAATCTCATTTCCGATCCACTAACCCTTCTTTACTGCATCCCTCACTCCCAAACATTGACGAATTCAAACGGAAATTCCGTCGCTATGAAATACGAGTACTATGTGTTCTAACACATTTCCTTCTAAATCGAGTAACGTTTCTATGGAAACGACAGGATTTTCTTTTGGGATACGACAATCACATTTCCGATCCACTAATCCTTCTTTACTGCAGCCCTCACTCCCAAACATTGACGAATTCACACGGAAATTGCGTCGCTATGAATTACTATGGGTTCTAATCATTTCCTTCTAAATCGAATAACGTTTCTATGGAAACGACAGGAATTTCTTTTGGGATATGACAATCTCATTTCCGATCCACTAATCCTTCTTTACTGCATCCCTCACTCCCACACATTGACGAATTCACACGGAAATTCCGTCGCTATGAATTACTATGGGTTCTAAGACATTTCCTTCTAAATCGAGTAACGTTTCTATGGAAACGACAGGATTTTCTTTTGGGATACGACAATCTCATTTCCGATCCACTAATCCTTCTTTACTGCATCCCTCACTCCCACACATTGACGAATTCACACGGAAATTCCGTCGCTATGAAATACGAGTACTATGTGTTAGAAGACATTTCCTTCTAAATCGAGTAAGGTTTCTATGGAAACGACAGGATTTTCTTTTGGGATACGACAATCTCATTTCCGATCCACTAACCCTTCTTTACTGCATCCCTCACTCCCAAACATTACCGAATTCACACGGAAATTGCGTCGCTATGAAATACGAGTACTATGTGTTCTGACACATTTCCTTCTAAATCGAGTAACGTTTCTATGGAAACGACAGGACTTTCTTTTGGGATACGACAATCACATTTCCGATTTACTAATCCTTCTTAACTGCATCCCTCACTTCCACACATTGACGAATTCACACGGAAATTCCGTCGCTTTGAAATACGAGTACTATGTGTTCTAAGACATTTCCTTCTAAATCGAGTAACGTTTCTATGGAAACGACAGGACTTTCATTTGGGATACGACAATCACATTTCCGATCCACTAATCCTTCTTTACTGCATCCCTCACTCCCAAACATTGACGAATTCACACGGAAATTGCGTCGTTATGAAATACTATGTGCTCTAAGACATTTCCTTCTAAATCGAGTAACGTTTCTATGGAAACGACAGGATTTTCTTTTGGGATACGACAATCTAATTTCCGATCTACTAATCCTTCTTTACTGCATCCCTCACTCCCACACATTGACGAATTCGCACGGAAATTGCGTCGCTATGAAATACTATGTGTCCTAAGACATTTCCTTCTAAATCGAGTAACGTTTCTATGGAAACGACAGGATTTTCTTTTGGGATACGACAATCTCATTTCCGATCCACTAACCCTTCTTTACTGCATCCTTCACTCCCAAACATTGAGGAATTCACACGGAAATTCCGTCGCTATGAAATACGAGTACTATGTGTTCTAACACATTTCCTTCTAAATCGAGTAACGTTTCTATGGAAACGACAGGATTTTCTTTTGGGATACGACAATCTCATTTCCGATCCACTAATCCTTCTTTACTGCATCCCTCACTCCCAAACATTGACGAATTCACACGGAAATTGTGTCGCTATGAAATACTATGTGTTCTAAGACATTTCCTTCTAAATCGAGTAACGTTTCTATGGAAACGACAGGATTTTCTTTTGGGATACGACAATCACATTTCCGATCCACTAATCCTTCTTTACTGCATCCCTCACTCCCAAACATTGACGAATTCACACGGAAATTGCGTCGCTATGAAATACTATGTGTTCTAAGACATTTCCTTCTAAATCGAGTAACGTTTCTATGGAAACGACAGGATTTTCTTTTGGGATACGCCAATCTCATTTCCGATCCAACAATCCTTCCATACTGCATCCCTCACTCCCACACATTGACGAATTCACACGGAAATTGCGTCGCTATGAAATACGAGTACTATGTGTTAGAAGACATTTCCTTCTAAATCGAGTAACGTTTCTATGGAAACGACAGGATTTTCTTTTGGGATACGACAATCACATTTCCGATCCACTAATATTTCTTTACTGCATCCCTCACTCCCAAACATTGACGAATTCACACGGAAATTCCGTCGCTATGAAATACGAGTACTATGTGTTAGAAGACATTTCCTTCTAAATCGAGTAACGTTTCTATGGAAACGACAGGATTTTCTTTTGGGATACGACAATCACATTTCCGATCCACTAATCCTTCTTTACTGCATCCCTCACTCCCAAACATTGACGAATTCAAACGGAAATTGCGTCGCTATGAAATACTATGTGTTCTAAGACATTTCCTTCTTAATCGAATAACGTTTCTATGGAAACGACAGGATTTTCTTTTGGGATACGACAATCTCATTTCCGATCCACTAATCCTTCTTTACTGCATCCCTCACTCCCACACATTGACGAATTCACACGGAAATTGCGTCGCTATGAAATACTATGTGTTCTAAGACATTTCCTTCTAAATCGAGTAACGTTTCTATGGAAACGACAGGATGTTCTTTTGGGATACGACAATCACAATTCCGATCCACTAATCCTTCTTTACTGCATCCCTCACTCCCAAACATTGACGAATTCACACGGAAATTGTGTCGCTATGGAATACTATGTGTTCTAAGACATTTCCTTCTAAATCGAGTAACGTTTCTATGGAAACGACAAGATTTTCTTTTGGGATACGACAAGCTCATTTCCGATCCACTAACCCTTCTTTAATGCATCCCTCACTCCCAAACATTGACGAATCCAAACGGAAATTCCGTCGCTATGAAATACGAGTACTATGTGTTCTAACACATTTCCTTCTAAATCGAGTAACGTTTCTATGGAAACGAAAGGATTTTCTTTTGGGATACGACAATCACATTTCCGATCCACTAATCCTTCTTTACTGCATCCCTCACTCCCAAACATTGACGAATTCACACGGAAATTGCGTCGCTATGAAATACTACGTGTTCTAAACATTTCCTTCTAAATCGAATAACGTTTCTATGGAAACGACAGGAATTTCTTTTGGGATATGACAATCTCATTTCCGATCCACTAATCCTTCTTTACTGCATCCCTCACTCCCACACATTGACGAATTCACACGGAAATTGCGTCGCTATGAAATACTATGTGTTCTAAGACATTTCCTTCTAAATCGAGTAACGTTTCTATGGAAACGACAGGATTTTCTTTTGGGATACGACAATCACATTTCCGATCCACTAATATTTCTTTACTGCATCCCTCACTCCCAAACATTGACGAATTCACACGGAAATTCCGTCGCTATGAAATACGAGTACTATTTGTTAGAAGACATTTCCTTCTAAATCGAGTAACGTTTCTATGGAAACGACAGGATTTTCTTTTGGGATACGACAATCACATTTCCATTCCACTAATCCTTCTTTACTGCATCCCTCACTCCCACACATTGACGAATTCACACGGAAATTCCGTCGCTATGAATTACTATGGGTTCTAAGACATTTCCTTCTAAATCGAGTAACGTTTCTATGGAAACGACAGGATTTTCTTTTGGGATACGACAATCTCATTTCCGATCCACTAACCCTTCTTTACTGCATCCCTCACTCCCAAACATTGACGAATTCACACGGAAATTCCGTCACTAAGACATACGAGTACTATGTGTTCTAACACATTTCCTTCTAAATCGAGTAACGTTTCTATGGAAACGACAGGATTTTCTTTTGGGATACGACAATCTCATTTCCGATCCACTAACCCTTCTTTACTGCATCCCTCACTCCCACACATTGACGAATTCACACGGAAATTCCGTCACTATGAAATACGAGTACTATGTGTTCTAAGACATTTCCTTCTAAATCGAGTAACGTTTCTATGGAAACGACAGGATTTTCTTTTGGGATACGACAATCACATTTCCGATCCACTAATCCTTCTTTACTGCATCCCTCACTCCCAAACATTGACGAATTCACACGGAAATTGCGTCGCTATGAAATACTATGTGTTCTAAACATTTCCTTCTAAATCGAATAACGTTTCTATGGAAACGACAGGATTTTCTTTTGGGATATGACAATCACATTTCCGATCCACTAATCCTTCTTTACTGCATCCATCACTCCCACACATTGACAAATTCACACGGAAATTCCGTCGCTATGAATTACTAGGGGTTCTATGACTTCTCCTTCTAAAACAAGTGACATTTCTATGGAAACGACAGGACTTTTTTTTGGGATACGATAATCTCATTTCCGATCCACTAATCCTTCTTTACTGCATCCCTCACTCCCACACATTGACGAATTCACACGGAAATTGCGTCGCTATGAAATACTATGTGTTCTAAGACATTTCCTTCTAAATCGAGTAACGTTTCTATGGAAACGACAGGATTTTCTTTTGGGATACGGCAATCACATTTCCGATCCACTAATATTTCTTTACCGCATCCCTCACTCCCAAACATTGACGAATTCACACGGAAATTCCGTCGCTATGAAATACGAGTACTATGTGTTAGAAGACATTTCCTTCTAAATCGAGTAACGTTTCTATGGAAACGACAAGATTTTCTTTTGGGATACGACAATCACATTTCCGATCCACTAATCCTTCTTTACTGCATCCATCACTCCCACACATTGACAAATTCACACGGAAATTCCGTCGCTATGAATTACTATGGGTTCTATGACTTCTCCTTCTAAAACAAGTGACATTTCTATGGAAACGACAGGACTTTTTTTTGGGATACGACAATCTCATTTCCGATCCACTAATCCTTCTTTACTGCATCCCTCAATCCCAAACATTGACGAATTCACACGGAAATTGCGTCGCTATGAAATACTATGTGTTCTAAGACATTTCCTTCTAAATCGAGTAACGTTTCTATGGAAACGACAGGATTTTCTTTTGGGATACGACAATCTCATTTCCGATCCACTAACCCTTCTTTACTGCATCCCTCACTCCCAAACATTGACGAATTCACACGGAAATTCCGTCACTAAGACATACGAGTACTATGTCTTCTAACACATTTCCTTCTAAATCGAGTAACGTTTCTATGGAAACGACAGGATTTTCTTTTGGGATACGACAATCTCATTTCCGATCCACTAACCCTTCTTTACTGCATCCCTCACTCCCACACATTGACGAATTCACACGGAAATTCCGTCACTATGAAATACGAGTACTATGTGTTCTAAGACATTTCCTTCTAAATCGAAAAACGTTTCTATGGAAACGACAGGATTTTCTTTTGGGGTACGACAATCACATTTCCATTCCACTAATCCTTCTTTACTGCATCCCTCACTCCCACACATTGACGAATTCACACGGAAATTCCGTCGCTATGAATTACTATGGGTTCTAAGACATTTCCTTCTAAATCGAGTAACGTTTCTATGGAAACGACAGGATTTTCTTTTGGGATACGACAATCTCATTTCCGATCCACTAACCCTTCTTTACTGCATCCCTCACTCCCAAACATTGACGAATTCACACGGAAATTCCGTCACTAAGACATACGAGTACTATGTGTTCTAACACATTTCCTTCTAAATCGAGTAACGTTTCTATGGAAACGACTGGATTTTCTTTTGGGATACGACAATCTCATTTCCGATCCACTAACCCTTCTTTACTGCATCCCTCACTCCCACACATTGACGAATTCACACGGAAATTCCGTCACTATGAAATACGAGTACTATGTGTTCTAAGACATTTCCTTCTAAATCGAGTAACGTTTCTATGGAAACGACAGGATTTTCTTTTGGGATACGACAATCACATTTCCGATCCACTAATCCTTCTTTACTGCATCCCTCACTCCCAAACATTGACGAATTCACACGGAAATTGCGTCGCTATGAAATACTATGTGTTCTAAACATTTCCTTCTAAATCGAATAACGTTTCTATGGAAACGACAGGATTTTCTTTTGGGATATGACAATCACATTTCCGATCCACTAATCCTTCTTTACTGCATCCATCACTCCCACACATTGACAAATTCACACGGAAATTCCGTCGCTATGAATTACTAGGGGTTCTATGACTTCTCCTTCTAAAACAAGTGACATTTCTATGGAAACGACAGGACTTTTTTTTCGGATACGATAATCTCATTTCCGATCCACTAATCCTTCTTTACTGCATCCCTCACTCCCACACATTGACGAATTCATACGGAAATTGCGTCGCTATGAAATACTATGTGTTCTAAGACATTTCCTTCTAAATCGAGTAACGTTTCAATGGAAACGACAGGATTTTCTTTTGGGATACGGCAATCACATTTCCGATCCACTAATATTTCTTTACCGCATCCCCCACTCCCAAACATTGACGAATTCACACGGAAATTCCGTCGCTATGAAATACGAGTACTATGTGTTAGAAGACATTTCCTTCTAAATCGAGTAACGTTTCTATGGAAACGACAAGATTTTCTTTTGGGATACGACAATCACATTTCCGATCCACTAATCCTTCTTTACTGCATCCATCACTCCCACACATTGACAAATTCACACGGAAATTCCGTCGCTATGAATTACTATGGGTTCTATGACTTCTCCTTCTAAAACAAGTGACATTTCTATGGAAACGACAGGACTTTTTTTTGGGATACGACAATCTCATTTCCGATCCACTAATCCTTCTTTACTGCATCCCTCAATCCCAAACATTGACGAATTCACACGGAAATTGCGTCGCTATGAAATACTATGTGTTCTAAGACATTTCCTTCTAAATCGAGTAACGTTTCTATGGAAACGACAGGATTTTCTGTTGGGATACGACAATCTCATTTCCGATCCACTAACCCTTCTTTACTGCATCCCTCACTCCCAAACATTGACGAATTCACACGGAAATTGCGTCGCTATGAAATACGAGTACTATGTGTTCTAACACATTTCCTTCTAAATTGAGAAACGTTTCTATGGAAACGACAGGACTTTCTTTTGGGATACGACAATCACATTTCCCATCCACTAATCCTTCTTTACTGCATCCCTCACTCCCACCCATTGACGAATTCACACGGAAATTCCGTCGCTATGAAATACGAGTACTATGTCTTCTAAGACATTTCCTTCTAAGTCGAATAACGTTTCTATGGAAACGACAGGATTTTCTTTTGGGATACGACAAACTCATTTCCGATCCACTAATCCTTCTTTTCTGCATCCCTCACTCCCACACATTGACGAATTCACACGGAAATTCCGTCGCTGTGAAATACGAGTACTATGTGTTCTAAGACATTTCCTTCTAAATCGAGTAACGTTTCTATGGAAACGACAGGATTTTCTTTTGGGATACGACAATCTCATTTCCGATCCACTAACCCTTCTTTACTGCATCCCTCACTCCCAAACATTGACGAATTCACACGGAAATTCCGTCACTAAGACATACGAGTACTATGTGTTCTAACACATTTCCTTCTAAATCGAGTAACGTTTCTATGGAAACGACAGGATTTTCTTTTGGGATACGACAATCTCATTTCCGATCCACTAACCCTTCTTTACTGCATCCCTCACTCCCACACATTGACGAATTCACACGGAAATTCCGTCACTATGAAATACGAGTACTATGTGTTCTAAGACATTTCCTTCTAAATCGAGTAACGTTTCTATGGAAACGACAGGATTTTCTTTTGGGATACGACAATCACATTTCCATTCCACTAATCCTTCTTTACTGCATCCCTCACTCCCACACATTGACGAATTCACACGGAAATTCCGTCGCTATGAATTACTATGGGTTCTAAGACATTTCCTTCTAAATCGAGTAACGTTTCTATGGAAACGACAGGATTTTCTTTTGGGATACGACAATCTCATTTCCGATCCACTAACCCTTCTTTACTGCATCCCTCACTCCCAAACATTGACGAATTCACACGGAAATTCCGTCACTAAGACATACGAGTACTATGTGTTCTAACACATTTCCTTCTAAATCGAGTAACGTTTCTATGGAAACGACAGGATTTTCTTTTGGGATACGACAATCTCATTTCCGATCCACTAACCCTTCTTTACTGCATCCCTCACTCCCACACATTGACGAATTCACACGGAAATTCCGTCACTATGAAATACGAGTACTATGTGTTCTAAGACATTTCCTTCTAAATCGAGTAACGTTTCTATGGAAACGACAGGATTTTCTTTTGGGATACGACAATCACATTTCCGATCCACTAATCCTTCTTTACTGCATCCCTCACTCCCAAACATTGACGAATTCACACGGAAATTGCGTCGCTATGAAATACTATGTGTTCTAAACATTTCCTTCTAAATCGAATAACGTTTCTATGGAAACGACAGGATTTTCTTTTGGGATATGACAATCACATTTCCGATCCACTAATCCTTCTTTACTGCATCCATCACTCCCACACATTGACAAATTCACACGGAAATTCCGTCGCTATGAATTACTAGGGGTTCTATGACTTCTCCTTCTAAAACAAGTGACATTTCTATGGAAACGACAGGACTTTTTTTTGGGGTACGATAATCTCATTTCCGATCCACTAATCCTTCTTTACTGCATCCCTCACTCCCACACATTGACGAATTCACACGGAAATTGCGTCGCTATGAAATACTATGTGTTCTAAGACATTTCCTTCTAAATCGAGTAACGTTTCTATGGAAACGACAGGATTTTCTTTTGGGATACGGCAATCACATTTCCGATCCACTAATATTTCTTTACCGCATCCCTCACTCCCAAACATTGACGAATTCACACGGAAATTCCGTCGCTATGAAATACGAGTACTATGTGTTAGAAGACATTTCCTTCTAAATCGAGTAACGTTTCTATGGAAACGACAAGATTTTCCTTTGGGATACGACAATCACATTTCCGATCCACTAATCCTTCTTTACTGCATCCATCACTCCCACACATTGACAAATTCACACGGAAATTCCGTCGCTATGAATTACTATGGGTTCTATGACTTCTCCTTCTAAAACAAGTGACATTTCTATGGAAACGACAGGACTTTTTTTTTGGGATACGACAATCTCATTTCCGATCCACTAATCCTTCTTTACTGCATCCCTCAATCCCAAACATTGACGAATTCACACCTAAATTGCGTCGCTATGAAATACTATGTGTTCTAAGACATTTCCTTCTAAATCGAGTAACGTTTCTATGGAAACGACAGGATTTTCTGTTGGGATACGACAATCTCATTTCCGATCCACTAACCCTTCTTTACTGCATCCCTCACTCCCAAACATTGACGAATTCACACGGAAATTGCGTCGCTATGAAATACGAGTACTATGTGTTCTAACACATTTCCTTCTAAATTGAGTAACGTTTCTATGGAAACGACAGGACTTTCTTTTGGGATATGACAATCACATTTCCCATCCACTAATCCTTCTTTACTGCATCCCTCACTCCCACCCATTGACGAATTCACACGGAAATTCCGTCGCTATGAAATACGAGTACTATGTCTTCTAAAACATTTCCTTCTAAGTCGAATAACGTTTCTATGGAAACGACAGGATTTTCTTTTGGGATACGGCAAACTCATTTCCGATCCACTAATCCTTCTTTTCTGCATCCCTCACTCCCACACATTGACGAATTCACACGGAAATTCCGTCGCTATGAAATACGAGTACTATGTGTTCTAAGACATTTCCTTCTAAATCGAGTAACGTTTCTATGGAAACGACAGGATTTTCTTTTGGGATACGACAATCACATTTCCGATCCACTAATCCTTCTTTACTGCATCCCTCACTCCCAAACATTGACGAATTCAAACGGAAATTGCGTCGCTATGAAATACTATGTGTTCTAAGACATTTCCTTCAAAATCGAATAACGTTTCTATGGAAACGACAAGATTTTCTTTTGGGATACGACAATCTCATTTCCGATCCACTAATCCTTCTTTACTGCATCCCTCACTCCCACACATTGACGAATTAACACGGAAATTGCGTCGCTATGAAATACTATGTGTTCTAAGACATTTCCTTCTAAATCGAGTAACGTTTCTATGGAAACGACAGGATTTTCTTTTGGGATACGACAATCACAATTCCGATCCACTAATCCTTCTTTACTGCATCCCTCACTCCCAAACATTGACGAATTCACACGGAAATTGTGTCGCTATGAAATACTATGTGTTCTAAGACATTTCCTTCTAAATCGAGTAACGTTTCTATGGAAACGACAGGATTTGCTTTTGGGATACGACAATCTCATTTCCGATCCACTAACCCTTCTTTACTGCATCCCTCACTCCCAAACATTGACGAATTCACACGGAAATTGCGTCGCTATGAAATACTATGTGTTCTAGGACATTTCCTTCTAAATCGAGTAACGTTTCTATGGAAACGACAGGATTTTCTTTTGGGATACAACAATCTCATTTCCGATCCACTAATCCTTCTTTACTGCATCCCTCATTCCCAAACATTGACGAATTCAAACGGAAATTCCGTCGCTATGAAATACGAGTATTATGTGTTCTAACACATTTCCTCCTAAATCGAGTAACGTTTCTATGGAAACGACAGGATTTTCTTTTGGGATATACAATTTCATTTCCGATCCACTAATCCTTCTTTACTGCATCCCTCACTCCCACACATTGACGAATTCACACGGAATCTCCGTCGCTATGAAATACGTGTACTATGTGTTCTAAGACATTTCCTTCTAAATCGAGTAACGTTTCTATGGAAACGACAGGATTTTCTTTTGGGATACGACAATCACATTTCCGATCCACTAATCCTTCTTTACTGCATCCCTCACTCCTACACATTGACGAATTCACAGTGAAATTCCGTCGCTATGAATTACTATGGGTTCTATGACTTCTCCTTCTAAATCAAGTAACATTTCTATGGAAACGACAGGACTTTTTTTTGGGATACGACAATCTCATTTCCGATCCACTAATCCTTCTTTACTGCATCCCTCACTCCCAAACATTGACGAATTCACACGGAAATTGCGTCGCTATGAAATACTATGTGTTCTAAGACATTTCCTTCTATATCGAGTAACGTTTCTATGGAAACGACAGGATTTGCTTTTGGGATACGACTATCTCATTTCCGATCCACTAATCTTTCTATACTGCATCCCTCACTCCCACACATTGACGAATTCACACGGAAATTGCGTCGCTATGAAATACGAGTACTATGTGTTCTAAGACATTTCCTTCTAAATCAAGTAACGTTTCTATGGAAACGAAAGGATTTTCTTTTGGGATACGACAATCTCATTTCCGATCCACTAACCCTTCTTTACTGCATCCCTCACTCTCAAACATTGACGAATTCACACGGAAATTGCGTCGCTATGAAATACGAGTACTATGTGTTCTAACATATTTCCTTCTAAATTGAGTAACGTTTCTATGGAAATGACAGGACTTTCTTTTGGGATACGACAATCACATTTCCGATCCACTAATCCTTCTTTACTGCATCCCTCACTCCCACCCATTGACGAATTCACACGGAAATTCCGTCGCTATGATATACGAGTACTATGTCTTCTACGACATTTCCGTCTAAATCGAATAACGTTTCTATGGAAACGACAGGATTTTCTTTTGGGATACGATAAACTCATTTCCGATCCACTAATCCTTCTTTTCCGCATCCCTCTCTCCCACACATTGACGAATTCAAACGGAAATTCCGTCGCTATGAAATACGAGTACTATGTGTTCTAAGACATTTCCTTCTAAATCGAGTAACGTTTCTATGGAAACGACAGGATTTTCTTTTGGGATACGACAATCACATTTCCGATCCACTAATCCTTCTTTACTGCATCCCTCACTCCCAAACATTGACGAATTCAAACGGAAATTGCGTCGCTATGAAATACTATGTGTTCTAAGACATTTCCTTCTAAATCGAGTAACGTTTCTATGGAAACGACAGGATTTTCTTTTGGGATACGACAATCTCATTTCCGATCCACTAATCCTTCTTTACTGCATCCCTCACTCCAACACATTGACGAATTCACACGGAAATTGCGTCGCTATGAAATACTATGTGTTCTAAGACATTTCCTTCTAAATCGAGTAACGTTTCTATGGAAACGACAGGATTTTCTTTTGGGATACGACAATCACAATTCCGATCCACTAATCCTTCTTTACTGCATCCCTCACTCCCAAACATTGACGAATTCACACGGAAATTGCGTCGCTATGAAATACTATGTGTTCTAAGACATTTCCTTCTAAATCGAGTAACGTTTCTATGGAAACGACAGGATTTGCTTTTGGGATACGACAATCTCATTTCCGATCCACTAAATCTTCTTTACTGCATCCCTCACTCCCAAACATTGACGAATTCACACGGAAATTGCGTCGCTATGAAATACTATGTGTTCTAAGACATTTCCTTCTAAATCGAGTAACGTTTCTATGGAAACGACATGATTTTCTTTTGGGATACGACAATCACATTTCCGATCCACTAATCCTTCTTTACTGCATCCCTCACTCCCACACATTGACGAATTCACACGGAAATTCCGTCGCTATGTAATACGAGTACTATGTGTTGTAAGACATTTCCTTCTAAATCGAGTAACGTTTCTATGGAAACGACAGGATTTTCTTTTGGGATACGACAATCTTATTTCCGATCCACTAATCCTTCTTTACTGCATCCCTCACTCCCAAACATTGACGAATTCACACGGAAATTGCGTCGCTATGAAATACTATGTGTTCTAAGACATTTCCTTCTAAATCGAGTAACGTTTCTTTGGAAACGACAGGATTTTCTTTTGGGATACGACAAGCTCATTTCCGATCCACTAATCCTTCTTTACTGCATCCCTCACTTCCACACATTGACGAATTCACACGGAAATTGCGTCGCTATGAAATACGAGTACTATGTGTTCTAAGACATTTCCTTCTAAATCGAGTAACATTTCTATGGAAACGACAGGATTTTCTTTTGGGATACGACAATCACATTTCCGATCCACTAATCCTTCTTTACTGCATCCCTCACTCCCAAACATTGACGAATTCACACGGAAATTGCGTCGCTATGTAATACTATGTGTCCTACGACATTTCCTTCTAAATCGAGTAACGTTTCTATGGAAACGACAGGATTTTCTTTTGGGATACGACAATCACATTTCCGATCCACTAATCCTTCTTTACTGCATCCCTCACTCCCAAACATTGACGAATTCACACGGAAACTCCGTCGCTATGAAATACGAGTACTATGTGTTCTAAGACATTTCCTTCTAAATCGAGTAACGTTTCTATGGAAACGACAGGATTTTCTTTTGGGATACGACAATCACATTTCCGATCCATTAATCCTTCTTTACTGCATCCCTCACTCCCAAACATTGACGAATTCACACGGAAATTGCGTCGCTATGAAATACTATGTGTTCTAAGACATTTCCTTCTAAATCGAGTAACGTTTCTATGGAAACGACAGGATTTTCTTTTGGGATACGGCAATCACATTTCCGATCCACTAATATTTCTTTACTGCGTCCCTCACTCCCAAACATTGACGAATTCACACGGAAATTCCGTCGCTATGAGATACGAGTACTATGTGTTCTAAGACATTTCCTTCTAAATCGAGTAACGTTTCTATGGAAACGAAAGGATTTTCTTTTGGGATACGACAATCACATTTCCGGTCCACTAATCCTTCTTTACTGCATCCCTCACTCCCACACATTGACGAATTCACAGTGAAATTCCGTCGCTATGAATTACTATGGGTTCTATGACTTCTCCTTCTAAATCAAGTAACAGTTCTATGGAAACGACAGGACTTTTTTTTAGGGATACGACAATCTCATTTCCGATCCACTAATCCTTCTTTACTGCATCCCTCACTCCAAAACATTGACGAATTCACACGGAAATTGCGTCGCTATGAAATACTATGTGTTCTAAGACATTTCCTTCTAAATCGAGTAACGTTTCTATGGAAACGACAGGATTTTCTTTTGGGATACGACAATCTCATTTCCGATCCACTAATCCTTCTTTACTGCATCCCTCACTCCCACACATTGACGAATTCACACGGAAATTGCGTCGCTATGAAATACGAGTACTATGTGTTCTAAGACATTTCCTTCTAAATCGAGTAACATTTCTATGGATACGACAGGATTTTCTTTTGGGATACGACAATCACATTTCCGATCCACTAATCCTTCTTTACTGCATCCCTCACTCCCACACATTGACGAATTCACACGGAAATTCCGTCGCTATGTAATACGAGTACTATGTGTTGTAAGACATTTCTTTCTAAATCGAGTAACGTTTCTATGGAAACGACAGGATTTTCTTTTGGGATACGACAATCACATTTCCGATCCACTAATCCTTCTTTACTGCATCCCTAACTCCCAAACATTGACGAATTCACACGGAAACTCCGTCGCTATGAAATACGAGTACTATGTGTTCTAAGACATTTCCTTCTAAATCGAGTAACGTTTCTATGGAAACGACAGGATTTTCTTTTGGGATACGACAATCACATTTCCGATCCATTAATCCTTCTTTACTGCATCCCTCACTCCCAAACATTGACGAATTCACACGGAAATTGCGTCGCTATGAAATACTATGTGTTCTAAGACATTTCCTTCTAAATCGAGTAACGTTTCTATGGAAACGACAGGATTTTCTTTTGGGATACGACAATCTCATTTCCGATCCACTAATCCTTCTTTACTGCATCCCTCACTCCCACACATTGACGAATTCACACGGAAATTGCGTCGCTATGAAATACGAGTACTATGTGTTCTAAGACATTTCCTTCTAAATCGAGTAACATTTCTATGGATACGACAGGATTTTCTTTTGGGATACGACAATCACATTTCCGATCCACTAATCCTTCTTTACTGCATCCCTCACTCCCAAGCATTGACGAATTCACACGGAAACTCCGTCGCTATGAAATACGAGTACTATGTGTTCTAAGACATTTCCTTCTAAATCGAGTAACGTTTCTATGGAAACGACAGGATTTTCTTTTGGGATACGACAATCACATTTCCGATCCATTAATCCTTCTTTACTGCATCCCTCACTCCCAAACATTGACGAATTCACACGGAAATTGCGTCGCTATGAAATACTATGTGTTCTAAGACATTTCCTTCTAAATCGAGTAACGTTTCTATGGAAACGACAGGATTTTCTTTTGGGATACGGCAATCACATTTCCGATCCACTAATATTTCTTTACTGCGTCCCTCACTCCCAAACATTGACGAATTCACACGGAAATTCCGTCGCTATGAGATACGAGTACTATGTGTTCTAAGACATTTCCTTCTAAATCGAGTAACGTTTCTATGGAAACGAAAGGATTTTCTTTTGGGATACGACAATCACATTTCCGGTCCACTAATCCTTCTTTACTGCATCCCTCACTCCCACACATTGACGAATTCACAGTGAAATTCCGTCGCTATGAATTACTATGGGTTCTATGACTTCTCCTTCTAAATCAAGTAACAGTTCTATGGAAACGACAGGACTTTTTTTTAGGGATACGACAATCTCATTTCCGATCCACTAATCCTTCTTTACTGCATCCCTCACTCCAAAACATTGACGAATTCACACGGAAATTGCGTCGCTATGAAATACTATGTGTTCTAAGACATTTCCTTCTAAATCGAGTAACGTTTCTATTGAAACGACAGGATTTTCTTTTGGGATACGACAATCTCATTTCCGATCCACTAACCCTTCTTTATTGCATCCCTCACTCCCAAACATTGACGAATTCACACGGAAATTGCGTCGCTATGAAATACGAGTACTATGTGTTCTAACACATTTCCTTCTAAATTGAGTATCGTTTCTATGGAAACGACAGGACTTTCTTTTGGGATACGACAATCACATTTCCGATCCACTAATCCTTCTTTACTGCATCCCTCACTCCCACCCATTGACGAATTCACACGGAAATTCCGTCGCTATGAAATACGAGTACTATGTCTTCTAAGACATTTCCTTCTAAATCGAATAACGTTTCTATGGAAACGACAGGATTTTCTTTTGGGATACGACAAACTCATTTCCGATCCACTAATCCTTCTTTTCCGCATCCCTCACTCCCACACATTGACGAATTCACAAGGAAATTCCGTCGCTATGAAATACGAGTACTATGTGTTCTAAGACATTTCCTTCTAAATCGAGTAACGTTTCTATGGAAAAGACAGGATTTTCTTTTGGGATACGACAATCACATTTCCGATCCACTAATCCTTCTTTACTGCATCCCTCACTCCCAAACATTAACGAATTCAAACGGAAATTGCGTCGCTATGAAATACTATGTGTTCTAAGACATTTCCTTCTAAATCGAGTAACATTTCTATGGAAACGACAGGATTTTCTTTTGGGATACGACAATCTCATTTCCGATCCACTAATCCTTCTTTACTGCATCCCTCACTCCCACACATTGACGAATTCACACGGAAATTGCGTCGCTATAAAATACTATGTGTTCTAAGACATTTCCTTCAAAATCGAATAACGTTTCTATGGAAACGACAGGAATTTCTTTTGGGAAACGACAATGACAATTCCGATCCACTAATCCTTCTTTACTGCATCCCTCACTCCCAAACATTGACGAATTCACACGGAAATTCCGTCGCTATGAAATACTATGTGTTCTAAGACATTTCCTTCTAAATCGAGTAACGTTTCTATGGAAACGACAGGATTTGCTTTTGGGATACGACAATCTCATTTCCGATCCACTAATCCTTCTTTACTGCATCCCTCACTCCCAAACATTGACGAATTCACACGGAAATTGCGTCGCTATGAAATACTATGTGTTCTAAGACATTTCCTTCTAAATCGAGTAACGTTTCTATGGAAACGATAGGATTTTCTTTTGGGATACGACAATCTCATTTCCGATCCACTAATCCTTCTTTACTGCATCCCTCACTCCCACACATTGACGAATTCACACGGAAATTCCGTCGCTATGAAATACGAGTACTATGTGTTCTGAGACATTTCCTTCTAAATCGAGTAACGTTTCTATGGAAACGACAGGATTTTCTTTTGGGATACGACAATCACATTTCCGATCCACTAATCCTTCTTTACTGCATCCCTCACTCCCACACATTGACGAATTCACACGGAAATTGCGTCGCTATGAAATACTATGTGTTCTAAGACATTTCCTTCTAAATCGAGTAACGTTTCTTTGGAAACGACAGGATTTTCTTTTGGGATACGACAAGCTCATTTCCAATCCACTAATCCTTCTTTACTGCATCCCCCACTCCCACACATTGACGAATTCACACGGAAATTGCGTCGCTATGAAATACGAGTACTATGTGTTCTAAGACATTTCCTTCTAAATCGAGTAACATTTCTATAGAAACGACAGGATTTTCTTTTGGGATACGACAATCACATTTCCGATCCACTAATCCTTCTTTACTGCATCCCTCACTCCCAAACATTGACGAATTCACACGGAAATTGCGTCGCTATGTAATACTATGTGTTCTACGACATTTCCTTCTAAATCGAGTAACGTTTCTTTGGAAACGACAGGATTTTCTTTTGGGATACGACAAGCTCATTTCCGATCCACTAATCCTTCTTTACTGCATCCCTCACTCCCACACATTGACGAATTCACACGGAAATTGCGTCGCTATGAAATACGAGTACTATGTGTTCTAAGACATTTCCTTCTAAATCGAGTAACATTTCTATGGATACGACAGGATTTTCTTTTGGGATACGACAATCACATTTCCGATCCACTAATCCTTCTTTACTGCATCCCTCACTCCCAAACATTGACGAATTCACACGGAAATTGCGTCGCTATGAAATACTATGTGTTCTAAGACATTTCCTTCTAAATCGAGTAACGTTTCTATGGAAACGACAGGATTTGCTTTTGGGATACGACAATCTCATTTCCGATCCACTAATCCTTCTTTACTGCATCCCTCACTCCTAAACATTGACGAATTCACACGAAAATTGCGTCGCTATGAAATACGAGTACTATGTGTTCTAAGACATTTCCTTCTAAATCGAGTAACGTTTCTATGGAAACGACAGGATTTTCTTTTGGGATACGACAATCACATTTCCGATCCATTAATCCTTCTTTACTGCATCCCTCACTCCCAAACATTGACGAATTCACACGGAAATTGCGTCGCTATGAAATACTATGTGTTCTAAGACATTTCCTTCTAAATCGAGTAACGTTTCTATGGAAACGACAGGATTTTCTTTTGGGATACGGCAATCACATTTCCGATCCACTAATATTTCTTTACTGCGTCCCTCACTCCCAAACATTGACGAATTCACACGGAAATTCCGTCGCTATGAGATACGAGTACTATGTGTTCTAAGACATTTCCTTCTAAATCGAGTAACGTTTCTATGGAAACGAAAGGATTTTCTTTTGGGATACGACAATCACATTTCCGGTCCACTAATCCTTCTTTACTGCATCCCTCACTCCCACACATTGACGAATTCACAGTGAAATTCCGTCGCTATGAATTACTATGGGTTCTATGACTTCTC
This sequence comes from Schistocerca serialis cubense, assembly GCF_023864345.2. Taxonomy (NCBI): domain Eukaryota; kingdom Metazoa; phylum Arthropoda; class Insecta; order Orthoptera; family Acrididae; genus Schistocerca; species Schistocerca serialis. Next base: position 2,766,806 of record NC_064644.1, read on the forward strand.
CTTCTAAATCAAGTAACAGTTCTATGGAAACGACAGGACTTTTTTTTAGGGATACGACAATCTCATTTCCGATCCACTAATCCTTCTTTACTGCATCCCTCACTCCAAAACATTGACGAATTCACACGGAAATTGCGTCGCTATGAAATACTATGTGTTCTAAGACATTTCCTTCTAAATCGAGTAACGTTTCTATTGAAACGACAGGATTTTCTTTTGGGATACGACAATCTCATTTCCGATCCACTAACCCTTCTTTATTGCATCCCTCACTCCCAAACATTGACGAATTCACACGGAAATTGCGTCGCTATGAAATACGAGTACTATGTGTTCTAACACATTTCCTTCTAAATTGAGTATCGTTTCTATGGAAACGACAGGACTTTCTTTTGGGATACGACAATCACATTTCCGATCCACTAATCCTTCTTTACTGCATCCCTCACTCCCACCCATTGACGAATTCACACGGAAATTCCGTCGCTATGAAATACGAGTACTATGTCTTCTAAGACATTTCCTTCTAAATCGAATAACGTTTCTATGGAAACGACAGGATTTTCTTTTGGGATACGACAAACTCATTTCCGATCCACTAATCCTTCTTTTCCGCATCCCTCACTCCCACACATTGACGAATTCACAAGGAAATTCCGTCGCTATGAAATACGAGTACTATGTGTTCTAAGACATTTCCTTCTAAATCGAGTAACGTTTCTATGGAAAAGACAGGATTTTCTTTTGGGATACGACAATCACATTTCCGATCCACTAATCCTTCTTTACTGCATCCCTCACTCCCAAACATTAACGAATTCAAACGGAAATTGCGTCGCTATGAAATACTATGTGTTCTAAGACATTTCCTTCTAAATCGAGTAACATTTCTATGGAAACGACAGGATTTTCTTTTGGGATACGACAATCTCATTTCCGATCCACTAATCCTTCTTTACTGCATCCCTCACTCCCACACATTGACGAATTCACACGGAAATTGCGTCGCTATAAAATACTATGTGTTCTAAGACATTTCCTTCAAAATCGAATAACGTTTCTATGGAAACGACAGGAATTTCTTTTGGGAAACGACAATGACAATTCCGATCCACTAATCCTTCTTTACTGCATCCCTCACTCCCAAACATTGACGAATTCACACGGAAATTCCGTCGCTATGAAATACTATGTGTTCTAAGACATTTCCTTCTAAATCGAGTAACGTTTCTATGGAAACGACAGGATTTGCTTTTGGGATACGACAATCTCATTTCCGATCCACTAATCCTTCTTTACTGCATCCCTCACTCCCAAACATTGACGAATTCACACGGAAATTGCGTCGCTATGAAATACTATGTGTTCTAAGACATTTCCTTCTAAATCGAGTAACGTTTCTATGGAAACGATAGGATTTTCTTTTGGGATACGACAATCTCATTTCCGATCCACTAATCCTTCTTTACTGCATCCCTCACTCCCACACATTGACGAATTCACACGGAAATTCCGTCGCTATGAAATACGAGTACTATGTGTTCTGAGACATTTCCTTCTAAATCGAGTAACGTTTCTATGGAAACGACAGGATTTTCTTTTGGGATACGACAATCACATTTCCGATCCACTAATCCTTCTTTACTGCATCCCTCACTCCCAAACATTGACGAATTCACACGGAAATTGCGTCGCTATGAAATACTATGTGTTCTAAGACATTTCCTTCTAAATCGAGTAACGTTTCTTTGGAAACGACAGGATTTTCTTTTGGGATACGACAAGCTCATTTCCAATCCACTAATCCTTCTTTACTGCATCCCCCACTCCCACACATTGACGAATTCACACGGAAATTGCGTCGCTATGAAATACGAGTACTATGTGTTCTAAGACATTTCCTTCTAAATCGAGTAACATTTCTATAGAAACGACAGGATTTTCTTTTGGGATACGACAATCACATTTCCGATCCACTAATCCTTCTTTACTGCATCCCTCACTCCCAAACATTGACGAATTCACACGGAAATTGCGTCGCTATGTAATACTATGTGGTCTAAGTCATTTCCTTCTAAATCGAGTAACGTTTCTATGGAAACGACAGGATTTTCTTTTGGGATACGACAATCTCATTTCCGATCCACTAACCCTTCTTTACTGCATCAATCACTACCACACATTGACGAATTTACACGGAAATTGCGTCGCTATGAAATACGAGTACTATGTGTTCTAAGACATTTCCTTCTAAATCGTGTAACATTTCTATGGATACGACAGGATTTTCTTTTGGGATACGACAATCACATTTCCGATCCACTAATCCTTCTTTACTGCATCCCTCACTCCCAAACATTGACGAATTCACACGGAAATTCCGTCGCTATGAAATACTATGTGTTCTAAGACATTTCCTTCTAAATCGAGTAACGTTTCTATGGAAACGACAGGATTTTCTTTTGGGATACGACAAGCTCATTTCCGATCCACTAATCCTTCTTTACTGCATCCCTCACTCCCACACATTGACGAATTCACACGGAAATTGCGTCGCTACGAAATACGAGTACTATGTGTTCTAAGACATTTCCTTCTAAATCGTGTAACATTTCTATGGATACGACAGGATTTTCTTTTGGGATACGACAATCACATTTCCGATCCACTAATCCTTCTTTACTGCATCCCTCACTCCCAAACATTGACGAATTCACACGGAAATTGCGTCGCTATGAAATACTATGTGTTCTAAGACATTTCCTTCTAAATCGAGTAACGTTTCTATGGAAACGACAGGATTTGCTTTTGGGATACGACAATCTCATTTCCGATCCACTAATCCTTCTTTACTGCATCCCTCACTCCTAAACATTGACGAATTCACACGAAAATTGCGTCGCTATGAAATACTATGTGTTCTAAGACATTTCCTTCTAAATCGAGTAACGTTTCTATGGAAACGACAGGACTTTCTTTTTGGATACGACAATCTCATTTCCGATCCACTAATCCTTCTTTACTGCATCCCTCACTCCCACACATTGACGAATTCACACGGAAATTCCGTCGCTATGAAATACGAGTACTATGTGTTCTAAGACATTTCCTTCTAAATCGAATAACGTTTCTATGGAAACGACAGGATTTTCTTTTGGTATACGACAATCACATTTCCGATCCACTAATCCTTCTTTACTGCATCCCTCACTCCCAAACATTGACGAATTCACACGGAAATTGCGTCGCTATGAAATACTATGTGGTCTAAGTCATTTCCTTCTAAATCGAGTAACGTTTCTATGGAAACGACAGGATTTTCTTTTGGGATACGACAATCTCATTTCCGATCCACTAACCCTTCTTTACTGCATCAATCACTACCACACATTGACGAATTTACACGGAAATTGCGTCGCTATGAAATACGAGTACTATGTGTTCTAAGACATTTCCTTCTAAATCGAGTAACGTTTCTATGGAAACGACAGGATTTTCTTTTGGGATACGACATCCACATTTACGATCCACTAATCCTTCTTTACTGCATCCCTCACTCCCACACATTGACGAATTCTCACGGAAATTGCGTCGCTATGAAATACGAGTACTATGTGTTCTAAGACATTTCCTTCTAAATCGAGTAACGTTTCTATGGAAACGACAGGATTTTCTTTTGGGATACGACAATCTTATTTCCGATCCACTAATCCTTCTTTACTGCATCCCTCACTCCCAAACATTGACGAATTCACACGGAAATTGCGTCGCTATGAAATACTATGTGTTCTAAGACATTTCCTTCTAAATCGAGTAACGTTTCTATGGAAACGACAGGATTTTCTTTTGGGATACGACAATGTCATTTCCGATCCACTAATCCTTCTTTACTGCATCCCTCACTCCCACACATTGACGAATTCACACGGAAATTCCGTCGCTATGAAATACGAGTACTATGTGTTCTGAGACATTTCCTTCTAAATCGAGTAACGTTTCTATGGAAACGACAGGATTTTCTTTTGGGATACGACAATCACATTTCCGATCCACTAATCCTTCTTTACTGCATTCCTCACTCCCAAACATTGACGAATTCACACGGAAATTGCGTCGCTATGAAATACTATGTGTTCTAAGACATTTCCTTCTAAAACGAGTAACGTTTCTTTGGAAACGACAGGATTTTCTTTTGGGACACGACAAGCTCATTTCCAATCCACTAATCCTTCTTTACTGCATCCCTCACTCCCACACATTGACGAATTCACACGGAAATTGCGTCGCTATGAAATACGAGTACTATGTGTTCTAAGACATTTCCTTCTAAATCGAGTAACATTTCTATAGAAACGACAGGATTTTCTTTTGGGATACGACAATCACATTTCCGATCCACTAATCCTTCTTTACTGCATCCCTCACTCCCAAACATTGACGAATTCACACGGAAATTGCGTCGCTATGTAATACTATGTGTCCTACGACATTTCCTTCTAAATCGAGTAACGTTTCTATGGAAACGACAGGACTTTCTTTTGGGATACGACAATCACATTTCCGATAAACTAATCCTTCTTTACTGCATCCCTCACTCCCAAACATTGACGAATTCACACGGAAATTCCGTCGCTATGAAATACTATGTGTTCTAAGACATTTCCTTCTAAATCGAGTTACGTTTCTATGGAAACGACAGGATTTTCTTTTGGGATACGACAAGCTCATTTCCGATCCACTAATCCTTCTTTACTGCATCCCTCACTCCCACACATTGACGAATTCACACGGAAATTGCGTCGCTATGAAATACGAGAACTATGTGTTCTAAGACATTTCCTTCTAAATCGAGTAACATTGCTATGGATACGACAGGATTTTCTTTTGGGATACGACAATCACATTTCCGATCCACTAATCCTTCTTTACTGCATCCCTCACTCCCAAACATTGACGAATTCACACGGAAATTGCGTCGCTATGAAATACTATGTGTTCTAAGACATTTCCTTCTAAATCGAGTAACGTTTCTATGGAAACGACAGGATTTGCTTTTGGGATACGACAATCTCATTTCCGATCCACTAATCCTTCTTTACTGCATCCCTCACTCCCAAACATTGACGAATTCACACGGAAATTGCGTCGCTATGAAATACTATGTGTTCTAAGACATTTCCTTCTAAATCGAGTAACGTTTCTTTGGAAACGACAGGACTTTCTTTTTGGATACGACAATCTCATTTCCGATCCACTAATCCTTCTTTACTGCATCCCTCACTCCCACACATTGACGAATTCACACGGAAATTCCGTCGCTATGAAATACGAGTACTATGTGTTCTAAGACATTTCCTTCTAAATCGAATAACGTTTCTATGGAAACGACAGGATTTTCTTTTGGTATACGACAATCACATTTCCGATCCACTAATCCTTCTTTACTGCATCCCTCACTCCCAAACATTGACGAATTCACACGGAAATTGCGTCGCTATGAAATACTATGTGGTCTAAGACATTTCCTTCTAAATCGAGTTACGTTTCTATGGAAACGACAGGATTTTCTTTTGGGATACGACAATCTCATTTCCGATCCACTAACCCTTCTTTACTGCATCAATCACTACCACACATTGACGAATTCACACGGAAATTGCGTCGCTATGAAATACGAGTACTATGTGTTGTAAGACATTTCCTTCTAAATCGAGTAACGTTTCTATGGAAACGACAGGATTTTCTTTTGGGATACGACAATCACATTTCCGATCCACTAATCCTTCTTTACTGCATCCCTCACTCCCAAACATTGACGAATTCACACGGAAATTGCGTCGCTCTGAAATACTGTGTGTTCTAAGACATTTCCTTCTAAATCGAGTAACGTTTCTATGGAATCGACAGGATTTCCTTTTGGTATACGACAATCACATTTCCGATCCACTAATCCTTCTTTACTGCATCCCTCACTCCCACACATTGACGAATTCACACGGAAATTCCGTCGCTGTGAAATACTATGGGTTCTATGACTTCTCCTTCTAAATCAAGTAACGTTTCTATGGAAACGACAGGACTTTCATTTTGGGATACGACAATCTCATTTCCGATCCACTAATCCTTCTTTACTATATCCCTCACTCCCAAACATTGACGAATTCACACGGAAATTGCGTCGCTATGAAATACTATGTGTTCTAAGACATTTCCTTCTAAATCGAGTAACGTTACTATGGTAACGACAGGATTTTCTTTTGGGATACGACAATCTCATTTTCGATCCACTAACCCTTCTTTACAGCATCCCTCACTCCCAAACATTGACGAATTCACACGGAAATTGCGTCGCTATGAAATAAGAGTACTATGTGTTGTAAGACATTTCCTTCTAAATCGAGTAACGTTTCTATGGAAACGACCGGATTTTCTTTTGGGATACGACAATCACATTTCCGATCCACTAATCCTTCTTTACTGCATCCCTCACTCCCACACATTGACGAATTCACACGGAAATTCCATCGCTATGAAATACGAGTACTATGTGTTCTGCGACAATTCCTTCTAAATGGAGTAACGTTTCTATGGAAACGACAGGATTTTCTTTTGGGATACGATAATCACATTTCCGATCCACTAATCCTTCTTTACTGCATCCCTCACTCCCACACATTGACGAAATCACACGGAAATTCCGTCGCTATGAAATACGAGTACTATGTGTTCTAAGACATTTCATTCTAAATCGAGTAACGTTTCTTTGGAAACGACAGGACTTTCTTTTTGGATACGACAATCTCATTTCCGATCCACTAATCCTTCTTTACTGCATCCCTCACTCCCACACATTGACGAATTCACACGGAAATTCCGTCGCTATGAAATACGAGTACTACGTGTTCTAAGACATTTCCTTCTACATCGAGTAACGTTTCTATGGAAACGACAGGATTTTCTTTTGGGATACGACAACCACATTTCCGATACACTAATCCTTCTTTACTGCATCCCTCACTCCCACACATTGACGAAATCACACGGAAATTCCGTCGCTATGAATTACTATGGGTTCTATGGCTTCTCCTTCTAAATCAAGTAACGTTTCTATTTAAACGACAGGACTTTTTTTTTGGGATACGGCAATCTCATTTCCGATCCACTAATCCTTCTTTACTGCATCCCTCACTCCCAAACATTGACGAATTCACACGGAAATTGCGTCGCTATGAAATACTATGTGTTCTAAGACATTTCCTTCTAAATCGAGTAACGTTTCTATGGAAATTGACAGGATTTTCTTTTGGGATACGACAATCACATTTCCGATCCACTAATCCTTCTTTACTGCATCCCTCACTCCCACACATTGACGAATTCACACGGAAATTCCATCGCTATGAAATACGAGTACTATGTGTTCTAAGGCATTTCCTTCTAAATCGAGTAACGTTTCTATGGAAACGACAGGATTTTCTTTTGGAATACGACAGTCACATTTCCGATCCACTAATCCTTCTTTACTGCATCCCTCACTCCCACACATTGACGAATTCACACGGAAATTCCTTCGCTATGAAATACGAGTAATATGTGTTCTAAGACATTTCATTCTAAATCGAGTAACGTTTCTATGGAAACGACAGGACTTTCTTTTTGGATACGACAATCTCATTTCCGATCCACTAATCCTTCTTTACTGCATCCCTCACTCCCACACATTGACGAATTCACACGGAAATTCCGTCGCTATGAAATACGAGTACTATGTGTTCTAAGACATTTGCTTCTAAATCGAGTAACGTTTCTATGGAAACGACAGGATTTTCTTTTGGGATACGACAATCACATTTCCGATCCACTAATCCTTCTTTACTGCATCCCTCACTCCCAAACATTGACGAATTCACACGGAAATTGCGTCGCTATGAAATACTATGTGTTCTAAGACATTTCCTTATAAATCGAGTAACGTCTCTTTGCAAACGACAGGATTTTCTTTTGGGATACGACAAGCTCATTTCCGATCCACTAATCCTTCTTTACTGCATCCCTCACTCCCACACATTGACGAATTCACACGGAAATTGCGTCGCTATGAAATACGAGTACTATGTGTTCTAAGACATTTCCTTCTAAATCGAGTAACATTTCTAAGGAATGGACAGGATTTTCTTTTGGGATACGACAATTACATTTCCGATCCACTAATCCTTCTTTACTGCATCCCTCACTCCCAAACATTGACGAATTCACACGGAAATTGCGTCGCTATGTAATACTATGTGTTCTAAGACATTTCCTTCTAAATCGAGTAACGTTTCTATGGAAACGACAGGACTTTCTTTTGGGATACAACAATCTTATTTCCGATCCACTAATCCTTCTTTACTGCATCCCTCACTCCCAAACACTGACGAATTCACACGGAAATTGCGTCGCTATGTAATACTATGTGTTCTAAGACATTTCCTTCTAAATCGAGTAACGTTTCTATGGAAACGACAGGACTTTCTTTTGGGATACGACAATCACATTTCCGATCCACTAATCCCTCTTTACTGCATCCCTCACTCCCAAACATTGACGAATTCACACGGAAATTGCGTCGCTATGTAATACTATGTGTTCTAAGACATTTCCTTCTAAATCGAGTAACGTTTCTTTGGAAACGACAGGATTTTCTTTTGGGATACGACAAGCTCATTTCCGATCCACTAATCCTTCTTTACTGCATCCCTCACACCCACACATTGACGAATTCACACGGAAATTGCGTCGCTTTGAAATACGAGTACTATGTGTTCTAAGACATTTCCTTCTAAATCGAATAACGTTTCTATGGAAACGACAGGATTTGCTTTTGGGATACGACAATCTCATTTCCGATCCATTAATCCTTCTTTACTGCATCCCGCACTCCCAAACATTGACGAATTAACACGGAAATTGCGTCGCTATGAAATACTATGTGTTCTAAGACATTTCCTTCTAAATCGAGTAACGTTTCTATGGAATCGACAGGACTTTCTTTTTGGATACGACAATCTCATTTACGATCCACTAATCCTTCTTTACTGCATCCCTCACTCCCACACATTGACGAATTCACACGGAAATTGCGTCGCTATGAGATACGAGTACTATGTGTTGTAAAACATTTCCTTCTAAATCGAGTAACTTTTCTATGGAAACGACAGGATTTTCTTTTGGTATACGACAATCACATTTCCGATCCACTAATCCTTCTTTACTGCATCCCTCACTCCCAAACATTGACGAATTCACACGGAAATTCCGTCGCTATGAAATACTATGTGTTCTAAGACATTTCCTTCTAAATCGAGTAACCTTTCTATGGAAACGACAGGATTTTCTTTTGGGATACGACAATCTCATTTCCGATCCACTAACCCTTCTTTACTGCATCCCTCACTCCCAAACATTGACGAATTCACACGGAAATTCCGTCGCTATGAAATACTATGTGTTCTAAGACATTTCCTTCTAAATCGAGTAACGTTTCTATGGAAACGACAGGATTTTCTTTTGGGATAGGACAATCTCATTTCCGATCCACTAATCCTTCTTTACTGCATCCCTCACTCCCACACATTGACGAAATCACACGGAAATTCCGTCGCTATGAATTACTATGGGTTCTATGACTTCTCTTTCTAAATCAAGTAACGTTTCTATTTAAACGACAGGACTTTTTTTTTTTGGGATACGACAATCTCATTTCCGATCCACTAATCCTTCTTTACTGCATCCCTCACTCCCAAACATTGACGAATTCACACGGAAATTACGTCGCTATGAAATACTATGTGTTCTAAGACATTTCCTTCTAAATCGAGTAACCTTTCTATGGAAACGACAGGATTTTCTTTTGGGATACGACAATCTCATTTCCGATCCACTAATCCATCTTTACTGCATCCCTCACTCCCAAACATTGACGAATTCACACGGAAATTCCGTCGCTATGAAATACTATGTGTTCTAAGACATTTCCTTCTAAATCGAGTAACCTTTCTATGGAAACGACAGGATTTTCTTTTGGGATACGACAATCTCATTTCCGATCCACTAATCCTTCTTTACTGCATCCCTCACTCCCACACATTGAAGAATTCACACGGAAATTCCGTCGCTATGAATTACTATGGGTTCTATGACTTCTCCTTCTAAATCAAGTAACGTTTCTATTTAAACGACAGGACTTTTTTTTTTTGGGATACGACAATCTCATTTCCGATCCACTAATCCTTCTTTACTGCATCCCTCACTCCCAAACATTGACGAATTCACACGGAAATTGCGTCGCTATGAAATACTATGTGTTCTAAGACATTTCCTTCTAAATCGAGTAACCTTTCTATGGAAACGACAGGATTTTCTTTTGGGATACGACAATCTCATTTCCGATCCACTAATCCATCTTTACTGCATCCCTCACTCCCAAACATTGACGAAATCACACGGAAATTCCGTCGCTATGAAATACTATGTGATCTAAGACATTTCCTTCTAAATCGAGTAACCTTTCTATGGAAACGACAGGATTTTCTTTTGGGATACGACAATCTCATTTCCGATCCACTAATCCTTCTTTACTGCATCCCTCACTCCCAAACATTGACGAATTCACACGGAAATTCCGTCGCTATGAAATACTATGTGTTCTAAGACATTTCCTTCTAAATCGAATAACGTTTCTATGGAAACGACAGGATTTTCTTTTGGTATACGACAATCACATTTCCGATCCACTAATCCTTCTTTACTGCATCCCTCACTCCCAAACATTGACGAATTCACACGGAAATTCCGTCGCTATGAAATACTATGTGTTCTAAGACATTTCCTTCTAAATCGAGTAATCTTTCTATGGAAACGACAGGGTTTTCTTTTGGGATACGACAATCTCATTTCCGATCCACTAATCCTTCTTTACTGCATCCCTCACTCCCAAACATTGACGAATTCACACGGAAATTCCGTCGCTATGAAATACTATGTGTTCTAAGACATTTCCTTCTAAATCGAGTAACGTTTCTATGGAAACGACAGGATTTTCTTTTGGTATACGACAATCACATTTCCGATCCACTAATCCTTCTTTACTGCATCCCTCACTCCCAAACATTGACGAATTAACACGGAAATTGCGTCGCTATGAAATACTATGTGTTCTAAGACATTTCCTTCTAAATCGAGTAACGTTTCTATGGAAACGACAGGATTTTCTTTTGGGATAGGACAATCTCATTTCCGATCCACTAATCCTTCTTTACTGCATCCATCACTCCCACACATTAACGAATTCACACGGAAATTGCGTCGCTATGAAATACGAGTACTATGTGTTGTAAGACATTTCCTTGTAAATCGAGTAACGTTTCTATGGAAACGACAGGATTTTCTTTTGGGATAGGACAATCTCATTTCCGATCCACTAATCCTTCTTTACTGCATCCCTCACTCCCACACATTGACGAAATCACACGGAAATTCCGTCGCTATGAATTACTATGGGTTCTATGACTTCTCCTTCTAAATCAAGTAACGTTTCTATTTAAACGACAGGACTTTTTTTTTTTGGGATACGACAATCTCATTTCCGATCCACTAATCCTTCTTTACTGCATCCCTCACTCCCAAACATTGACGAATTCACACGGAAATTGCGTCGCTATGAAATACTATGTGTTCTAAGACATTTCCTTCTAAATCGAGTAACGTTTCTATGGAAACGACAGGATTTTCTTTTGGGATACGACAATCTCATTTCCGATCCACTAATCCTACTTTACTGCATCCCTCACTCCCACACATTGACGAATTCACACGGAAATTCCGTCGCTATGAAATACGAGTACTATGTGTTCTAAGACATTTCATTCTACATCGAGTAACGTTTCTATGGAAACGACAGGACTTTCTTTTTGGATACGACAATCTCATTTCCGATCCACTAATCCTTCTTTACTGCATCCCTCACTCCCACACATTGACGAATTCACACGGAAATTCCGTCGCTATGAAATACGAGTACTATGTGTTCTAAGACATTTCCTTCTAAATCGAGTAACGTTTCTATGGAAACGACAGGATTTTCTTTTGGGATACGACAATCACATTTCCGATCCACTAATCCTCCTTTACTGCATCCCTCACTCCCAAACATTGACGAATTCACACGGAAATTGCGTCGCTATGAAATACTATGTGTTCTAAGACATTTCCTTCTAAATCGAGTAACGTCTCTTTGGAAACGACAGGATTTTCTTTTATGATACGACAAGCTCATTTCCGATCCACTAATCCTTCTTTACTGCATCCCTCACCCCCGCACATCGAGGAATTCACACGGAAATTGCGACGCTATGAAATACGAGTACTATGTGTTCTAAGACATTTCCTTCTAAATCGAGTAACATTTCTATGGAAAGGACAGGATTTTCTTTTGGGATACGACAATCACATTTCCGATCCACTAACCCTTCTTTACTGCATCCCTCACTCCCAAACATTGACGAATTCACGCGGAAAATGCGTCGCTATGTAATACTATGTGTTCTAAGACATTTCCTTCTAAATCGAGTAACGTTTCTATGGAAACGACAGGACTTTCTTTTGGGATACGACAATCACATTTCCGATCCACTAATCCCTCTTTACTGCATCCCTCACTCCCAAACATTGACGAATTCACACGGAAATTGCGTCGCTATGTAATACTATGTGTTCTAAGACATTTCCTTCTAAATCGAGTAACGTTTCTTTGGAAACGACAGGACTTTCTTTTTGGATACGACAATCTCATTTCCGATCCACTAATCCTTCTTTACTGCATCCCTCACTCCCACACATTGACGAATTCACACGGAAATTGCGTCGCTATGAAATACGAGTACTATGTGTTCTAAGACATTTCCTTCTAAATCGAGTAACGTTTCTATGGAAACGACAGGACTTTCTTTTGGGATACGACAATCACATTTCCGATCCACTAATCCCTCTTTACTGCATCCCTCACTCCCAAACATTGACGAATTTACACGGAAATTGCGTCGCTATGTAATACTATGTGTTCTAAGACATTTCCTTCTAAATCGAGTAACGTTTCTTTGGAAACGACAGGATTTTCTTTTGGGATACGACAAGCTCATTTCCGATCCACTAATCCTTCGTTACTGCATCCCTCACACCCACACATTGACGAATTCATAAGGAAATTGCGTCGCTATGAAATACGAGTACTATGTGTTCTAAGACATTTCCTTCTAAATCGAGTAACGTTTCTATGGAAACGACAGGATTTGCTTTTGGGATACGACAATCTCATTTCCGATCCACTAATCCTTCTTTACTGCATCCCTCACTCCCAAACATTGACGAATTCACACGGAAATTGCGTCGCTATGAAATACTATGTGTTCTAAGACATTTCCTTCTAAATCGAGTAACGTTTCTATGGAATCGACAGGACTTTCTTTTTGGATACGACAATCTCATTTCCGATCCACTAATCCTTTTTTACTGCATCCCTCACTCCCACACATTGACGAATTCACACCGAAATTGCGTCGCTATGAAATACGAGTACTGTGTGTTGTAAGACATTTCCTTCTAAATCGAGTAACGTTTCTATGGAAACGACAGGATTTTCTTTTGGGATAGGACAATCTCATTTCCGATCCACTAATCCTTCTTTACTGCATCCCTCACTCCCACACATTGACGAATTCACACGGAAATTGCGTCGCTATGAAATACGAGTACTATGTGTTCTAAGACATTTCCTTCTAAATCGAGTAACGTTTCTATGGAATCGACAGGACTTTCTTTTTGGATACGACAATTTCATTTCCGATCCACTAATCCTTCTTTACTGCATCCCTCACTCCCACACATTGACGAATTCACACGGAAATTCCGTCGCTATGAAATACGAGTACTATGTGTTCTAAGACATTTCCTTCTAAATCGAGTAACGTTTCTATGGAAACGACAGGATTTTCTTTGGTATACGACAATCACATTTCCGATCCACTAATCCTTCTTTACTAAATCCCTCACTCCCAAACATTGACGAATTCACACGGAAATTGCGTCGCTATGAAATACTATGTGTTCTAAGACATTTCCTTCTAAATCGAGTAACCTTTCTATGGAAACGACAGGATTTTCTTTTGGGATACGACAATCTCATTTCCGATCCACTAACCCTTCTTTACTGCATCCCTCACTCCCAAACATTGACGAATTCACACGGAAATTGCGTCGCTATGAAATACGAGTACTATGTGTTGTAAGACATTTCCTTCTAAATCGAGTAACGTTTCTATGGAAACGACAGGATTTTCTTTTGGGATACGACAATAACATTTCCGATCCACTAATCCTTCTTTACTGCATCCCTCACTCCCACACATTGACGAATTCACACGGAAATTGCGTCGCTATGAAATACGAGTACTATGTGTTCTAAGACATTTCCTTCTAAATCGAGTAACGTTTCTATGGAAACGACAGGATTTTCTTTTGGGATACGACAGTCACATTTCCGATCCACCAATCCTTCTTTACTGCATCCCTCACTCCCAAACATTGACGAATTCACACGGAAATTGCGTCGCTATGAAATACTATGTGTTCTAAGACATTTCCTTCTAAATCGAGTAACGTTTCTATGGAAACGACAGGATTTTCTTTTGGGATACAACAATCTCATTTCCGATCCACTAATCCTTCTTTACTGCATCCCTCACCAGCACACATTGACGAATTCACACGGAAATTGCGTCGCTATGATATATGAGTACAATGTGTTCTAAGACAATTTCTTCTAAATCGAGTAACGTTTCTATGGAAACGACAGGATTTTCTTTTGGGATACGACAATCTCATTTCCGATCCACTAATCCTTCTTTACTGCATCCCTCACTCCCACACATTGAAAAATTCACATGGAAATTCCGTCGCTATGAACTACTATGGGTTCTATGACTTCTCATTCTAAATCGAGTAACGTTTCCATGGAAACGACAGGATTTTCTTTTGGGATACGACAATCTCATTTCCGATCCACCAATCCTTCTTTACTGCATCCCACACTCCCACTCATTGACGAATTCACACGGAAATTGCGTCGCTATGAAATACTATGTGTTCTAAGACATTTCCTTCTAAATCAAGTAACGTTTCTATGGAAACGACAGGATTTTCTTTTGGGATACGACAATCTCATTTCCGATCCACTAATCCTTCTTTACTGCATCCCTCACTCCCACACATTGACGAATTCACACGGAAATTCCGTCGCTATGATATACGAGTACTATGTGTTGTAAGACATTTCCTTCTAAATCGAGTAACGTTTCTATGGAAACGACAGGATTTTCTTTTGGGATAGGACAATCACATTTCCGATCCACTAATCCTTCTTTACTGCATCCCTCACTCCCACACATTGACGAATTCACACGGAAATTGCGTCGCTATGAAATACTATGTGTTCTAAGACATTTCCTTCTAAATCAAGTAACGTTTCTATGGAAACGACAGGATTTTCTTTTGGGATACGACAATCTCATTTCCGATCCACTAATCCTTCTTTACTGCATCCCTCACTCTTCAACATTGACGAATTCACACGGAAATTGCGTCGCTATGAAATACTATGTGTTCTAAGACATTTCCTTCTAACTCGAGTAACGTTTCTATGGAAACGACAGGATTTTCTTTTGGGATACGTCATTCTCATTTCCGATCCACTAATCCTTCTTTACTGCATCCCTCACTCCCACACATTGACGAATTCACACGGAAATTGGGTCGCTATGAAATACGAGTACTATGTGTTCTAAGACATTTTCTTCTAAATCGAGTAACGTTTCTATGGAAGCGACAGGATTTTCTTTCGGGATACGACAATCTCATTTCCGATCCACTAATCCTTCTTTAGTGCATCCCTCACTCCCAGACATTGGCGAATTCACACGTAAATTGCGTCGCTATGAAATACTATGTGTTCAAGGCATTTCCTTCTAAATCGAGTAACGTTTCTATGGAAACGACAGGATTTTCTTTTGGGATACGACAATCTCATTTCCGATCCACTAATCCTTCTTTACTGCATCCCTCACTCCCACACATTGACGAATTCACACGGAAATTGCGTCGCTATGAAATACGAGTACTATGTGTTCTAAGACATTTCCTTCTAAATCGAGTAACGTTGCTATGGAAACGACAGGATATTCTTTTGGGATACGACAATCACATTTCCGATCCACTAATCCTTATTTACTGCATCCACCACTCCCACACATTGACGAATTCACACGGAAATTGCGTCGCTATGAATTACTATGGGTTCTATGACTTCTCCTTCTAAATCAAGTAACGTTTCTATGGAAACGACAGGACTTTTTTTTGGGATACGACAATCTCATTTCCGATCCACTAATCCTTCTTTACTGCATCCCTCACTCCCAAACATTGACGAATTCACACGGAAATTGCGTCGCTATGAAATACTATGTGTTCTAAGACATTTCCTTCTAAATCGAGTAACGTTTCTATGGAAACGACAGGATTTTCTTTTGGGATACGACAATCTCATTTCCGATCCACTAATCCTTCTTTACTGCATCCCTCACTCCCACACATTGACGAATTCACATGGAAATTGCGTCGCTATGAAATACGAGTACTATGTGTTCTAAGACATTTCCTTCTAAATCGAGTAACGTTTCTATGGAAACGACAGGATTTTCTTTTGGGATACAACAATCTCATTTCCGATCCACTAATCCTTCTTTACTGCATCCCTCACTCCCACACATTGACGAATTCACACGGAAATTGCGTCGCTATGAAATACGAGTACTATGTGTTGTAAGACATTTCCTTCTAAATCGAGTTACGTTTCTATAGAAACGACAGGATTTTCTTTTGGGATACCACAATCACATTTCCGATCCACTAATCCTTCTTTACTGCATCCCTCACTCCCACACATTGACGAATTCACACGGAAATTCCGTCGCTATGAAATACTACGTGTTCTAAGACATTTTCTTCTAAATCGAGTAACGTTTCTATGGAAACGACAAAATTTTCTTTTGGGATACGACAATCTCATTTCCGATCCAATAATCCTTCTTTACTGCATCCCTCACTCCCAAACATTTACGAATTCACACGGAAATTGCGTCGCTATGAAATACGAGTACTATGTGTTCTAAGACATTTCCTTCTAAATCGAGTAACGTTTCTATAGAAACGACAGGATTTTCTTTTGGGATACGACAATCACATTTCCGATCCACTAATCCTTCTTTACTGCATCCCTCACTCCCACACATTGACGAATTCACACGGAAATTCCGTCGCTATGAAATACTACGTGTTCTAAGACATTTTCTTCTAAATCGAGTAACGTTTCTGTGGAAACGACAAAATTTTCTTTTGGGATACGACAATCTCATTTCCGATCCAATAATCCTTCTTTACTGCATCCCTCACTCCCAAACATTGACGAATTCACACGGAAATTGCGTCGCTATGAAATACGAGTACTATGTGTTCTAAGACATTTCCTTCTAAATCGAGTAACGTTTCTATAGAAACGACAGGATTTTCTTTTGGGATACGACAATCACATTTCCGATCCACTAATCCTTCTTTACTGCATCCCTCACTCCCACACATTGACGAATTCACACGGAAATTCCGTCGCTATGAAATACTACGTGTTCTAAGACATTTTCTTCTAAATCGAGTAACGTTTCTATGGAAACGACAAAATTTTCTTTTGGGATACGACAATCTCATTTCCGATCCAATAATCCTTCTTTACTGCATCCCTCACTCCCAAACATTTACGAATTCACACGGAAATTCCGTCGCTATGAAATACGAGTACTATGTGTTCAAAGACATTTCCTTCTAAATCGAGTAACGTTTCTATGGAAACGACAGGATTTTCTTTTGGGATACGACAATCACATTTCAGATCCACTAATACTTCTTTACTGCATCCCTCACTCCCACACTTTGACGAATTCACACGGAAATTGCGTCGATGTGAATTACTATGGGTTCTATGACTTCTCCTTCTAAATCAAGTAACGTTTCTATGGAAACGACAGGACTTTTTTTTGGGATACGACAATCTCATTTCCGATCCACTAATCTTTCTTTACTGCATCCCTCACTCCCAAACATTGACGAATTCACACGGATATTGCGCCGCTATGAAATACTATGTGTTCTAAGACATTTCCTTCTAAGTCTAGTAACGTTTCTATGGAAACGACAGGATTTTCCTTTGGAATACGACAATCTCATTTCCGATCTACTAATCCTTCTTTACTGCATCCCTCACTCCCAAACATTGACGAATTCGCATGGAAATTCCGTCGCTATGAAATACGAGTACTATGTGTTCTAAGACAATTCCTTCTAAATCGAGTAACGTTTCTATGGAAACGACAGGATTTTCTTTTGGGATACGACAATCTCATTTCCGATCCACTAATCCTTCTTTACCGCATCCCTCACTCCCACACATTGACGAATTCACACGGAAATTGCGTCGCTATGAAATACGAGTACTGTGTGTTCTAAGAGATTTCCTTCCAAATCGAGTAACGTTTCTATGGAAACGACAGGATTTTCTTTTGGGATACGACAATCACATTTCCGATCCACTAATCCTTCTTTACTGCATCCCTCACTCCCAAACATTGACGAATTCACACGGAAATTGCGTCGCTATGAATTACTATGGGTTCTATGACTTCTCCTTCTAAGTCGAGTAACGTTTCTATGGAAACGACAGGGTTTTCTTTTGGAATACGACAATCTCATTCCCGATCCACTAATCCTCCTTTACTGCATCCCTCACTCCCACACATTGACGAATTCACACGGAAATTGCGTCGCTATGAAATACGAGTACTATGTGTTCTAAGACATTTCCTTCTAAATCGAGTAACGTTTCTATGGAAACGACAGGATTTTCTTTTGGGATACGACAATCATATTTCCGATCCACTAATCCTTCTATACTGCATCCCTCACTCCCAAACATTATCGAATTCACACGGAAATTCCGTCGCTATGAAATACGAGTACTATGTGTTCTAAGAGATTTCCTTCTAAATCGAGTAACGTTTCTATGGAAACGACAGGATTTTCTTTTGGGATACGACAATCTCATTTCCGATCCACTAATCCTACTTTACTGCATCCCTTACTCCCTCACATTGACGAATTCACACGGAAATTGCGTCGCTATGAAATACGAGTACAATGTGTTCTAAGACATTTCCTTCTAAATCGAGTAACGTTTCTATGGAAACGACAGGATTTTCTTTTGGGATACGACAATCTCATTTCCGATCCACTAATCATTCTTTACTGCATCCCTCACTCCCACACATTGACGAATTCACAGGGAAATTGCGTCGCTATGAAATACGAGTACTGTGTGTTCTAAGAGATTTCCTTCCAAATCGAGTAACGTTTCTATGGAAACGACAGGATTTTCTTTTGGGATACGACAATCACATTTCCGATCCACTAATCCTTCTTTACTGCATCCCTCACTCCCAAACATTGACGAATTCACACGGAAATTGCGTCGCTATGAATTACTATGGGTTCTATGACTTCTCCTTCTAAATCGAGTAACGTTTCTATGGAAACGACAGGGTTTTCTTTTGGAATACGACAATCTCATTCCCGATCCACTAATCCTCCTTTACTGCATCCCTCACTCCCACACATTGACGAATTCACACGGAAATTGCGTCGCTATGAAATACGAGTACTATGTGTTCTAAGACATTTCCTTCTAAATCGAGTAACGTTTCTATGGAAACGACATGATTTTCTTTTGGGATACGTCAATCACATTCCGATCCACTAATCCTTCTTTACTGCATCCCTTACTCCCTCACATTGACGAATTCACACGGAAATTGCTTCGCTATGAAATACGAGTACAATGTGTTCTAAGACATTTCCTTCTAAATCGAGTAACGTTTCTATGGAAACGACAGGATTTTCTTTTGGGATACGACAATCTCATTTCCGATCCACTAATCCTTCTTTACTGCATCCCTCACTCCCACACATTGACGAATTCACACGGAAATTGCGTCGCTATGAAATACGAGTACTATGTGTTCTAAGACATTTCCTTCTAAATCGAGTAACGTTTCTATGGAAACGACAGGATTTTCTTTTGGGATACGAATATCTTATTTCCGATCCACTAATCCTTCTTTACTGCATCCCTCACTCCCAAACATTGGCGAATACACACGGAAATTCCGTCGCTATGAAATACGAGTACTATGTGTTCTAAGACATTTCCTTCTAAATCGAGTAACGTTTCTTTGGAAACGACAGGATTTTCTTTTGGGATACGACAATCACATTTCCGATCCACTAATCCTTCTTTACCCTCATCCCTCACTCCCAAACATTGACGAATTCACACGGAAAATGCGTCGCTATGAAATACTATGTGTTCTAAGAAATTTCTTTCTAAATCGAGTAACGTTTCTATGGAAACGACGGGATTTTCTTTTGGGATACGACAGTCTCATTTCCGATCCACTAATTCTTCTTTACTGCATCCCTCACTCCCTCACATTGACGAATTCACACGGAAATTGCGTCGCTATGAAATACGAGTACTATGTGTTCTAAGACATTTCCTTCTAAATCGAGTAACGTTTCTATGGAAACGACAGGACTTTCTTTTGGGATACGACAATCTCATTTCCGAACCACTAATCCTTCTTTACTGCATCCCTCACTCCCAAACATTGACGAATTCACACGGAAATTCCGTCGCTATTAAATACGAGTACTATGTGTTCTAAGACATTTCCTTCTAAATCGAGTAACGTTTCTATGGAAACGACAGGATTTTCTTTTGGGATACGACAATCACATTTCCGATCCACTAATCCTTCTTTACTGCATCCCTCACTCCCAAACATTGACGAATTCACACGGAAATTCCGTCGCTAATAAATACGAGTACTATGTGTTCTAAGACATTTCCTTCTAAATCGAGTAACGTTTCTATGGAAACGACAGGATTTTCTTTTGGGATACGACAATCACATTTCCGATCCACTAATCCTTCTTTACTGCATCCCTCACTCCCAAACATTGACGAATTCACACGGAAATTCCGTCGCTATTAAATACGAGTACTATGTGTTCTAAGACATTTCCTTCTAAATCGAGTAACGTTTCTATGGAAACGACAGGATTTTCTTTTGGGATACGACAATCTCATTTCCGATCCACTAATCCTTCTTTACTGCATCCCTCACTCCCAAACATTGACGAATTCACACGGAAATTCCGTCGCTATTAAATACGAGTACTATGTGTTCTAAGACATTTCCTTCTAAATCGAGTAACGTTTCTATGGAAACGACAGGATTTTCTTTTGGGATACGACAATCTCATTTCCGAACCACTAATCCTTCTTTACTGCTTCCCTCACTCCCAAACATTGACGAATTCACACGGAAATTCCGTCGCTATTAAATACGAGTACTATGTGTTCTAAGACATTTCCTTCTAAATCGAGTAACGTTTCTATGGAAACGACAGGATTTTCTTTTGGGATACGACAATCTCATTTCCGAACCACTAATCCATCTTTACTGCATCCCTCACTCCCAAACATTGACGAATTCACACGGAAATTCCGTCGCTATTAAATACGAGTACTATGTGTTCTAAGACATTTCCTTCTAAATCGAGTAACGTTTCTATGGAAACGACAGGATTTTCTTTTGGGATACGACAATCTCATTTCCGAACCACTAATCCTTCTTAACTGCATCCCTCACTCCCAAACATTGACGAATTCACACGGAAATTCCGTCGCTATTAAATACGAGTACTATGTGTTCTAAGACATTTCCTTCTAAATCGAGTAACGTTTCTATGGAAACGACAGGATTTTCTTTTGGGATACGACAATCACATTTCCGATCCACTAATCCTTCTTTACTGCATCCCTCACTCCCAAACATTGACGAATTCACACGGAAATTCCGTCGCTATTAAATACGAGTACTATGTGTTCTAAGACATTTCCTTCTAAATCGAGTAACGTTTCTATGGAAACGACAGGATTTTCTTTTGGGATACGACAATCTCATTTCCGAACCACTAATCCTTCTTTACTGCATCCCTCACTCCCAAACATTGACGAATTCACACGGAAATTGCGTCGCTATGAAGTACGAGTACTATGTGTTCTAAGACATTTCCTTCTAAATCGAGTAACGTTTCTATGGAAACGACAGGATTTTCTTTTGGGATACGACAATCACATTTCCGATCCACTAATCCTTCTTTACCCGCATCCCTCACCCCCAAACATTTACGAATTCACACGGAAATTGCGTCGCTATGAAATACTATGTGTTCTAAGACATTTCCTTCTAAATCGAGTAACGTTTCTATGGAAACGACAGGATTTTCTTTTGGGATACGACAATCTCATTTCCGATCCAATAATCCTTCTTTACTGCATCCCTCACTCCCACACATTGACGAATTCACACGGAAATTTCGTCGCTATGAAATACGAGTACTATCTGTTCTAAGAGATTTCCTTCTAAATCGAGTAACGTTTCTATGGAAACGACAGGATTTTCTTTTGGGATACGACAATCTCATTTCCGAACCACTAATCCTTCTTTACTGCATCCCTCACTACCAAACATTGACGAATTCACACGGAAATTGCGTCGCTCTGAAGTACGAGTACTATGTGTTCTAAGACATTTCCTTCTAAATCGAGTAACGTTTCTATGGAAACGACAGGATTTTCTTTTGGGATACGACAATCTCATTTCCGATCCAATAATCCTTCTTTACTGCATCCCTCACTCCCAAACATTGACGAATTCACACGGAAATTCCGTCGCTATTAAATACGAGTACTATGTGTTCTAAGACATTTCCTACTAAATCGAGTAACGTTTCTATGGAAACGACAGGATTTTCTTTTGGGATACGACAATCACATTTCCGATCCACTAATCCTTCTTTACCCGCATCCCTCACCCCCAAACATTTACGAATTCACACGGAAATTGCGTCGCTATGAAATACTATGTGTTCTAAGACATTTCCTTCTAAATCGAGTAACGTTTCTATGGAAACGACAGGATTTTCTTTTGGGATACGACAATCTCATTTCCGATCCAATAATCCTTCTTTACTGCATCCCTCACTCCCACACATTGACGAATTCACACGGAAATTTCGTCGCTATGAAATACGAGTACTATCTGTTCTAAGAGATTTCCTTCTAAATCGAGTAACGTTTCTATGGAAACGACAGGATTTTCTTTTGGGATACGACAATCTCATTTCCGATCCACTAATCCTTCTTTACTGCATCCCTTACTCCCTCACATTGACGAATTCACACGGAAATTGCGTCGCTATGAAATACGTGTACAATGTGTTCTAAGACATTTCCTTCTAAATCGAGTAACGTTTCTATGGAAACGACAGGATTTTCTTTTGGGATACGACAATCTCATTTCCGATCCACTAATCATTCTTTACTGCATCCCTCACTCCCACACATTGACGAATTCACAGGGATATTGCGTCGCTATGAAATACGAGTACTGTGTGTTCTAAGACATTTCCTTCCAAATCGAGTAACGTTTCTATGGAAACGACAGGATATTCTTTTGGGATAAGACAATCACATTTCCGATCCACTAATCCTTCTTTACTGCATCCCTCACTCCCAAACATTGACGAATTCACACGGAAATTGCGTCGCTATGAATTACTATGGGTTCTATGACTTCTCCTTATAAATCGAGTAACGTTTCTATGGAAACGACAGGGTTTTCTTTTGGAATACGACAATCTCATTCCCGATCCACTAATCCTCCTTTACTGCATCCCTCACTCCCACACATTGACGAATTCACACGGAAATTGCGTCGCTATGAAATACGAGTACTATGTGTTCTAAGGCATTTCCTTCTAGATCGAGTAACGTTTCTATGGAAACGACAGGATTTTCTTTTGGGATACGACAATCACATTTCCGATCCACTAATCCTTCTTTACTGCATCCCTTACTCCCTCACATTGACGAATTCACACGGAAATTGCGTCGCTATGAAATACGAGTACAATGTGTTCTAAGACATTTCCTTCTAAATCGAGTAACGTTTCTATGGAAACGACAGGATTTTCTTTTGGGATACGACAATCTCATTTCCGATCCACTAATCCTTCTTTACTGCATCCCTCACTCCCACACATTGACGAATTCACACGGAAATTGCGTCGCTATGAAATACGAGTACTATGTGTTCGAAGACATTTCCTTCTAAATCGAGTAACGTTTCTATGGAAACGACAGGATTTTCTTTTGGGATACGAATATCTTGTTTCCGATCCACTAATCCTTCTTTACTGCATCCCTCACTCCCAATCATTGGCGAATTCACACGGAAATTCCGTCGCTATGAAATACGAGTACTATGTGTTCTAAGACATTTCCTTCTAAATCGAGTAACGTTTCTTTGGAAACGACAGGATTTTCTTTTGGGATACGACAATCACATTTCCGATCCACTAATCCTTCTATACTGCATCCCTCACTCCCAAACATTGACGAATTCACACGGAAATTGCGTCGCTATGAAATACTATGTGTTCTAAGACATTTCTTTCTAAATCGAGTAACGTTTCTATGGAAACGACGGGATTTTCTTTTGGGATACGACAGTCTCATTTCCGATCCACTAATCCTTCTTTACTGCATCCCTCACTCCCTCACATTGACGAATTCACACGGAAATTGCGTCGCTATGAAATACAAATACTATGTGTTCTAAGACATTTCCTTCTAAATCGAGTAACGTTTCTATGGAAACGACAGGATTTTCTTTTGGGATACGACAATCTCATTTCCGATCCACTAATCCTTCTTTACTGCATCCCTCACTCCCAAACATTGACGAATATACACGGAAATTCCGTCGCTATTAAATACGAGTACTATGTGTTCTAAGACATTTCCTTCTAAATCGAGTAACGTTTCTATGGAAACAACAGGATTTTCTTTTGGGATACGACAATCACATTTCCGATCCACTAATCCTTCTTTACTGCATCCCTCACTCCCAAACATTGACGAATTCACACGGAAATTCCGTCGCTATTAAATACGAGTACTATGTGTTCTAAGACATTTCCTTCTAAATCGAGTAACGTTTCTATGGAAACGACAGGATTTTCTTTTGGGATACGACAATCTCATTTCCGATCCACTAATCCTTCTTTACTGCATCCCTCACTCCCAAACATTGACGAATATACACGGAAATTCCGTCGCTATTAAATACGAGTACTATGTGTTCTAAGACATTTCCTTCTAAATCGAGTAACGTTTCTATGGAAACAACAGGATTTTCTTTTGGGATACGACAATCACATTTCCGATCCACTAATCCTTCTTTACTGCATCCCTCACTCCCAAACATTGACGAATTCACACGGAAATTGCGTCGCTATGAAGTACGAGTACTATGTGTTCTAAGACATTTCCTTCTAAATCGAGTAACGTTTCTATGGATACGACAGGATTTTCTTTTGGGATACGACAATCTCATTTCCGATCCACTAATCCTTCTTTACTGCATCCCTCACTCCCACACATTGACGAATTCACACGGAAATTGCGTCGCTATGAAATACAAATACTATGTGTTCTAAGACATTTCCTTCTAAATCGAGTAACGTTTCTATGGAAACGACAGGATTTTCTTTTGGGATACGACAATCTCATTTCCGATCCACTAATCCTTCTTTACTGCATCCCTCACTCCCAAACATTGACGAATATACACGGAAATTCCGTCGCTATTAAATACGAGTACTATGTGTTCTAAGACATTTCCTTCTAAATCGAGTAACGTTTCTATGGAAACAACAGGATTTTCTTTTGGGATACGACAATCACATTTCCGATCCACTAATCCTTCTTTACTGCATCCCTCACTCCCAAACATTGACGAATTCACACGGAAATTGCGTCGCTATGAAGTACGAGTACTATGTGTTCTAAGACATTTCCTTCTAAATCGAGTAACGTTTCTATGGAAACGACAGGATTTTCTTTTGGGATACGACAATCACATTTCCGATCCACTAATCCTTCTTTACTGCATCCCTCACTCCCACACATTGACGAATTCACACGGAAATTGCGTCGCTATGAAATACAAATACTATGTGTTCTAAGACATTTCCTTCTAAATCGAGTAACGTTTCTATGGAAACGACAGGATTTTCTTTTGGGATACGACAATCTCATTTCCGATCCACTAATCCTTCTTTACTGCATCCCTCACTCCCAAACATTGACGAATATACACGGAAATTCCGTCGCTATTAAATACGAGTACTATGTGTTCTAAGACATTTCCTTCTAAATCGAGTAACGTTTCTATGGAAACGACAGGATTTTCTTTTGGGATACGACAATCTCATTTCCGAGCCACTAATCCTTCTTTACTGCATCCCTCACTCCCAAACATTGACGAATATACACGGAAATTCCGTCGCTATTAAATACGAGTACTATGTGTTCTAAGACATTTCCTTCTAAATCGAGTAACGTTTCTATGGATACGACAGGATTTTCTTTTGGGATACGACAATCTCATTTCCGATCCACTAATCCTTCTTTACTGCATCCCTCACTCCCACACATTGACGAATTCACACGGAAATTGCGTCGCTATGAAATACGAGTACTATGTGTTCTAAGACATTTCCTTCTAAATCGAGTAACGTTTCTTTGGAAACGACAGGATTTTCTTTTGGGATACGACAATCACATTTCCGATCCACTAATCCTTCTATACTGCATCCCTCACTCCCAAACATTGACGAATTCACACGGAAATTGCGTCGCTATGAAATACTATGTGTTCTAAGACATTTCTTTCTAAATCGAGTAACGTTTCTATGGAAACGACGGG
Organism: Schistocerca serialis cubense; assembly: GCF_023864345.2. Lineage (NCBI taxonomy): Eukaryota > Metazoa > Arthropoda > Insecta > Orthoptera > Acrididae > Schistocerca > Schistocerca serialis. The sequence continues at coordinate 2,793,898 of NC_064644.1, forward strand.
ATTTTCTTTTGGGATACGACAGTCTCGTTTCCGATCCACTAATCCTTCTTTACTGCATCCCTCACTCCCTCACATTGACGAATTCACACGGAAATTGCGTCGCTATGAAATACAAATACTATGTGTTCTAAGACATTTCCTTCTAAATCGAGTAACGTTTCTATGGAAACGACAGGATTTTCTTTTGGGATACGACAATCTCATTTCCGATCCACTAATCCTTCTTTACTGCATCCCTCACTCCCAAACATTGACGAATATACACGGAAATTCCGTCGCTATTAAATACGAGTACTATGTGTTCTAAGACATTTCCTTCTAAATCGAGTAACGTTTCTATGGAAACGACAGGAGTTTCTTTTGGGACACGACAATCTCATTTTCGATCAACTAATCCTTCTTTACTGCATCCCTTACTCCCTCACATTGACGAATTCACACGGAAATTGCGTCGCTATGAAATACGAGTACTATGTGTTCTAAGACATTTCCTTCTAAATCGAGTAACGTTTCTATGGATACGACAGGATTTTATTTTGGGATACGACAATCTAATTTCCGATCCACTAATCCTTCTTTACTGCATCCCTCACTCCCACACATTGACGAATTCACACGGAAATTGCGTCGCTATGAAATACGAGTACTATGTGTTCTAAGACATTTCCTTCTAAATCGAGTAACGTTTCTATGGAAACGACAGGATTTTCTTTTGGGATACGAATATCTTATTTCCGATCCACTAATCCTTCTTTACTGCATCCCTCACTCCCAAACATTGACGAATTCACACGGAAATTCCGTCGCTATGAAATACGAGTACTATGTGTTCTAAGACATACATTTCCTTCTAAATCGAGTAACGTTTCTATGGAAACGACAGGATTTTCTTTTGGGATACGACAATCACATTTCCGATCCACTAATCCTTCTTTACCCGCATCCCTCACTCCCAAACATTTACGAATTCACACGGAAATTGCGTCGCTATTAAATACTATGTGTTCTGAGACATTTCTTTCTAAATCGAGTAACGTTTCTATGGAAACGACGGGATTTTCTTTTGGGATACGACAATCTCATTTCCGATCCACTAATCCTTCTTTACTGCATCCCTCACTCCCACACATTGACGAATCCACACGGAAATTGCGTCGCTATGAAATACGAGTACTATGTGTTCTAAGACATCTCCTTCTAAATCGAGTAACGTTTCTATGGAAACGACAGGATTTTCTTTTGGGATACGACAATCTCATTTCCGATCCACTAATCCTTCTATACTGCATCCCTCACTCCCAAACATTGACGAATTCACACGGAAATGGCCTCGCTATGAGATACTATGTTTTCTAAGACATTTCCTTCTAAATCGAGTAACGTTTCTATGGAAACGACAGGATTTTCTTTTGGGATACGACAATCTCATTACCGATCCACTAATCCTTCTTTACTGCATCCCTCACTCCCACACATTGACGAATTCACACGGAAATTTCGTCGCTATGAAATACGAGTACTATCTGTTCTAAGACATTTCCTTCTAAATCGAGTTACGTTTCTATGTAAACGACAGGATTTTCATTTAGGATACGACAATCACATTTCCGATCCACTAATCCTTCTTTACTGCATCCCTCACTCCCAAACATTGACGAATTCACACGGAAATTGCGTCGCTATGAAATACTATGTGTTCTAGGACATTTCCTTCTAAATCGAGTAACGTTTCTATGGAAACGACAGGATTTTCTTTTGGGATACGACAATCTCATTTCCGATCCACTAATCCTTCTTTACTGCATCCCTCACTCCCACACATTGACGAATTCACACGGAAATTGCTTCGCTATGAAATACGAGTACTATTTGTTCTAAGACATTTCCTTCTAAATCGAGTAACGTTTCTATGGAAACGACAGGATTTTCTTTTGGGATACGACAATCACATTTCCGATCCACTAATCCTTCTTTACTGCATCCCTCACTCCCAAACATTGACGAATTCACACGGAAATTGCGTCGCTATGAAATACTATGTGTTCTAAGACATTTCCTTCTTAATCGAGTAACGTTTCTATGGAAACGACAGGATTTTCTTTTGGGATACGACAATCACATTTCCGATCCACTAATCCTTCTTTACTGCATCCCTCACTTCCAAACATTGACGAATTCACACGGAAATTGCGTCGCTATGAAATACGAGTAGTATGTGTTCTAAGACATTTCCTTCTAAATCGAGTAACGTTTCTATGGAAACGACAGGATTTTCTTTTGGGACACGACAATCACATTTCCGATCCACTAATCCTTCTTTACTGCATCCCTCACTCCCAAACATTGACGAATTCACACGGAAATTGCGTCGCTATGAAATACTATGTGTTCTAAGACATTTCCTTCTAAATCGAGTAACGTTTCTATGGAAACGACAGGATTTTCTTTTGGGATACGACAATCACATTTCCGATCCACTAATCCTTCTTTACTGCATCCCTCACTCCCAAACATAGACGAATTCACACGGAAATTGCGTCGCTATGAAATACGAGTACTATGTGTTCTAAGACATTTCCTTCTAAATCGAGTAACGTTTCTATGGAAACGACAGGATTTTCTTTTGGGATACGACAATCACATTTCCGATCCACTAATCCTTCTTTACTGCATCCCTCACTCCCAAACATTGACGAATTCACACGGAAATTGCGTCGCTATGAAATACGAGTACTATGTGTTCTAAGAGATTTCCTTCTAAATCGAGTAACGTTTCTATGGAAACGACAGGATTTTCTTTTGGGATACGACAATCTCATTTCCGATCCACTAATCCTTCTTTACTGCATCCCTCACTCCCACACATTGACGAATTCACACGGAAATTGCGTCGCTATGAAATATGAGTACTATGTGTTCTAAGACATTTCCTTCTAAATCGAGTAACGTTTCTATGGAAACGACAGGATTTTCTTTTGGGATACGAATATCTTATTTCCGATCAACTAATCCTTCTTTACTGCATCCCTCACTCCCAAACATTGACGAATTCACACGGAATTTCCGTCGCTATGAAATACGAGTACTATGTGTTCTAAGACATTTCCTTCTAAATCGAGTAACGTTTCTATGGAAACGACGGGATTTTCTTTTGGGATACGACAATCACATTTCCGATCCACTAATCCTTCTTTACCCGCATCCCTCACTCCCAAACATTGACGAATTCACACGGAAATTGCGTCGCTATGAAATACTATGTGTTCTAAGACATTTCTTTCTAAATCGAGTAACGTTTCTATGGGAACGACGGGATTTACTTTTGGGATACGACAATCTCATTTCCGATCCACTAATCCTTCTTTACTGCATCCCTCACTCCCTCACATTGACGAATTCACACGGAAATTGCGTCGCTATGAAATACGAGTACTATGTGTTCTAAGACATCTCCTTCAAAGTCGAGTAACGTTTCTATGGAAACGACAGGATTTTCTTTTGGGATACGACAATCTCATTTCCGATCCACTAATCCTTCTTTACTGCATCCCTCACTCCCACACATTGACGAATTCACACGGAAATTCCGTCGCTATGAAATACGAGTACTATGTGTTCTAAGACATTTCCTTCTAAATCGAGTAACGTTTCTATGGAAACGACAGGATTTTCTTTTGGGATACGACAATCACATTTCCGATCCACTAATCCTTCTATACTGCATCCCTCACTCCCAAACATTGACGAATTCACACGGAAATTGCGTCGCTATGAAATACTATGTGTTCTAAGACATTTCCTTCCAAATCGAGTAACGTTTCTATGGAAACGACAGGATTTTCTTTTGGGATACGACAATCTCATTTCCGATCCACTAATCCTTCTTTACTGCATCCCTCACTCCCACACATTGACGAATTCACACGGAAATTTAGTCGCTATGAAATACGAGTGCTATGTGTTCTAAGACATTTCCTTCTAAATCGAGTAACGTTTCTACGGAAACGACAGGATTTTCTTTTGGGATACGACAATCACATTTCCGATCCACTAATCCTTCTTTACTGCATCCCTCACTCCCAAACATTGACGAATTCACACGGAAATTCCGTCGCTATGAATTACTATGGATTCTATGACTTCTCCTTCTAAATCGAGTAACGTTTCTATGGAAACGACAGGGTTTTCTTTTGGGATACGACAATCTCATTTCCGATCCACTAATCCTTCTTTACTGCAACCCTCACTCCCACACATTGACGAATTCACACGGAAATTGCGTCGCTATGAAATACGAGTACTATGTGTTCTAAGACATTTCCTTCTAAATCGAGTAACGTTTCTATGGAAACGAAAGGATTTTCTTTTGGGATACGACAATCACATTTCCGATCCACTAATCCTTCTTTACTGCATCCCTCACTCCCAAACATTGACGAATTCACACGGAAATTGCGTCGCTACGAAATACGAGTACTATGTGTTCTAAGACATTTCCTTGTAAATCGAGTAATGTTTCTATGGAAACGACAGGATTTTCTTTTGGGATACGACAATCACATTTCCGATCCACTAATCCTTCTTTACTGCATCCCTCACTCCCAAACACTGACGAATTCACACGGAAATTCCGTCGCTATGAAATACGAGTACTATGTGTTCTAAGACATTTCCTTCTAAATCGAGTAACGTTTCTATGGAAACGACAGGATTTTCTTTTGGGATACGACAATCTCATTACCGATCCACTAATCCTTCTTTACTGCATCCCTTACTCCCTCACATTGACGAATTCACACGGAAATTGCGTCGCTATGAAATACGAGTACTATGTGTTCTAAGACATTTCCTTCTAAATCGAGTAATGTTTCTATGGAAACGACAGGATTTTCTTTTGGGATACGACAATCACATTTCCGATCCACTAATCCTTCTATACTGCATCCCTCACTCCCAAACATTGACGAATTCACACGGAAATTGCGTCGCTATGAAATACTATGTGTTCTAAGACATTTCCTTCCAAATCGAGTAACGTTTCTATGGAAACGACAGGATTTTCTTTTGGGATACGACAATCTCATTTCCGATCCACTAATCCTTCTTTACTGCATCCCTCACTCCCACACATTGACGAATTCACACGGAAATTTCGTCCATATGAAATACGATTACTATGTGTTCTAAGACATTTCCTTCTAAATCGAGTAACGTTTCTACGGAAACGACAGGATTTTCTTTTGGGATACGACAATCACATTTCCGATCCACTAATCCTTCTTTACTGCATCCCTCACTCCCAAACATTGACGAATTCACACGGAAATTGCGTCGCTATGAATTACTATGGATTCTATGACTTCTCCTTCTAAATCGAGTAACGTTTCTATGGAAACGACAGGGTTTTCTTTTGGGATACGGCAATCTCATTTCCGATCCACTAATCCTTCTTTACTGCATCCCTCACTCCCACACATTGACGAATTCACACGGAAATTGCGTCGCTATGAAAAACGAGTACTATGTGTTCTAAGACATTTCCTTCTAAATCGAGTAACGTTTCTATGGAAACGACAGGATTTTCTTTTGGGATACGACAATCACATTTCCGATCCACTAATCCTTCTTTACTGCATCCCTCACTCCCAAACATTGACGAATTCACACGGAAATTGCGTCGCTATGAAATACGAGTACTATGTGTTCTAAGACATTTCCTTGTAAATCGAGTAACGTTTCTATGGAAACGACAGGATTTTCTTTTGGGATACGACAATCTCATTACCGATCCACTAATCCTTCTTTACTGCATCCCTTACTCCCTCACATTGACGAATTCACACGGAAATTGCGTCGCTATGAAATACGAGTACTATGTGTTCTAAGACATTTCCTTCTAAATCGAGTAATGTTTCTATGGAAACGACAGGATTTTCTTTTGGGATACGACAATCACATTTCCGATCCACTAATCCTTCTTTACTGCATCCCTCCCTCCCAAACATTGACGAATTCACACGGAAATTGCGTCGCTATGAAATACTATGTGTTCTAGGACATTTATTTCTAAATCGAGTTACGTTTCTATGGAAACGACAGGATTTTCTTTTGGGATACGACAGTCTCATTTCCGATCCACTAATCCTTCTCAACTGCATCCCTCACTCCCACACATTGACGAATTCACACGGAAATTGCTTCGCTATGAAATACGAGTACTATTTGTTCTAAGACATTTCCTTCTAAATTGAGTAATGTTTCTATGGAAACGACAGGATTTTCTTTTGGGATACGACAATCACATTTCCGATCCACTAATCCTTCTTTACTGCATCCCTCACTCCCAAACATTGACGAATTCACCCGGAAATTGCGTCGCTATGGAATACTATGTGTTGTAAGACATTTCCTTCTAATTCGAGTAACGTTTCTATGGAAACGACAGGATTTTCTTTTGGGATACTACAATCACATATCCGATCCACTAATCCTTCTTTACTGCATCCCTCACTCCCAAACATTGACGAATTCACACGGAAATTGCGTCGCTATGAAATACGAGTACTATGTGTTCTAAGACATTTCCTTCTAAATCGAGTAACGTTTCTATGGAAACGACAGGATTTTCTTTTGGGATACGACAATCACATTTCCGATCCACTAATCCTTCTTTACTGCATCCCTCACTCCCAAACATTGACGAATTCACACGGAAATTCCGTCGCTATGAAATACGAGTACTATGTGTTCTAAGAGATTTCCTTCTAAATCGAGTAACGTTTCTATGGAAACGACAGGATTTTCTTTTGGGATACGACAATCTCATTTCCGATCCACTAATCCTTCTTTACTGCATCCCATACTCCCTCACATTGACGAATTCACACGGAAATTGCGTCGCTATGAAATACGAGTACAATGTGTTCTAAGACATTTCCTTCTAAATCGAGTAACGTTTCTATGGAAACGACAGGATTTTCTTTTGGGATACGACAATCACATTTCCGATCCACTAATCCTTCTTTACACCATCAATCACTCCCACACATTGACGAATTCACACGGAAATTGCGTCGCTATGAATTACTATGGGTTCTATGACTTCTCGTTCTATATCAAGTAACGTTTCTATGGAAACGACAGGACTTTTTTTTGGGATACGACTATCTCATTTCCGATCCACTAATCCCTCTATACTGCATCCCTCACTCCCAAACATTGACGAACTCACACGGAAATTGCGTCGCTATGAAATACTATGTGTTCTAAGACATTTCCTTCTAAATCGAGTAACGTTTCTATGGAAACGACAGGATTTTCTTTTGGGATACGACAATCTCATTTCCGATTGACTAATCCTTCTTTACTGCATCCCTCACTCCCACACATTGACGAATTCACACGGAAATTTCGTCGCTATGAAATACGAGTACTATGTGTTCTAAGATATTTCCTTCTAAATCGAGTAACGTTTCTATGGAAACGACAAGATTTTCTTTTGGGATACGACAATCACATTTCCGAACCACTAATCCTTCTTTACTGCATCCCTCACTCCCAAACATTGACGAATTCACACGGAAATTGCGTCGCTATGAAATACTATGTGTTCTAGGACATTTCCTTCTAAATCGAGTAGCGTTTCTATGGAAACGACAGGATTTTCTTTTGGGATACGACAATCTCATTTCCGATCCACTAATCCTTCTTTACTGCATCCCTCACTCCCACACATTGACGAATTCACACGGAAATTGCGTCGCTATGAAATACGAGTACTATGTGTTCTAAGACATTTCCTTCTAAATCGAGTAACGTTTGTATGGAAACGACAAGATTTTCTTTTGGGATACGACAATCACATTTCCGATCCACTAATCCTTCTTTACTGCATCCCTCACTCCCAAACATTGACGAATTCACACGGAAATTGCGTCGCTATGAAATACTATGTGTTCTAAGACATTTCCTTCTAAATCGAGTAGCGTTTCTATGGAAACGACAGGATTTTCTTTTGGGATACGACAATCACATTTCCGATCCACTAATCCTTCTTTACTGCATCCCTCACTCCCAAACATTGACGAAATCACACGGAAATTGCGTCGCTATGAAATACTATGTGTTCTAAGACATTTCCTTCTAAATCGAGTAACGTTTCTATGGAAACGACAGGATTTTCTTTTGGGATACGACAATCTCATTTCCGATCCACTAATCCTTCTTTACTGCATCCCTCACTCCCACACATTGACGAATGCACACGGAAATTCCGTCGCTATGAAATACGAGTACTATGTGTTCTAAGACAATTCCTTCTAAATCGAGTAACGTTTCTATGGAAACGACAGGATTTTCTTTTGAGATACGACAATCACATTTCCGATCCACTAATCCTTCTTTACTGCATCCCTCATTCCCAAACGTTGACGAATTCACACGGAGATTGCGTCGCTACGAAATACTATGTGTTCTAAGACATTTCCTTCTAAATCGAGTAACGTTTCTATGGAAACGACAGGATTTTCTTTTGGGATACGACAATCTCATTTCCGATCCACTAATCCTTCTTTACTTCATCCCTCACTCCCACACATTGACGAATTCACACGGAAATTCCGTCGCTATGAAATACGAGTACTATGTGTTCTAAGACATTTCCTTCTAAATCGAGTAACGTTTCTATGGAAACGACAGGATTTACTTTTGGGATACGACAATCACATTTCCGATCCACTAATCCTTCTTTACTGCATCCCTCACTCCCACACATTGACGAATTCATACGGAAATTGCGTCGCTATGAATTACTGTGGGTTCTATGACTTCTCCTTCTAAATCAAGTAACATTTCTATGGAAACGACAGGACTTTTTTTTGGGATACGACAATCTCATTTCCGATCCACTAATCCTTCTTTACTGCATCCCTCACTCCCAAACATTGACGAATTCACACGGAAATTGTGTCGCTATGAAATACTATGTGTTCTAAGACATTTCCTTCTAAATCGAGTAACGTTTCTATGGAAACGACAGGATTTTCTTATGGGATACGACAATCTCATTTCCGATCCACTAATCCTTCTTTACTGCATCCCTCACTCCCACACATTGACGAATTCACACGGAAATTGCGTCGCTATGAAATACGAGTACTATGTGTTCTAAGACATTTCTTTCTAAATCGAGTAACGTTTCTATGGAAACGACAGGATTTTCTTTTGGGATACGACAATCACATTTCCGATCCAAAAATCCTTCTTTACTGCATCCCTCACTCCCAAACATTGACGAATTCACACGGAAATTGCGTCGCTATGAATTTCTATGGGTTCTATGACTTCTCCTTCTAAATCGAGTAACGTTTCTATGAAAACGACAGGATTTTCTTTTGGGATACGACAATCTCATTTCCGATCCTCTAATCCCTCTGTACTGCATCCCTCACTCCCACACATTGACGAATTCACACGGAAATTGCATCGCTATGAATTACTATTTGTTCTAAGACATTTCCTTCTAAATCGAGTAACGTTTCTATGGAAACGACAGGATTTTCCTTTGGGATACGACAATCACATTTCCGATCCACTAATCCTTCTTTACTGCATCCCTCACTCCCACACATTGACGAATTCACACGGAAATTGCGTCGCTGTGAAATACTATGTGTTCTAAGACATTTCCTTCTAAATCGAGTAACGTTTCTATGGAGACGACAGGATTTTCTTTTGGGATACGACAATCTCATTTCCGATCCACTAATCCTTCTTTACTGTATCCCTCACTCCCACACATTGACGAATTCACACGGAAATTGCGTCGCTATGAAATACGAGTACTATGTGTTCTAAGACATTTCCTTCTAAATCGAGTAACGTTTCTATGGAAACGACAGGTTTTTCTTTTGGGATACGACAATCTCATTTCCGATCCACTAATCCTTCTTTACTGCATCCCTCACTCCCACACATTGACGAATTCACACGGAAATTGCGTCGCTGTGAAATACTATGTGTTCTAAGACATTTCCTTCTAAATCGAGTAACGTTTCTATGGAGACGACAGGATTTTCTTTTGGGATACGACAATCTCATTTCCGATACACTAATCCTTCTTTACTGTATCCCTCACTCCCACACATTGACGAATTCACACGGAAATTGCGTCGCTATGAAATACGAGTACTATGTGTTCTAAGACATTTCCTTCTAAATCGAGTAACGTTTCTATGGAAACGACAGGTTTTTCTTTTGGGATACGACAATCTCATTTCCGATCCACTAATCCTTCTTTACTGCATCCCTCACTCCCGCACATTGACGAATTCAAACGGAAATTGCGTCGCTATGAAATATGAGTACTATGTGTTCTAAGACAATTCCTTCTAAATCGAGTAATGTTTCTATGGAAGCGACAGGATTTTCTTTTGGGATACGACAATCACATTTCCCATCCACTAATCCTTCTTTACTGCAACCCTCACTCCCAAACATTGACGAAATCACACGGAAATTGCGTCGCTATGAATTACTGTGGGTTCTATGACTTCTCCTTCTAAATCAAGTAACGTTTCTATGGAAATGACAGGCCTTTTTTTTGGGATACGACAATCTCATTTCCGATCCACTAATCCTTCTTTACTGCATCCCTCTCTCCCAAACATTGACGAATTCACACGGAAATTGCGTCGCTATGAAATACTATGTGCTCTAAGACATTTCCTTCTAAATCGAGTAACGTTTCTATGGAAACGACAGGATTTTCTTTTGGTATACGACAATCACATTTCCGATCCACTAATCCTTCTTTACTGCATCCCTCACTCTCAAACATTGACGAATTCACACGGAAATTGCGTCGCTATACATTACTATGGGTTCTATGACTTCTCCTTCTAAATCGAGTAACGTTTCTTTGGAAACGACAGGGTTTTCTTTTGGGATACGACAATCACATTTCCGATCCACTAATCCTTCTTTACTGCATCCCTCACTCCCAAACATTGACGAATTAACACGGAAATTGCGTCGCTATGAAATACTATGTGTTCTAAGACATTTCCTTCTAAATCGAGTAGCGTTTCTATGGAAACTACAGGATTTTCTTTTGGGAAACGACAATCACATTTCCGATCCACTAATTCTTCTTTACTGCATCCCTCACTCCCACACATTGACAATTTCACACGGAAATTGCGTCGCTATGAAATACTATGGGTTCTACGACTCCTCCTTCTAAATCGAGTAACGTTTCTATGGAAACGAAAGGATTTTCTTTTGGGATACGACAATCTCATTTCCGATCCACTAATCCTTCTTTACTGCATCCCTCACTCCCACTCATTGACGAATTCACGTGGAAATTGCGTCGCTGTGAAATACTATGTGTTCTAAGACATTTCCATCTAAATTGAGTAACGTTTCTATGGAAACGACAGGATTTTCTTTTGGGATACGACAATCTCATTTCCGATCCACTAATCCTGCTTTACTGCATCCCTCACTCCCACTGATTGACGAATTCACACGGAAATTGCGTCGCTATGAAATACTATGTGTTCTAAGACATTTCCTTCTAAATCGAGTAACGTTTCTATGGAAACGACAGGATTTTCTTTTGGGATACGACAATCTCATTCCGATCCACTAATCCTTCTTTACTGCATCCCTCACTCCCACTCATTAACGAATTCACACGGAAATTGCGTCGCTATAAAATACCATGTGTTCAAAGACATTTCCATCCAAATCGATTAACGTTTCTATGGAAAACGACAGGATATTCTTTTTTGATACGACAATCTCATTTCCGATCCACTAATCCTTCTTTACTGCATCCCTCACTCCCACTCATTGACGAATTCACACGGAAATTACGTCGCTATGAAATACGACTACTACGTGTTCTAAGACATTTCTTTCTAAATCGAGTAACGTTTCTATGGAAACGACAGGATTTTCTTTTGGGATACGACAATGACATTTCCGATCCACTAATCCTTCTTTACTGCATCCCTCACTTCCAAACATTGACGAATTCACACGGAAATTGCGTCGCTATGAATTTCTATGATTTCTACGACTTCTCCTTCTAAATCGAGTAACGTTTCTATGGAAACGACAGGATTTTCTTTTGGGATACGACAATCTCATTTCCGATCCACTAATGCCTCTTTACTGCATCCCTCACTCCCACACATTGACGAATTCACACGGAAATTGCATCGCTATGAAATACTATGTGTTCTAAGACATTTCCTTCTAAATCGAGTAACGTTTCTATGGAAACGACAGGATTTACTTTTGGGATACGACAATCACATTTCCGATCCACTAATCCTTCTTTACTGCATCCCTCACTCTCAAACATTGACGAATTCACACGGAAATTGCGTCGCTATACATTACTATGGGTTCTATGACTTCTCCTTCTAAATCGAGTAACGTTTCTTTGGAAACGACAGGGTTTTCTTTTGGGATACGACAATCACATTTCCGATCCACTAATCCTTCTTTACTGCATCCCTCACTCCCAAACATTGACGAATTCACACGGAATTTCCGTCGCTATGAAATACTATGTGTTCTAAGACATTTCCTTCTAAATCGAGTAACGTTTCTATGGAAAGGACAGGATTTTCTTATGGGATACGACAATCTCATTTCCAATCCACTAATCCTTCTTTACTGCATCCCTCACTCCCACACATTGACGAATTCACACGGAAATTGCGTCGCTATGAAATACGAGTACTATGTGTTCTAAGACATTTCTTTCTAAATCGAGTAATGTTTCTATGGAAACGACAGGATTATCTTTTGCGATACGACAATCACATTTCCGATCCACTAATTATTTTTTACTGCATCCCTCACTCCCAAACATTGACGAATTCACACGGAAATTGCGTCGCTATGAATTTCTATGGGTTCTATGACTTCTCCTTCTAAATCGAGTAACTTTTCTATGAAAACGACAGGATTTTCTTTTGGGACACGACAATCTCATTTCCGATCCACTAATCCCTCTTTACTGCATCCCTCACTCCCACACATTGACGAATTCACACGGAAATTGCATCGCTATGAATTACTATTTGTTCTAAGACATTTCCTTCTAAATCGAGTAACGTTTCTATGGAAACGACAGGATTTTCCTTTGGGATACGACAATCACATTTCCGATCCACTAATCCTTCTTTACTGCATCCCTCACTCCCAAACATTGACGAATTCACATGGAAATTGCGTCGCTATGAAATACTATGTGTTCTAAGACATTTCCTTCTAAATCGAGTAACGTTTCTATGGAAACGACAGGATTTTCTTTTGGGATACGACAATCTCATTTCCGACCCACTAATCCTTCTTTACTGCATCCCTCACTCCCACACATTGACGAATTCACACGGAAATTGCGTCGCTGTGAAATACTATGTGTTCTAAGACATTTCCTTCTAAATCGAGTAACGTTTCTATGGAAACGACAGGATTTTCTTTTGGGATACGACAATCTCATTTCCGATCCACTAATCCTTCTTTACTGCATCCCTCACTCCCACACATGGACGAATTCACACGGAAATTGCGTCGCTATGAAATACGAGTACTATGTGTTCTAAGACATTTCTTTCTAAATCGAGTAACGTTTCTATGGAAACGACAGGATTTTCTTTTGGGATACGACAATCTCATTTCCGATCCACTAATCCTTCTTTACTGCATCCCTCACTCCCGCACATTGACGAATTCACACGGAAATTGCGTCGCTATGAAATACGAGTACTATGTGTTCTAAGACAATTCCTCCTAAATCGAGTAATGTTTCTATGGAAACGACAGGATTTTCTTTTGGGATACGACAATCACATTTCCCATCCACTAATCCTTCTTTACTGCAACCCTCACTCCCAAACATTGACGAATTCACACGGAAATTGCGTCGCTATGAATTACTATGTGTTCTAAGACATTTCCTTCTAAATCGAGTAACGTTTCTATGGAAACGACAGGATTTTCTTTTAGGATACGACAATCTCATTTCCGATCCACTAATCCTTCTTTACTGCATCCCTCACTCCCACACATTGACGAATTCACACGGAAATTCCGTCGCTATGAAATACGAGTACTATGTATTCTAAGACATTTCCTTCTAAATCGAGTAACGTTTCTATGGAAACGACAGGATTTACTTTTGGGATACGACAATCACATTTCCGATCCACTAATCCTTCTTTACTGCATCCCTCACTCCCACACATTGACGAAATCACACGGAAATTGCGTCGCTATGAATTACTGTGGGTTCTATGACTTCTCCTTCTATCTCAAGTAACGTTTCTATGGAAATGACAGGCCTTTTTTTTGGGATACGACAATCTCATTTCCGATCCACTAATCCTTCTTTACTGCATCCCTCTCTCCCAAACATTGACGAATTCACACGGAAATTGCATCGCTATGAAATACTATGTGCTCTAAGACATTTCCTTCTAAATCGAGTAACGTTTCTATGGAAACGACAGGATTTTCTTTTGGTATACGACAATCACATTTCCGATCCACTAATCCTTCTTTACTGCATCCCTCACTCTCAAACATTGACGAATTCACACGGAAATGGCGTCGCTATACATTACTACGGGTTCTATGACTTCTCCTTCTAAATCGAGTAACGTTTCTTTGGAAACGACAGGGTTTTCTTTTGGGATACGACAATCACATTTCCGATCCACTAATCCTTCTTTACTGCATCCCTCACTCCCAAACATTGACGAATTAACACGGAAATTGCGTCGCTATGAAATACTATGTGTTCTAAGACATTTCCTTCTAAATCGAGTAACGTTTCTATGGAAACTACAGGATTTTCTTTTGGGAAACGACAATCACATTTCCGATCCACTAATTCCTCTTTACTGCATCCCTCACTCCCACACATTGACGATTTCACACGGAAATTGCGTCGCTATGAAATACTATGGGTTCTACGACTCCTCCTTCTAAATCGAGTAACGTTTCTATGGAAACGAAAGGATTTTCTTTTGGGATACGACAATCTCATTTCCGATCCACTAATCCTTCTTTACTGCATCCCTCACTCCCACTCATTGACGAATTCACGTGGAAATTGCGTCGCTGTGAAATACTATGTGTTCTAAGACATTTCCATCTAAATTGAGTAACGTTTCTATGGAAACGACAGGATTTTCTTTTGGGATACGACAATCTCATTTCCGATCCACTAATCCTCCTTTACTGCATCCCTCACTCCCACTGATTGACGAATTCACACGGAAATTGCGTCGCTATGAAATACTATGTGTTCTAAGACATTTCCTTCTAAATCGAGTAACGTTTCTATGGAAACGACAGGATTTTCTTTTGGGATACGACAATCTCATTCCGATCCACTAATCCTTCTTTACTGCATCCCTCACTCCCACTCATTGACGAATTCACACGGAAATTGCGTCGCTATAAAATACTGTGTGTTCTAAGACATTTCCATCCAAATCGATTAACGTTTCTATGGAAACGACAGGATTTTCTTTTGGGATACGACAATCTCATTTCCGATCCACTAATCCTTCTTTACTGCATCAATCTCTCCCACTCATTGACGAATTCACACGGAAATTGCGTCGCTATGAAATACGACTACTACGTGTTCTAAGACATTTCTTTCTAAATCGAGTAACGTTTCTATGGAAACGACAGGATTTTCTTTTGGGATACGACAATGACATTTACGATCCACTAATCCTTCTTTACTGCATCCCTCACTTCCAAACATTGATGAATTCACACGGAAATTGCGTCGCTATGAATTTCTATGATTTCTACAACTTCTCCTTCTAAATCGAGTAACGTTTCTATGGAAACGACAGGATTTTCTTTTGGGATACGACAATCTCATTTCCGATCCACTAATGCCTCTTTACTGCATCCCTCAGTCCCACACATTGACGAATTCACACGGAAATTGCATCGCTATGAAATACTATGTGTTCTAAGACATTTCCTTCTAAATCGAGTAACGTTTCTATGGAAACGGCAGGATTTTCTTTTGGGATACGACAATCACATTTCCGATCCACTAATCCTTCTTTACTGCATCCCTCACTCCCAAACGTTGACGAATTCACATGGAAATTGCGTCGCTATGAAATACTATGTGTTCTGAGACATTTCCTTCTAAATCGAGTAACGTTTGTATGGAAACGACAGGATTTTCTTTTGGGATACGACAATCTCATTTCCGATCCAATAATCCTTCTTTACTGCATCCCTCACTCCCACACATTGACGAATTCACACGGAAATTGCGTCGCTGTAAAATACTATGTGTTCTAAGACATTTCCTTCTAAATCGAGTAACGTTTCTATGGAGACGACAGGATTTTCTTTTGCGATACGACAATCTCATTTACGATCCACTAATCCTTCTTTACTGCATCCCTCACTCCCACACATTGACGAATTTACACGGAAATTGCGTCGCTATGAAATACGAGTACTATGTGTTCTAAGACATTTCCTTCTAAATCGAGTAACGTTTCTATGGAACGACAGGATTTTCTTTTGGGATACGACAATCACATTTCCCATCCACTAATCCTTCTCTACTGCAACCCTCATTCCCAAACATTGACGAATTCACACGGAAATTGCGTCGCTATGAATTACGGTGGGTTCTATGACTTCTCCTTCTAAATCAAGTAACGTTTCTATGGAAACGACAGGACTTATTTTTGGGATACGACAATCCTATTTTCGATCCACTAATCCTTATTTGCTGCATCCCTCGCTCCCAAACATTGACGAATTCACACGGAAATTGCGTCGCTATGAAATACTATGTGTTCTAAGACATTTCCTTCTAATTCGAGTAACGTTTCTATGGAAACGACAGGATTTTCTTTTGGGATACGACAATCTCATTTCCGATCCACTAATCCTTCTTTACTGCATCTCTCACTCCCACACATTGACGAATTCGCACGGAAATTGCGTCGCTATGAAATACGAGTACTATGTGTTCTAAGACATTTCCTTCTAAATCGAGTAACGTTTCTATGGAAACGTCAGGATTTTCTTTTGGGATACGACAATCACATTTCCGATCCACTAATCCTTCTTTACTGCATCCCTCACTCCCAAACATTGACGAATTCACACGGAAATTGCGTCGCTATGAATTATTATGGGTTATATGACTTCTCCTTCTAAATCGAGTAACGTTTCTATGGAAACGACAATATTTTCTTTCGGTATACGACAATCTCATTTCCGGTCCACTAATCCTTCTTTACTGCATCCCTCACTCCGACACATTGACGAATTCACACGGAAATTGCATCGCTATGAATTACTATGTGTTCTATGACTTCTCCTTCTAAATTAAGTAACGTTTCTGTGGAAACGACAG
Organism: Schistocerca serialis cubense; assembly: GCF_023864345.2. Classification (NCBI taxonomy): domain Eukaryota; kingdom Metazoa; phylum Arthropoda; class Insecta; order Orthoptera; family Acrididae; genus Schistocerca; species Schistocerca serialis. The sequence goes on from NC_064644.1 coordinate 2,811,335, forward strand.
GACTTTTTTTTGGGATACGACAATCTCATTTCCGATCCACTAATCCTTCTTTACTGCATCCCTCACTCCCACACATTGACGAATTCACACGGAAAATCCGTCGCCATGAAATACGAGTACTACGTGTTCTAAGACATTTCCTTTTAATCGAGTAACGTTTCTATGGAAACGACAGGATTTTCTTTTGGGATACGACAATCACATTTCCGATCCATTAATCCTTCTTTACTGCATCCCTCACTCCATTAGACGAATTCACAAGGAAATTGCGTCGCTATGAAATACTATGTGTTCTAAGACATTTCTTTCTAAATCGAGTAACGTTTCTATGGAAACGACAGGATTTTCTTTTGGGATACGACAATCTCATTTCCGATCCACTAATCCTTCTTTACTGCATCCCTCACTCCCACACATTGACGAATTCACACGGAAATTGCGTCGCTATGAAATACGAGTGCTATGTGTTCTAAGACATTTTCTCCTAAATCGAGTAACGTTTCTATGGAAACGACAGGATTTTCCTTTGGTATACGACAATCACATTTCCGATCCACTAATCCTTCTTTACTGCATCCCTCACTCCCACACATTGACGAATTCACACGGAAATTGCGTCGCTATGAATTACTATGGGTTCTATGACTTCTCCTTCTAAATTAAGTAACGTTTCTATGGAAACGACAGGACTTTTTTTTGGGATACGACAATCTCATTTCCGATCCACTAATCCTTCTTTACTGCATCCCTCACTCTCAAACATTGACGAATTCACACGGAAATTGCGTCGCTATGAAATACTATGTGTTCTAAGACATTTCCTTCTAAATCGAGTAACGTTTCTATGGAAACGACAGGTTTTTCTTTAGGGATACGACAATCTCATTTCCGATCCACTAATCCTTCTTTACTGCATCTCTCACTCCCACACATTGAGGAATTCACACGGAAATTGCGTCGCTATGAAATACGAGTACTATGTGTTCTAAGACATTTCCTTCTAAATCGAGTAACGTTTCTATGGAAACGACAGGATTTTCTTTTGGGATACGAAAATCTCATTTCCGATCCACTAATCCTTGTTTACTGCATCCCTCACTCCCACACATTGACGAATTCACACGGAAATTGCGTCGCTATGAAATACGAGTACTATGTCTTCTAAGACAATTCCTTCTAAATCGAGTAACGTTTCCATGGAAACGACAGGATTTTCTTTTGGGATACGACAATCACATTTCCCATTGACTAATCCTTCTTTACTGCAACCCTCACTCCCAAACATTGACGAATTCACACGGAAATTGCGTCGCTATGAAATACTATGTGTTCTAAGACATTTCCTTCTAAATCGAGTAACGTTTCTATGGAAACGACAGGATTTTCTTTTAGGATAAGACAATCTCATTTCCAATCCACTAATCCTTCTTTACTGCATCCCTCACTCCCACACATTGACGAATTCACACGGAAATTCCGTCGCTTAAAATACTGTGTGTTCTAAGACATTTCCTTCTAAATCGAGTAACGTTTCTATGGAAACGACAGGATTTTCTTTTGGGATACGACAATCTCATCTCCGATCCACTAATCCTTCTTTACTGCATCCCTCACTCCCAAACATTGACGAATTCACACGGAAATTGCGTCGCTATGAATTACTATGGGTTCTATGACTTCTCCTTCTACATCGAGTAACGTTTCTATGTAAATGACAGGATTTTCTTTCGGGATACGACAATCTCATTTCCGGTCCACTAATCCTTCTTTACTGCATCCCTCACTCCCACACATTGACGAATTCACACGGAAATTGCATCGCTATGAAATACGAGTACTATGTGTTCTAAGACATTTCCTTCTAAATCGAGTAACGTTTCTATGGAAACGACAGGATTTTCCTTTGGTATACGACAATCACATTTCCGATCCACTAATCCTTCTTTACTGCATCCCTCACTCCCACACATTGACGAATTCACACGGAAATTCCGTCGCCATGAAATACGAGTACTATGTGTTCTAAGACATTTCCTTCTAAATCGAGTAACGTTTCTATGGAAACGACAGGATTTTCTTTTGGGATACGACAATCACATTTCCGATCCATTAATCCTTCTTTACTGCATCCCTCACTCCATTTGACGAATTCACAAGGAAATTGCGTCGCTATGAAATACTATGTGTTCTAAGACATTTCTTTCTAAATCGAGTAACGTTTCTATGGAAACGACAGGATTTTCTTTTGGGATACGACAATCTCATTTCCGATCCACTAATCCTTCTTTACTGCATCCCTCACTCACACACATTGACGAATTCACACGGAAATTCCGTCGCTATGAAATACGAGTACTATGTGTTCTAAGACATTTCCTTCTAAATCGAGTAACGTTTCTATGGAAACGACAGGATTTTCCTTTGGTATACGACAATCACATTTCCGATCCACTAATCCTTCTTTACTGCATCCCCCACTCCCACACATTGACGAATTCACACGGAAATTGCGTCGCTATGAAATACGAGTACTATGTGTTCTAAGACTAGTCCTTCTAAATCGAGTAACGTTTCTATGGAAACGACAGGATATTCTTTTGGGATACGACAATCACATTTCCCATCCACTAATCCTTCTTTACTGCAACCCTCACTCCCAAACATTGACGAATTCACACGGAAATTGCGTCGCTATGAATTACTGTGGGTTCTATGACTTCTCCTTCTAAATCAAGTAACGTTTCTATGGAAACGACAGGACCTATTTTTGGGATATGACAATCTCACTTCCGATCCACTAATCCTTCTTTACTGCATCCCTCACTCCCAAACATTGACGAATTCACACGGAAATTGCGTCGCTATGAAATACTATGTGCTCTAAGACATTTCCTTCTAAATCGAGTAACGTTTCTATGGAACGACAGGATTTTCTTTTGGGATACGACAATCACATTTCCCATCCACTAATCCTTCTTTACTGCAACCCTCATTCCCAAACATTGACGAATTCACACGGAAATTGCGTCGCTATGAATTACTGTGGGTTCTATGACTTCTCCTTCTAAATCAAGTAACGTTTCTATGGAAACGACAGGAATTATTTTTGGGATACGACAATCCTATTTTCGATCCAATAATCCTTATTTGCTGCATCCCTCGCTCCCAAACATTGACGAATTCACACGGAAATTGCGTCGCTATGAAATACTATGTGTTCTAAGACATTTCCTTCTAATTCGAGTAACGTTTCTATGGAAACGACAGGATTTTCTTTTGGGATACGACAATCTCATTTCCGATCCACTAATCCTTCTTTACTGCATCTCTCACTCCCACACATTGACGAATTCACACGGAAATTGCGTCGCTATGAAATACGAGTACTATGTGTTCTAAGACATTTCCTTCTAAATCGAGTAACGTTTCTATGGAAACGTCAGGATTTTCTTTTGGGATACGACAATCACATTTCCGATCCACCAATCCTTCTTTACTGCATCCCTCACTCCCAAACATTGACGAATTCACACGGAAATTGCGTCGCTATGAATTACTATGGGTTCTATGACTTCTCCTTCTAAATCGAGTAACGTTTCTATGGAAACGACAATATTTTCTTTCGGTATACGACAATCTCATTTCCGGTCCACTAATCCTTCTTTATTGCATCCCTCACTCCCACACATTGACGAATTCACACGGAAATTGCATCGCTATGAATTACTATGGGTTCTATGACTTCTCCTTCTAAATTAAGTAACGTTTCTATGGAAACGACAGGATTTTTTTTGGGATACGACAATCTCATTTCCGATCCACTAATCCTTCTTTACTGCATCCCTCACTCCCACACATTGACGAATTCACACGGAAAATCCGTCGCCATGAAATACGAGTACTACGTGTTCTAAGACATTTCCTTTTAATCGAGTAACGTTTCTATGGAAACGACAGGATTTTCTTTTGGGATACGACAATCACATTTCCGATCCATTAATCCTTCTTTACTGCATCCCTCACTCCATTAGACGAATTCACAAGGAAATTGCGTCGCTATGAAATACTATGTGTTCTAAGACATTTCTTTCTAAATCGAGTAACGTTTCTATGGAAACGACAGGATTTTCTTTTGGGATAAGACAATCTCATTTCCAATCCACTAATCCTTCTTTACTGCATCCCTCACTCCCACACATTGACGAATTCACACGGAAATTCCGTCGCTTAAAATACTGTGTGTTCTAAGACATTTCCTTCTAAATCGAGTAACGTTTCTATGGAAACGACAGGATTTTCTTTTGGGATACGACAATCTCATCTCCGATCCACTAATCCTTCTTTACTGCATCCCTCACTCCCAAACATTGACGAATTCACACGGAAATTGCGTCGCTATGAATTACTATGGGTTCTATGACTTCTCCTTCTACATCGAGTAACGTTTCTATGTAAATGACAGGATTTTCTTTCGGGATACGACAATCTCATTTCCGGTCCACTAATCCTTCTTTACTGCATCCCTCACTCCCACACATTGACGAATTCACACGGAAATTGCATCGCTATGAAATACGAGTACTATGTGTTCTAAGACATTTCCTTCTAAATCGAGTAACGTTTCTATGGAAACGACAGGATTTTCCTTTGGTATACGACAATCACATTTCCGATCCACTAATCCTTCTTTACTGCATCCCTCACTCCCACACATTGACGAATTCACACGGAAATTCCGTCGCCATGAAATACGAGTACTATGTGTTCTAAGACATTTCCTTCTAAATCGAGTAACGTTTCTATGGAAACGACAGGATTTTCTTTTGGGATACGACAATCACATTTCCGATCCATTAATCCTTCTTTACTGCATCCCTCACTCCATTTGACGAATTCACAAGGAAATTGCGTCGCTATGAAATACTATGTGTTCTAAGACATTTCTTTCTAAATCGAGTAACGTTTCTATGGAAACGACAGGATTTTCTTTTGGGATACGACAATCTCATTTCCGATCCACTAATCCTTCTTTACTGCATCCCTCACTCACACACATTGACGAATTCACACGGAAATTCCGTCGCTATGAAATACGAGTACTATGTGTTCTAAGACATTTCCTTCTAAATCGAGTAACGTTTCTATGGAAACGACAGGATTTTCCTTTGGTATACGACAATCACATTTCCGATCCACTAATCCTTCTTTACTGCATCCCTCACTCCCACACATTGACGAATTCACACGGAAATTGCGTCGCTATGAAATACGAGTACTATGTGTTCTAAGACTAGTCCTTCTAAATCGAGTAACGTTTCTATGGAAACGACAGGATATTCTTTTGGGATACGACAATCACATTTCCCATCCACTAATCCTTCTTTACTGCAACCCTCACTCCCAAACATTGACGAATTCACACGGAAATTGCGTCGCTATGAATTACTGTGGGTTCTATGACTTCTCCTTCTAAATCAAGTAACGTTTCTATGGAAACGACAGGACCTATTTTTGGGATATGACAATCTCATTTCCGATCCACTAATCCTTCTTTACTGCATCCCTCACTCCCAAACATTGACGAATTCACACGGAAATTGCGTCGCTATGAAATACTATGTGCTCTAAGACATTTCCTTCTAAATCGAGTAACGTTTCTATGGAACGACAGGATTTTCTTTTGGGATACGACAATCACATTTCCCATCCACTAATCCTTCTTTACTGCAACCCTCATTCCCAAACATTGACGAATTCACACGGAAATTGCGTCGCTATGAATTACTGTGGGTACTATGACTTCTCCTTCTAAATCAAGTAACGTTTCTATGGAAACGACAGGACTTATTTTTGGGATACGACAATCCTATTTTCGATCCACTAATCCTTATTTGCTGCATCCCTCGCTCCCAAACATTGACGAATTCACACGGAAATTGCGTCGCTATGAAATACTATGTGTTCTAAGACATTTCCTTCTAATTCGAGTAACGTTTCTATGGAAACGACAGGATTTTCTTTTGGGATACGACAATCTCATTTCCGATCCACTAATCCTTCTTTACTGCTTCTCTCACTCCCACACATTGACGAATTCACACGGAAATTGCGTCGCTATGAAATACGAGTACTATGTATTCTAAGACATTTCCTTCTAAATCGAGTAACGTTTCTATGGAAACGTCAGGATTTTCTTTTGGGATACGACAATCACATTTCCGATCCACTAATCCTTCTTTACTGCATCCCTCACTCCCAAACATTGACGAATTCACACGGAAATTGCGTCGCTATGAATTACTATGGGTTCTATGACTTCTCCTTCTAAATCGAGTAACGTTTCTATGGAAACGACAATATTTTCTTTCGGTATACGACAATCTCATTTCCGGTCCACTAATCCTTCTTTATTGCATCCCTCACTCCCACACATTGACGAATTCACACGGAAATTGCATCGCTATGAATTACTATGGGTTCTATGACTTCTCCTTCTAAATTAAGTAACGTTTCTATGGAAACGACAGGACTTTTTTTTGGGATACGACAATCTCATTTCCGATCCACTAATCCTTCTTTACTGCATCCCTCACTCCCACACATTGACGAATTCACACGGAAAATCCGTCGCCATGAAATACGAGTACTACGTGTTCTAAGACATTTCCTTTTAATCGAGTAACGTTTCTATGGAAACGACAGGATTTTCTTTTGGGATACGACAATCACATTTCCGATCCATTAATCCTTCTTTACTGCATCCCTCACTCCATTAGACGAATTCACAAGGAAATTGCGTCGCTATGAAATACTATGTGTTCTAAGACATTTCTTTCTAAATCGAGTAACGTTTCTATGGAAACGACAGGATTTTCTTTTGGGATACGACAATCTCATTTCCGATCCACTAATCCTTCTTTACTGCATCCCTCACTCCCACACATTGACGAATTCACACGGAAATTGCGTCGCTATGAAATACGAGTGCTTTGTGTTCTAAGACATTTCCTTCTAAATCGAGTAACGTTTCTATGGAAACGACAGGATTTTCCTTTGGTATACGACAATCACATTTCCGATCCACTAATCCTTCTTTACTGCATCCCTCACTCCCAAACATTGACGAATTCACACGGAAATTGCGTCGCTATGAATTACTATGGGTTCTATGACTTCTCCTTCTACATCGAGTAACGTTTCTATGTAAATGACAGGATTTTCTTTCGGGATACGACAATCTCATTTCCGGTCCACTAATCCTTCTTTACTGCATCCCTCACTCCCACACATTGACGAATTCACACGGAAATTGCATCGCTATGAAATACGAGTACTATGTGTTCTAAGACATTTCCTTCTAAATCGAGTAACGTTTCTATGGAAACGACAGGATTTTCCTTTGGTATACGACAATCACATTTCCGATCCACTAATCCTTCTTTACTGCATCCCTCACTCCCACACATTGACGAATTCACACGGAAATTCCGTCGCCATGAAATACGAGTACTATGTGTTCTAAGACATTTCCTTCTAAATCGAGTAACGTTTCTATGGAAACGACAGGATTTTCTTTTGGGATACGACAATCACATTTCCGATCCATTAATCCTTCTTTACTGCATCCCTCACTCCATTTGACGAATTCACAAGGAAATTGCGTCGCTATGAAATACTATGTGTTCTAAGACATTTCTTTCTAAATCGAGTAACGTTTCTATGGAAACGACAGGATTTTCTTTTGGTATACGACAATCTCATTTCCGATCCACTAATCCTTCTTTACTGCATCCCTCACTCACACACATTGACGAATTCACACGGAAATTCCGTCGCTATGAAATACGAGTACTATGTGTTCTAAGACATTTCCTTCTAAATCGAGTAACGTTTCTATGGAAACGACAGGATTTTCCTTTGGTATACGACAATCACATTTCCGATCCACTAATCCTTCTTTACTGCATCCCTCACTCCCACACATTGACGAATTCACACGGAAATTGCGTCGCTATGAAATACGAGTACTATGTGTTCTAAGACTAGTCCTTCTAAATCGAGTAACGTTTCTATGGAAACGACAGGATATTCTTTTGGGATACGACAATCACATTTCCCATCCACTAATCCTTCTTTACTGCAACCCTCACTCCCAAACATTGACGAATTCACACGGAAATTGCGTCGCTATGAATTACTGTGGGTTCTATGACTTCTCCTTCTAAATCAAGTAACGTTTCTATGGAAACGACAGGACCTATTTTTGGGATATGACAATCTCATTTCCGATCCACTAATCCTTCTTTACTGCATCCCTCACTCCCAAACATTGACGAATTCACACGGAAATTGCGTCGCTATGAAATACTATGTGCTCTAAGACATTTCCTTCTAAATCGAGTAACGTTTCTATGGAACGACAGGATTTTCTTTTGGGATACGACAATCACATTTCCCATCCACTAATCCTTCTTTACTGCAACCCTCATTCCCAAACATTGACGAATTCACACGGAAATTGCGTCGCTATGAATTACTGTGGGTACTATGACTTCTCCTTCTAAATCAAGTAACGTTTCTATGGAAACGACAGGACTTATTTTTGGGATACGACAATCCTATTTTCGATCCACTAATCCTTATTTGCTGCATCCCTCGCTCCCAAACATTGACGAATTCACACGGAAATTGCGTCGCTATGAAATACTATGTGTTCTAAGACATTTCCTTCTAATTCGAGTAACGTTTCTATGGAAACGACAGGATTTTCTTTTGGGATACGACAATCTCATTTCCGATCCACTAATCCTTCTTTACTGCTTCTCTCACTCCCACACATTGACGAATTCACACGGAAATTGCGTCGCTATGAAATACGAGTACTATGTATTCTAAGACATTTCCTTCTAAATCGAGTAACGTTTCTATGGAAACGTCAGGATTTTCTTTTGGGATACGACAATCACATTTCCGATCCACTAATCCTTCTTTACTGCATCCCTCACTCCCAAACATTGACGAATTCACACGGAAATTGCGTCGCTATGAATTACTATGGGTTCTATGACTTCTCCTTCTAAATCGAGTAACGTTTCTATGGAAACGACAATATTTTCTTTCGGTATACGACAATCTCATTTCCGGTCCACTAATCCTTCTTTATTGCATCCCTCACTCCCACACATTGACGAATTCACACGGAAATTGCATCGCTATGAATTACTATGGGTTCTATGACTTCTCCTTCTAAATTAAGTAACGTTTCTATGGAAACGACAGGACTTTTTTTTGGGATACGACAATCTCATTTCCGATCCACTAATCCTTCTTTACTGCATCCCTCACTCCCACACATTGACGAATTCACACGGAAAATCCGTCGCCATGAAATACGAGTACTACGTGTTCTAAGACATTTCCTTTTAATCGAGTAACGTTTCTATGGAAACGACAGGATTTTCTTTTGGGATACGACAATCACATTTCCGATCCATTAATCCTTCTTTACTGCATCCCTCACTCCATTAGACGAATTCACAAGGAAATTGCGTCGCTATGAAATACTATGTGTTCCAAGACATTTCTTTCTAAATCGAGTAACGTTTCTATGGAAACGACAGGATTTTCTTTTGGGATACGACAATCTCATTTCCGATCCACTAATCCTTCTTTACTGCATCCCTCACTCCCACACATTGACGAATTCACACGGAAATTGCGTCGCTATGAAATACGAGTGCTATGTGTTCTAAGACATTTCCTTCTAAATCGAGTAACGTTTCTATGGAAACGACAGGATTTTCCTTTGGTATACGACAATCACATTTCCGATCCACTAATCCTTCTTTACTGCATCCCTCACTCCCACACATTGACGAATTCACACGGAAATTGCGTCGCTATGAATTACTATGGGTTCTATGACTTCTCCTTCTAAATTAAGTAACGTTTCTATGGAAACGACAGGACTTTTTTTTGGGATACGACAATCTCATTTACGATCCACTAATCCTTCTTTACTGCATCCCTCACTCCCACACATTGACGAATTCACACGGAAATTGCGTCGCTATGAAATACTATGTGTTCTAAGACATTTCCTTCTAAATCGAGTAACGTTTCTATGGAACGACAGGATTTTCTTTTGGGATACGACAATCACATTTCCCATCCACTAATCCTTCTTTACTGCAACCCTCATTCCCAAACATTGACGAATTCACACGGAAATTGCGTCGCTATGAATTACTGTGGGTTCTATGACTTCTCCTTCTAAATCAAGTAACGTTTCTATGGAATCGACAGGACTTATTTTTGGGATACGACAATCCTATTTTCGATCCACTAATCCTTATTTGCTGCATCCCTCGCTCCCAAACATTGACGAATTCACACGGAAATTGCGTCGCTATGAAATACTATGTGTTCTAAGACATTTCCTTCTAATTCGAGTAACGTTTCTATGGAAACGACAGGATTTTCTTTTGGGATACGACAATCTCATTTCCGATCCACTAATCCTTCTTTACTGCATCTCTCACTCCCACACATTGACGAATTCACACGGAAATTGCGTCGCTATGAAATACGAGTACTATGTGTTCTAAGACATTTCCTTCTAAATCGAGTAACGTTTCTATGGAAACGTCAGGATTTTCTTTTGGGATACGACAATCACATTTCCGATCCACTAATCCTTCTTTACTGCATCCCTCACTCCCAAACATTGACGAATTCACACGGAAATTGCGTCGCTATGAATTATTATGGGTTATATGACTTCTCCTTCTAAATCGAGTAATGTTTCTATGGAAACGACAATATTTTCTTTCGGTATACGACAATCTCATTTCCGGTCCACTAATCCTTCTTTACTGCATCCCTCACTCCCACACATTGACGAATTCACACGGAAATTGCATCGCTATGAATTACTATGGGTTCTATGACTTCTCCTTCTAAATTAAGTAACGTTTCTATGGAAACGACAGGACTTTTTTTTGGGATACGACAATCTCATTTCCGATCCACTAATCCTTCTTTACTGCATCCCTCACTCCCACACATTGACGAATTCACACGGAAAATCCGTCGCCATGAAATACGAGTACTACGTGTTCTAAGACATTTCCTTTTAATCGAGTAACGTTTCTATGGAAACGACAGGATTTTCTTTTGGGATACGACAATCACATTTCCGATCCATTAATCCTTCTTTACTGCATCCCTCACTCCATTAGACGAATTCACAAGGAAATTGCGTCGCTATGAAATACTATGTGTTCTAAGACATTTCTTTCTAAATCGAGTAACGTTTCTATGGAAACGACAGGATTTTCTTTTGGGATACGACAATCTCATTTCCGATCCACTAATCCTTCTTTACTGCATCCCTCACTCCCACACATTGACGAATTCACACGGAAATTGCGTCGCTATGAAATACGAGTGCTATGTGTTCTAAGACATTTCCTTCTAAATCGAGTAACGTTTCTATGGAAACGACAGGATTTTCCTTTGGTATACGACAATCACATTTCCGATCCACTAATCCTTCTTTACTGCATCCCTCACTCCCACACATTGACGAATTCACACGGAAATTGCGTCGCTATGAATTACTATGGGTTCTATGACTTCTCCTTCTAAATTAAGTAACGTTTCTATGGAAACGACAGGACTTTTTTTTGGGATACGACAATCTCATTTCCGATCCACTAATCCTTCTTTACTGCATCCCTCACTCTCAAACATTGACGAATTCACACGGAAATTGCGTCGCTATGAAATACTATGTGTTCTAAGACATTTCCTTCTAAATCGAGTAACGTTTCTATGGAAACGACAGGTTTTTCTTTTGGGATACGACAATCTCATTTCCGATCCACTAATCCTTCTTTACTGCATCTCTCACTCCCACACATTGAGGAATTCACACGGAAATTGCGTCGCTATGAAATACGAGTACTATGTGTTCTAAGACATTTCCTTCTAAATCGAGTAACGTTTCTATGGAAACGACAGGATTTTCTTTTGGGATACGAAAATCTCATTTCCGATCCACTAATCCTTCTTTACTGCATCCCTCACTCCCACACATTGACGAATTCACACGGAAATTGCGTCGCTATGAAATACGAGTACTATGTCTTCTAAGACAATTCCTTCTAAATCGAGTAACGTTTCCATGGAAACGACAGGATTTTCTTTTGGGATACGACAATCACATTTCCCATTGACTAATCCTTCTTTACTGCAACCCTCACTCCCAAACATTGACGAATTCACACGGAAATTGCGTCGCTATGAAATACTATGTGTTCTAAGACATTTCCTTCTAAATCGAGTAACGTTTCTATGGAAACGACAGGATTTTCTTTTAGGATACGACAATCTCATTTCCAATCCACTAATCCTTCTTTACTGCATCCCTCACTCCCACACATTGACGAATTCACACGGAAATTCCGTCGCTTAAAATACTGTGTGTTCTAAGACATTTCCTTCTAAATCGAGTAACGTTTCTATGGAAACGACAGGATTTTCTTTTGGGATACGACAATCTCATCTCCGATCCACTAATCCTTCTTTACTGCATCCCTCACTCCCAAACATTGACGAATTCACACGGAAATTGCGTCGCTATGAATTACTATGGGTTCTATGACTTCTCCTTCTACATCGAGTAACGTTTCTATGTAAATGACAGGATTTTCTTTCGGGATACGACAATCTCATTTCCGGTCCACTAATCCTTCTTTACTGCATCCCTCACTCCCACACATTGACGAATTCACACGGAAATTGCATCGCTATGAAATACGAGTACTATGTGATCTAAGACATTTCCTTCTAAATCGAGTAACGTTTCTATGGAAACGACAGGATTTTCCTATGGTATACGACAATCACATTTCCGATCCACTAATCCTTCTTTACTGCATCCCTCACTCCCACACATTGACGAATTCACACGGAAATTCCGTCGCCATGAAATACGAGTACTATGTGGTCTAAGACATTTCCTTCTAAATCGAGTAACGTTTCTATGGAAACGACAGGATTTTCTTTTGGGATACGACAATCACATTTCCGATCCATTAATCCTTCTTTACTGCATCCCTCACTCCATTTGACGAATTCACAAGGAAATTGCGTCGCTATGAAATACTATGTGTTCTAAGACATTTCTTTCTAAATCGAGTAACGTTTCTATGGAAACGACAGGATTTTCTTTTGGGATACGACAATCTCATTTCCGATCCACTAATCCTTCTTTACTGCATCCCTCACTCACACAAATTGACGAATTCACACGGAAATTCCGTCGCTATGAAATACGAGTACTATGTGTTCTAAGACATTTCCTTCTAAATCGAGTAACGTTTCTATGGAAACGACAGGATTTTCCTTTGGTATACGACAATCACATTTCCGATCGACTAATCCTTCTTTACTGCATCCCTCACTCCCACACATTGACGAATTCACACGGAAATTGCGTCGCTATGAAATACGAGTACCATGTGTTCTAAGACTAGTCCTTCTAAATCGAGTAACGTTTCTATGGAAACGACAGGATATTCTTTTGGGATACGACAATCACATTTCCCATCCACTAATCCTTCTTTACTGCAACCCTCACTCCCAAACATTGACGAATTCACACGGAAATTGCGTCGCTATGAATTACTGTGGGTTCTATGACTTCTCCTTCTAAATCAAGTAACGTTTCTATGGAAACGACAGGACCTATTTTTGGGATATGACAATCACATTTCCGATCCACTAATCCTTCTTTACTGCATCCCTCACTCCCAAACATTGACGAATTCACACGGAAATTGCGTCGCTATGAAATACTATGTGCTCTAAGACATTTCCTTCTAAATCGAGTAACGTTTCTATGGAACGACAGGATTTTCTTTTGGGATACGACAATCACATTTCCCATCCACTAATCCTTCTTTACTGCAACCCTCATTCCCAAACATTGACGAATTCACACGGAAATTGCGTCGCTATGAATTACTGTGGGTTCTATGACTTCTCCTTCTAAATCAAGTAACGTTTCTATGGAAACGACAGGACTTATTTTTGGGATACGACAATCCTATTTTCGATCCACTAATCCTTATTTGCTGCATCCCTCGCTCCCAAACATTGACGAATTCACACGGAAATTGCGTCGCTATGAAATACTATGTGTTCTAAGACATTTCCTTCTAATTCGAGTAACGTTTCTATGGAAACGACAGGATTTTCTTTGGGATACGACAATCTCATTTCCGATCCACTAATCCTTCTTTACTGCATCTCTCACTCCCACACATTGACGAATTCACACGGAAATTGCGTCGCTATGAAATACGAGTACTATGTGTTCTAAGACATTTCCTTCTAAATCGAGCAACGTTTCTATGGAAACGTCAGGATTTTCTTTTGGGATACGACAATCACATTTCCGATCCACTAATCCTTCTTTACTGCATCCCTCACTCCCAAACATTGACGAATTCACACGGAAATTGCGTCGCTATGAATTACTATGGGTTCTATGACTCCTCCTTCTAAATCGAGTAACGTTTCTATGGAAACGACAATATTTTCTTTCGGTATACGACAATCTCATTTCCGGTCCACTAATCCTTCTTTATTGCATCCCTCACTCCCACACATTGACGAATTCACACGGAAATTGCATCGCTATGAATTACTATGGGTTCTATGACTTCTCCTTCTAAATTAAGTAACGTTTCTATGGAAACGACAGGACTTTTTTTTGGGATACGACAATCTCATTTCCGATCCACTAATCCTTCTTTACTGCATCCCTCACTCCCACACATTGACGAATTCACACGGAAAATCCGTCGCCATGAAATACGAGTACTACGTGTTCTAAGACATTTCCTTTTAATCGAGTAACGTTTCTATGGAAACGACAGGATTTTCTTTTGGGATACGACAATCACATTTCCGATCCATTAATCCTTCTTTACTGCATCCCTCACTCCATTAGACGAATTCACAAGGAAATTGCGTCGCTATGAAATACTATGTGTTCTAAGACATTTCTTTCTAAATCGAGTAACGTTTCTATGGAAACGACAGGATTTTCTTTTGGGATACGACAATCTCATTTCCGATCCACTAATCCTTCTTTACTGCATCCCTCACTCCCACACATTGACGAATTCACACGGAAATTGCGTCGCTATGAAATACGAGTGCTATGTGCTCTAAGACATTTCCTTCTAAATCGAGTAACGTTTCTATGGAAACGACAGGATTTTCCTTTGGTATACGACAATCACGTTTCCGATCCACTAATCCTTCTTTACTGCATCCCTCACTCCCACACATTGACGAATTCACACGGAAATTGCGTCGCTATGAATTACTATGGGTTCTATGACTTCTCCTTCTAAATTAAGTAACGTTTCTATGGAAACGACAGGACTTTTTTTTGGGATACGACAATCTCATTTCCGATCCACTAATCCTTCTTTACTGCATCCCTCACTCTCAAACATTGACGAATTCACACGGAAATTGCGTCGCTATGAAATACTATGTGTTCTAAGACATTTCCTTCTAAATCGAGTAACGTTTCTATGGAAACGACAGGTTTTTCTTTTGGGATACGACAATCTCATTTCCGATCCACTAATCCTTCTTTACTGCATCTCTCACTCCCACACATTGAGGAATTCGACACGGAAATTGCGTCGCTATGAAATACGAGTACTATGTGTACTAAGACATTTCCTTCTAAATCGAGTAACGTTTCTATGGAAACGACAGGATTTTCTTTTGGGATACGAAAATCTCATTTCCGATCCACTAATCCTTCTTTACTGCATCCCTCACTCCCACACATTGACGAATTCACACGGAAATTGCGTCGCTATGAAATACGAGTACTATGTCTTCTAAGACAATTCCTTCTAAATCGAGTAACGTTTCCATGGAAACGACAGGATTTTCTTTTGGGATACGACAATCACATTTCCCATTGACTAATCCTTCTTTACTGCAACCCTCACTCCCAAACATTGACGAATTCACACGGAAATTGCGTCGCTATGAAATACTATGTGTTCTAAGACATTTCCTTCTAAATCGAGTAACGTTTCTATGGAAACGACAGGATTTTCTTTTAGGATACGACAATCTCATTTCCAATCCACTAATCCTTCTTTACTGCATCCCTCACTCCCACACATTGACGAATTCACACGGAAATTCCGTCGCTTAAAATACTGTGTGTTCTAAGACATTTCCTTCTAAATCGAGTAACGTTTCTATGGAAACGACAGGATTTTCTTTTGGGATACGACAATCTCATCTCCGATCCACTAATCCTTCTTTACTGCATCCCTCACTCCCAAACATTGACGAATTCACACGGAAATTGCGTCGCTATGAATTCCTATGGGTTCTATGACTTCTCCTTCTACATCGAGTAACGTTTCTATGTAAATGACAGGATTTTCTTTCGGGATACGACAATCTCATTTCCGGTCCACTAATCCTTCTTTACTGCATCCCTCACTCCCACACATTGACGAATTCACACGGAAATTGCATCGCTATGAAATACGAGTACTATGTGTTCTAAGACATTTCCTTCTAAATCGAGTAACGTTTCTATGGAAACGACAGGATTTTCCTTTGGTATACGACAATCACATTTCCGATCCACTAATCCTTCTTTACTGCATCCCTCACTCCCACACATTGACATATTCACACGGAAATTCCGTCGCCATGAAATACGAGTACTATGTGTTCTAAGACATTTCCTTCTAAATCGAGTAACGTTTCTATGGAAACGACAGGATTTTCTTTAGGGATACGACAATCACATTTCCGATCCATTAATCCTTCTTTACTGCATCCCTCACTCCATTTGACGAATTCACAAGGAAATTGCGTCGCTATGAAATACTATGTGTTCTAAGACATTTCTTTCTAAATCGAGTAACGTTTCTATGGAAACGACAGGATTTTCTTTTGGGATACGACAATCTCATTTCCGATCCACTAATCCTTCTTTACTGCATCCCTCACTCACACACATTGACGAATTCACACGGAAATTCCGTCGCTATGAAATACGAGTACTATGTGTTCTAAGACATTTCCTTCTAAATCGAGTAACGTTTCTATGGAAACGACAGGATTTTCCTTTGGTATACGACAATCACATTTCCGATCCACTAATCCTTCTTTACTGCATCCCTCACTCCCACACATTGACGAATTCACACGGAAATTGCGTCGCTATGAAATACGAGTACTATGTGTTCTAAGACTAGTCCTTCTAAATCGAGTAACGTTTCTATGGAAACGACAGGATATTCTTTTGGGATACGACAATCACATTTCCCATCCACTAATCCTTCTTTACTGCAACCCTCACTCCCAAACATTGACGAATTCACACGGAAATTGCGTCGCTATGAATTACTGTGGGTTCTATGACTTCTCCTTCTAAATCAAGTAACGTTTCTATGGAAACGACAGGACCTATTTTTGGGATATGACAATCTCATTTCCGATCCACTAATCCTTCTTTACTGCGTCCCTCACTCCCAAACATTGACGAATTCACACGGAAATTGCGTCGCTATGAAATACTATGTGCTCTAAGACATTTCCTTCTAAATCGAGTAACGTTTCTATGGAAACGACAGGATTTTCTTTTGGGATACGACAATCTCATTTCCGATCCACTAATCCTTCTTTACTGCATCCTTCACTCCCACACATTGAGGAATTCACACGGAAATTGCGTCGCTATGAAATACGAGTACTATGTGTTCTAAGACATTTCCTTCTAAATCGAGTAACGTTTCTATGGAAACGACAGGATTTTCTTTTGGGATACGAAAATCTTATTTCCGATCCACTAATCCTTCTTTACTGCATCCCTCACTCGCACACATTGACGAATTCACACGGAAATTGCGTCGCTATGAAATACGAGTACTATGTGTTCTAAGACTAGTCCTTCTAAATCGAGTAACGTTTCTATGGAAACGACAGGATATTCTTTTGGGATACGACAATCACATTTCCCATCCACTAATCCTTCTTTACTGCAACCCTCACTCCCAAACATTGACGATTTCACACGGAAATTGCGTCGCTATGAAATACTGTGTTGTAAGACATTTCCTTCTAAATCGAGTCACGTTTCTACGGAAACGACAGGATTTTCTTTTAGGATACGACAATCTCATTTCCGATCCACTAATCCTTCTTTACTGCATCCCTCACTCCCACACATTGACGAATTCACACTGAAATTCCGTCGCTTAAAATACTATGTGTTCTAAGACATTTCCTTCTAATTCGAGTAACGTTTCTATGGAAACGACTGGATTTTCTTTTGGGATACGACAATCTCATTTCCGATCCACTAATCCTTCTTTACTGCATCCCTCACTCCCAAACATTGACGAATTCACACGAAAATTCCGTCGCTATGAAATACGAGTATTATGTGTTCTAAGACATTTCCTTCTAAATCGAGTAACGTTTCTATGGAAACGACAGGATTTTCCTTTGGTATACGACAATCACGTTTCCGATCCACTAATCCTTCTTTACTGCATCCCTCACTCCCACACATTGACGAATTCACACGGAAATTGCGTCGCTATGAATTACTATGGGTTCTATGACTTCTCCTTCTAAATTAAGTAACGTTTCTATGGAAACGACAGGACTTTTTTTTGGGATACGACAATCTCATTTCCGATCCACTAATCCTTCTTTACTGCATCCCTCACTCTCAAACATTGACGAATTCACACGGAAATTGCGTCGCTATGAAATACTATGTGTTCTAAGACATTTCCTTCTAAATCGAGTAACGTTTCTATGGAAACGACAGGTTTTTCTTTTGGGATACGACAATCTCATTTCCGATCCACTAATCCTTCTTTACTGCATCTCTCACTCCCACACATTGAGGAATTCACACGGAAATTGCGTCGCTATGAAATACGAGTACTATGTGTACTAAGACATTTCCTTCTAAATCGAGTAACGTTTCTATGGAAACGACAGGATTTTCTTTTGGGATACGACAATCTCATTTCCGATCCACTAATCCTTCTTTACTGCATCCCTCACCCCCACACATTGACGAATTCACACGGAAATTGCGTCGCTATGAAATACGAGTACTATGTGTTCTAAGACATTTCCTTCAAAATCGAGTAACGTTTCTATGGAAACGACAGGATTTTCCTTTGGTATACGACAATCACATTTCCGATCCACTAAACCTTCTTTACTGCATCCCTCACACCCACACATTGACGAATTCACACGGAAATTGCGTCGCTATGTAATACGAGTACTATGTGTTCTAAGACATTCCCTTCTAAATCGAGTAACGTTTCTATGGAAACGACAGGATTTGCTTTTGCGATACGACAATCTCATTTCCGATCCACTAATCCTTCCCTACTGCATCCCTCACTCCCACACATTGACGAATTCACACGGAAATTCCGTCGCCATGAAATACGAGTACTATGTGTTCTAAGACATTTCCTTCTAAATCGAGTAACGTTTCTATGGAAACGACAGGATTTTCTTTTGGGATACGACAATCACATTTCCGATCCACTAATCCTTCTTTACTGCATCCCTCACTCCATTTGACGAATTCACAAGGAAATTGCGTCGCTATGAAATACTATGTGTTCTAAGACATTTCTTTCTAAATCGAGTAACGTTTCTATGGAAACGACAGGATTTTCTTTTGGGATACGACAATCACATTTCCGATCCACTAATCCTTCTTTACTGCATCCCTCACTCCATTTGACGAATTCACAAGGAAATTGCGTCGCTATGAAATACTATGTGTTCTAAGACATTTCTTTCTAAATCGAGTAACGTTTCTATGGAAACGACAGGATTTTCTTTTGGGATACGACAATCTCATTTCCGATCCACTAATCCTTCTTTACTGCATCCCTCACTCCCACACATTGACGAATTCACACGGAAATTGCGTCGCTATGAATTACTGTGGGTTCTATGCCTTCTCCTTCTAAATCAAGTAACGTTTCTATGGAAACGACAGGACTTTTTTTTGGGATACGACAATCTCATTTCCGATCCACTAATCCTTCATTACTGCATCCCTCACTCCCAAACATTGACGAATTCACACGGAAATTGCGTCGCTATGAAATACTATGTGTTCTAAGACATTTCCTTCTAAATCGAGTTACGTTTCTATGGAAACGACAGGATTTTCTTTTAGGATACGACAATCTCATTTCGATCCACTAATCCTTCTTTACTGCATCCCTCACTCCCACACATTGACGAATTCACACGGAAATTGCGTCGCTATGAAATACGAGTACTATGTGTTCTAAGACATTTCCTTCTAAATCGAGTAACGTTTCAATGGAAACGACAGGATGTACTTTTGGGATACGACAATCACATTTCCGATCCACTAATCCTTCTTTACTGCATCCCTCACTCCCACACATTGACGAATTCACACGGAAATTGCGTCGCTATGAATTACTGTGGGTTCTATGACTTCTCCTTCTAAATCAAGTAACGTTTCTATGGAAAGGACAGGACTTTTTTTTGGGATACGACAATCTCATTTCCGATCCACTAATCCTTCATTACTGCATCCCTCACTCCCAAACATTGACGAATTCACACGGAAATTGCGTCGCTATGAAATACTATGTGTTCTAAGACATTTCCTTCTAAATCGAGTAACGTTTCTATGGAAACGACAGGATTTTCTTTTGGGATACGACAATCTCATTTCCGATCCACTAATCCTTCTTTACTGCATCCCTCACTCCCACAGATTTACGAATTCACACGGAAATTGCGTCGCTATGAAATACGAGTACTATGTGTTCTAAGACATTTCCTTCTAAATCGAGTAACGTTTCTATGGAATCGACAGGATTTTCTTTTGGGATACGACAATCACATTTCCGATCCACTAATCCTTCTTTACTGCATCCCTCACTCCCAAACATTGTTGAATTCACACTGAAATTGGGTCGCTATAAATTACTATGGGTTCTATGACTTCTCCTTCTACATCGAGACACGTTTCTATGGAAACGACAGGATTTTCTTTTGGGATACGACAATCACATTTCCGATCCACTAATCCTTCTTTACTGCATCCTTCACTCCCACACATTGACGAATTCACACGGAAATTGCGTCGCCATGAATTACTATGGGTTCTATGACTTCTCCTTCTAAATCAAGTAACGTTTCTATGGAAACGACAGTACTTTTTTTTGGGATACGACAATCTCATTTCCGATCCACTAATCCTTCCTTACTGCATCCCTCACTCCCAAACATTGACGAATTCACACGGAAATTGCGTCGCTATGAAATACTATGTGTTCTAAGACATTTCCTTCTAAATCGAGTAACGTTTCTATGGAAACGACTGGATTTTCTTTTGGAATACGACAATCTCATTTCCGATCCACTAATCCTTCTTTACTGCATCCCTCGCTCCCAAACATTGACGAATTCACACGGAAATTCCGTCGCTATGAAATACGAGTACTATGTGTTCTAAGACATTTCCTTCTAAATCGAGTAACGTTTCTATGGAAACGACAGGATTTTCTTTTGGGATACGACAATCACATTTCCGATCCACTAATCCTTCTTTACTGCATCCTTCACTCCCACACATTTACGAATTCACACGGAAATATCGTCGCCATGAATTACTATGGGTTCTATGACTTCTCCTTCTAAATCAAGTAACGTTTCTATGGAAACGACAGGACTTTTTTTTGGGATACGACAATCTCATTTCCGATCCACTAATCCTTCCTTACTGCATCCCTCACTCCCAAACATTGACGAATTCACACGGAAATTGCGTCGCTATGAAATACTATGTGTTCTAAGACATTTCCTTCTAAATCGAGTAACGTTTCTATGGAAACGACTGGATTTTCTTTTGGAATACGACAATCTCATTTCCGATCCACTAATCCTTCTTTACTGCATCCCTCACACCCAAACATTGACGAATTCACACGGAAATTCCGTCGCTATGAAATACGAGTACTATGTGTTCTAAGACATTTCCTTCTAAATCGAGTAACGTTCCTATGGAAACGACAGGATTTTCTTTTGGGATACGACAATCACATTTCCGATCCATTAATCCTTCTTTACTGCTTCCCTCACTCCATTTGACGAATTCACACGGAAATTGCGTCGCTATGAAATACGAGTACTACGTGTTCTAAGACATTTCCTTCTAAATCGAGTAACGTTTCTATGGAAACCACAAGATTTTCTTTTGGGATACGACAATCACATTTCCGATCCACTAATCCTTCTTTACTCCATCCCTCACTCCCACACGTTGACGAATTCACACGGAAATTGCGTCGCTATGAAATACGAGTACTATGTGTTCTAAGACAATTCCTTCTACATCGAGTAACGTTTCTATGGAAACGACAGGATTTTCTTTTGGGATACGACAATCACATTTCCCATCCACTAACCCTACTTTACTGCAACCCTCACTCCCAAACATTGACGAATTCACACGGAAATTGCGTCGCTATGAAATACTATGTGTTCTAAGACATTTCCTTCTAAATCGAGTTACGTTTCTATGGAAACGACAGGATTTTCTTTTAGGATACGACAATTTCATTTCCGATACACTAATCCTTCTTTACTGCATCCCTCACTCCCACACATTGACGAATTCACACGGAAATTGCGTCGCTATAAATACGAGTACTATGTGTTCTAAGACATTTCCTTCTAAATCGAGTAACGTTTCAATGGAAACGACAGGATTTACTTTTGGGTTACGACAATCACATTTCCGATCCACTAATCCTTCTTTACTGCATCCCTCACTCCCACACATTGACGAATTCACACGGAAATTGCGTCGCTATGAATTACTGTGGGTTCTATGACTTCTCCTTCTAAATCAAGTAACGTTTCTATGGAAACGACAGGACTTTTTTTTGGGATACGACAATCTCATTTCCGATCCACTAATCCTTCTTTACTGCATCCCTCACTCCCAAACATTGACGAATTCATACGGAAATTGCGTCGCTATGAAATACTATGTGTTCTAAGACATTTCCTTCTAAATCGAGTAACGTTTCTATGGAAACGACAGGATTTTCTTTTGGGATACGACAATCTCATTTCCGATCCACTAATCCTTCTTTACTGCATCCCTCACTCCCACAGATTGACGAATTCACACGGAAATTGCGTCGCTATGAAATACGAGTACTATGTGTTCTAAGACATTTCCTTCTAAATCGAGTAACGTTTCTATGGAAACGACAGGATTTTCTTTTGGGATACGACAATCACATTTCCGATCCACTAATCCTTCTTTACTGCATCCCTCACTCCCAAACATCGACGAATTCACACGGAAATTGCGTCGCTATAAATTACTATGGGTTCTATGACTTCTCCTTCTAAATCGAGACGCGTTTCAATGGAAACGACAGGATTTTCTTTTGGGATACGACAATCACATTTCCGATCCACTAATCCTTCTTTACTGCATCCCTCACTCCCAATCATTGACGAATTCACACGGAAATTGCGTCGCTATGAAATACTATGTGTTCTAAGACATTTCCTTCTAAATCAAGTAACGTTTCTATGGAAACCACAGGATTTTCTTTTGGGATACGACAATCTCATTTCCGATCCACTAATCCTTCTTTACTGCATCCCTCACTCCCACAGATTGACGAATTCACACGGAAATTGCGTCGCTATGAAATACGAGTACTATGTGTTCTAAGACATTTCCTTCTAAATCGAGTAACGTTTCTATGGAAACGACAGGATTTTCTTTTGGGATACGACAATCACATTTCCGATCCACTAATCCTTCTTTACTGCATCCCTCACTCCCAAACATCGACGAATTCACACGGAAATTGCGTCGCTATAAATTACTATGGGTTCTATGACTTCTCCTTCTAAATCGAGACACGTTTCAATGGAAACGACAGGATTTTCTTTTGGGATACGACAATCACATTTCCGATCCACTAATCCTTCTTTACTGCATCCCTCACTCCCAATCATTGACGAATTCACACGGAAATTGCGTCGCTATGAAATACGAGTACTATGTGTTCTAAGACATTTCCTTCTAAATCGAGTAACGTTTCTATGGAAACGACAGGATTTTCTTTTGGGATACGACAATCACATTTCCGATCCACTAATCCTTCTTTACTGCATCCTTCACTCCCACACATTGACGAATTCACACGGAAATTGCGTCGCTATGAAATACGAGTACTATGTGTTCTAAGACATTTCCTTCTAAATCGAGTAACGTTTCAATGGATACGACAGGATTTACTTTTGGGATACGACAATCACATTTCCGATCCACTAATTCTTCTTTACTGCATCCCTCACTCCACACATTGACGAATTCACACGGAAATTGCGTCGCTATGAATTACTGTGGGTTCTATGACTTCTCCTTCTAAATCAAGTAACGTTTCTATGGGAACGACAGGACTTTTTTTTGGGATACGACAATCTCATTTCCGATCCACTAATCCTTCTTTACTGCATCCCTCACTCCCAAACATTGACGAATTCACACGGAAATTGCGTCGCTATGAAATACTATGTGTTCTAAGACATTTCCTTCTAAATCGAGTAACGTTTCTATGGAAACGACAGGATTTTCTTTTGGGATACGACAATCTCATTTCCGATCCACTAATCCTTCTTTACTGCATCCCTCACTCCCACAGATTAACGAATTCACACGGAAATTGCGTCGCTATGAAATACGAGTACTATGTGATCTAAGACATTTCCTTCTAAATCGAGTAACGTTTCTATGGAAACGACAGGATTTTCTTTTGGGATACGACAATCACATTTCTGATCCACTAATCCTTCTTTACTGCATCCCCCACTCCCAAACATTGACGAATTCACACGGAAATTGCGTCGCTATAAATTACTATGGGTTCTATGACTTCTCCTTCTAAATCGAGTCACGTTTCTATGGAAACCACAGGATTTTCTTTTGGGATACGACAATCACATTTCCGATCCACTAATCCTTCTTTACTGCATCCCTCACTCCCAAACATTGACGATATCACACGGAAATTGCGTCGCTATGATATACTATGTGTTCTAAGACATTTCCTTCTAAATCGAGTAACGTTTCTATGGAAACGACAGGATTTTCTTTTCGGATACGACAATCACATTTCCAATCCACTAATCCTTCTTTACTGCATCCTTCACTCCCACACATTGACGAATTCACACGGAAATTGCGTCGCTATGAAATACGAGTACTATGTGTTGTAAGACATTTCCTTCTAAATCGAGTAACGTTTCTATGGAAACGACAGGATTTCCTTTTGGGATACGACAATCACATTTCCGATCCACTAATCCTTCTTTACCGCATCCTTCACTCCCACACATTTACGAATTCACACGGAAATAGCGTCGCTATGAATTACTATGAGTCCTATGACTTCTCCTTCTAAATCAAGTAACGTTTCTATGGAAACGACAGGACTTTTTTTTGGGATACGATAATCTCATTTCCGATCCACTAATCCTTCCTTACTGCATCCCTCACTCCCAAACATTGACGAATTCACACGGAAATTGCGTCGCTATGAAATACTATGTGTTCTAAGACATTTCCCTCTAAATCCAGTAACGTTTCTATGGAAACAACTGGATTTTCTTTTGGAATACGACAATCTCATTTCCGATCCACTAATCCTTCTTTACTGCATCCCTCACTCCCAAACATTGACGAATTCACACGGAAATTCCGTCGCTATGAAATACGAGTACTATGTGTTCTAAGACATTTCCTTCTAAATCGAGTAACGTTTCTATGGAAACGACAGGATTTTCTTTTGGGATACGACAATCACATTTCCGATCCATTAATCCTTCTTTACTGCTTGCCTCACTCCATTTGACGAATTCACACGGAAATTGCGTCGCTATGAAATACGAGTACTATGTGTTCTAAGACATTTCCTTCTAAATCGAGTAACGTTTCTATGGAAACGACAGGATTTTCTTTTGGGATACGACAATCACATTTCCGATCCACTAATCCTTCTTTACTCCATCCCTCACTCCCAAACATTGACGAATTCACACGGAAATTGCGTCGCTATGAATTACTATGGGTTCTATGACTTCTCCTTCTAAATCGAGTAACGTTTCTACGGAAACGACAGGATTTTCTTTTGGGATACGACAATCTCATTTCCGATCCACTAATCCTTCTTTACTGCATCCCTCACTCCCACACATTGACGAATTCACACGGAAATTGCGAGGCTATGAAATACGAGTAGTATGTGTTCTAAGACATTTCCTTCTAAATCGAGTAACGTTTCTATGGAAACGACAGGATTTTCTTTTGGGATACGACAATCTCATTTCCGATCCACTAATCCTTCTTTACTGCATTCCTCACTCCCACACATGATGAATTCACACGGAAATTGCGTCGCTATGAAATACGAGTGCTATGTGTTCTAAGACATTTCCTTCTAAATCGAGTAACGTTTCTATGGAAACGACAGGATTTTCTTTTGGGATACGACAATCTCATTTCCGATCCACTAATCCTTCTTTACTGCATCCCTCACTCCCACACATTGACGAATTCACACGGAAATTGCGTCGCTATGAAATACGAGTACTATGTGTTCTAAGACATTTCCTTCTAAATTGAGTAACGTTTCTATGGAAACGACAGGTTTTCTTTTGGGATACGACAATCTCATTTCCGATCCACTAATCCTTCATTACTGCATCCCTCACTCCCACACATTGACGAATTCACACGGAAATTGCGTCGCTATGAAATACGAGTACTATGTGTTCTAAGACATTTCCTTCTAAATCGAGTAACGTTTCTATGGAAACGACAGGATTTTCTTGTGGGATACGACAATCACATTTCCGATCCACTAATCCTTCTTTACTGCATCCCTCACTCCCAAACATTGACGAATTCACACGGAAATTGCGTCGCTATGAAATACGAGTACTATGTGTTCTAAGACATTTCCTTCTAAATCGAGTAACGTTTCTATGGAAACGACAGGATTTTCTTTTGGGATACGACAATCACATTTCTGATCCACTAATCCTTCTTTACTGCATCCCCCACTCCCAAACATTGACGAATTCACACGGAAATTGCGTCGCTATAAATTACTATGGGTTCTATGACTTCTCCTTCTAAATCGAGACACGTTTCTATGGAAACCACAGGATTTTCTTTTGGGATACGACAATCACATTTCCGATCCACTAATCCTTCTTTACTGCATCCCTCACTCCCAAACATTGACGAATTCACACGGAAATTGCGTCGCTATGATATACTATGTGTTCTAAGACATTTCCTTCTAAATCGAGTAACGTTTCTATGGAAACGACAGGATTTTCTTTTCGGATACGACAATCACATTTCCAATCCACTAATCCTTCTTTACTGCATCCTTCACTCCCACACATTGACGAATTCACACGGAAATTGCGTCGCTATGAAATACGAGTACTATGTGTTGTAAGACATTTCCTTCTAAATCGAGTAACGTTTCTATGGAAACGACAGGATTTTCTTTTGGGATACGACAATCACATTTCCGATCCACTAATCCTTCTTTACCGCATCCTTCACTCCCACACATTGACGAATTCACACGGAAATAGCGTCTTTATGAATTACTATGTGTTCTATGACTTCTCCTTCTAAATCGAGTAACGTTTCTATGGAAACGACAGGACTTTTTTTTGGGATACGATAATCTCATTTCCGATCCACTAATCCTTCCTTACTGCATCCCTCACTCCCAAACATTGACGAATTCACACGGAAATTGCGTCGCTATGAAATACTATGTGTTTTAAGACATTTCCCTCTAAATCGAGTAACGTTTCTATGGAAACAACTGGATTTTCTTTTGGAATACGACAATCTCATTTCCGATCCACTAATCCTTCTTTACTGCATCCCTCACTCCCAAACATTGACGAATTCACACGGAAATTCCGTCGCTATGAAATACGAGTACTATGTGTTCTAAGACATTTCCTTCTAAATCGAGTAACGTTTCTATGGAAACGACAGGATTTTCTTTTGGGATACGACAATCACATTTCCGATCCATTAATCCTTCTTTACTGCTTCCCTTACTCCATTTGACGAATTCACACGGAAATTGCGTCGCTATGAAACACGAGTACTATGTGTTCTAAGACATTTCCTTCTAAATCGAGTAACGTTTCTATGGAAACGACAGGATTTTCTTTTGGGATACGACAATCACATTTCCGATCCACTAATCCTTCTTTACTCCATCCCTCACTCCCAAACATTGACGAATTCACACGGAAATTGCGTCGCTATGAATTACTATGGGTTCTATGACTTCTCCTTCTAAATCGAGTAACGTTTCTACGGAAACGACAGGATTTTCTTTTGGGATACGACAATCTCATTTCCGATCCACTAATCCTTCTTTACTGCATCCCTCACTCCCACACATTGACGAATTCACACGGAAATTACGTCGCTATGAAATACGAGTAGTATGTGTTCTAAGACATTTCCTTCTAAATCGAGTAACGTTTCGATGGAAACGACAGGATTTTCTTTTGGGATACGACAATCTCATTTCCGATCCACTAATCCTTCTTTACTGCATCCCTCACTCCCACACATGATGAATTCACACGGAAATTGCGTCGCTATGAAATACGAGTGCTATGTGTTCTAAGACATTTCCTTCTAAATCGAGTAACGTTTCTATGGAAACGACAGGATTTTCTTTTGGGATACGACAATCTCATTTCCGATCCACTAATCCTTCTTTACTGCATCCCTCACTCCCACACATTGACGAATTCACACGGAAATTGCGTCGCTATGAAATACGAGTACTATGTGTTCTAAGACATTTCCTTCTAAATTGAGTAACGTTTCTATGGAAACGACAGGTTTTCTTTTGGGATACGACAATCTCATTTCCGATCCACTAATCCTTCGTTACTGCATCCCTCACTCCCACACATTGACGAATTCACACGGAAATTGCGTCGCTATGAAATACGAGTACTATGTGTTCTAAGACATTTCCTTCTAAATCGAGTAACGTTTCTATGGAAACGACAGGATTTTCTTGTGGGATACGACAATCACATTTCCGATCCACTAATCCTTCTTTACTGCATCCCTCACTCCCAAACATTGACGAATTCACACGGAAATTGCGTCGCTATGAAATACGAGTACTATGTGTTCTAAGACATTTCCTTCTAAATCGAGTAACGTTTCTATGGAAACGACAGGATTTTCTTTTGGGATACGACAATCACATTTCTGATCCACTAATCCTTCTTTACTGCATCCCCCACTCCCAAACATTGACGAATTCACACGGAAATTGCGTCGCTATAAATTACTATGGGTTCTATGACTTCTCCTTCTAAATCGAGACACGTTTCTATGGAAACCACAGGATTTTCTTTTGGGATACGACAATCACATTTCCGATCCACTAATCCTTCTTTACTGCAACCCTCACTCCCAAACATTGACGAATTCACACGGAAATTGCGTCGCTATGATATACTATGTGTTCTAAGACATTTCCTTCTAAATCGAGTATTGTTTCTATGGAAACGACAGGATTTTCTTTTCGGATACGACAATCACATTTCCAATCCACTAATCCTTCTTTACTGCATCCTTCACTCCCACACATTGACGAATTCACACGGAAATTGCGTCGCTATGAAATACGAGTACTATGTGTTGTAAGACATTTCCTTCTAAATCGAGTAACGTTTCTATGGAAACGACAGGATTTTCTTTTGGGATACGACAATCACATTTCCGATCCACTAATCCTTCTTTACTGCATCCTTCACTCTCACACATTGACGAATTCACACGGAAATTGCTTCGCTATGAATAACTATGAGTTCTATGACTTCTCCTTCTAAATCAAGTAACGTTTCTATGGAAACGACAGGACTTTTTTTTGGGATGCGATAATCTCATTTCCGATCCACTAATCCTTCCTTACTGCATCCCTCACTCACAAACATTGACGAATTCACACGGAAATTGCGTCGCTATGAAATACTATGTGTTCTAAGACATTTCCTTCTAAATCGAGTAACGTTTCTATGGAAACAACTGGATTTTCTTTTGGAATACGACAATCTCATTTCCGATCCACTAATCCTTCTTTACTGCATCCCTCACTCCCAAACATTGACGAATTCACACGGAAATTCCGTCGCTATGAAATACGAGTACTATGTGTTCTAAGACATTTCCTTCTAAATCGAGTAACGTTTCTATGGAAACGACAGGATTTTCTTTTGGGATACGACAATCACATTTCCGATCCATTAATCCTTCTTTACTGCTTCCCTCACTCCATTTGACGAATTCACACGGAAATTGCGTCGCTATGAAATACGAGTACTATGTGTTCTAAGACATTTCCTTCTAAATCGAGTAACGTTTCTATGGAAACGACAGGATTTTCTTTTGGGATACGACAATCACATTTCCGATCCACTAATCCTTCTTTACTCCATCCCTCACTCCCAAACATTGACGAATTCACACGAAAATTGCGTCGCTATGAATTACTATGGGTTCTATGACTTCTCCTTCTAAATCGAGTAACGTTTCTACGGAAACGACAGGATTTTCTTTTGGGATACGACAATCTCATTTCCGATCCACTAGTCCTTCTTTACTGCATCCCTCACTCCCACACATTGACGAATTCACACGGAAATTGCGTCGCTATGAAATACGAGTACTATGTGTTCTAAGACATTTCCTTCTAAATCGAGTAACGTTTCTATGGAAACGACAAGATTTTCTTTTGGGATACGACAATCTCATTTCCGATCCACTAATCCTTCTTTACTGCATCCCTCACTCCCACACATGACGAATTCACACGGAAATTGCGTCGCTATGAAATACGAGTACTATGTGTTCTAAGACATTTCCTTCTAAATCGAGTAACGTTTCTATGGAAACGACAGGATTTTCTTTTGGGATACGACAATCTCATTTCCGATCCACTAATCCTTCTTTACTGCATCCCTCACTCCCACACATTGACGAATTCACACGGAAATTGCGTCGCTATGAAATACGAGTACTATGTGTTCTAAGACATTTCCTTCTAAATTGAGTAACGTTTCTATGGAAACGACAGGATTTTCTTTTGTGACACGACAATCTCATTTCCGATCCACTAATCCTTCTTTACTGCATCCCTCACTCCCACACATTGACGAATTCACACGGAAATTGCGTCGCTATGAAATACGAGTACTATGTGTTCTGAGACATTTCCTTCTAAATCGAGTAACGTTTCTATGGAAACGACAGGATTTTCTTGTGGGATACGACAATCACATTTCCGATCCACTAATCCTTCTTTACTGCATCCCTCACTCCCAAACATTGACGAATTCGCACGGAAATTCCGTCGCTATGAAATACGAGTACTATGTGTTCTAAGACATTTCCTTCTAAATCGAGTAACGTTTCTATGGAAACGACAGGATTTTCTTTTGGGATACGACAATCACATTTCCGATCCACTAATCCTTCTTTACTCCATCCCTCACTCCCAAACATTGACGAATTCACACGAAAATTGCGTCGCTATGAATTACTATGGGTTCTATGACTTCTCCTTCTAAATCGAGTAACGATTCTACGGAAACGACAGGATTTTCTTTTGGGATACGACAATCTCATTTCCGATCCACTAGTCCTTCTTTACTGCATCCCTCACTCCCACACATTGACGAATTCACACGGAAATTGCGTCGCTATGAATTACTATGTGTTCTATGACTTCTCCTTCTAAATCGAGTAACGTTTCTACGGAAACGACAGGATTTTCTTTTGGGATACGACAATCTCATTTCCGATCCACTAGTCCTTCTTTACTGCATCCCTCACTCCCACACATTGACGAATTCACACGGAAATTGCGTCGCTATGAAATACGAGTACTATGTGTTCTAAGACATTTCCTTCTAAATCGAGTAACGTTTCTATGGAAACGACAAGATTTTCTTTTGGGATACGACAATCTCATTTCCGATCCACTAATCCTTCTTTACTGCATCCCTCACTCCCACACATGACGAATTCACACGGAAATTGCGTCGCTATGAAATACGAGTACTATGTGTTCTAAGACATTTCCTTCTAAATCCAGTAACGTTTCTATGGAAACGACAGGATTTTCTTTTGGGATACGACAATCTCATTTCCGATCCACTAATCCTTCTTTACTGCATCCCTCACTCCCACACATTGACGAATTCACACGGAAATTGCGTCGCTATTAAATACGAGTACTATGTGTTCTAAGACATTTCCTTCTAAATTGAGTAACGTTTCTATGGAAACGACAGGATTTTCTTTTGGGATACGACAATCTCATTTCCGATCCACTAATCCTTTGTACTGCATCCCTCACTCCCACACATTGACGAATTCACACGGAAATTGCGTCGCTATGAAATACGAGTACTATGTGTTCTGAGACATTTCCTTCTAAATCGAGTAACGTTTCTATGGAAACGACAGGATTTTCTTGTGGGATACGACAATCACATTTCCGATCCACTAATGCTTCTTTACTGCATCCCTCACTCCCAAACATTGACGAATTCGCACGGAAATTCCGTCGCTATGAAATACGAGTACTATGTGTTCTAAGACATTTCCTTCTAAATCGAGTAACGTTTCTATGGAAACGACAGGATTTTCTTTTGGGATACGACAATCACATTTCCGATCCACTAATCCTTCTTTACTGCATCCCTCACTCCCACACATTGACGAATTCACACGGAAATTCCGTCGCTATGAAATACGAGTACTATGTGTTCTAAGACATTTCCTTCTAAATCGAGTAACGTTTCTATGGAAGCGACAGGATTTTCTTTGGGATACGACAATCACATTTCCGATCCACTAATCCTTCTTTACTGCATCCCTCACTCCCACACATTGACGAATTCACTCGGAAATTGCGTCGCCACGAAATACGAGTACTATGCGTTCTAAGACATTTCCTTCTAAATCGAGTAACGTTTCTATGGAAACGACAGGATTTTCTTTTGGGATACGACAATCACATTTCCGATCCACTAATCCTTCTTTACTGCATCCCTCACTCCCAAACATTGACGAATTCACACGGAAATTCCGTCGCTATGAAATTCGAGTACTATGTGTTAGAAGACATTTCCTTCTAAATCGAGTAACGTTTCTATGGAAACGACAGGATTTTCTTTTGGGATACGACAATCACATTTCCGATCCACTAACCCTTCTTTACTGCATCCCTCACTCCCACACATTGACGAATTCACACGGAAATTGCGTCGCTATGAAATACGAGTACTATGTGTTCTAAGACATTTCGTTCTAAATCGAGTAACGTTTCTATGGAAACGACAGGATTTTCTTTTGGGATACGACAATCACATTTCCGATCCACTAATCCTTCTTTACTGCATCCCTCACTCCCACACATTCACGAATTCACACGGAAATTGCGTCGCTATGAATTACTATGGATTCTATGACTTCTCCTTCTAAATCAAGTAACGTTTCTATGGAAACGACAGGACTTTTTTTTGGGATACGACATTCTCATTTCCGATCCACTAATCCTCCTTTACTGCATCCCCCACTCCCAAACATTGACGAATTCACACGGAAATTGCATCGCTATGAAATACTATGTGTTCTAAGACATTTCTTTCTAAATCGAGTAACGTTTTTTTTAAACGACAGGATTTTCTTTTGGGATACGACAATCTCATTTCCGATCCACTGATCCTTCTTTAGTGCATCCCTCACTCCCACACATTGACGAATTCACACGGAAATTGCGTCGCTATGAAATACGAGTTCTATGTGTTCTAAGACATTTCCTTGAAAATCGAGTAACGTTTCTATGGAAACGACAGGATTTTCTTTTGGGATACGACAATCACATTTCCGATCCACTAATCCTTCTTTACTGCATCCCTCACTCCCACACATTGACGAATTCACACGGAAATTGCGTCGCTATGAATCACTATGGGTTCTATGACTTCTCCTTCTAAATCAAGTAACGTTTCTATGGAAACGACAGGACTTTTTTTTGGGATACGACAATCCCATTTCCGATCCACTAATCCTTCTTTACTGCATCCCTCACTCCCAAACATTGACGAATTCACACGGAAATTGCGTCGCTATGAAATACTATGTGTTCTAAGACATTTCCTTCTAAATCGAGTAACGTTTCTATGGAAACGACAGGATTTTCTTTTGTGATACGACAATCTCATTTCCGATCCACTAATCCTTCTTTACTGCATCCCTCACTCATACACATTGACGTATTCACACGGAAACTGCGTCGCTATGAAATACGAGTACTATGTGTTCTAAGACATTTCCTTCTAAATCGAGTAACGTTTCTATGGAAACGACAGGATTTTCTTTTGGGATACGACAATCACATTTCCGATCCATTAATCCTTCTTTACTGCTTCCCTCACTCCATTTGACGAATTCACACGGAAATTGCGTAGCTATGAAATACGAGTACTATGTGTTCTAAGACATTTCCTTCTAAATCGAGTAACGTTTCTATGGAAACGACAGGATTTTCTTGTGGGATACGACAATCACATTTCCGATCCACTAATCCTTCTTTACTGCATCCCTCACTCCCAAACATTGACGAATTCACACGGAAATTGCGTCGCTATGAAATACGAGTACTATGTGTTCTAAGACATTTCCTTCTAAATCGAGTAACGTTTCTATGGAAACGACAGGATTTTCTTTTGGGATACGACAATCACATTTCTGATCCACTAATCCTTCTTTACTGCATCCCCCACTCCCAAACATTGAAGAATTCACACGGAAATTGCGTCGCTATAAATTACTATGGGTTCTATGACTTCTCCTTCTAAATCGAGACACGTTTCTATGGAAACCACAGGATTTTCTTTTGGGATACGACAATCACATTTCCGATCCACTAATCCTTCTTTACTGCAACCCTCACTCCCAAACATTGACGAATTCACACGGAAATTGCGTCGCTATGATATACTATGTGTTCTAAGACATTTCCTTCTATATCGAGTATTGTTTCTATGGAAACGACAGGATTTTCTTTTCGGATACGACAATCACATTTCCAATCCACTAATCCTTCTTTACTGCATCCTTCACTCCCACACATTGACGAATTCACACGGAAATTGCGTCGCTATGAAATACGAGTACTATGTGTTGTAAGACATTTCCTTCTAAATCGAGTAACGTTTCTATGGAAACGACAGGATTTTCTTTTGGGATACGACAATCACATTTCCGATCCACTAATCCTTCTTTACTGCATCCTTCACTCTCACACATTGACGAATTCACACGGAAATTGCTTCGCTATGAATTACTATGAGTTCTATGACTTCTCCTTCTAAATCAAGTAACGTTTCTATGGAAACGACAGGACTTTTTTTTGGGATGCGATAATCTCATTTCCGATCCACTAATCCTTCCTTACTGCATCCCTCACTCACAAACATTGACGAATTCACACGGAAATTGCGTCGCTATGAAATACTATGTGTTCTAAGACATTTCCTTCTAAATCGAGTAACGTTTCTATGGAAACAACTGGATTTTCTTTTGGAATACGACAATCTCATTTCCGATCCACTAATCCTTCTTTACTGCATCCCTCACTCCCAAACATTGACGAATTCACACGGAAATTCCGTCGCTATGAAATACGAGTACTATGTGTTCTAAGACATTTCCTTCTAAATCGAGTAACGTTTCTATGGAAACGACAGGATTTTCTTTTGGGATACGACAATCACATTTCCGATCCATTAATCCTTCTTTACTGCTTCCCTCACTCCATTTGACGAATTCACACGGAAATTGCGTCGCTATGAAATACGAGTACTATGTGTTCTAAGACATTTCCTTCTAAATCGAGTAACGTTTCTATGGAAACGACAGGATTTTCTTTTGGGATACGACAATCACATTTCCGATCCACTAATCCTTCTTTACTCCATCCCTCACTCCCAAACATTGACGAATTCACACGAAAATTGCGTCGCTATGAATTACTATGGGTTCTATGACTTCTCCTTCTAAATCGAGTAACGTTTCTACGGAAACGACAGGATTTTCTTTTGGGATACGACAATCTCATTTCCGATCCACTAGTCCTTCTTTACTGCATCCCTCACTCCCACACATTGACGAATTCACACGGAAATTGCGTCGCTATGAAATACGAGTACTATGTGTTCTAAGACATTTCCTTCTAAATCGAGTAACGTTTCTATGGAAACGACAAGATTTTCTTTTGGGATACGACAATCTCATTTCCGATCCACTAATCCTTCTTTATTGCATCCCTCACTCCCACACATGACGAATTCACACGGAAATTGCGTCGCTATGAAATACGAGTACTATGTGTTCTAAGACATTTCCTTCTAAATCGAGTAACGTTTCTATGGAAACGACAGGATTTTCTTTTGGGATACGACAATCTCATTTCCGATCCACTAATCCTTCTTTACTGCATCCCTCACTCCCACACATTGACGAATTCACACGGAAATTGCGTCGCTATGAAATACGAGTACTATGTGTTCTAAGACATTTCCTTCTAAATTGAGTAACGTTTCTATGGAAACGACAGGATTTTCTTTTGGGATACGACAATCTCATTTCCGATCCACTAATCCTTCTTTACTGCATCCCTCACTCCCACACATTGACGAATTCACACGGAAATTGCGTCGCTATGAAATACGAGTACTATGTGTTCTGAGACATTTCCTTCTAAATCGAGTAACGTTTCTATGGAAACGACAGGATTTTCTTGTGGGATACGACAATCACATTTCCGATCCACTAATCCTTCTTTACTGCATCCCTCACTCCCAAACATTGACGAATTCGCACGGAAATTCCGTCGCTATGAAATACGAGTACTATGTGTTCTAAGACATTTCCTTCTAAATCGAGTAACGTTTCTATGGAAACGACAGGATTTTCTTTTGGGATACGACAATCACATTTCCGATCCACTAATCCTTCTTTACTGCATCCCTCACTCCCACACATTGACGAATTCACACGGAAATTCCGTCGCTATGAAATACGAGTACTATGTGTTCTAAGACATTTCCTTCTAAATCGAGTAACGTTTCTATGGAAGCGACAGGATTTTCTTTGGGATACGACAATCACATTTCCGATCCACTAATCCTTCTTTACTGCATCCCTCACTCCCACACATTGACGAATTCACTCGGAAATTGCGTCGCCATGAAATACGAGTACTATGCGTTCTAAGACATTTCCTTCTAAATCGAGTAACGTTTCTATGGAAACGACAGGATTTTCTTTTGGGATACGACAATCACATTTCCGATCCACTAATCCTTCTTTACTGCATCCCTCACTCCCAAACATTGACGAATTCACACGGAAATTCCGTCGCTATGAAATTCGAGTACTATGTGTTAGAAGACATTTCCTTCTAAATCGAGTAACGTTTCTATGGAAACGACAGGATTTTCTTTTGGGATACGACAATCACATTTCCGATCCACTAACCCTTCTTTACTGCATCCCTCACTCCCACACATTGACGAATTCACACGGAAATTGCGTCGCTATGAAATACGAGTACTATGTGTTCTAAGACATTTCGTTCTAAATCGAGTAACGTTTCTATGGAAACGACAGGATTTTCTTTTGGGATACGACAATCACATTTCCGATCCACTAATCCTTCTTTACTGCATCCCTCACTCCCACACATTCACGAATTCACACGGAAATTGCGTCGCTATGAATTACTATGGATTCTATGACTTCTCCTTCTAAATCAAGTAACGTTTCTATGGAAACGACAGGACTTTTTTTTTGGGATACGACATTCTCATTTCCGATCCACTAATCCTCCTTTACTGCATCCCCCACTCCCAAACATTGACGAATTCACACGGAAATTGCATCGCTATGAAATACTATGTGTTCTAAGACATTTCTTTCTAAATCGAGTAACGTTTCTTTGGAAACGACAGGATTTTCTTTTGGGATACGACAATCTCATTTCCGATCCACCGATCCTTCTTTAGTGCATCCCTCACTCCCACACATTGACGAATTCACACGGAAATTGCGTCGCTATGAAATACGAGTTCTATGTGTTCTAAGACATTTCCTTGAAAATCGAGTAACGTTTCTATGGAAACGACAGGATTTTCTTTTGGGATACGACAATCACATTTCCGATCCACTAATCCTTCTTTACTGCATCCCTCACTCCCACACATTGACGAATTCACACGGAAATTGCGTCGCTATGAATCACTATGGGTTCTATGACTTCTCCTTCTAAATCAAGTAACGTTTCTATGGAAACGACAGGACTTTTTTTTGGGATACGACAATCCCATTTCCGATCCACTAATCCTTCTTTACTGCATCCCTCACTCCCAAACATTGACGAATTCACACGGAAATTGCGTCGCTATGAAATACTATGTGTTCTAAGACATTTCCTTCTAAATCGAGTAACGTTTCTATGGAAACGACAGGATTTTCTTTTGTGATACGACAATCTCATTTCCGATCCACTAATCCTTCTTTACTGCATCCCTCACTCATACACATTGACGTATTCACACGGAAACTGCGTCGCTATGAAATACGAGTACTATGTGTTCTAAGACATTTCCTTCTAAATCGAGTAACGTTTCTATGGAAACGACAGGATTTTCTTTTGGGATACGACAATCACATTTCCGATCCATTAATCCTTCTTTACTGCTTCCCTCACTCCATTTGACGAATTCACACGGAAATTGCGTCGCTATGAAATACGAGTACTATGTGTTCTAAGACATTTCCTTCTAAATCGAGTAACGTTTCTATGGAAACGACAGGATTTTCTTTTGGGATACGACAATCACATTTCCGATCCACTAATCCTTCTTTACTCCATCCCTCACTCCCAAACATTGACGAAATCACACGGAAATTGCGTCGCTATGAATTACTATGGGTTCTATGACTTTTCCTCCTAAATCGAGTAACGTTTCTATGGAAACGACAGGATTTTCTTTTGGGATACGACAATCTCATTTCCGATCCACTAATCCTTCTTTACTGCATCCTTCACTCCCACACATTGACGAATTCACACGGAAATTGCGTCGCTATGAAATACGAGTACTATGTGTTCTAAGACATTTCCTTCTAAATCGAGTAACGTTACTATGGAAACGACAGGATTTTCTTTTGGGATACGACAATCTCATTTCCGATCCACTAATCCTTCTTTACTGCATCCCTCACTCCCACACATTGACGAATTCACACGGAAATTGCGTCGATATGAAATACGAGTACTATGTGTTCTAAGACATTTCCTTCTAAATTGAGTAACGTTTCTATGGAAGCGACAGGATTTTCTTTTGGGATACGACAATCTCATTTCCGATCCACTAATCCTTCTTTACTGCATCCCTCACTCCCACACATTGACGAATTCACACGGAAATTGCGTCGCTATGAAATACGAGTACTATGTGTTCTAAGACAGTTCCTTCTAAATCGAGTAACGTTTCTATGGAAACGACAGGATTTTCTTGTGGGATACGACAATCACATTTCCGATCCACTAATCCTTCTTTACTGCATCCCTCACTCCCACACATTGACGAATTCACACGGAAATTGCGTCGCTATGAAATACGAGTACTATGTGTTCTAAGACATTTCCTTCTAAATCGAGTAACGTTACTATGGAAACGACAGGATTTTCTTTTGGGATACGACAATCTCATTTCCGATCCACTAATCCTTCTTTACTGCATCCCTCACTCCCACACATTGACGAATTCACACGGAAATTGCTTCGATATGAAATACGAGTACTATGTGTTCTAAGACATTTCCTTCTAAATCGAGTAACGTTTCTATGGAAACGACAGGATTTTCTTGTGGGATACGACAATCACATTTCCGATCCACTAATCCTTCTTTACTGCATCCTTCACTCCCAAACATTGACGAATTCACACGGAAATTGCGTCGCTATAAATTACTATGGGTTCTATGACTTCTCCTTCTAAATCGAGACACGTTTCTATGGAAACGACAGGATTTTCTTTTGGGATACGACAATCACATTTCCGATCCACTAATCCTTCTTTACTGCATCCCTCACTCCCAAACATTGAAGAATTCACACGGAAATTGCGTCGCTATGAAATACTATGTGTTCTAAGACATTTCCTTCTAAATCGAGTAACGTTTCTATGGAAACGACAGGATTTTCTTTTCGGATACGACAATCACATTTCCAATCCACTAATCCTTCTTTACTGCATCCTTCACTCCCACACATTGACGAATTCACACGGAAATTGCGTCGCTATGAAATACGAGTACTATGTGTTGTAAGACATTTCCATCTAAATCGAGTAACGTTTCTATGGAAACGACAGGATTTTCCTTTGGGATACGACAATCACATTTCCGATCCACTAATCCTTCTTTACTGCATCCTTCACTCCCACACATTGACGAATTCACACGGAAATTGCGTCGCTATGAATTACTATGAGTTCTATGACTTCTCCTTCTAAATCAAGTAACGTTTCTATGGAAACGACAGGACTTTTTTTTGGGATACGATAATCTCATTTCCGATCCACTAATCCTTCCTTACTGCATCCCTCACTCCCAAACATTGACGAATTCACACGGAAATTGCGTCGCTATGAAATACTATGTGTTCTAAGACATTTCCTTCTAAATCGAGTAACGTTTCTATGGAAACAAATGGATTTTCTTTTGGAATACGACAATCTCATTTCCGATCCACTAATCCTTCTTTACTGCATCCCTCACTCCCACACATTGACGAATTCACACGGAAATTCCGTCGCTATGAAATACGAGTGTTATGTGTTCTAAGACATTTTCTTCTAAATCGAGTAACGTTACTATGGAAACGACAGGATTTTCTTTTGGGATACGACAATCTCATTTCCGATCCACTAATCCTTCTTTACTGCATCCTTCACTCCATTTGACGAATTCACACGGAAATTGCGTCGCTATGGAATACGAGTACTATGTGTTCCAAGACATTTCCTTCTAAATCGAGTAACGTTTCTATGGAAACGACAGGATTTTCTTTTGGGATACGACAATCACATTTCCGATCCACTAATCCTTCTTTACTCCATCCCTCACTCCCAAACATTGACGAAATCACACGGAAATTGCGTCGCTATGAATTACTATGGGTTCTATGACTTTTCCTTCTAAATCGAGTAACGTTTCTATGGAAACGACAGGATTTTCTTTTGGGATACGACAATCTCATTTCCGATCCACTAATCCTTCTTTACTGCATCCTTCACTCCCACACATTGACGAATTCACACGGAAATTGCGTCGCTATGAAATACGAGTACTATGTGTTCTAAGACATTTTCTTCTAAATCGAGTAACGTTACTATGGAAACGACAGGATTTTCTTTTGGGATACGACAATCTCATTTCCGATCCACTAATCCTTCTTTACTGCATCCCTCACTCCCACACATTGACGAATTCACACGGAAATTCCGTCGCTATGAAATACGAGTGTTATGTGTTCTAAGACATTTCCTTCTAAATCGAGTAACGTTTCTATGGAGACGACAGGATTTTCTTTTGGGATACGACAATCTCATTTCCGATCCACTAATCCTTCTTTACTGCATCCTTCACTCCCACACATTGACGAATTCACACGGAAATTGCGTCGCTATGAAGTACGAGTACTATGTGTTCTAAGACATTTCCTTCTAAATTGAGTAACGTTTCTATGGAAACGACAGGATTTTCTTGTGGGATACGACAATCACATTTCCGATCCACTAATCCTTCTTTACTGCATCCCTCACTCCCAAACATTGACGAATTCACACGGAAATTCCGTCGCTATGAAATACGAGTGTTATGTGTTCTAAGACATTTTCTTCTAAATCGAGTAACGTTACTATGGAAACGACAGGATTTTCTTTTGGGATACGACAATCTCATTTCCGATCCACTAATCCTTCTTTACTGCATCCTTCACTCCCACACATTGACGAATTCACACGGAAATTGCGTCGCTATGAAATACGAGTACTATGTGTTCTAAGACATTTTCTTCTAAATCGAGTAACGTTACTATGGAAACGACAGGATTTTCTTTTGGGATACGACAATCTCATTTCCGATCCACTAATCCTTCTTTACTGCATCCCTCACTCCCACACATTGACGAATTCACACGGAAATTCCGTCGCTATGAAATACGAGTGTTATGTGTTCTAAGACATTTCCTTCTAAATTGAGTAACGTTTCTATGGAAACGACAGGATTTTCTTGTGGGATACGACAATCACATTTCCGATCCACTAATCCTTCTTTACTGCATCCCTCACTCCCAAACATTGACGAATTCACACGGAAATTCCGTCGCTATGAAATACGAGTACTATGTGTTCTAAGACATTTCCTTCTAAATCGAGTAACGTTTCTATGGAAACGACAGGATTTTCTTTTGGGATACGACAATCACATTTCCGATCCACTAATCCTTCTTTAGTGCATCCCTCACTCCCACACATTGACGAATTCACACGGAAATTCCGTCGCTATGAAATACGAGTGTTATGTGTTCTAAGACATTTCCTTCTAAATCGAGTAACGTTTCTATGGAGACGACAGGATTTTCTTTTGGGATACGACAATCTCATTTCCGATCCACTAATCCTTCTTTACTGCATCCTTCACTCCCACACATTGACGAATTCACACGGAAATTGCGTCGCTATGAAGTACGAGTACTATGTGTTCTAAGACATTTCCTTCTAAATCGAGTAACGTTTCTATGGAAACGACAGGATTTTCTTTTGGGATACGACAATCACATTTCCGATCCACTAATCCTTCTTTAGTGCATCCCTCACTCCCACACATTGACGAATTCACACGGAAATTCCGTCGCTATGAAATACGAGTGTTATGTGTTCTAAGACATTTTCTTCTAAATCGAGTAACGTTACTATGGAAACGACAGGATTTTCTTTTGGGATACGACAATCTCATTTCCGATCCACTAATCCTTCTTTACTGCATCCTTCACTCCCACACATTGACGAATTCACACGGAAATTGCGTCGCTATGAAATACGAGTACTATGTGTTCTAAGACATTTTCTTCTAAATCGAGTAACGTTACTATGGAAACGACAGGATTTTCTTTTGGGATACGACAATCTCATTTCCGATCCACTAATCCTTCTTTACTGCATCCCTCACTCCCACACATTGACGAATTCACACGGAAATTCCGTCGCTATGAAATACGAGTGTTATGTGTTCTAAGACATTTCCTTCTAAATTGAGTAACGTTTCTATGGAAACGACAGGATTTTCTTGTGGGATACGACAATCACATTTCCGATCCACTAATCCTTCTTTACTGCATCCCTCACTCCCAAACATTGACGAATTCACACGGAAATTCCGTCGCTATGAAATACGAATACTATGTGTTCTAAGACATTTCCTTCTAAATCGAGTAACGTTTCTATGGAAACGACAGGATTTTCTTTTGAGATACGACAATCACATTTCCGATCCACTAATCCTTCTTTAGTGCATCCCTCACTCCCACACATTGACGAATTCACACGGAAATTCCGTCGCTATGAAATACGAGTGTTATGTGTTCTAAGACATTTCCTTCTAAATCGAGTAACGTTTCTATGGAGACGACAGGATTTTCTTTTGGGATACGACAATCTCATTTCCGATCCACTACTCCTTCTTTACTGCATCCCTCACTCCCACACATTGACGAATTCACACGGAAATTGCGTCGCTATGAAATACGAGTACTATGTGTTCTAAGACATTTCCTTCTAAATCGAGTAACGTTTCTATGGAAACGACAGGATTTTCTTTTGGGATACGACAATCTCATTTCCGATCCACTAATCCTTCTTTACTGCATCCCTCACTCCCACACATTGACGAATTCACACGGAAATTGCGTCGCCATGAAATACGAGTACTATGTGTTCTAAGACATTTCCTTCTAAATCGAGTAACGTTTCTATGGAAACGACAGGATTTTCTTTTGGGATACGACAATCACATTTCCGATCCACTAATCCTTCTTTACTGCATCCCTCACTCCCAAACATTGACGAATTCACACGGAAATTCCGTCGCTATGAAATTCGAGTACTATGTGTTAGAAGACATTTCCTTCTAAATCGAGTAACGTTTCTATGGAAACGACAGGATTTTCTTTTGGGATACGACAATCACATTTCCGATCCACTAACCCTTCTTTACTGCATCCCTCACTCCCATACATTGACGAATTCACACGGAAATTGCGTCGCTATGAAATACGAGTACTATGTGTTCTAAGACATTTCGTTCTAAATCGAGTAACGTTTCTATGGAAACGACAGGATT
Source organism: Schistocerca serialis cubense (assembly GCF_023864345.2). Classification (NCBI taxonomy): domain Eukaryota; kingdom Metazoa; phylum Arthropoda; class Insecta; order Orthoptera; family Acrididae; genus Schistocerca; species Schistocerca serialis. The sequence continues at coordinate 2,856,087 of NC_064644.1, forward strand.
TTCTTTTGGGAAACGACAATCACATTTCCGATCCACTAATCCTTCTTTACTGCATCCCTCACTCCCACACATTCACGAATTCACACGGAAATTGCGTCGCTATGAATTACTATGGATTCTATGACTTCTCCTTCTAAATCAAGTAACGTTTCTATGGAAACGACAGGACTTTTTTTTGGGATACGACAATCTCATTTCCGATCCACTAATCCTTCTTTACTGCATCCCTCACTCCCAAACATTGGCGAATTCACACGGAAATTGCGTCGCTATGAAATACTATGTGTTCTAAGACATTTCCTTCTAGATCGAGTAACGTTTCTATGGAAACGACAGGATTTTCTTTTCGGATACGACAATCACATTTCCAATCCACTAATCCTTCTTTACTGCATCCTTCACCCTCACACATTGACGAATTCACACGGAAATTGCGTCGCTATGAAATACGAGTACTATGTGTTGTAAGACATTTCCTTCTAAATCGAGAAACGTTTCTATGGAAACGACAGGATTTTTTTTTGGGATACGACAATCACATTTCCGATCCACTAATCCTTCTTTACTGCATCCTTCACTCACACACATAGACGAATTCACACGGACATTGCGTCGCTATGAATTACTATGAGTTCTATGACTTCTCCTTCTAAATCAAGTAACGTTTCTATGGAAACGACAGGACTTTTTTTTGGGATACGATAATCTCATTTCCGATCCACTAATCCTTCCTTACTGCATCCTCACTCCCAAACATTGACGAACTCACACGGAAATTGCGTCGCTATGAAATACTATGTGTTCTAAGACATTTCCTTCTAAATCGAGTAACGTTTCTATGGAAACAACTGGATTTTCTTTTGGAATACGACAATCTCATTTCCGATCTACTAATTCTTCTTTACTGCATCCCTCACTCCCAAACATTGACGAATTCACACGGAAATTCCGTCGCTATGAAATACGAGTACTATGTGTTCTAAGACATTTCCTTCTAAATCGAGTAACGTTTCTATGGAAACGACAGGATTTTCTTTTGCGATACGACAATCACATTTCCGATCCACTAATCCTTCTTTACTGCTTCCCTCACTCCATTTGACGAATTCACACGGAAATTGCGTCGCTATGAAATACGAGTACTATGTGTTCTAAGACATTTCCTTCTAAATCGAGTAACGTTTCTATGGAAACGACAGGATTTTCTTTTGGGATACGACAATCACATTTCCGATCCACTAATCCTTCTTTACTCCATCCCTCACTCCCAAACATTGACGAATTCACACGGAAATTGCGTCGCTATGAATTACTATGGGTTCTATGACTTCTCCTTCTAAATCGAGTAACGTTTCTATGGAAACGACAGGATTTTCTTTTGGGATACGACAATCTCATTTCCGATCCACTAATCCTTCTTTACTGCATCCCTCACTCCCACACATTGACGAATTCACACGGAAATTGCGTCGCTATGAAATACGAGTACTACGTGTTCTAAGACATTTCCTTCTAAATCGAGTAACGTTTCTATGGAAACGACAGGATTTTCTTTTGGGATACGACAATCTCATTTCCGATCCACTAATCCTTCTTTACTGCATCCCTCACTCCCACACATTGACGAATTCACACGGAGATTGCGTCGCTATGAAATACGAGTACTATGTGTTCTAAGACATTTCCTTCTAAATCGAGTAACGTTTCTATGGAAACGACAGGATTTTCTTTTGGGATACGACAATCTCATTTCCGATCCACTAATCCTTCTTTACTGCATCCCTCACTCCCACACATTGACGAATTCACACGGAAATTGCGTCGCTATGAAATACGAGTACTATGTGTTCTAAGACATTTCCTTCTAAATTGAGTAACGTTTCTATGGAAACGACAGGATTTTCTTTTGGGATACGACAATCTCATTTCCGATCCACTAATCCTTCTTTACTGCATCCCTCACTCCCACACATTGACGAATTCACACGGAAATTGCGTCGCTATGAATTACTATGAGTTATATGACTTCTCCTTCTAAATCAAGTAACGTTTCTATGGAAACGACAGGACTTTTTTTTGGGATACGATAATCTCATTTCCGATCCACTAATCCTTCCTTACTGCATCCCTCACTCCCAAACATTGACGAACTCACACGGAAATTGCGTCGCTATGAAATACTATGTGTTCTAAGACATTTCCTTCTAAATGGAGTAACGTTTCTATGGAAACAACTGGATTTTCTTTTGGAATACGACAATCTCATTTCCGATCTACTAATCCTTCTTTACTGCATCCCTCACTCCCAAACATTGACGAATTCACACGGAAATTCCGTCGCTATGAAATACGAGTACTATGTGTTCTAAGACATTTCCTTCTAAATCGAGTAACGTTTCTATGGAAACGACAGGATTTTCTTTTGGGATACGACAATCACATTTCCGATCCACTAATCCTTCTTTACTGCTTCCCTCACTCCATTTGACGAATTCACACGGAAATTGCGTCGCTATGAAATACGAGTACTATGTGTTCTAAGACATTTCCTTCTAAATCGAGTAACGTTTCTATGGAAACGACAGGATTTTCTTTTGGGATACGACAATCACATTTCCGATCCACTAATCCTTCTTTACTCCATCCCTCACTCCCAAACATTGACGAATTCACACGGAAATTGCGTCGCTATGAATTACTATGGGTTCTATGACTTCTCCTTCTAAATCGAGTAACGTTTCTATGGAAACGACAGGATTTTCTTTTGGGATACGACAATCTCATTTCCGATCCACTAATCCTTCTTTACTGCATCCCTCACTCCCACACATTGACGAATTCACACGGAAATTGCGTCGCTATGAAATACGAGTACTATGTGTTCTAAGACATTTCCTTCTAAATCGAGTAACGTTTCTATGGAAACGACAGGATTTTCTTTTGGGATACGACAATCTCATTTCCGATCCACTAATCCTTCTTTACTGCATCCCTCACTCCCACACATTGACGAATTCACACGGAAATTGCGTCGCTATGAAATACGAGTACTATGTGTTCTAAGACATTTCCTTCTAAATCGAGTAACGTTTCTATGGAAACGACAGGATTTTCTTTTGGGATACGACAATCTCATTTCCGATCCACTAATCCTTCTTTACTGCATCCCTCACTCCCACACATTGACGAATTCACACGGAAATTGCGTCGCTATGAAATACGAGTACTATGTGTTCTAAGACATTTCCTTCTAAATTGAGTAACGTTTCTATGGAAACGACAGGATTTTCTTTTGGGATACGACAATCTCATTTCCGATCCACTAATCCTTCTTTACTGCATCCCTCACTCCCACACATTGACGAATTCACACGGAAATTGCGTCGCTATGAATTACTGTGGGTTCTATGACTTCTCCTTCTAAATCAAGTAACGTTTCTATGGAAACGACAGGACTTTTTTTTTTGGGATACGACAATCTCATTTCCGATCCACTAATCCTTCTTTACTGCATCCCTCACTCCCAAACATTGACGAATTCACACGGAAATTGCGTCGCTATGAAATACTATGTGTTCTAAGACATTTCCTTGTAGATCGAGTAACGTTTCTATGGAAACGACAGGATTTTCTTTTCGGATACGACAATCACATTTCCAATCCACTAATCCTTCTTTACTGCATCCTTCACCCTCACACATTGACGAATTCACACGGAAATTGCGTCGCTATGAAATACGAGTACTATGTGTTGTAAGACATTTCCTTCTAAATCGAGAAACGTTTCTATGGAAACGACAGGATTTTTTTTTGGGATACGACAATCACATTTCCGATCCACTAATCCTTCTTTACTGCATCCTTCACTCACACACATAGACGAATTCACACGGACATTGCGTCGCTATGAATTACTATGAGTTCTATGACTTCTCCTTCTAAATCAAGTAACGTTTCTATGGAAACGACAGGACTTTTTTTTGGGATACGATAATCTCATTTCCGATCCACTAATCCTTCCTTACTGCATCCTCACTCCCAAACATTGACGAACTCACACGGAAATTGCGTCGCTATGAAATACTATGTGTTCTAAGACATTTCCTTCTAAATCGAGTAACGTTTCTATGGAAACAACTGGATTTTCTTTTGGAATACGACAATCTCATTTCCGATCTACTAATTCTTCTTTACTGCATCCCTCACTCCCAAACATTGACGAATTCACACGGAAATTCCGTCGCTATGAAATACGAGTACTATGTGTTCTAAGACATTTCCTTCTAAATCGAGTAACGTTTCTATGGAAACGACAGGATTTTCTTTTGCGATACGACAATCACATTTCCGATCCACTAATCCTTCTTTACTGCTTCCCTCACTCCATTTGACGAATTCACACGGAAATTGCGTCGCTATGAAATACGAGTACTATGTGTTCTAAGACATTTCCTTCTAAATCGAGTAACGTTTCTATGGAAACGACAGGATTTTCTTTTGGGATACGACAATCACATTTCCGATCCACTAATCCTTCTTTACTCCATCCCTCACTCCCAAACATTGACGAATTCACACGGAAATTGCGTCGCTATGAATTACTATGGGTTCTATGACTTCTCCTTCTAAATCGAGTAACGTTTCTATGGAAACGACAGGATTTTCTTTTGGGATACGACAATCTCATTTCCGATCCACTAATCCTTCTTTACTGCATCCCTCACTCCCACACATTGACGAATTCACACGGAAATTGCGTCGCTATGAAATACGAGTACTACGTGTTCTAAGACATTTCCTTCTAAATCGAGTAACGTTTCTATGGAAACGACAGGATTTTCTTTTGGGATACGACAATCTCATTTCCGATCCACTAATCCTTCTTTACTGCATCCCTCACTCCCACACATTGACGAATTCACACGGAGATTGCGTCGCTATGAAATACGAGTACTATGTGTTCTAAGACATTTCCTTCTAAATCGAGTAACGTTTCTATGGAAACGACAGGATTTTCTTTTGGGATACGACAATCTCATTTCCGATCCACTAATCCTTCTTTACTGCATCCCTCACTCCCACACATTGACGAATTCACACGGAAATTGCGTCGCTATGAAATACGAGTACTATGTGTTCTAAGACATTTCCTTCTAAATTGAGTAACGTTTCTATGGAAACGACAGGATTTTCTTTTGGGATACGACAATCTCATTTCCGATCCACTAATCCTTCTTTACTGCATCCCTCACTCCCACACATTGACGAATTCACACGGAAATTGCGTCGCTATGAATTACTATGAGTTATATGACTTCTCCTTCTAAATCAAGTAACGTTTCTATGGAAACGACAGGACTTTTTTTTGGGATACGATAATCTCATTTCCGATCCACTAATCCTTCCTTACTGCATCCCTCACTCCCAAACATTGACGAACTCACACGGAAATTGCGTCGCTATGAAATACTATGTGTTCTAAGACATTTCCTTCTAAATCGAGTAACGTTTCTATGGAAACAACTGGATTTTCTTTTGGAATACGACAATCTCATTTCCGATCTACTAATCCTTCTTTACTGCATCCCTCACTCCCAAACATTGACGAATTCACACGGAAATTCCGTCGCTATGAAATACGAGTACTATGTGTTCTAAGACATTTCCTTCTAAATCGAGTAACGTTTCTATGGAAACGACAGGATTTTCTTTTGGGATACGACAATCACATTTCCGATCCACTAATCCTTCTTTACTGCTTCCCTCACTCCATTTGACGAATTCACACGGAAATTGCGTCGCTATGAAATACGAGTACTATGTGTTCTAAGACATTTCCTTCTAAATCGAGTAACGTTTCTATGGAAACGACAGGATTTTCTTTTGGGATACGACAATCACATTTCCGATCCACTAATCCTTCTTTACTCCATCCCTCACTCCCAAACATTGACGAATTCACACGGAAATTGCGTCGCTATGAATTACTATGGGTTCTATGACTTCTCCTTCTAAATCGAGTAACGTTTCTATGGAAACGACAGGATTTTCTTTTGGGATACGACAATCTCATTTCCGATCCACTAATCCTTCTTTACTGCATCCCTCACTCCCACACATTGACGAATTCACACGGAAATTGCGTCGCTATGAAATACGAGTACTATGTGTTCTAAGACATTTCCTTCTAAATCGAGTAACGTTTCTATGGAAACGACAGGATTTTCTTTTGGGATACGACAATCTCATTTCCGATCCACTAATCCTTCTTTACTGCATCCCTCACTCCCACACATTGACGAATTCACACGGAAATTGCGTCGCTATGAAATACGAGTACTATGTGTTCTAAGACATTTCCTTCTAAATCGAGTAACGTTTCTATGGAAACGACAGGATTTTCTTTTGGGATACGACAATCTCATTTCCGATCCACTAATCCTTCTTTACTGCATCCCTCACTCCCACACATTGACGAATTCACACGGAAATTGCGTCGCTATGAAATACGAGTACTATGTGTTCTAAGACATTTCCTTCTAAATTGAGTAACGTTTCTATGGAAACGACAGGATTTTCTTTTGGGATACGACAATCTCATTTCCGATCCACTAATCCTTCTTTACTGCATCCCTCACTCCCACACATTGACGAATTCACACGGAAATTGCGTCGCTATGAATTACTGTGGGTTCTATGACTTCTCCTTCTAAATCAAGTAACGTTTCTATGGAAACGACAGGACTTTTTTTTTTGGGATACGACAATCTCATTTCCGATCCACTAATCCTTCTTTACTGCATCCCTCACTCCCAAACATTGACGAATTCACACGGAAATTGCGTCGCTATGAAATACTATGTGTTCTAAGACATTTCCTTGTAGATCGAGTAACGTTTCTATGGAAACGACAGGATTTTCTTTTCGGATACGACAATCACATTTCCAATCCACTAATCCTTCTTTACTGCATCCTTCACCCTCACACATTGACGAATTCACACGGAAATTGCGTCGCTATGAAATACGAGTACTATGTGTTGTAAGACATTTCCTTCTAAATCGAGAAACGTTTCTATGGAAACGACAGGATTTTTTTTTGGGATACGACAATCACATTTCCGATCCACTAATCCTTCTTTACTGCATCCTTCACTCACACACATTGACGAATTCACACGGACATTGCGTCGCTATGAATTACTATGAGTTCTATGACTTCTCCTTCTAAATCAAGTAACGTTTCTATGGAAACGACAGGACTTTTTTTTGGGATACGACAATCTCATTTCCGATCCACTAATCCTTCCTTACTGCATCCTCACTCCCAAACATTGACGAACTCACACGGAAATTGCGTCGCTATGAAATACTATGTGTTCTAAGACATTTCCTTCTAAATCGAGTAACGTTTCTATGGAAACAACTGGATTTTCTTTTGGTATACGACAATCTCATTTCCGATCTACTAATTCTTCTTTACTGCATCCCTCACTCCCAAACATTGACGAATTCACACGGAAATTCCGTCGCTATGAAATACGAGTACTATGTGTTCTAAGACATTTCCTTCTAAATCGAGTAACGTTTCTATGGAAACGACAGGATTTTCTTTTGCGATACGACAATCACATTTCCGATCCACTAATCCTTCTTTACTGCTTCCCTCACTCCATTTGACGAATTCACACGGAAATTGCGTCGCTATGAAATACGAGTACTATGTGTTCTAAGACATTTCCTTCTAAATCGAGTAACGTTTCTATGGAAACGACAGGATTTTCTTTTGGGATACGACAATCACATTTCCGATCCACTAATCCTTCTTTACTCCATCCCTCACTCCCAAACATTGACGAATTCACACGGGAATTGCGTCGCTATGAATTACTATGGGTTCTATGACTTCTCCTTCTAAATCGAGTAACGTTTCTATGGAAACGACAGGATTTTCTTTTGGGATACGACAATCTCATTTCCGATCCACTAATCCTTCTTTACTGCATCCCTCACTCCCACACATTGACGAATTCACACGGAAATTGCGTCGCTATGAAATACGAGTACTATGTGTTCTAAGACATTTCCTTCTAAATCGAGTAACGTTTCTATGGAAACGACAGGATTTTCTTTTGGGATACGACAATCTCATTTCCGATCCACTAATCCTTCTTTACTGCATCCCTCACTCCCACACATTGACGAATTCACACGGAAATTGCGTCGCTATGAAATACGAGTACTATGTGTTCTAAGACATTTCCTTCTAAATCGAGTAACGTTTCTATGGAAACGACAGGATTTTCTTTTGGGATACGACAATCTCATTTCCGATCCACTAATCCTTCTTTACTGCATCCCTCACTCCCACACATTGACGAATTCACACGGAAATTGCGTCGCTATGAAATACGAGTACTATGTGTTCTAAGACATTTCCTTCTAAATTGAGTAACGTTTCTATGGAAACGACAGGATTTTCTTTTGGGATACGACAATCTCATTTCCGATCCACTAATCCTTCTTTACTGCATCCCTCACTCCCACACATTGACGAATTCACACGGAAATTGCGTCGCTATGAATTACTATGAGTTATATGACTTCTCCTTCTAAATCAAATAACGTTTCTATGGAAACGACAGGACTTTTTTTTGGGATACGATAATCTCATTTCCGATCCACTAATCCTTCCTTACTGCATCCCTCACTCCCAAACATTGACGAACTCACACGGAAATTGCGTCGCTATGAAATACTATGTGTTCTAAGACATTTCCTTCTAAATCGAGTAACGTTTCTATGGAAACAACTGGATTTTTTTTTGGAATACGACAATCTCATTTCCGATCTACTAATCCTTCTTTACTGCATCCCTCACTCCCAAACATTGACGAATTCACACGGAAATTCCGTCGCTATGAAATACGAGTACTATGTGTTCTAAGACATTTCCTTCTAAATCGAGTAACGTTTCTATGGAAACGACAGGATTTTCTTTTGGGATACGACAATCACATTTCCGATCCACTAATCCTTCTTTACTGCTTCCCTCACTCCATTTGACGAATTCACACGGAAATTGCGTCGCTATGAAATACGAGTACTATGTGTTCTAAGACATTTTCTTCTAAATCGAGTAACGTTTCTATGGAAACGACAGGATTTTCTTTTGGGATACGACAATCACATTTCCGATCCACTAATCCTTCTTTACTCCATCCCTCACTCCCAAACATTGACGAATTCACACGGAAATTGCGTCGCTATGAATTACTATGGGTTCTATGACTTCTCCTTCTAAATCGAGTAACGTTTCTATGGAAACGACAGGATTTTCTTTTGGGATACGACAATCTCATTTCCGATCCACTAGTCCTTCTTTACTGCATCCCTCACTCCCACACATTGACGAATTCACACGGAAATTGCGTCGCTATGAAATACGAGTACTATGTGTTCTAAGACATTTCCTTCTAAATCGAGTAACGTTTCTATGGAAACGACAGGATTTTCTTTTGGGATACGACAATCTCATTTCCGATCCACTAATCCTTCTTTACTGCATCCCTCACTCCCACACATTGACGAATTCACACGGAAATTGCGTCGCTATGAAATACGAGTACTATGTGTTCTAAGACATTTCCTTCTAAATTGAGTAACGTTTCTATGGAAACGACAGGATTTTCTTTTGGGATACGACAATCTCATTTCCGATCCACTAATCCTTCTTTACTGCATCCCTCACTCCCACACATTCACGAATTCACACGGAAATTGCGTCGCTATGAATTACTATGAGTTATATGACTTCTCCTTCTAAATCAAGTAACGTTTCTATGGAAACGACAGGACTTTTTTTTGGGATACGATAATCTCATTTCCGATCCACTAATCCTTCCTTACTGCATCCCTCACTCCCAAACATTGACGAACTCACACGGAAATTGCGTCGCTATGAAATACTATGTGTTCTAAGACATTTCCTTCTAAATCGAGTAACGTTTCTATGGAAACAACTGGATTTTCTTTTGGAATACGACAATCTCATTTCCGATCTACTAATCCTTCTTTACTGCATCCCTCACTCCCAAACATTGACGAATTCACACGGAAATTCCGTCGCTATGAAATACGAGTACTATGTGTTCTAAGACATTTCCTTCTAAATCGAGTAACGTTTCTATGGAAACGACAGGATTTTCTTTTGGGATACGACAATCACATTTCCGATCCACTAATCCTTCTTTACTGCTTCCCTCACTCCATTTGACGAATTCACACGGAAATTGCGTCGCTATGAAATACGAGTACTATGTGTTCTAAGACATTTCCTTCTAAATCGAGTAACGTTTCTATGGAAACGACAGGATTTTCTTTTGGGATACGACAATCACATTTCCGATCCACTAATCCTTCTTTACTCCATCCCTCACTCCCAAACATTGACGAATTCACACGGAAATTGCGTCGCTATGAATTACTATGGGTTCTATGACTTCTCCTTCTAAATCGAGTAACGTTTCTATGGAAACGACAGGATTTTCTTTTGGGATACGACAATCTCATTTCCGATCCACTAATCCTTCTTTACTGCATCCCTCACTCCCACACATTGACGAATTCACACGGAAATTGCGTCGCTATGAAATACGAGTACTATGTGTTCTAAGACATTTCCTTCTAAATCGAGTAACGTTTCTATGGAAACGACAGGATTTTCTTTTGGGATACGACAATCTCATTTCCGATCCACTAATCCTTCTTTACTGCATCCCTCACTCCCACACATTGACGAATTCACACGGAAATTGCGTCGCTATGAAATACGAGTACTATGTGTTCTAAGACATTTCCTTCTAAATCGAGTAACGTTTCTATGGAAACGACAGGATTTTCTTTTAGGATACGACAATCTCATTTCCGATCCACTAATCCTTCTTTACTGCATCCCTCACTCCCACACATTGACGAATTCACACGGAAATTGCGTCGCTATGAAATACGAGTACTATGTGTTCTAAGACATTTCCTTCTAAATTGAGTAACGTTTCTATGGAAACGACAGGATTTTCTTTTGGGATACGACAATCTCATTTCCGATCCACTAATCCTTCTTTACTGCATCCCTCACTCCCACACATTGACGAATTCACACGGAAATTGCGTCGCTATGAATTACTATGGGTTCTATGACTTCTCCTTCTAAATCAAGTAACGTTTCTATGGAAACGACAGGACTTTTTTTTTTGGGATACGACAATCTCATTTCCGATCCACTAATCCTTCTTTACTGCATCCCTCACTCCCAAACATTGACGAATTCACACGGAAATTGCGTCGCTATGAAATACTATGTGTTCTAAGACATTTCCTTGTAGATCGAGTAACGTTTCTATGGAAACGACAGGATTTTCTTTTCGGATACGACAATCACATTTCCAATCCACTAATCCTTCTTTACTGCATCCTTCACCCTCACACATTGACGAATTCACACGGAAATTGCGTCGCTATGAAATACGAGTACTATGTGTTGTAAGACATTTCCTTCTAAATCGAGAAACGTTTCTATGGAAACGACAGGATTTTTTTTTGGGATACGACAATCACATTTCCGATCCACTAATCCTTCTTTACTGCATCCTTCACTCACACACATTGACGAATTCACACGGACATTGCGTCGCTATGAATTACTATGAGTTCTATGACTTCTCCTTCTAAATCAAGTAACGTTTCTATGGAAGCGACAGGACTTTTTTTTGGGATACGATAATCTCATTTCCGATCCACTAATCCTTCCTTACTGCATCCTCACTCCCAAACATTGACGAACTCACACGGAAATTGCGTCGCTATGAAATACTATGTGTTCTAAGACATTTCCTTCTAAATCGAGTAACGTTTCTATGGAAACAACTGGATTTTCTTTTGGAATACGACAATCTCATTTCCGATCTACTAATTCTACTTTACTGCATCCCTCACTCCCAAACATTGACGAATTCACACGGAAATTCCGTCGCTATGAAATACGAGTACTATGTGTTCTAAGACATTTCCTTCTAAATCGAGTAACGTTTCTATGGAAACGACAGGATTTTCTTTTGCGATACGACAATCACATTTCCGATCCACTAATCCTTCTTTACTGCTTCCCTCACTCCATTTGACGAATTCACACGGAAATTGCGTCGCTATGAAATACGAGTACTATGTGTTCTAAGACATTTCCTTCTAAATCGAGTAACGTTTCTATGGAAACGACAGGATTTTCTTTTGGGATACGACAATCACATTTCCGATCCACTAATCCTTCTTTACTCCATCCCTCACTCCCAAACATTGACGAATTCACACGGGAATTGCGTCGCTATGAATTACTATGGGTTCTATGACTTCTCCTTCTAAATCGAGTAACGTTTCTATGGAAACGACAGGATTTTCTTTTGGGATACGACAATCTCATTTCCGATCCACTAATCCTTCTTTACTGCATCCCTCACTCCCACACATTGACGAATTCACACGGAAATTGCGTCGCTATGAAATACGAGTACTATGTGTTCTAAGACATTTCCTTCTAAATCGAGTAACGTTTCTATGGAAACGACAGGATTTTCTTTTGGGATACGACAATCTCATTTCCGATCCACTAATCCTTCTTTACTGCATCCCTCACTCCCACACATTGACGAATTCACACGGAAATTGCGTCGCTATGAAATACGAGTACTATGTGTTCTAAGACATTTCCTTCTAAATCGAGTAACGTTTCTATGGAAACGACAGGATTTTCTTTTGGGATACGACAATCTCATTTCCGATCCACTAATCCTTCTTTACTGCATCCCTCACTCCCACACATTGACGAATTCACACGGAAATTGCGTCGCTATGAAATACGAGTACTATGTGTTCTAAGACATTTCCTTCTAAATTGAGTAACGTTTCTATGGAAACGACAGGATTTTCTTTTGGGATACGACAATCTCATTTCCGATCCACTAATCCTTCTTTACTGCATCCCTCACTCCCACACATTGACGAATTCACACGGAAATTGCGTCGCTATGAATTACTATGAGTTATATGACTTCTCCTTCTAAATCAAATAACGTTTCTATGGAAACGACAGGACTTTTTTTTGGGATACGATAATCTCATTTCCGATCCACTAATCCTTCCTTACTGCATCCCTCACTCCCAAACATTGACGAACTCACACGGAAATTGCGTCGCTATGAAATACTATGTGTTCTAAGACATTTCCTTCTAAATCGAGTAACGTTTCTATGGAAACAACTGGATTTTCTTTTGGAATACGACAATCTCATTTCCGATCTACTAATCCTTCTTTACTGCATCCCTCACTCCCAAACATTGACGAATTCACACGGAAATTCCGTCGCTATGAAATACGAGTACTATGTGTTCTAAGACATTTCCTTCTAAATCGAGTAACGTTTCTATGGAAACGACAGGATTTTCTTTTGGGATACGACAATCACATCTCCGATCCACTAATCCTTCTTTACTGCTTCCCTCACTCCATTTGACGAATTCACACGGAAATTGCGTCGCTATGAAATACGAGTACTATGTGTTCTAAGACATTTCCTTCTAAATCGAGTAACGTTTCTATGGAAACGACAGGATTTTCTTTTGGGATACGACAATCACATTTCCGATCCACTAATCCTTCTTTACTCCATCCCTCACTCCCAAACATTGACGAATTCACACGGAAATTGCGTCGCTATGAATTACTATGGGTTCTATGACTTCTCCTTCTAAATCGAGTAACGTTTCTATGGAAACGACAGGATTTTCTTTTGGGATACGACAATCTCATTTCCGATCCACTAATCCTTCTTTACTGCATCCCTCACTCCCACACATTGACGAATTCACACGGAAATTGCGTCGCTATGAAATACGAGTACTATGTGTTCTAAGACATTTCCTTCTAAATCGAGTAACGTTTCTATGGAAACGACAGGATTTTCTTTTGGGATACGACAATCTCATTTCCGATCCACTAATCCTTCTTTACTGCATCCCTCACTCCCACACATTGACGAATTCACACGGAAATTGCGTCGCTATGAAATACGAGTACTATGTGTTCTAAGACATTTCCTTCTAAATCGAGTAACGTTTCTATGGAAACGACAGGATTTTCTTTTGGGATACGACAATCTCATTTCCGATCCACTAATCCTTCTTTACTGCATCCCTCACTCCCACACATTGACGAATTCACACGGAAATTGCGTCGCTATGAAATACGAGTACTATGTGTTCTAAGACATTTCCTTCTAAATTGAGTAACGTTTCTATGGAAACGACAGGATTTTCTTTTGGGATACGACAATCTCATTTCCGATCCACTAATCCTTCTTTACTGCATCCCTCACTCCCACACATTGACGAATTCACACGGAAATTGCGTCGCTATGAAATACGAGTACTATGTGTTCTAAGACATTTCCTTCTAAATCGAGTAACGTTTCTATGGAAACGACAGGATTTTCTTGTGGGATACGACAATCACATATCCGATCCACTAATCCTTCTTTACTGCATCCCTCACTCCCAAACATTGACGAATTCACACGGAAATTCCGTCGCTATGAAATACGAGTATTATGTGTTCTAAGACATTTCCTTCTAAATCGAGTAACGTTTCTATGGAAACGACAGGATTTTCTTTTGGGATACGACAATCACATATCTGATCCACTAATCCTTCTTTACTGCATCCCTCACTCCCACACATTGACGAATTCACACGGAAATTGCGTCGCCATGAAATACGAGTACTATGTGCTCTAAGACATTTCCTTCTAAATCGAGTAACGTTTCTATGGAAACGACAGGATTTTCTTTTGGGATACGACAATCACATTTCCGATCCACTAATCCTTCTATACTGCATCCCTCACTCCCAAACATTGATGAATTCACACGGAAATTCCGTCGCTATGAAATTCGAGTACTATGTGTTAGAAGACATTTCCTTCTAAATCGAGTAACGTTTCTATGGAAACGACAGGATTTTCTTTTGGGATACGACAATCACATTTCCGATCCACTAACCCTTCTTTACTGCATCCCTCACTCCCACACATTGACGAATTCACACGGAAATTGCGTCGCTATGAAATACGAGTACTATGTGTTCTAAGACATTTCGTTCTAAATCGAGTAACGTTTCTATGGAAACGACAGGATTTTCTTTTGGGATACGACAATCACATTTCCGATCCACTAATCCTTCTTTACTGCATCCCTCACTCCCACACATTCACGAATTCACACGGAAATTGCGTCGCTATGAATTACTATGGATTCTATGACTTCTCCTTCTAAATCAAGTAACGTTTCTATGGAAACGACAGGACTTTTTTTTGGGATACGACAATCTCATTTCCGATCCACTAATCCTTCTTTACTGCATCCCTCACTCCCAAACATTGACGAATTCACACGGAAATTGCGTCGCTATGAAATACTATGTGTTCTAAGACATTTCTTTCTAAATCGAGTAACGTTTCTTTGGAAACGACAGGTCTTTCTTTTGGGATACGACAATCTCATTTCCGATCCACTAATCCTTCTTTACTGCATCCCTCACTCCCACACATTGACGAATTCACACGGAAATTGCGTCGCTATGAAATACGAGTACTATGTGTTCTAAGACATTTCCTTGTAAATCGAGTAACGTTTCTATGGAAACGACAGGATTTTCTTTTGGGATACGACAATCACATTTCCGATCCACTAATCCTTCTTTACTGCATCCCTCACTCCCACACATTGACGAATTCACACGGAAATTGCGTCGCTATGAATTACTATGGGTTCTATGACTTCTCCTTCTAAATCAAGTAACGTTTCTATGGAAACGACAGGACTTTTTTTTGGGATACGACAATCTCATTTCCGATCCACTAATCCTTCTTTACTGCATCCCTCACTCCCAAACATTGACGAATTCACACGGAAATTGCGTCGCTATGAAATACTATGTGTTCTAAGACATTTCCTTCTAAATCGAGTAACGTTTCTATGGAAACGACAGGATTTTCTTTTGGGATACGACAATCTCATTTCCGATCCACTAATCCTTCTTTACTGCATCCCTCACTCCCACACATTGACGAGTTCACACGGAAACTGCGTCGCTATGAAATACGAGTACTATGTGTTCTAAGACAATTCCTTCTACACTCCTGGAAATGGAAAAAAGAACACATTGACACCAGTGTGTCAGACCCACCATACTTGCTCCGGACACTGCGAGAGGGCTGTACAAGCAATGATCACACGCACGGCACAGCGGACACACCAGGAACCGCGGTGTTGGCCGTCGAATGGCGCTAGCTGCGCAGCATTTTTGCACCGCCGCCGTCAGTGTCAGCCAGTTTGCCGTGGCATACGGAGCTCCATCGCGGTCTTTAACACTGGTAGCATGCCGCGACAGCGTGGACGTGAACCGTATGGGCAGTTGACGGACTTTGAGCGAGGGCGTATAGTGGGCATGCGGGAGGCCGGGTGGACGTACCGCCGAATTGCTCAACACGTGGGGCGTGAGGTCTCAACAGTACATCGATGTTGTCGCCAGTGGTCGGCGGAAGGTGCACGTACCCGTCGACCTGGGACCGGACCGCAGCGACGCACGGATGCACGCCAAGACCGTAGGATCCTACGCATTGCCGTAGGGGACCGCTCCGCCACTTCCCAGCAAATTAGGGACACTGTTGCTCCTGGGGTATCGGCGAGGACCATTCGCAACCGTCTCCATGAAGCTGGGCTACGGTCCCGCACACCGTTAGGCCGTCTTCAGCTCACGCCCCAACATCGTGCAGCCCGCCTCCAGTGGTGTCGCGACAGGCGTGAATGGAGGGACGAATGGAGACGTGTCGTCTTCAGCGATGAGAATCGCTTCTGCCTTGGTGCCAATGATGGTCGTATGCGTGTTTGGCGCAGTGCAGGTGAGCGCCACAATCAGGACTGCATACGACCGAGGCACACAGTGCCAACACCCGGCATCATGGTGTGGGGAGCGATCTCCTACACTGGCCGTACACCACTGGTGATCGTCGAGGGGACACTGAATAGTGCACGGTACATCCAAACCGTCATCGAACCCATCGTTCTACCATTCCTAGACCGGCAAGGGAACTTGCTGTTCCAACAGGACAATGCACGTCCGCATGTATCCCGTGCCACCCAACGTGCTCTAGAAGGTGTAAGTCAACTACCCTGGCCAGCAAGATCTCCGGATCTGTCCCCCATTGAGCATGTTTGGGACTGGATGAAGCGTCGTCTCACGCGGTCTGCACGTCCAGCACGAACGCTGGTCCAACTGAGGCGCCAGGTGGAAATGGCATGGCAAGCCGTTCCACAGGACTACATCCAGCATCTCTACGATCGTCTCCATGGGAGAATAGCAGCCTGCATTGCTGCGAAAGGTGGATATACACTGTACTAGTGCCGACATTGTGCACGCTCTGTTGCCTGTGTCTATGTGCCTGTGGTTCTGTCAGTGTGATCATGTGATGTATCTGACCCCAGGAATGTGTCAATAAAGTTTCCCCTTCCTGGGACAATGAATTCACGGTGTTCTTATTTCAATTTCCAGGATTGTAAATCGAGTAACGTTTCTATGGAAACGACAGGATTTTCTTTTGGGATACGACAATCACATTTCCGATCCACTAATCCATCTTTACCCGCATCCCTCACTCCCAAACATTGACGAATTCACACGGAAATTGCGCCGCTATGAAATACTATGTGTTCTAAGACATTTCTTTCTAAATCGAGTAACGTTTCTATGGAAACGACAGGATTTTCTTTTGGGATACGACAATCTCATTTCCGATCCACTAATCCTTCTTTACTGCATCCCTCACTCCCACACATTGGCGAATTCACACGGAAATTCCGTCGCTATGAAATACGAGTACTACGTGTTCTAAGACACTTCCTTCTAAATCGAGTAACGTTTCTATGGAAACGACAGGATTTTCTTTTGGGATACGACAATCACATTTCCGATCCACTAATCCATCTTTACCCGCATCCCTCACTCCCAAACATTGACGAATTCACACGGAAATTGCGTCGCTATGAAATACTATGTGTTCTAAGACATTTCTTTCTAAATCGAGTAACGTTTCTATAGAAACGACAGAATTTTCTTTTGGGATACGACAATCTCATTTCCGATCCACTAATCCTTCTTTACTGCATCCCTCACTCCCAAACATTGACGAATTCACACGGAAATTCCGTCGCTATGAAATACGAGTACTATGTGTTCTAAGACATTTCCTTCTAAATCGAGTAATGTTTCTATGGAAACGACAGGATTTTCTTTTGGGATACGACAATCTCATTTCCGATCCACTAATCCTTCTTTACTGCATCCCTCACTCCCAAACATTGACGAATTCACACGGAAATTCCGTCGCTATGAAATACGAGTACTATGTGTTCTAACACATTTCCTTCTAAATCGAGTAACGTTTCTATGGAAACGACAGGATTTCCTTTTGGGATACGACAATTTCATTTCCGATCCACTAATCCTTCTTTACTGCATCCCTCACTCCCAAACATTGACGAATTCAAATGCTGCAAATGGCTCTGAGCACTATGGGACTCAACTGCTGAGGTCATTAGTCCCCTAGAACTTAGAACTAGTTAAACCTAACTATCCCAAGGACATCACAAACATCGATGCCCGAAGAAGGATTCGAACCTGCGACCGTAGCGGTCTTGCGGTTCCAAACTGCAGCGCCTTTAACCGCACGGCCACTTCGGCCCGCTTGACGAATTCGCACGGAAATTGCGTCGCTATGAAATCCTATGTGTTCTAAGACATTTCTTTCTAAATCGAGTAACGTTTCTATGGAAACGACAGATTTTTCTTTTGGGTTACGACAATCTCATTTCCGATCCACTAATCCTTCTTTACTGCATCCCTCACTTCCACACATTGACGAATTCACACGGAAATTGCGTCGCTATGAAATACGAGTACTATGTGTTCTAAGACATTTCCTTCTAAATCGAGTAACGTTTCTATGGAAACGACAGGATTTTCTTTTGGGATACGACAATCACATTTCCGATCCACTAATCCATCTTTACCAGCATCCCTCACTCCCAAACATTGAAGAATTCACACGGAAATTGCGTCGCTATGAAATACGAGTACTATGTGTTCTAAGACATTTCCTTCTAAATCGAGTAATGTTTCTATGGAAACGACAGGATTTTCTTTTGGGATACGACAATCTCATTTCCGATCCACTAATCCTTCTTTACTGCATCCCTCACTCCCAAACATTGACGAATTCACACGGAAATTGCGTCGCTATGAAATACGAGTACTATGTGTTCTAAGACATTTCCTTCTAAATCGAGTAACGTTTCTATGGAAACGACAGGATTTTCTTTTGGGATAAGACAATCTCATTTCCGATCCACTAATCCTTCTTTACTGCATCCCTCACTCCCAAACATTGACGAATTCACACGGAAATTCCGTCGCTATGAAATACGAGTACTATGTGTTCTAAGACATTTCCTTCTAAATCGAGTAACGTTTCTATGGAAACGACAGGATTTTCTTTTGGGATACGACAATCACATTTCCGATCCACTAATCCATCTTTACCCGCATCCCTCACTCCCAAACATTGACGAATTCACACGGAAATTGCGTCGCTATGAAATACGAGTACTATGTGTTCTAAGACATTTCCTTCTAAATCGAGTAACGTTTCTATGGAAACGACAGGACATTTTTTTGGGATACGACAATCTCATTTCCGATCCACTAATCCTTCTTTGCTGCATCCCTCACTCCCAAACATTGACGAATTACCACGGAAATTGCGTCGCTATGAAATACTATGTGTTCTAAGACATTTCCTTCTAAATCGAGTAACGTTTCTATGGAAACGACAGGATTTTCTTTTGGGATACGACAATCTCATTTCAGATCCACTAATCCTTCTTTATTGATCCCTCACTCCCACACATTGACGAATTCACACGGAAATTGCGTCGCTATGAAATACTATGTGTTCTAAGACATTTCCTTCTAAATCGAGTAACGTTTCTATGGAAACGACAGGATTTTCTTTTGGGATACGACAAACACATTTCCGATCCACTAATCCTTCTTTACTGCATCCCTCACTCCCAAACATTGACGAATTCACACGGAAATTCCGTCGCTATGAAATACGAGTACTGTGTGTTCTAATACATTTCCTTCTAAATCGAGTAACGTTTCTATGGAAACGACAGGATTTTCTTTTGGGATACGACAATCACATTTCCGATCCACTAATCCTTGTTTACTGCATCCCTCACTCCCAAACATTGACGAATTCACACGGAAATTCCGTCGCTATGAAATACGAGTACTGTGTGTTCTAAGACATTTCCTTCTAAATCGAGTAACGTTTCTATGGAAACGACAGGATTTTCTTTTGGGATACGACAATCACATTTCCGATCCACTAATCCTTCTTTACTGCATCCCTCACTCCCACACATTGACGAATTCACACGGAAATTGCGTCGCTATGAAATACGAGTACTATGTGTCCTAAGACATTTCCTTCTAAATCGAGTAACGTTTCTGTGGAAACGACAGGATTTTCTTCTGGGATACGACAATCACATTTCCGATCCACTAATCCTTCTTTACTGCATCCCTCACTCCCACACATTGGCGAATTCACACGGAAATTCCGTCGCTATGAAATACGAGTACTATGTGTTCTAAGACAATTCCTTCTAAATCGAGTAACGTTTCTATGGAAACGACAGGATTTTCTTTTGGGATACGACAATCACATTTCCGATCCACTAATCCATCTTTACCCGCATCCCTCACTCCCAAACATTGACGAATTCACACGGAAATTGCGTCGCTATGAAATACTATGTGTTCTAATACATTTCTTTCTAAATCGAGTAACGTTTCTATGGAAACGACAGAATTTTCTTTTGGGATACGACAATCTCATTTCCGATCCACTATCCCTTCTTTACTGCATCCCTCACTCCCAAACATTGACGAATTCACACGGAAATTCCGTCGCTATGAAATACGAGTACTATGTGTTCTAAGACATTTCCTTCTAAATCGAGTAATGTTTCTATGGTAACGACAGGATTTTCTTTTGGGATACGACAATCTCATTTCCGATCCACTAATCCTTCTTTACTGCATCCCTCACTCCCAAACATTGACGAATTCACACGGAAATTCCGTCGCTATGAAATACGAGTACTATGTGTTCTAAGACATTTCCTTCTAAATCGAGTAACGTTTCTATGGAAACGACAGGATTTTCTTTTGGGATACGACAATCTCATTTCCGATCCACTAATCCTTCTTTACTGCATCCCTCACTCCCAAACATTGACGAATTCACACGGAAATTCCGTCGCTATGAAATACGAGTACTATGTGTTCTAAGACATTTCCATCTAAATCGAGTAACGTTTCTATGGAAACGACAGGATTTTCTTTTGGGATACGACAATCACATTTCCGATCCACTAATCCATCTTTACCCGCATCCCTCACTCCCAAACATTGACGAATTCAAATGCTTCAAATGGCTCTAAGCACTATGGGACTCAACTGCTGAGGTCATTAGTCCCCTAGAACTTAGAACTAGTTAAACCTAACTATCCTAAGGACATCACAAACATCCATGCCCGAAGCAGGATTCGAACCTGCGACCGTAGCGGTCTTGCGGTTCCATACTGCAGCGCCTTTAACCGCACGGCCACTTCGGCCGGCTTGACGAATTCGCACGGAAATTGCGTCGCTATGAAATACTATGTGTTCTAAGACATTTCTTTCTAAATCGAGTAACGTTTCTATGGAAACGACAGATTTTTCTTTTGGGATACGACAATCTCATTTCCGATCCACTAATCCTTCTTTACTGCATCCCTCACTCCCACACATTGACGAATTCACACGGAAATTGCGTCGCTATGAAATACGAGTACTATGTGTTCTAAGACATTTCATTCTAAATCGAGTAACGTTTCTATGGAAACGACAGGATTTTCTTTTGGGATACGACAATCACATTTCCGATCCACTAATCCATCTTTACCCGCATCCCTCACTCCCAAACATTGACGAATTCACACGGAAATTGCGTCGCTATGAAATACGAGTACTATGTGTTCTAAGACATTTCCTTCTAAATCGAGTAATGTTTCTATGGAAACGACAGGATTTTCTTTTGGGATACGACAATCTCATTTCCGATCCACTGATCCTTCTTTACTGTATCCCTCACTCCCAAACATTGACGAATTCACACGGAAATTGCGTCGCTATGAAATACGAGTACTATGTGTTCTAAGACATTTCCTTCTAAATCTAGTAACGTTTCTATGGAAACGACAGGATTTTCTTTTGGGATACGACAATCTCATTTCCGATCCACTAATTCTTCTTTACTGCATCCCTCACTCCCAAACATTGACGAATTTACACGGAAATTCCGTCGCTATGAAATACGAGTACTATGTGTTCTAAGACATTTCCTTCTAAATCGAGTAACGTTTCTATGGAAACGACCGGATCTTCTTTTGGGATACGACAATCACATTTCCGATCCACTAATCCATCTTTACCCGCATCCCTCACGCCCAAACATTGACGAATTCACACGGAAATTGCGTCGCTATGAAATACGAGTACTATGTGTTCTAAGACATTTCCTTCTAAATCGAGTAACGTTTCTATGGAAACGACAGGACTTTTTTTTGGGATACGACAATCTCATTTCCGATCCACTAATCCTTCTTTGCTGCATCCCTCACTCCCAAACATTGACGAATTACCACGGAAATTGCGTCGCTACGAAATACTATGTGTTCTAAGACATTTCCTTCTAAATCGAGTAACGTTTCTATGGAAACGACAGGATTTTCTTTTGGGATACGACAATCTCATTTCAGATCCACTAATCCTTCTTTATTGCATCCCTCACTCCCACACATTGACGAATTCACACGGAAATTGCGTCGCTATGAAATACTATGTGTTCTAAGACATTTCCTTCTAAATCGAGTAACGTTTCTATGGAAACGACAGGATTTTCATTTGGGATACGAAAATCTCATTTCCGATCCACTAATCCTTCTTTACTGCATCCCGCACTCCCAAACATTGACGAATTCACACAGAAATTGCGTCGCTATGAAATACTATGTGTTCTAAGACATTTCCTTCTAAATCGAGTAACGTTTCTATGGAAACGACAGGATTTTCTTTTGGGATACGACAATCACAATTCCGATCCACTAATCCTTCTTTACTGCATCCCTCACTCGCAAACATTGACGAATTCACACGGAAATTCCGTCGCTATGAAATACGAGTACTGTGTGTTCTAAGACATTTCCTTCTAAATCGAGTAACGTTTCTATGGAAACGACAGGATTTTCTTTTGGGATACGACAATCACATTTCCGATCCACTAATCCTTGTTTACTGCATCCCTCACTCCCAAACATTGACGAATTCACACGGAAATTGCGTCGCTATGAAATACTATGTGTTCTAATACATTTCTTTCTAAATCGAGTAACGTTTCTATGGAAACGACAGAATTTTCTTTAGGGATACGACAATCTCATTTCCGATCCTCTAATCCTTCTTTACTGTATCCCTCACTCCCACACATTGACGAATTCACACGGAAATTGCGTCGCTATGAAATACGAGTACTATGTGTTCTAAGAAATTTCCTTCTAAATCGAGTAACGTTTCTATGGAAACGACAGCATTTTCTTTTGGGATACGACAATCTCATTTCCGATCCACTAATCCTTCTTTACCCGCATCCCTCACTCCCAAACATTGACGAATTCACACGGAAATTGCGTCGCTATGAAATACTATGAGTTCTAAGACATTTCTTTCTAAATCGAGTAACGTTTCTATGGAAACGACATAATTTTCTTTTGGGATACGACAATCTCATTTCCGATCCACTAATCCTTCTTTACTGCATCCCTCACTCCCACACATTGACGAATTCACACGGAAATTGCGTCGCTATGAATTACGAGTACTATGTGTTCTAAGACTTTTCCTTCTAAATCGAGTAACGTTTCTGTGGAAACGACAGGATTTGCTTTTGGGATACGACAATCTCATTTCCGATCCACTAATCCTTCTTTACTGCATCCCTCACTCCCAAACATTGACGAATTCACACGGAAATTCCGTCGCTATGAAATACGAGTACTATGTGTTCAAAGACATTTCCTTCTAAATCGAGTAACGTTTCTATGGAAATGACAGGATTTTCTTTTGGGATACGACAATCTCATTTCCGATCCACTAATCCTTCTTTACTGCATCCCTCACTCCCACACATTGGCGAATTCACACGGAAATTGCGTCGCTATGAAATACGAGTACTATGTGTTCTAAGACATTTCCTTCTAAATCGAGTAACGTTTCTATGGAAACGACAGGATTTTCTTTTGGGATACGACAATTTCATTTCCGATCTACTAATCCTTCTTTACTGCATCCCTCACTCCCAAACATTGACGAATTCACACGGAAATTCCGCCGCTATGAAATACGAGTACTATGTGTTCTAAGACATTTCCCTCTAAATCGAGTAACGTTTCTATGGAAACGACAGGATTTTCTTTTGGAATACGACAATCACATTACCGATCCACTAATCCATCTTTACCCTCATCCCTCACTCCCAAACATTGACGAATTCACACGGAAATTGCGTCGCTATGAAATACTATGTGTTCTAAGACATTTCTTTCTAAATCGAGTAACGTTTCTATGGAAACGGCAGAATTTTCTTTTGGGATACGACAATCTCATTTCCGATCCACTAATCCTTCTTTACTGCATCCCTCACTCCCACACATTGACGAATTCACACGGAAATTGCGTCGCTATGAAATACGAGTACTATGTGTTCTAAGACTTTTCCTTCTAAATCGAGTAACGTTTCTGTGGAAACGACTGGATTTTCTTTTGGGATACGACAATCTCATTTCCGATCCACTAATCCTTCTTTACTGCATCCCTCACTCCCAAACATTGACGAATTCACACGGAAATTCCGTCGCTATGAAATACGAGTACTATGTGTTCAAAGACATTTCCTTCTAAATCGAGTAACGTTTCTATGGAAATGCCAGGATTTTCTTTTGGGATACGACAATCTAATTTCCGATCCACTAATCCTTCTTTACTGCATCCCTCACTCCCACACATTGGCGAATTCACACGGAAATTGCGTCGCTATGAAATACGAGTACTATGTGTTCTAAGACATTTCCTTCTAAATCGAGTAACGTTTCTATGGAAACGACAGGATTTTCTTTTGGGATACGACAATCTCATTTCCGATCCACTAATCCTTCTTTACTGCATCCCTCACTCCCACACATTGACGAATTCACACGGAAATTGCGTCGCTATGAATTACGAGTACTATGTGTTCTAAGACTTTTCCTTCTAAATCGAGTAACGTTTCTGTGGAAACGACAGGATTTTCTTTTGGGATACGACAATCTCATTTCCGATCCACTAATCCTTCTTTACTGCATCCCTCACTCCCAAACATTGACGAATTCACACGGAAATTCCGTCGCTATGAAATACGAGTACTATGTGTTCAAAGACATTTCCTTCTAAATCGAGTAACGTTTCTATGGAAATGACAGGATTTTCTTTTGGGATACGACAATCTCATTTCCGATCCACTAATCCTTCTTTACTGCATCCCTCACTCCCACACATTGGCGAATTCACACGGAAATTGCGTCGCTATGAAATACGAGTACTATGTGTTCTAAGACATTTCCTTCTAAATCGAGTAACGTTTCTATGGAAACGACAGGATTTTCTTTTGGGATACGACAATTTCATTTCCGATCTACTAATCCTTCTTTACTGCATCCCTCACTCCCAAACATTGACGAATTCACACGGAAATTCCGTCGCTATGAAATACGAGTACTATGTGTTCTAAGACATTTCCCTCTAAATCGAGTAACGTTTCTATGGAAACGACAGGATTTTCTTTTGGGATACGACAATCACATTTCCGATCCACTAATCCATCTTTACCCTCATCCCTCACTCCCAAACATTGACGAATTCACACGGAAATTGCGTCGCTATCAAATACTATGTGTTCTAAGACATTTCTTTCTAAATCGAGTAACGTTTCTATGGAAACGGCAGAATTTTCTTTTGGGATACGACAATCTCATTTCCGATCCACTAATCCTTCTTTACTGCATCCCTCACTCCCACACATTGACGGATTCACACGGAAATTGCGTCGCTATGAAATACGAGTACTATGTGTTCTAAGACTTTTCCTTCTAAATCGAGTAACGTTTCTATGGAAACGACTGGATTTTCTTTTGGGATACGACAATCTCATTTCCGATCCACTAATCCTTCTTTCCTGCATCCCTCACTCCCAAACATTGACGAATTCACACGGAAATTCCGTCGCTATGAAATACGAGTACTATGTGTTCAAAGACATTTCCTTCTAAATCGAGTAACGTTTCTATGGAAATGACAGGATTTTCTTTTGGGATACGACAATCTCATTTCCGATCCACTAATCCTTCTTTACTGCATCCCTCACTCCCACACATTGGCGAATTCACACGGAAATTGCGTCGCTATGAAATACGAGTACTATGTGTTCTAAGACATTTCCTTCTAAATCGAGTAACGTTTCTATGGAAACGACAGGATTTTCTTTTGGGATACGACAATCTCATTTCCGATCTACTAATCCTTCTTTACTGCATCCCTCACTCCCAAACATTGACGAATTCACACGGAAATTCCGTCGCTATGAAATACGAGTACTATGTGTTCTAAGACATTTCCTTCTAAATCGAGTAACGTTTCTATGGAAACGACAGGATTTTCTTTTGGGATACGACAATCACATTTCCGATCCACTAATCCATCTTTACCCTCATCCCTCTCTCCCAAACATTGACGAATTCACACGGAAATTGCGTCGCTATGAAATACTATGTGTTCTAAGACATTTCTTTCTAAATCGAGTAACGTTTCTATGGAAACGACAGGATTTTCCTTTGGGATACGACAATCACATTTCTGATCCACTAATCCTTCTTTACTGCGTCCCTCACTCCCAAACATTGACGAATTCACACGGAAATTGCGTCGCTATGAAATACGAGTACTATGTGTTCTAAGACATTTCCTTCTAAATCGAGTAATGTTTCTATGGAAACGACAGGATTTTCTTTTGGGATACGACAATCTCATTTCCGATCCACTGATCCTTCTTTACTGCATCCCTCACTCCCAAACATTGACGAATTCACACGGAAATTGCGTCGCTATGAAATACGAGTACTATGTGTTCTAAGACATTTCCTTCTAAATCGAGTAACGTTTCTATGGAAACGACAGGATTTTCTTTTGGGATACGACAATCTCATTTCCGATCCACTAATTCTTCTTTACTGCATCCCTCACTCCCAAACATTGACGAATTTACACGGAAATTCCGTCGCTATGAAATACGAGTACTATGTGTTCTAAGACATTTCCTTCTAAATCGAGTAACGTTTCTATGGAAACGACCGGATCTTCTTTTGGGATACGACAATCACATTTCCGATCCACTAATCCATCTTTACCCGCATCCCTCACGCCCAAACATTGACGAATTCACACGGAAATTGCGTCGCTATGAAATACGAGTACTATGTGTTCTAAGGCATTTCCTTCTAAATCGAGTAACGTTTCTATGGAAACGACAGGACTTTTTTTTGGGATACGACAATCTCATTTCCGATCCACTAATCCTTCTTTGCTGCATCCCTCACTCCCAAACATTGACGAATTACCACGGAAATTGCGTCGCTACGAAATACTATGTGTTCTAAGACATTTCCTTCTAAATCGAGTAACGTTTCTATGGAAACGACAGGATTTTCTTTTGGGATACGACAATCTCATTTCAGATCCACTAATCCTTCTTTATTGCATCCCTCACTCCCACACATTGACGAATTCACACGGAAATTGCGTCGCTATGAAATACTATGTGTTCTAAGACATTTCCTTCTAAATCGAGTAACGTTTCTATGGAAACGACAGGATTTTCATTTGGGATACGAAAATCTCATTTCCGATCCACTAATCCTTCTTTACTGCATCCCGCACTCCCAAACATTGACGAATTCACACAGAAATTGCGTCGCTATGAAATACTATGTGTTCTAAGACATTTCCTTCTAAATCGAGTAACGTTTCTATGGAAACGACAGGATTTTCTTTTGGGATACGACAATCACAATTCCGATCATCTAATCCTTCTTTACTGCATCCCTCACTCCCAAACATTGACGAATTCACACGGAAATTCCGTCGCTATGAAATACGAGTACTGTGTGTTCTAAGACATTTCCTTCTAAATCGAGTAACGTTTCTATGGAAACGACAGGATTTTCTTTTGGGATACGACAATCACATTTCCGATCCACTAATCCTTGTTTACTGCATCCCTCACTCCCAAACATTGACGAATTCACACGGAAATTGCGTCGCTATGAAATACTATGTGTTCTAAGACATTTCTTTCTAAATCGAGTAACGTTTCTATGGAAACGGCAGAATTTTCTTTTGGGATACGACAATCACATTTCCGATCCACTAATCCATCTTTACCCTCATCCCTCACTCCCAAACATTGACGAATTCACACGGAAATTGCGTCGCTATCAAATACTATGTGTTCTAAGACTTTTCTTTCTAAATCGAGTAACGTTTCTATGGAAACGGCAGAATTTTCTTTTGGGATACGACAATCTCATTTCCGATCCACTAATCCTTCTTTACTGCATCCCTCACTCCCACACATTGACGAATTCACACGGAAATTGCGTCGCTATGAAATACGAGTACTATGTGTTCTAAGACTTTTCCTTCTAAATCGAGTAACGTTTCTATGGAAACGACTGGATTTTCTTTTGGGATACGACAATCTCATTTCCGATCCACTAATCCTTCTTTACTGCATCCCTCACTCCCAAACATTGACGAATTCACACGGAAATTCCGTCGCTATGAAATACGAGTACTATGTGTTCAAAGACATTTCCTTCTAAATCGAGTAACGTTTCTATGGAAATGACAGGATTTTCTTTTGGGATACGACAATCTCATTTCCGATCCACTAATCCTTCTTTACTGCATCCCTCACTCCCACACATTGGCGAATTCACACGGAAATTGCGTCGCTATGAAATACGAGTACTATGTGTTCTAAGACATTTCCTTCTAAATCGAGTAACGTTTCTATGGAAACGACAGGATTTTCTTTTGGGATACGACAATCTCATTTCCGATCTACTAATCCTTCTTTACTGCATCCCTCACTCCCAAACATTGACGAATTCACACGGAAATTCCGTCGCTATGAAATACGAGTACTATGTGTTCTAAGACATTTCCTTCTAAATCGAGTAACGTTTCTATGGAAACGACAGGATTTTCTTTTGGGATACGACAATCACATTTCCGATCCACTAATCCATCTTTACCCTCATCCCTCTCTCCCAAACATTGACGAATTCACACGGAAATTGCGTCGCTATGAAATACTATGTGTTCTAAGACATTTCTTTCTAAATCGAGTAACGTTTCTATGGAAACGGCAGAATTTTCTTTTGGGATACGACAATCTCATTTCCGATCAACTAATCCTTCTTTACTGCATCCCTCACTCCCACACATTGACGAATTCACACGGAAATTGCGTCGCTATGAAATACGAGTACTATGTGTTCTAAGACATTTCCTTCTAAATCGAGTAACGTTTCTATGGAAACGACAGGATTTTCTTTTGGGATACGACAATCTCATTTCCCATCCACAAATCCTTCTTTACTGCATCCCTCACTCCCAAACATTGACGAATTCACACGGAAATTCCGTCGCTATGAAATACGAGTACTATCTGTTCTAAGACATTTCCTTCTAAATCGAGTAACGTTTCTATGGAAACGACAGGATCTTCTTTTGGGATACGACAATCTCATTTCCGATCCACTAATCCTTCTTTACTGCATCCCTCACTCCCAAACACTGACGAATTCACACGGAAATTCCGTCGCTATGAAATACGAGTACTATGTGTTCCAAGACATTTCCTTCTAAATCGAGTAACGTTTCTATGGAAACGACAGGATTTTCTTTTGGGATACGACAATCACATTTCCGATCCACTAATCCATCTTTACCCTCATCCCTCACTCCCAAACATTGACGAATTCTCACGGAAATTGCGTCGCTATGAAATACTAAGTGTTCTAAGACATTTCCTTCTAAATCGAGTAACGTTTCTATGGAAACGACAGGATTTTCCTTTGGGATACGACAATCACATTTCTGATCCACTAATCCTTCTTTACTGCGTCCCTCACTCCCAAACATTGACGAATTCACACGGAAATTGCGTCGCTATGAAATACGAGTACTATGTGTTCTAAGACATTTCCTTCTAAATCGAGTAACGTTTCTATGGAAACGACAGGATTTTCTTTTGGGATACGACAATCACATTTCTGATCCACTAATCCTTCTTTACTGCATCCCTCACTCCCAAACATTGACGAATTCACACGGAAATTCCGTCGCTATGAAATACGAGTACTGTGTGTTCTAAGACATTTCCTTCTAAATCGAGTAACGTTTCTATGGAAACGACAGGATTTTCTTTTGGGATACGACAATCACATTTCCGATCCAGTAATCCTTCTTTACTGCATCCCTCACTCCCACACATTGACGAATTCACACGGAAATTGCGTCGCTATGAAATACGAGTACTATGTGTTCTAAGACATTTCCTTCTAAATCGAGTAACGTTTCTATGGAAACCACAGGATTTTCTTTTGGGACACGACAATCTCATTTCCGATCCACTAATCCTTCTTTACTGCATCCCTCACTCCCACACATTGACGAATTCACACGGAAATTGCGTCGCTATGAAATACGAGTACCATGTGTTCTAAGGCATTTCCTTCTAAATCGAGTAACGTTTCTATGGAAACGAAAGGATTTTCTTTTGGGATACGACAATCTCATTTCCGATCCACTAATCCTTCTTTACTGCATCCCTCACTCCCAAACATTGACGAATTCACACGGAAATTCCGTCGCTATGAAATACGAGTACTATGTGTTCTAAGACATTTCCTTCTAAATCGAGTAACGTTTCTATGGAAACGACAGGATTTTGTTTTGGGATACGACAGTCACATTTCCGATCCACTAATCCATCTTTACCCGCATCCCTCACTCCCAAACATTGACGAATTCACACGGAAATTGAGTCGCTATGAAATACGAGTACTATGTGTTCTAAGACATTTCCTTCTAAATCGAGTAACGTTTCTATGGAAACGACAGGATTTTCTTTTGGGATACGACAATCTCATTTCCGATCCACTAATCCTTCTTTACTGCATCCCTCACTCCCACACATTGACGAATTCACACGGAAATTGCGTCGCTATGAATTACTATGGGTTCTATGACTTCTCCTTCTAAATCAAGTAACGTTTCTATGGAAACGACAGGACTTTTTTTTGGGATACGACAATCTCATTTCCGATCCACTAATCCTTCTTTACTGCATCCCTTACTCCAAAACATTGACGAATTCACACGGAAATTGCGCCGCTATGAAATACTATGTGTGCTAAGACATTTCCTTCTAAATCGAGCAACCTTTCTATGGAAACGACAGGATTTTCTTTTGGGATACGACAATCTCATTTCAGATCCACTAATCCTTCTTTACTACATTCCTCACTCCCACACATTGACGAATTCACACGGAAATTGCGTCGCTGTGAAATACTATGTGTTCTAAGACATTTCCTTCTAAATCGAGTAACGTTTCTATGGAAACGACAGGATTTTCTTTTGGGATACGACAATCTCATTTCCGATCCACTAATCCTTCTTTACTGCATCCCTCACTCCCAAACATTGACGAATTCACACGGAAATTTCGTCGCTATGAAATACTATGTGTTCTAAGACGTTTCCTTCTAAATCGAGTAACGTTTCTATGGAAACGACAGGATTTTCTTTTGGGATACGACAATCACATTTCCGATCCACTAATCCTTTCATTACTGCATCCCTCACTCCCAAACATTGACGAATTCACACGGAAATTGCGTCGCTATGAATTACTATGTGTTCTATGACTTACCCTTCTAAATCGAGTAACGTGTCTATGGAATCGACAGCGTTTTCTTTTGGGATACGACAATCTCATTTCCGATCCACTAATCCTTCTTCACTGCATCCCTCACTCCCACACATTGACGAATTCACACGGAAATTGCGTCGCTATGAAATACGAGTACTATGTGTTCTAAGACATTTCCTTCTAATCGAGTAACATTTCCATGGAAACGACAGGATTTTCTTTTGGGATACGACAATCTCATTTCCGATCCAATAATCCTTCTTTACTGCATCCCTCACTCCCACACATTGACGAATTCACACGGAAATTGCGTCGCTATGAAATACGAGTACTATGTGTTCTAAGACATTTCCTTCTAAATCGAGCAACGTTTCTATGGAAACGACAGGATTTTCTTTTGGGATACGACAATCACATTTCCGATCCACTAATCCTTCTTTACTGCATCCCTCACTCCCAAACATTGACGAAGTCACACGGAAATTCCGTCGCTATGAAATACGAGTACTATGTGTTCTAAGACATTTCCTTCTAAATCAATTAACGTTTCTATGGAAACGACAGGGTTTTCTTTTGTGATACGACAGTCACATTTCCGATCCACTAATCCATCTTTACCCGCATCCCTCACTCCCAAACATTGACGAATTCACACGGAAATTGCGTCGCTATGAAATACTATGTGTTCTAAGACATTTCTTTCTAAATCGAGTAACGTTTCTATGGAAACGACAGAATTTTCTTTTGGGATACGACAATCTCATTTCCGATCCACTAATCCTTCTTTACTGCATCCCTCACCCCACACATTGACGAATACAAACGGAAATTGCGTCGCTATGAAATACGAGTACTATGTGTTCTAAGACATTTCCTTCTAAATCGAGTAACGTTTCTATGGAAACGACAGGATTTTCTTTTGGGATACGACAATCTCATTTCCGATACACTAATCCTTCTTTACTGCATCCCTCAATCCCAAACATTGACGAATTCACACAGAAATTCCGTCGCTATGAAATACGAGTACTATGTGTTCTAAGACATTTCCTTCTAAATCGAGTAACGTTTCTATGGAAACGACAGGATTTTCTTTTGGGATACGACAATCTCATTTCCGATCCACTAATCCTTCTTTACTGCATCCCTCACTCCCAAACATCGACGAATTCACACGGAAATTGCGCCGCTTTGAAATACTATGTGTTCTAAGACATTTCCTTCTAAATCGAGTAACGTTTCTATGGAAACGACAGGATTTTCTTTTGGGATACGACAATCTCATTTCAGATCCACTAATCCTTCTTTACTGCATTCCTCACTCCCACACATTGACGAATTCACACGGAAATTGCATCGCTATGAAATAATATGTGTTCTAAGACATTTCCTTCTAAATCGAGTAACGTTTCTATGGAAACGACAGGATTTTCTTTTGGGATACGACAATCTCATTTCCGATCCACTAATCCTTCTTTACTGCATCCCTCACTCCCAAACATTGACGAATTCACACGGAAATTGCGTCGCTATGAAATACTATGTGTTCTAAGACGTTTCCTTCTAAATCGAGTAACGTTTCTATGGAAACGACAGGATTTTCTTTTGGGATACGACAATCACATTTCCGATCCACTAATCCTTTCATTACTGCATCCCTCACTCCCAAACATTGACGAATTCACACGGAAATTGCGTCGCTATGAATTACTATGGGTTCTATGACTTCCCTTTCTAAATCGAGTAACATTTCTATGGAATCGACAGCGTTTTCTTTTGGGATACGACAATCTCATTTCCGATCCACTAATCCTTCTTTACTGCATCCCTCACTCCCACACATTGACGAATTCACACGGAAATTCCGTCGCTATGAAATACGAATACTATGTGTTCTAAGACATTTCCTTCTAAATCGAGTAACGTTTCTACGGAAACGACAGGATTTTCTTTTGGGATACGACAATCACATTTCCGATCCACTAATCCTTCTTTACTGCATCCCTCACTCCCAAACATTGACGAATTCACACGGAAATTCCGTCGCTATGAAATACGAGTACTGTGTGTTCTAAGACATTTCCTTCTAAATCGAGTAACGATTCTATGGAAAAGACAGGATTTTCATTTTGGATACGACAATCACATTTCCGATCCAATAATCCTTCTTTACTGCATCCCTCACTCCCACACATTGACAAATTCACACGGAAATTGCGTCGCTATGAAATACGAGTACTATGTGTTCTAAGACATTTCCTTCTAAATCGAGTAACGTTTCTATGGAAACGACAGGATTTTCTTTTGGGATACGACAATCTAATTTCCGATCCACTAATCCTTCTTTACTGCATCCCTCACTCCCACACATTGACGAATTCACACGGAAATTGCGTCGCTATGAAATACGAGTACTATGTGTTCTAAGACATTTCCTTCAAAATCGAGTAATGTTTCTATGGAAACGACAGGATTTTCTTTTGGGATACGACAGTCTCATTTCCGATCCACTAATCCTTCTTTACTGCATCCCTCACTCCCACACATTGACGAATTCACACGGAAATTGCGTAGCTATGAAATACGAGTACTATGTGTTCTAAGACATTTCCTTCTAAATCGAGTAATGTTTCTATGGAACCGACAGGATTTTCTTTTGGGATACGACAATCTCATTTCCGATCCACTAATCCTTCTTTACTGAATCCCTCACTCCCACACATTGACGAATTCACACGGAAATTGCGTCGCTATGAAATACGAGTACTATGTGTTAGAAGACATTTCCTTCTAAATCGAGTAACGTTTCTATGGAAACGACAGGATTTTCTTTTGGGATACGACAATCACATTTCCGATCCACTAACCCTTCTTTACTGCATCCCTCACTCCCACACATTCACGAATTCACACGGAAATTGCGTCGCTATGAAATACGAGTACTATGAGTTCTAAGACATTATCTTCTAAATCGAGTAACGTTTCTATGGAAACGACAGTATTTTCTTTTGGAATACGACTATCTCATTTCCGATCCACTAATCCTTCTTTACTGCATCCCTCACTCCCACACATTGACGAATTCACACGGAAATTGCGTCGCTATGAAATACGAGTACTATGTGTTCTAAGACATTTCCTTCTAAATCGAGTAACGTTTCTATGGAAACGACAGGATTTTCTTTTGGAATACGACAATCTCATTTCCGATCCACTAATCCTTCTTTACTGCATCCCTCACTCCCACACATTGACGAATTCACACGGAAATTGCGTCGCTATGAATTACTATGGGTTCTATGACTTCTCCTTCTAAATCAAGTAACGTTTCTATGGAAACGACAGGACTTTTTTTTGGGATACGACAATCTCATTTCCGATCCACTAATCATTCTTCACTGCATCCCTCACTCCCACACATTGACGAATTCACACGGAAATTGCGTCGCTATGAAATACGAGTACTATGTGTTCTAAGACATTTCCTTCTAAATCGAGTAACGTTTCTATGGAAACGACAGGATTTTCTTTTGGGATACGACGATCTCATTTCCGATCCACTAACCCTTTTTTACTGCATCCCTCACTCCCACACAATCACGAATTCACACGGAAATTGCGTCGCTATGAATTACTGTGGGTTCTATGACTTCTCCTTCTAAATCAAGTAACGTTTCTATGGAAACGACAGGACTTTTTTTTGGGATACGACAATCTCATTACCGATCCACTAATCCTTCTTTACAGCATCCCTCACTCCCAAACATTGACGAATTCACACGGAAATTGCGTTGCTATGAAATACGAGTACTATGTGTTCTAAGACATTTCCTTCTAAATCGAGTAACGTTTCTATGGAAACGACAGGATTTTCTTTTGGGATACGACAATCTCATTTCCGATCCACTAATCCTTCTTTACTGCATCCCTCACTCCCACACATTGACGAATTCACACGGAAATTGCATCGCTATGAATTACTATGGGTTCTATGACTTCTCCTTCTAAATCAAGTAACGTTTCTATGGAAACGACATGACTTTTTTTTGGGATACGACAATCTCATTTCTGATCCACTCATCCTTCTTTACTGCATCCCTCACTCCCACACATTGACGAATTCACACGGAAATTGCGTCGCTATGAAATACGAGTACTATGTGTTCAAAGACATTTCCTTCTAAATCGAGTAACGTTTCTATGGAAACGACAGGATTTTCTTTTGGGATACGACAATCACATTTCCGATCCATTAACCCTTCTTTACTGCATCCCTCACTCCCACACATTCACGAATTCACACGGAAATTGCGTCGCTATCAATTACTATGATTTCTATGACTTCTCCTTCTAAATCAAGTAACGTTTCTATGGAAACGACAGGACTTTTTTTTGGGATACGACAATCTCATTTCCGATCCACTAATCCTTCTTTACTGCATCCCTCACTCCCAAACATTGACGAATTCACACGGAAATTGCGTCGCTATGAAATACAATGTGTTCTACGACATTTCTTCCTAAATCGAGTAACGTTTCTATGGAAACAACAGAATTTTCTTTTGGGAAACGACAATCACATTTCCGATCCACTAATCCTTCTTTACTGCATCCCTCACTCCCACAAATTGACGAATTCACACGGAAATTGCGTCGCTATGAAATACGAGTACTATGTGTTCTAAGACATTTCCTTCTAAATCGAGTAACGTTTCTATGGAAACGACAGGATTTTCTTTTGGAATAGGACAATCTCATTTCCGATCCACTAATCCTTCTTTACTGCATTCCTCACTCCCACACATTGACGAATTCACACGGAAATTGCGTCGCTATGAAATACGAGTACTATGTGTTAGAAGACATTTCCTTCTAAATCGAGTAACGTTTCTATGGAAACGACAGGATTTTCATTTGGGATACGACAATCACATTTCCGATCCACTATTCCTTCTTTACTCCATCCCTCACTCCCAAACATTGACGAATTCACACGGAATTTGCGTCGCTATGAATTACTATGGGTTCTATGACTGCTCCTTCTAAATCAAGTAACGTTTCTATGGAAACGACAGGACTTTTTTTTGGGGTACGACTATCTCATTTCCGATTCACTAATCCTTCTTTACAGCATCCCTCACTCCCAAACATTGACGAATTCACACGGAAATTGCGTCGCTATGAAATACGAGTACCATGTGTTCTAAGACATTTCCTTCTAAATCGAGTAACGTTTCTATGGAATCGACAGGATTTTCTTTTGGGATACGACAATCTCATTTCCGATCCACTAATCCTTCTTTACTGCATCCCTCACTCCCACACATTGACGAATTCACACGGAAATTGCGTCGCTATGAAATACAAGTACCATGTGTTCTAAGACATTTCCTTCTAAATCGAGTAACGTTTCTATGGGAACGACAGGACTTTTTTTTGGGATACGACAATCTCATTTCCGATCCACTAATCCTTCTTTTCTGCATCCCTCACTCCCACACATTGACGAATTCACACGGAAATTGCGTCGCTATGAAATACGAGTACTATGTGTTCTAAGACATTTCCTTCTAAATCGAGTATCGTTTCTATGGAAACGACAGGATTTTCTTTTGGGATACGACAATCACATTTCCGATCCACTAACCCTTCTTTACTGCATCCCTCACTCCCACACATTCACGAATTCACACGGAAATTGCGTCGCTATGAAATACGAGTACTATGTGTTCTAAGACATTATCTTCTAAATCGAGTAACGTTTCTATGGAAACGTCAGTATTTTCTTTTGGAATACGACTATCTCATTTCCGATCCACTAATCCTTCTTTACTGCATCCCTCACTCCCACACATTGACGAATTCACACGGAAATTGCGTCGCTATGAAATACGAGTACTATGTGTTCTAAGACATTTCCTTCTAAATCGAGTAACGTTTCTATGGAAAAGACAGGATTTTCTTTTGGAATACGACAATCTCATTTCCGATCCACTAATCCTTCTTTACTGCATCCCTCACTCCCACACATTGACGAATTCACACGGAAATTGCGTCGCTATGAATTACTATGGGTTCTATGACTTCTCCTTCTAAATCAAGTAACGTTTCTATGGAAACGACAGGACTTTTTTTTGGGATACGACAATCTCATTTCCGATCCACTAATCATTCTTCACTGCATCCCTCACTCCCACACATTGACGAATTCACACGGAAATTGCGTCGCTATGAAATACGAGTACTATGTGTTGTAAGACATTTCCTTCTAAATCGTGTAACGTTTCTATGGAAACGACAGGATTTTCTTTTGGGATACGACGATCTCATTTCCGATCCACTAACCCTTTTTTACTGCATCCCTCACTCCCACACAATCACGAATTCACACGGAAATTGCGTCGCTATGAATTACTGTGGGTTCTATGACTTCTCCTTCTAAATCAAGTAACGTTTCTATGGAAACGACAGGACTTTTTTTTGGGATACGACAATCTCATTACCGATCCACTAATCCTTCTTTACAGCATCCCTCACTCCCAAACATTGACGAATTCACACGGAAATTGCGTTGCTATGAAATACGAGTACTATGTGTTCTAAGACATTTCCTTCTAAATCGAGTAACGTTTCTATGGAAACGACAGGATTTTCTTTTGGGATACGACAATCTCATTTCCGATCCACTAATCCTTCTTTACTGCATCCCTCACTCCCACACATTGACGAATTCAGACGGAAATTGCATCGCTATGAATTACTATGGGTTCTATGACTTCTCCTTCTAAATCAAGTAACGTTTCTATGGAAACGACATGACTTTTTTTTGGGATACGACAATCTCATTTCTGATCCACTCATCCTTCTTTACTGCATCCCTCACTCCCACACATTGACGAATTCACACGGAAATTGCGTCGCTATGAAATACGAGTACTATGTGTTCAAAG
The DNA here is from genome assembly GCF_023864345.2 of Schistocerca serialis cubense. Lineage (NCBI taxonomy): Eukaryota > Metazoa > Arthropoda > Insecta > Orthoptera > Acrididae > Schistocerca > Schistocerca serialis. The sequence goes on from NC_064644.1 coordinate 2,895,403, forward strand.
ACATTTCCTTCTAAATCGAGTAACGTTTCTATGGAAACGACAGGATTTTCTTTTGGGATACGACAATCTCATTTCCGATCCACTAATCCTTCTTTACTGCATTCCTCACTCCCACACATTGACGAATTCACACGGAAATTGCGTCGCTATGAATTACTATGGGTTCTATGACTTCTCCTTCTAAATCAAGTAACGTTTCTATGGAAACGACTGGATTTTCTTTTGGGATACGACAATCCCATTTCCGATCCACTAATCCTTCTTTACTGCATCCCTCACTCCCACACATTGACGAATTCACACGGAAATTGCGTCGCTGTGAAATACGAGTACTATGTGTTCTAAGACATTTCCTTCTAAATCGAGTAACGTTTCTATGGAAACGACAGGATTTTCTTTTGGGATACGACAATCTCATTTCCGATCCACTAATCCTTCTTTACTGCAACCCTCACTCCCAAACATTCACGAATTCACACGGAAATTGCGTCGCTATGAAATACTATGTGTTCTACGACATTTCTTTCTAAATCGAGTAACGTTTCTATGGAAACGACAGAATTTTCTTTTGGGATACGACAATCACATTTCCGATCCACTAATCCTTCTTTACTGCATCCCTCACTCCCACACATTGACGAATTCACACGGAAATTTCGTCGCTATGAAATACGAGTACTATGTGTTCTAAGACATTTCCTTCTAAATCGAGTAACGTTTGTATGGAAACGACAGGATTTTCTTTTGGAATAGGATAATCTCATTTCCGATCCACTAATCCTTCTTTACTGCATCCCTCACTCCCACACATTAACGAATTCACAGGAAGTTGCGTCGCTATGAACTACTATGGGTTCTATGACTTCTCCTTCTAAATCAAGTAACGTTTCTATGGAAACGACAGGACTTTTTTTTTGGGATACGACAATCTCATTTCCGATCCACTAATCCTTCTTTACTGCATCCCCCACTCCCACACATTGACGAATTCACACGGAAATTGCGTCGCTATGAAATACGAGTACTATGTGTTCTAAGACATTTCCTTCTAAATCGAGTAACGTTTCTATGGAAACGACAGGATTTTCTTTTGGGATACGACAATCTCATTTCCGATCCACTAACCCTTCTTTACTGCATCCCTCACTCCCACACATTCACGAATTCACACGGAAATTGCGTCGCTATGAAATACTATGGGTTCTATGACTTCTCCTTCTAAATCAAGTAACGTTTCTATGGAAACGACAGGACTTTTTTTTGGGATACGACAATCTCATTTCCGATCCACTAATCCTTCTTTACAGCATCCCTCACTCCCAAACATTGACGAATTCACACGGAAATTGCGTCGCTATGAAATACGAGTACTATGTGTTCTAAGACATTTCCTTCTAAATCGAGTAACGTTTCTATGGAAACGACAGGATTTTCTTTTGGGATACGACAATCTCAATTCCAATCCACTAATCTTTCTTTACTGCATCCCTCACTCCCACACATTGACGAATTCACACGGAAATTGCGTCGCTATGAATTACTATGGGTTCTATGACTTCTCCTTCTAAATCAAGTAACGTTTCTATGGAAACGACAGGACTTTTTTTTGGGATACGACAATCTCATTTCCGATCCACTAATCCTTCTTTACTGCATCCCTCACTCCCACACATTGACGAATTCATCCGGAAATTGCGTCGCTTTGAAATACGAGTACTATGTGTTTTAAGACATTTCCTTCTAAATCGAGTAACGTTTCTATGGAAACGCCAGGATTTTCTTTTGGGATACGACAATCACATTTCCGATCCACTAACCCTTCTTTACTGCATCCCTCACTCCCTCACATTCACGAATTCACACGGAAATTGCGTCGCTATGAATTACTATGGGTTCTATGACTTCTCCTTCTGAATCAAGTAACGTTTCTATGGAAACGACAGGACTTTTTTTTGGGATACGACAATCTCATTTCCGATCCACTAATCCTTCTTTACTGCATCCCTCACTCCCAAACATTGACGAATTCACACGGAAATTGCGTCGCTATGAATTACTATGGGTTCTATGACTTCTCCTTCTAAATCAAGGAACGTTTCTATGGAAACGACAGGATTTTATTTTGGTTTACGACAATCACATTTCCGATCCACTAATCCTTCTTTATTGCATCCCTCACTCCCACACATTGACGAATTCACACGGAAATTGCGTCACTATGAAATACGAGTACTATGTGTTCTAAGACATTTCCTTCTAAATCGAGTAACGTTTCTATGGAAACGACAGGATTTTCTTTTGGGATACAACAATCTCATTTCCGATCCACTAACCCTTCTTTACTGCATCCCTCACTCCCACACATTCACGAATTCACACGGAAATTGCGACGCTATGAATTACTGTGGGTTCTATGACTTCTCCTTCTAAATGAAGTAACGTTTCTATTGAAACGACAGGATTTTCTTTTGGGATACGACAATCACATTTCCGATCCACTAATCCTTCTTTACTGCATCCCTCACTCCCACACATTGACGAATTCACACGGAAATTGCGTCGCTATGAAATACGAGTACTACGTGTTCTAAGACATTTCCTTCTAAATCGAGTAACGTTTCTATGGAAACGACAGGATTTTCTTTTGGGATACGACAATCACATTTCCGATCCACTAATCCTTCTTTACTGCATCCCTCACTCCCAAACATTGACGAATTCACACGGAAATTGCGTCACTATGAAATACTATGTGTTCTAAGACATTTCCTTCAAAATCGAGTAACGTTTCTATGGAAACGACAGGATTTTCTTTTGGGATACGACAATCTCATTTCCGATCCACTGATCCTTCTTTACTGCATCCCTCACTCCCACACATTGACGAATTCACACGGAAATTGCGTCGCTATGAAATACGAGTACTATGTGTTCTAAGACATTTCCTTCTAAATCGAGTAACGTTTCTGTGGAAACGACAGGATTTTCTTTTGGGATACGACAATCACATTTCCGATCCACTAATCCTTCTTTACTGCATCCCTCACTCCCACACATTGACGAATTCACACGGAAATTAAGACGCTATGAATTACTATGGGTTCTATGACTTCTCCTTCTAAATCAAGTAACGTTTCTATGGAAACGACAGGACTTTTTTTTGGGATACGACAATCTCATTTCCGATTCACTAATCCCTCTTTACTGCATCCCTCACTCCCAAACATTGACGAATTCACACGGAAATTGCGTCGCTATGAAATACTATGTGTTCTACGACATTTCCTTCTAAATCGAGTAACGTTTCTATGGAAACGACAGGATTATCTTTTGGGATACGACAATCTCATTTCAGATCCACTAATCCTTCTTTACTGCATCCCTCACTCCCACACATTGACGAATTCACACGGAAATTGCATCGCTATGAAATACTATGTGTTCTAAGACATTTCCTCCTCAATCGAGTAACGTTTCTATGGAAACGACAGGATATTCTTTTGGGATACGACAATCGCATTTCCGATCCATTAATCCTTCTTTACTGCATCCCTCACTCCCACACATTGACGATTTCACACGGAAATTGCGTCGCTATGAAATACGAGTACTATGTGTTCTAAGACATTTCCTTCTAAATCGAGTAACGTTTCTATGGAAACGACAGGATTTTCTTTTGGGATACGACAATCACATTTCCGATCCACTAATCCTTCTTTACTGCATCCCTCACTCCCACACATTGACGAATTCACACGGAAATTGCGACGCTATGAATTACTATGGGTTCTATGACTTCTCCTTCTAAATCAAGTAACGTTTCTATGGAAACGACAGGACTTTTTTTTGGGATACGACAATCTCATTTCCGATCCACTAATCCCTCTTTACTGCATCCCTCACTCCCAAACATTGACGAATTCACACGGAAATTGCGTCGCTATGAAATACTATGTGTTCTACGACATTTCTTTCTAAATGGAGTAACGTTTCTATGGAAACGACAGGATTTTCTTTTGGGATACAACAATCTCATTTCCAATCCACTAACCCTTCTTTACTGCATCCCTCACTCCCACACATTGACGAATTCACACGGAAATTGCGTCGCTACGAATTACTATGGGTTCTATGACTTCTCCTTCTAAATCAAGTAACGTTTCTATGGAAACGACATGACTTTTTTTTGGGATACGACAATCTCATTTCCGATCCACTCATCCTTCTTTACTGCATCCCTCACTCCCACACATTGACGAATTCACACGGAAATTGCGTCGCTATGAAATACGAGTACTATGTGTTCAAAGACATTTCCTTCTAAATCGAGTAACGTTTCTATGGAAACGACAGGATTTTCTTTTGGGATACGACAATCACATTTCCGATCCACTAACCCTTCTTTACTGCATCCCTCACTCCCACACATTCACGAATTCACACGGAAATTGCGTCGCTATGAATTACTATGGGTTCTATGACTTCTCCTTCTAAATCAAGTAACGTTTCTATGGAAACGACAGGACTTTTCTTTGGGATACGACAATCTCATTTCCGGTCCACTAATCCTTCTTTACTGCATCCCTCACTCCCAAACATTGACGAATTCACACGGAAATTGCGTCGCTATGAAATACTATGTGTTCTACGACATTTCTTTCTAAATCGAGTAACGTTTCTATGGAAACGACAGAATTTTCTTTTGGGATACGACAATCACATTTCCGATCCATTAATCCTTCTTTACTGCATCCCTCACTCCCACACATTGACGAATTCACACGGAAATTTCGTCGCTATGAAATACGAGTACTATGTGTTCTAAGACATTTCCTTCTAAATCGAGTAACGTTTGTATGGAAACGACAGGATTTTCTTTTGGAATAGGACAATCTCATTTCCGATCCACTAATCCTTCTTTACTGCATCCCTCACTCCCACACATTAACGAATTCACACGGAAGTTGCGTCGCTATGAATTACTATGGGTTCTATGACTTCTCCTTCTAAATCAAGTAACGTTTCTATGGAAACGACAGGACTTTTTTTTTGGGATACGACAATCTCATTTCCGATCCACTAATCCTTCTTTACTGCATCCCCCACTCCCACACATTGACGAATTCACACGGAAATTGCGTCGCTATGAAATACGAGTACTATGTGTTCTAAGACATTTCCTTCTAAATCGAGTAACGTTTCTATGGAAACGACAGGATTTTCTTTTGGGATACGACAATCTCATTTCCAATCCACTAATCTTTCTTTACTGCATCCCTCACTCCCACACATTGACGAATTCACACGGAAATTGCGTCGCTATGAATTACTATGTGTTCAAAGACATTTCCTTCTAAATCGAGTAACGTTTCTATGGAAACGACAGGATTTTCTTTAGGGATACGACAATCACATTTCCGATCCACTAATCCTTCTTTACTGCATCCCTCACTCCCAAACATTGACGAATTCACACGGAAATTGCGTCGCTATGAAATACGAGTACTATGTGTTCTAAGGCATTTCCTTCTAAATCGAGTAACGTTTCTATGGAAACGACAGGATTTTCTTTTGGGATACGACAATCACATTTCCGATCCACTAACCCTTCTTTACTGCATCCCTCACTCCCACACATTCACGAATTCACACGGAAATTGCGTCGCTATGAATTACTATGGGTTCTATGACTTCTCCTTCTAAATCAAGTAACGTTTCTATGGAAACGACAGGACTTTTTTTTGGGATACGACAATCTCATTTCCGATCCACTAATCCTTCTTTACTGCATCCCTCACTCCCAAACATTGACGAATTCACACGGAAATTGCGTCGCTATGAATTACTATGGGTTCTATGACTTCTCCTTCTAAATCAGGGAACGTTTCTATGGAAACGACAGGATTTTCTTTTGGTTTACGACAATCACATTTTCGATCCACTAATCCTTCTTTATTGCATCCCTCACTCCCACACATTGACGAATTCACACGGAAATTGCGTCACTATGAAATACGAGTACTATGTGTTCTAAGACATTTCCTTCTAAATCGAGTAACGTTTCTATGGAAACGACAGGATTTTCTTTTGGGACACAACAATCTCATTTCCGATCCACTAACCCTTCTTTACTGCATCCCTCACTCCCACACATTCACGAATTCACACGGAAATTGCGACGCTATGAATTACTGTGGGTTCTATGACTTCTCCTTCTAAATCAAGTAACGTTTCTATTGAAACGACAGGATTTTCTTTTGGGACACGACAATCACATTTCCGATCCACTAATCCTTCTTTACTGCATCCCTCACTCCCACACATTGACGAATTCACACGGAAATTGCGTCGCTATGAAATACGAGTACTATGTGTTCTAAGACATTTCCTTCTAAATCGAGTAACGTTTCTATGGAAACGACAGGATTTTCTTTTGGGATACGACAATCACATTTCCGATCCACTAATCCTTCTTTACTGCATCCCTCACTCCCAAACATTGACGAATTCACACGGAAATTGCGTCACTATGAAATACTATGTGTTCTAAGACATTTCCTTCTAAATCGTGTAACATTTCTATGGAAACGACAGGATTTTCTTTTGGGATACGACAATCTCATTTCCGATCCACTAGTCCTTCTTTACTGCATCCCTCACTCCCACACATTGACGAATTCACACGGAAATTGCGTCGCTATGAAATACGAGTACTATGTGTTCTAAGACATTTCCTTCTAAATCGAGTAACGTTTCTATGGAAACGACACGATTTTCTTTTGGGATACGACAATCACATTTCCGATCCACTAATCCTTCTTTACTGCATCCCTCACTCCCACACATTGACGAATTCACACGGAAATTGCGACGCTATGAATTACTATGGGTTCTATGACTTCTCCTTCTAAATCAAGTAACGTTCCTATGGAAACGACAGGACTTTTTTTTGGGATACGACAATCTCATTTCCGATCCACTAATCCCTCTTTACTGCATCCCTCACTCCCACACATTGACGAATTCACACGGAAATTGCGTCGCTATGAAATACTATGTGTTCTACGACATTTCCTTCTAAATCGAGTAACGTTTCTATGGAAACGACAGGATTATCTTTTGGGATACGACAATCTCATTTCAGATCCACTAATCCTTCTTTACTGCATCCCTCACTCGCACACATTGAAGAATTCACACGGAAATTGCATCGCTATGAAATACTATGTGTTCTAAGACATTTCCTCCTCAATCGAGTAACGTTTCTATGGAAACGACAGGATTTTCTTTTGGGATACGACAATCGCATTTCCGATCCATTAATCCTTCTTTACTGCATCCCTCACTCCCACACATTGACGAATTCACACGGAAATTGCGTCGCTATGAAATACGAGTACTATGTGTTCTAAGACATTTCCTTCTAAATCGAGTAACGTATCTATGGAAACGACAGGATTTTCTTTTGGGATACGACAATCACATTTCCGATCCACTAATCCTTCTTTACTGCATCCCTCACTCCCAAACATTGACGAATTCACACGGAAATTGCGTCACTATGAAATACTATGTGTTCTAAGGCATTTCCTTCTAAATCGAGTAACGTTTCAATGGAAACGACAGGATTTTCTTTTGGGACACCACAATCACATTTCCGATCCACTAATCCTTTATTACAGCATCCCTCACTCCCAAACGTTGACGAATTCACACGGAAATTGCGTCGCTATGAAATACGAGAACTATGCGTTCTAAGACATTTCCTTCTAAATCGAGTAACGTATCTATGGAAACGACAGGATTTTCTTTTGGGATACGACAATCTCATTTCCGATCCACTAATCCTTCTTTACTGCATCCCTCACTCCCAAACATTGACGAATTCACACGGAAATTCCGTCGCTATGAAATACGAGTACTATGTGTTCTAAGACATTTCTTTCTGAATCGAGTAACGTTTCTATGGAAACGACAGGATTTTCTTTTGGGATACGACAATCACATTTCCGATCCACTAATCCATCTTTACCCGCATCCCTCACTCCCAAACATTGACGAATTCACACGGAAATTGCGTCGCTATGAAATACTATGTGTTCTAAGACATTTCTTTCTAAATCGAGTAACGTTTCTATGGAAACGACAGAATTTTCTTTTGGGATACGACAATCTCATTTCCGATTGACTAATCCGTCTTTACTGCATCCCTCACTCCCACACATTGACGAATTCACACGGAAATTGCGTCGCTATGAATTACTATGGGTTCTATGACTTCTCCTTCTAAATCAAGTAACGTTTCTATGGAAACGACAGGACTTTTTTTTTGGATACGACAATCTCATTTCCGATCCACTAATCCCTCTTTACTGCATCCTTCACTCCCACACATTGACGAATTCACACGGAAATTGCGTCGCTATGAAATACGAGTACTATGTGTTCTAAGACATTTCTTTCTGAATCGAGTTACGTTTCTATGGAAACGACAGGATTTTCTTTTGGGATACGACAATCTCATTTCCGATCCACTAATCCTTCTTTACTGCATCCCTCACTCCCAAACATTGACGAATTCTCACGGAAATTCCGTCGCTATGAAATACGAGTACTATGTGTTCTAAGACATTTCCTTCTAAATCGAGTAACGTTTCTATGGAAACGACTGGATTTTCTTTTGGGATACGACAATCTCATTTTCGATCCACTAATCCTTCTTTACTGCATCCCTCACTCAAAAACATTGACGAATTTACACGGAAATTCCGTCGCTATGAAATACGAGTACTATGTGTTCTAAGACATTTCCTTCTAAATCGAGTAACGTTTCTATGGAAACGACAGGATTTTCTTTTGGGATACGACAATCACATTTCCGATCCACTAATCCATCTTTACCCGCATCCCTCACTCCCAAACATTGACGAATTCACACGGAAATTGCGTCGCTATGAAATACTACGTGTTCCAAGACATTTCTTTCTAAATCGAGTAACGTTTCTATGGTAACGACAGAATTTTCTTTTGGGATACGACAATGTCATTTCCGATCCACTAGTCCTTCTTTACTGCATCCCTCAATCCCACAACTTGACGAATTCACACGGAAATTGCGTCGCTATGAAATCCGAGTACTATGTGTTCTAAGACATTTCCTTCTAAATCGAGTAACGTTTCTATGGAAACGACAGGATTTTCTTTTGGGATACGACAATCTCATTTCCGATCCACTAATCCTTCTTTACTGTATCCCTCACTCCCAAACATTGACGACTTCACACGGAAATTCCGTCGCTATGAAATACGAGTACTATGTGTTCTAAGACATTTCCTTCTAAATGAAGTAACGTTTCTATGGAAACGACAGGATTTTCTTTTGGGATACGACAATCACATTTCCGATCCACTAATCCATCTTTACCCGCATCCCTCACTCCCAAACATTGACGAATTCACACGGAAATTGCGTCGCTATGAAATACTATGTGTCCTAAGACATTTCTTTCTAAATCGAGTAACGTTTCAATGGAAACGACAGAATTTTCTTTTGGGATACGACAATCTCATTTCCGATCCACTAATCCTTCTTTACTGCATCCCTCACTCCCACACATTGACGAATTCACACGGAAATTGCGTCGCTATGAAATACGAGTACTATGTGTTCTAAGACATTTCCTTCTAAATCGAGTAACGTTTCTGTGGAAACGACAGGATTTTCTTTTGGGATTCGACAATCACATTTCCGATCCACTAATCCTTCTTTACTGCATCCCTCACTCCCACACATTGACGAATTCACACGGAAATTGCGTCGCTATGAATTACTATGGGTTGTATGACTTCTCCTTCTAAATCAAGTAACGTTTCTATGGAAACAACAGAACTTTTTTTTGGGATACGACAATCTCATTTCCGATCCACTAATCCTTCTTTACTGCATCCCTCACTCCCAAACATTGACGAATTCACACGGAAATTGCGTCGCTATGAATTACTATGTGTTCAAAGACATTTCCTTCTAAATCGAGTAACGTTTCTATGGAAACGACAGGATTTTCTTTAGGGATACGACAATCACATTTCCGATCCACTAATCCTTCTTTACTGCATCCCTCACTCCCAAACATTGACGAATTCACACGGAAATTGCGTCGCTATGAATTACTATGGGTTCTATGACTTCCCCTTCTAAATCGAGTAACGTTTCTATGGAATCGACAGCGTTTTCTTTTGGGATACGTTAATCTCATTTCCGATCCACTAATCCTTCTTTACTGCATTCCTCACTCCCACACATTGACGAATTCACACGGAAATTCCGTCGCTATGAAATAGGAGTACTATGTGTTCTAAGACATTTCCTTCTCAATCGAGTAACGTTTCAATGGAAATGACAGGATTTTCTTTTGGGATACGACAACCACATTTCCGATCCACTAATCCTTCTTTACTGCATCCCTCACTCCCAAACATTGACGATTTCACACGGAAATTGCGTCGCTATGAAATACGAGTACTATGTGTTCTAAGACATTTCCTTCTAAATCGAGTAACGTTTCTATGGAAACGACAGGATTTTCTTTTGGGATACGACAATCTCATTTCCGATCCACTAATCCTTCTTTACTGCATCCCTCACTCCCACACATTGACGAATTCACACGGAAATTGCGTCGCTATGAAATACGAGTACTATGTGTTCTAAGACATTTCCTTCTAAATCGAGTATCGTTTCTATGGAAACGACAGGATTTTCTTTTGGGATACGACAATCTCATTTCCGATCCACTAATCCTTCTTTACTGCATCCCTCACTCCCACACATTGACGAATTCACACGGAAATTGCGTCGCCATGAAATACTAGTACTATGTGTTCTAAGACATTTCCTTCTAAATCGAGTAACGTTTCTATGGAAACGACAGGTTTTTCTTTTGGGATACGACAATCTCATTTAAGATCCACTAATCCTTCTTTACTGCATCCCTCACTCCCAAACATTGACGAATTCACACGGAAATTCCGTCGCTATGAAATACGAGTACTATGTGTTCTAAGACATTTCCTTCTAAATCGAGTGACGTTTCTTTAGAAACGACAGAATTTTCTTTTGGGATACGACAATCACATTTCCGATCCACTAACCCTTCTTTACTGCATCCCTCACTCCCACACATTGACGAATTCACACGGAAATTACGTCGCTATGAAATACGAGTACTATGTGTTCTAAGACATTTCCTTCTAAATCGAGTAACGTTTCTATGGAAACGACAGGATTTTCTTTTGGGATACGACAATCACATTTCCGATCCACTAATCCTTCTTTACTGCATCCCTCACTCCCACACATTCACGAATTCACACGGAACTTGCGTCGCTATGAATTACTATGGGTTCTATGACTTCTCCTTCTAAATCAAGTAACGTTTCTATGGAAACGACAGGACTTTTTTTTGGGATTCGACAATCTCATTTCCGATCCACTAATCCTTCTTTACTGCATCCCTCACTCCCCAACATTGACAAATTCACACGGAAATTGCGTCGCTATGAAATACTATGTGTTCTAAGACATTTCTTTCTAAATCGAGTAATGTTTCTATGGAAACGACAGGATTTTCTTTTGGGATACGACAATCTCATTTCCGATCCACTAATCCTTCTTTACTGCATCCCTCACTCCCACACATTGACGAATTCACACGGAAATTGCGTCGCTATGAAATACGAGTACTATGTGTTCTATGACTTCTTTTTCTAAATCAAGTAACGTTTCTATGGAAACGACAGGATTTTCTTTTGGGATACGACAATCACATTTCCGATCCACTAATCCTTCTTTACTGCATCCCTCACTCCCACACATTGACGAATTCACACGGAAATTGCGTCGCTATGAATTACTATGGGTTTTATGACTTCTCCTTCTAAATCAAGTAACATTTCTATGGAAACGACAGGACTTTTTTTTGGGATACGACAATCTCATTTCCGATCCACTAATCCTTCTTTACTGCATCCCTCAATCCAAAACATTGACGAATTCACACGGAAATTTCGTCGCTATGAAATACTATGTGTTCTAAGACATTTCCTTCTAAATCGAGTAACGTTTCTATGGAAACGACAGGATTTTCTTTTGGGATACGACAATCTCATTTCCGATCCACTAATCCTTCTTTACTGCATCCCTCACTCCCACACATTGACGAATTCACACGGAAATTGCGTCGCTATGAAATACGAGTACTATGTGTTCTATGACTTCTTTTTCTAAATCAAGTAACGTTTCTATGGAAACGACAGGATTCTCTTTTGGGATACGACAATCACATTTCCTATCCACTAATCCTTCTTTACTGCATCCCTCACTCCCACACATTGACGAATTCACACGGAAATTGCGTCGCTATGAATTACTATGGGTTCTATGACTTCTCCTTCTAAATCAAGTAACGTTTCTATGGAGACGACAGGACTTTTTTTTGGGATACGACAATCTCATTTCCGATCCACTAATCCTTCTTTACTGCATCCCTCACTCCCAAACATTGACGAATTCACACGGAAATTTCGTCGCTATGAAATAAAATGTGTTCTAAGACATTTCCTTCTAAATCGAGTAACGTTTCTATGGAAACGACAGGATTTTCTTTTGGGATACGACAATCGCATTTCCGATCCATTAATCCTTCCTTACTGCATCCCTCACTCCCACACATTGACGAATTCACACGGAAATTGCGTCGCTATGAAATACGAGTACTATGTGTTCTAAGACATTTCCTTCTAAATCGAGTAACGTTTCTATGGAAACGACAGGATTTTCTTTTGGGATACGACAATCACATTTCCGATCCACTAATCCTTCTTTACTGCATCCCTCACTCCCAAACATTGACGAATTCACACGGAAATTGCGTCACTATGAAATACTATGTGTTCTAAGGCATTTCCTTCTAAATCGAGTAACGTTTCAATGGAAACGACAGGATTTTCTTTTGGGACACCACAATCACATTTCCGATCCACTAATCCTTTATTACTGCATCCCTCACTCCCAAACATTGGCGAATTCACACGGAAATTGCGTCGCTATGAAATACGAGAACTATGCGTTCTAAGACATTTCCTTCTAAATCGAGTAACGTATCTATGGAAACGACAGGATTTTCTTTTGGGATACGACAATCTCATTTCCGATCCACTAATCCTTCTTTACTGCATCCCTCACTCCCAAACATTGACGAATTCACACGGAAATTCCGTCGCTATGAAATACGAGTACTATGTGTTCTAAGACATTTCTTTCTGAATCGAGTAACGTTTCTATGGAAACGACAGGATTTTCTTTTGGGATACGACAATCACATTTCCGATCCACTAATCCATCTTTACCCGCATCCCTCACTCCCAAACATTGACGAATTCACACGGAAATTGCGTCGCTATGAAATACTATGTGTTCTAAGACATTTCTTTCTAAATCGAGTAACGTTTCTATGGAAACGACTGAATTTTCTTTTGGGATACGACAATCTCATTTCCGATCCACTAATCCGTCTTTACTGCATCCCTCACTCCCACACATTGACGAATTCACACGGAAATTGCGTCGCTATGAATTACTATGGGTTCTATGACTTCTCCTTCTAAATCAAGTAACGTTTCTATGGAAACGACAGGACTTTTTTTTTGGATACGACAATCTCATTTCCGATCCACTAATCCTTCTTTACTGCATCCTTCACTCCCACACATTGACGAATTCACACGGAAATTGCGTCGCTATGAAATACGAGTACTATGTGTTCTAAGACATTTCTTTCTGAATCGAGTTACGTTTCTATGGAAACGACAGGATTTTCTTTTGGGATACGACAATCTCATTTCCGATCCACTAATCCTTCTTTACTGCATCCCTCACTCCCAAACATTGACGAATTCACACGGAAATTCCGTCGCTATGAAATACGAGTACTATGTGTTCTAAGACATTTCCTTCTAAATCGAGTAACGTTTCTATGGAAACGACTGGATTTTCTTTTGGGATACGACAATCTCATTTTCGATCCACTAATCCTTCTTTACTGCATCCCTTACTCAAAAACATTGACGAATTTACACGGAAATTCCGTCGCTATGAAATACGAGTACTATGTGTTCTAAGACATTTCCTTCTAAATCGAGTAACGTTTCTATGGAAACGACAGGATTTTCTTTTGGGATACGACAATCACATTTCCGATCCACTAATCCATCTTTACCCGCATCCCTCACTCCCAAACATTGACGAATTCACACGGAAATTGCGTCGCTATGAAATACTACGTGTTCCAAGACATTTCTTTCTAAATCGAGTAACGTTTCTATGGTAACGACAGAATTTTCTTTTTTTGGATACGACAATCTCATTTCCGATCCACTAATCCTTCTTTACTGCATCCCTCACTCCCACAACTTGACGAATTCACACGGAAATTGCGTCGCTATGAAATCCGAGTACTATGTGTTCTAAGACATTTCCTTCTAAATCGAGTAACGTTTCTATGGAAACGACAGGATTTTCTTTTGGGATACGACAATCTCATTTCCGATCCACTAATCCTTCTTTACTGTATCCCACACTCCCAAACATTGACGACTTCACACGGAAATTCCGTCGCTATTAAATACGAGTACTATGTGTTCTAAGACATTTCCTTCTAAATGGAGTAACGTTTCTATGGAAACGACAGGATTTTCTTTTGGGATACGACAATCACATTTCCGATCCACTAATCCATCTTTACCCGCATCCCTCACTCCCAAACATTGACGAATTCACACGGAAATTGCGTCGCTATGAAATACTATGTGTCCTAAGACATTTCTTTCTAAATCGAGTAACGTTTCAATGGAAACGACAGAATTTTCTTTTGGGATACGACAATCACATTTCCGTTCCACTAATCCTTCTTTACTGCATCCCTCACTCCCACACATTGACGAATTCACACGGAAATTGCGTCGCTATGAAATACGAGTACTATGTGTTCTAAGACATTTCCTTCTAAATCGAGTAACGTTTCTGTGGAAACGACAGGATTTTCTTTTGGGATACGACAATCACATTTCCGATCCACTAATCCTTCTTTACTGCATCCCTCACTCCCACACATTGACGAATTCACACGGAAATTACGTCGCTATGAATTACTATGGGTTGTATGACTTCTCCTTCTAAATCAAGTAACGTTTCTATGGAAACAACAGAACATTTTTTTGGGATACGACAATCTCATTTCCGATCCACTAATCCTTCTTTACTGCATCCCTCACTCCCAAACATTGACGAATTCACACGGAAATTGCGTCGCTATGAATTACTATGTGTTCAAAGACATTTCCTTCTAAAACGAGTAACGTTTCTATGGAAACGACAGGATTTTCTTTAGGGATACGACAATCACATTTCCGATCCACTAATCCTTCTTTACTGCATCCCTCACTCCCAAACATTGACGAATTCACACGGAAATTGCGTCGCTATGAATTACTATGGGTTCTATGACTTCCCCTTCTAAATCGAGTAACGTTTCTATGGAATCGACAGCGTTTTCTTTTGGGATACGTTAATCTCATTTCCGATCCACTAATCCTTCTTTACTGCATTCCTCACTCCCACACATTGACGAATTCACACGGAAATTCCGTCGCTATGAAATACGAGTTCTATGTGTTCTAAGACATTTCCTTCTCAATCGAGTAACGTTTCAATGGAAATGACAGGATTTTCTTTTGGGATACGACAACCACATTTCCGATCCACTAATCCTTCTTTACTGCATCCCTCACTCCCAAACATTGACGATTTCACACGGAAATTGCGTCGCTATGAAATACGAGTACTATGTGTTCTAAGACATTTCCTTCTAAATCGAGTAACGTTTCTATGGAAACGACAGGATTTTCTTTTGGGATACGACAATCTCATTTCCGATCCACTAATCCTTCTTTACTGCATCCCTCACTCCCACACATTGACGAATTAACACGGAAATTGCGTCGCTATGAAATACGAGTACTATGTGTTCTAAGACATTTCCTTCTAAATCGAGTATCGTTTCTATGGAAACGACAGGATTTTCTTTTGGGATACGACAATCTCATTTCCGAACCACTAATCCTTCTTTACTGCATCCCTCACTCCCACACATTGACGAATTCACAGGGAAATTGCGTCGCCATGAAATACTAGTACTATGTGTTCTAAGACATTTCCTTCTAAATCGAGTAACGTTTCTATGGAAACGACAGGTTTTTCTTTTGGGATACGACAATCTCATTTCCGATCCACTAATCCTTCTTTACTGCATCCCTCACTCCCAAACATTGACGAATTCACACGGAAATTCCGTCGCTATGAAATACGAGTACTATGTGTTCTAAGACATTTCCTTCTAAATCGAGTGACGTTTCTTTAGAAACGACAGAATTTTCTTTTGGGATACGACAATCACATTTCCGATCCACTAACCCTTATTTACTGCATCCCTCACTCCCACACATTGACGAATTCACACGGAAATTGCGTCGCTATGAAATACGAGTACTATGTGTTCTAAGACATTTCCTTCTAAATCGAGTAACGTTTCTATGGAAACGACAGGATTTTCTTTTGGGATACGACAATCACATTTCCGATCCACTAATCCTTCTTTACTGCATCCCTCACTCCCACACATTCACGAATTCACACGGAAATTGCGTCGCTATGAATTACTATGGGTTCTATGACTTCTCCTTCTAAATCAAGTAACGTTTCTATGGAAACGACAGGACTTTTTTTTTGGGATTCGACAATCTCATTTCCGATCCACTAATCCTTCTTTACTGCATCCCTCACTCCCCAACATTGACGAATTCACACGGAAATTGCGTCGCTATGAAATACTATGTGTTCTAAGACATTTCTTTCTAAATCGAGTAACGTTTCTATGGAAACGACAGGATTTTCTTTTGGGATACGACAATCTCATTTCCGATCCACTAATCCTTCTTTACTGCATCCCTCACTCCCACACATTGACGAATTCACACGGAAATTGCGTCGCTATGAAATACGAGTACTATGTGTTCTATGACTTCTTTTTCTAAATCAAGTAACGTTTCTATGGAAACGACAGGATTTTCTTTTGGGATATGACAATCACATTTCCGATCCACTAATCCTTCTTTACTGCATCCCTCACTCCCACACATTGACGAATTCACACGGAAATTGCGTCGCTATGAATTACTATGGGTTCTATGACTTCTCCTTCTAAATCAAGTAACGTTTCTATGGAAACGACAGGACTTTTTTTTGGGATACGACAATCTCATTTCCGATCCACTAATCCTTCTTTACTGCATCCCTCAATCCCAAACATTGACGAATTCACACGGAAATTTCGTCGCTATGAAATACTATGTGTTCTAAGACATTTCCTTCTAAATCGAGTAACGTTTCTATGGAAACGACAGGATTTTCTTTTGGGATACGACAATCTCATTTCCGATCCACTAATCCTTCTTTACTGCATCCCTCACTCCCACACATTGACGAATTCACACGGAAATTGCGTCGCTATGAAATACTACGTGTTCCAAGACATTTCTTTCTAAATCGAGTAACGTTTCTATGGTAACGACAGAATTTTCTTTTTTTGGATACGACAATCTCATTTCCGATCCACTAATCCTTCTTTACTGCATCCCTCACTCCCACAACTTGACGAATTCACACGGAAATTGCGTCGCTATGAAATCCGAGTACTATGTGTTCTAAGACATTTCCTTCTAAATCGAGTAACGTTTCTATGGAAACGACAGGATTTTCTTTTGGGATACGACAATCTCATTTCCGATCCACTAATCCTTCTTTACTGTATCCCACACTCCCAAACATTGACGACTTCACACGGAAATTCCGTCGCTATTAAATACGAGTACTATGTGTTCTAAGACATTTCCTTCTAAATGGAGTAACGTTTCTATGGAAACGACAGGATTTTCTTTTGGGATACGACAATCACATTTCCGATCCACTAATCCATCTTTACCCGCATCCCTCACTCCCAAACATTGACGAATTCACACGGAAATTGCGTCGCTATGAAATACTATGTGTCCTAAGACATTTCTTTCTAAATCGAGTAACGTTTCAATGGAAACGACAGAATTTTCTTTTGGGATACGACAATCACATTTCCGTTCCACTAATCCTTCTTTACTGCATCCCTCACTCCCACACATTGACGAATTCACACGGAAATTGCGTCGCTATGAAATACGAGTACTATGTGTTCTAAGACATTTCCTTCTAAATCGAGTAACGTTTCTGTGGAAACGACAGGATTTTCTTTTGGGATACGACAATCACATTTCCGATCCACTAATCCTTCTTTACTGCATCCCTCACTCCCACACATTGACGAATTCACACGGAAATTACGTCGCTATGAATTACTATGGGTTGTATGACTTCTCCTTCTAAATCAAGTAACGTTTCTATGGAAACAACAGAACATTTTTTTGGGATACGACAATCTCATTTCCGATCCACTAATCCTTCTTTACTGCATCCCTCACTCCCAAACATTGACGAATTCACACGGAAATTGCGTCGCTATGAATTACTATGTGTTCAAAGACATTTCCTTCTAAAACGAGTAACGTTTCTATGGAAACGACAGGATTTTCTTTAGGGATACGACAATCACATTTCCGATCCACTAATCCTTCTTTACTGCATCCCTCACTCCCAAACATTGACGAATTCACACGGAAATTGCGTCGCTATGAATTACTATGGGTTCTATGACTTCCCCTTCTAAATCGAGTAACGTTTCTATGGAATCGACAGCGTTTTCTTTTGGGATACGTTAATCTCATTTCCGATCCACTAATCCTTCTTTACTGCATTCCTCACTCCCACACATTGACGAATTCACACGGAAATTCCGTCGCTATGAAATACGAGTTCTATGTGTTCTAAGACATTTCCTTCTCAATCGAGTAACGTTTCAATGGAAATGACAGGATTTTCTTTTGGGATACGACAACCACATTTCCGATCCACTAATCCTTCTTTACTGCATCCCTCACTCCCAAACATTGACGATTTCACACGGAAATTGCGTCGCTATGAAATACGAGTACTATGTGTTCTAAGACATTTCCTTCTAAATCGAGTAACGTTTCTATGGAAACGACAGGATTTTCTTTTGGGATACGACAATCTCATTTCCGATCCACTAATCCTTCTTTACTGCATCCCTCACTCCCACACATTGACGAATTAACACGGAAATTGCGTCGCTATGAAATACGAGTACTATGTGTTCTAAGACATTTCCTTCTAAATCGAGTATCGTTTCTATGGAAACGACAGGATTTTCTTTTGGGATACGACAATCTCATTTCCGAACCACTAATCCTTCTTTACTGCATCCCTCACTCCCACACATTGACGAATTCACAGGGAAATTGCGTCGCCATGAAATACTAGTACTATGTGTTCTAAGACATTTCCTTCTAAATCGAGTAACGTTTCTATGGAAACGACAGGTTTTTCTTTTGGGATACGACAATCTCATTTCCGATCCACTAATCCTTCTTTACTGCATCCCTCACTCCCAAACATTGACGAATTCACACGGAAATTCCGTCGCTATGAAATACGAGTACTATGTGTTCTAAGACATTTCCTTCTAAATCGAGTGACGTTTCTTTAGAAACGACAGAATTTTCTTTTGGGATACGACAATCACATTTCCGATCCACTAACCCTTATTTACTGCATCCCTCACTCCCACACATTGACGAATTCACACGGAAATTGCGTCGCTATGAAATACGAGTACTATGTGTTCTAAGACATTTCCTTCTAAATCGAGTAACGTTTCTATGGAAACGACAGGATTTTCTTTTGGGATACGACAATCACATTTCCGATCCACTAATCCTTCTTTACTGCATCCCTCACTCCCACACATTCACGAATTCACACGGAAATTGCGTCGCTATGAATTACTATGGGTTCTATGACTTCTCCTTCTAAATCAAGTAACGTTTCTATGGAAACGACAGGACTTTTTTTTTGGGATTCGACAATCTCATTTCCGATCCACTAATCCTTCTTTACTGCATCCCTCACTCCCCAACATTGACGAATTCACACGGAAATTGCGTCGCTATGAAATACTATGTGTTCTAAGACATTTCTTTCTAAATCGAGTAACGTTTCTATGGAAACGACAGGATTTTCTTTTGGGATACGACAATCTCATTTCCGATCCACTAATCCTTCTTTACTGCATCCCTCACTCCCACACATTGACGAATTCACACGGAAATTGCGTCGCTATGAAATACGAGTACTATGTGTTCTATGACTTCTTTTTCTAAATCAAGTAACGTTTCTATGGAAACGACAGGATTTTCTTTTGGGATATGACAATCACATTTCCGATCCACTAATCCTTCTTTACTGCATCCCTCACTCCCACACATTGACGAATTCACACGGAAATTGCGTCGCTATGAATTACTATGGGTTCTATGACTTCTCCTTCTAAATCAAGTAACGTTTCTATGGAAACGACAGGACTTTTTTTTGGGATACGACAATCTCATTTCCGATCCACTAATCCTTCTTTACTGCATCCCTCAATCCCAAACATTGACGAATTCACACGGAAATTTCGTCGCTATGAAATACTATGTGTTCTAAGACATTTCCTTCTAAATCGAGTAACGTTTCTATGGAAACGACAGGATTTTCTTTTGGGATACGACAATCTCATTTCCGATCCACTAATCCTTCTTTACTGCATCCCTCACTCCCACACATTGACGAATTCACACGGAAATTGCGTCGCTATGAAATACGAGTACTATGTGTTCTATGACTTCTTTTTTCTAAATCAAGTAACGTTTCTATGGAAACGACAGGATTCTCTTTTGGGACACGACAATCACATTTCCTATCCACTAATCCTTCTTTACTGCATCCCTCACTCCCACACATTGACGAATTCACACGGAAATTGCGTCGCTATGAATTACTATGGGTTCTATGACTTCTCCTTCTAAATCAAGTAACGTTTCTATGGAGACGACAGGACTTTTTTTTGGGATACGACAATCTCATTTCCGATCCACTAATCCTTCTTTACTGCATCCCTCACTCCCAAACATTGACGAATTCACACGGAAATTTCGTCGCTATGAAATAAAATGTGTTCTAAGACATTTCCTTCTAAATCGAGTAACGTTTCTATGGAAACGACAGGATTTTCTTTTGGGATACGACAATCTTATTTCCGATCCACTAATCCTTCTTTACTGCATCCCTCACTCCCACACATTGACGAATTCACACGGAAATTCCGACGCTATGAAATACGAGTACTATGTGTTCTAAGACATTTCCTTCTAAATCGAGTAACGTTTCTATGGAAACGACAGGATTTTCTTTTGGGATACGACAATCACATTTATGATCCACTAATCCTTCTTTACTGCATCCCTCACTCCCACACATTGACGAATTCACACGGAAATTGCGTCGCTATGAAATACGAGTACTATGTGTTCTAAGACATTTCCTTCTAAATCGAGTAACGTTTCTATGGAAACGACAGGATTTTCTTTTGGGATACGACAATCACATTTCCGATCCACTAATACTTCTTTACTGATTCCCTCACTCCCAAACATTGACGAATTCACACGGAAATTGCGTCGCTATGATTTACTATGGGTTCTATGACTTCTCCTTCTAAATCGAGCAACGTATCTATGGAATCGACAGGGTTTTCTTTTGGGATACGACAATCTCATTTCCGATCCACTAATCCTTCTTTACTGCATCCCTCACTCCCACACATTGACGAATTCTCACGGAAATTGCGTCGCTATGAAATACGAGTACTATGTGTTCTAAGACATTTCCTTCTAAATCGAGTAACGTTTTTATGGAAACGACAGGATTTTCTTTTGGGATACGACAATCACATTTCCGATCCACTAATCCTTCTTTACTGCATCCCTCACTCCCAAACATTGACGAATTCACACGGAAATTGCGTCGCTATGAAATACTATGTGTTCTAAGACATTTCCTTCTAAATCGAGTAACGTTTCTATGGAAACGACAGGATTTTTTTTGGGATACGACAATCACATTTCCGATCCACTAATCCTTCTTTACTGCATCCCTCACTCCCAAACATTGACGAATTCACACGGAAATTGCGTCGCTATGAATTACTATGGGTTCTATGACTTCCCCTTCTAAATCGAGTAACGTATCTATGGAATCGACAGCGTTTTCTTTTGGGATACGACAATCTCATTTTAGATCGACTAATTCTTCTTTACTGCATCCCTCACTCCCACACATTGTCGAATTCACACGGAAATTCCGTCGCTATGAAATACGTGTACTATGTGTTCTAGGACATTTCCTTCTAAATCGAGTAACGTTTCTATGGAAACGACAGGATTTTCTTTTGGGATACGACTATCACATTTCCGATCCACTAATCCTTTTTTACTGCATCCCTCAGTCCCAAACATTGACGAATTCACACGGAAATTGCGTCGCTATGAAATACGAGTACTATGTGTTCTAAGACATATCCTTCTAAATCGAGTAACGTTTCTACGGAAACGACAGGATTTTCTTTTGGGATACGACAATCTCATTTCCGATCCACTAATCCTTCTTTACTGCATCCCTCACTCCCACACATTGAAGAATTCACACGGAAATTGCGTCGCTATGAAATACGAGTACTATGTGTTCTAAGACATTTCCTTCTAAATCGAGTAACGTTTCTATGGAAACGACAGTACTTTCTTTTGGCATACGAAAATCTCATTTCCGATCCACTAATCCTTCTTTACTGCATCCCTCACTCCCACACATTGACGAATTCACACGGAAATTGCGTCGCTATGAAATACGAGTACTATGTGTTCTAAGACATTTCCTTCTAAATCGAGTAACGTTTCTATGGAAACGACAGGATTCTCTTTTGGGATACGACAATCACATTTCCGAATCACTAATCCTTCTTTACTGCATCCCTCACTCCCACACATTGACGAATTCACACGGAAATTGCGTCGCTATGAATTACTCTGGGTTCTAGGACTTCTCCTTAAAAATCAAGTAACGTTTCTATGGAAACGACAGGACTTTTTTTTGGGATACGACAATCTCATTTCCGATCCACTAATCCTTCTTTACTGCATCCCTCACTCGCAAACATTGACGACTTCACACGGAAATTGCGTCACTATGAAATACTATGTGTTCTAAGACATTTCCTTCTTAATCGAGTAACGTTTCTATGGAAACGACAGGATTATCTTTTGGGATACGACAATCTCATTTCAGATCCACTAATCCTTCTTTACTGCATCAGTCACTCCCACACATTGACGAATTCACACGGAAATTGCGTCGCTATGAAATACTATGTGTTCTAAGACATTTCCCTCTAACTCGAGTAACGTTTCTATGGAAACGACAGGATTTTCTTTTGGGATATGACAATCTCATTTCCGATCCACTAATCCTTCTTTACTGCATCCCTCACTCCCGCACATTGACGAATTCACACGGAAATTGCGTCGCTATGAAATACGAGTACTATGTGTTCTAAGACATTTCCTTCTAAATCGAGTAACGTTTCTATGGAAACGACAGGACTTTGTTTTGGGATACGACAATCTCATTTCCGATCCACTAATCCATCTTTACCCGCATCACTCACTCCCAAACATTGACGAATTCACACGGAAATTGCGTCGCTATGAAATACTATGTGTTCTAAGACATTTCCTTCTTAATCGAGTAACGTTTCTATGGAAACGACAGGATTATCATTTGGGATACGACAATCTCATTTCAGATCCACTAATCCTTCTTTACTGCATCCCTCACTCGCAAACATTGACGAATTCACACGGAAATTGCGTCGCTATGTAATACTATGTGTTCTAAGACATTTCCTTCTTAATCGAGTAACGTTTCTATGGAAACGACAGGATTATCTTTTGGGATACGACAATCTCATTTCAGATCCACTAATCCTTCTTTACTGTATCAGTCACTCCCACACATTGACGAATTCACACGGAAATTGCGTCGCTATGAAATACTATGTGTTCTAAAACATTTCCTTCTAAATCGAGTAACGTTTCTATGGAAACGACAGGATTTTCTTTTGGGATATGACAAACTCATTTCCGATCCACTTATCCTTCTTTTCTGCATCCCTCACTCCCACACATTGACGAATTCACACGGAAATTGCGTCGCTATGAAATACGAGTACTATGTCTTCTAAGACATTTCCTTCTAAATCGAGTAACGTTTCTATGGAAACGACAGGATTTTCTTTTGGGATACGACAATCACATTTCCGATCCACTAATCCTTCTTTACTGCATTCCTCACTCCCACACATTGACAAATTCACACAAAAATTGCGTCTCTATGAATTACAATGGGTTCCATGACTTCTCCTTCTAAATCAAGTAACGTTTCTATGGAAACGACAGGACTTTTTTTTGGATACGACAATCTCATTTCCGATCCACTAATCCTTCTTTACTGCATCCCTCACTCCCAAACAATGACGACTTCACACGGAAATTGCGTCGCTATGAAATACTATGTGTTCTAAGACATTTCCTTCCAAATCGAGTAACGTTTCTATGGAAACGACAGGATTTTCTTTTGGGATACGACAATCACAATTCCGATCCACTAATCCTTCTTTACTGCATCCCTCACTCCCACACATTGACGAATTCACACGGAAATTCCGTCGCTATGAAATACTAGCACTATGTGTTCTAAGACATTTCCTTCTAAATCGAGTAACGTTTCTAAGGAAACGACAGGATTTTCTTTTGGGATACGACAATCACATTTCCGATCTACTAACCCTACTTTACTGCATCCCTCACTCCCACACATTGACGAATTCACACGGAAATTGCGTCGCTATGAAATACTATGTGTTCTAAGACATTTCCTTCTAAATCGAGTAACGTTTCTATGGAAACGACAGGGTTTTCTTTTGGGATACGACAATCTCATTTCCGATCCACTAATCCTTCTTTACTGCATCCCTCACTCCCACACATTGACGAATTCACACGGAAATTGCGTCGCTATGAAATACGAGTACTATGTGTTCTAAGACATTTCCTTCTAAATCGAGTAACGTTTTTATGGAAACGACAGGATTTTCTTTTGGGATACGACAATCACATTTCCGATCCACTAATCCTTCTTTACTGCATCCCTCACTCCCAAACATTGACGAATTCACACGGAAATTGCGTCGCTATGAAATACTATGTGTTCTAAGACATTTCCTTCTAAATCGAGTAACGTTTCCATGGAAACGACAGGATTTGCTTTTGGGATACGACAATCACATTTCCGATCGACTAATTCTTCTTTACTGCATCCCTCACTCCCAAACATTGACGAATTCACACGGAAATTCCGTCGCTATGAAATACGAGTACTATGTGTTCTAAGACATTTCCTTCTAAATCGAGTAACGTTTCTATGGAAACGACAGGATTTTCTTTTGGGATACGACAATCACATTTCCGATCCACTAATCCTTTTTTACTGCATCCCTGAGTCCCAAACATTGACGAATTCACACGGAAATTGCGTCGCTATGAAATACGAGTACTATGTGTTCTAAGACATTTCCTTCTAAATCGAGTAACGTTTCTACGGAAACGACAGGATTTTCTTTTGGGATACGACAATCTCATTTCCGATCCACTAATCCTTCTTTACTGCATCCCTCACTCCCACACATTGACGAATTCACACGGAAATTGCGTCGCTATGAAATACGAGTACTATGAGTTCTATGACATTTCCTTCTAAATCGAGTAACGTTTCTATGGAAACGACAGGATTTTCTTTTGGGATACGACAATCTCATTTCCGATCCACTAATCCTTCTTTACTGCATCCCTCACTCCCACACATTGACGAATTCACACGGGAATTGCGTCGCAATGAAATACGAGTACTATGTGTTCTAAGACATTTCCTTCTAAATCGAGTAACGTTTCTATGGAAACGACAGGATTCTCTTTTGGGATACGACAATCACATTTCCGAATCACTAATCCTTCTTTACTGCATCCCTCACTCCCACACATTGACGAATTCACACGGAAATTGCGTCGCTATGAATTACTTTGGGTTCTATGACTTCTCCTGCTAAATCAAGTAACGTTTCTATGGAAACGACAGGACTTTTTTTTGGGATACGACAATCTCATTTCCGATCCACTAATCCTTCTTTACTGCATCCCTCACTCGCAAACATTGACGACTTCACACGGAAATTGCGTCGCTATGAAATACTATGTGTTCTAAGACATTTCCTTCTTAATCGAGTAACGTTTCTATGGAAACGACAGGATTATCTTTTGGGATACGACAATCTCATTTCGGATCCACTAATCCTTCTTTACTGCATCAGTCACTCCCACACATTGACGAATTCACACGGAAATTGCGTCGCTATGAAATACTATGTGTTCTAAGACATTTCCCTCTAAATCGAGTAACGTTTCTATGGAAACGACAGGATTTTCTTTTGGGATATGACAATCTCATTTCCGATCCACTAATCCTTCTTTACTGCATCCCTCACTCTCACACATTGACGAAATCACACGGAAATTGCTTCGCTATGAAATACGAGTACTATGTGTGCTAAGACATTTCCTTCTAAATCGAGTAACGTTTCTATGGAAACGACAGGATTATCTTTTGGGATACGACAATCTCATTTCAGATCCACTAATCCTTCTTTACTGCATCAGTCACTCCCACACATTGACGAATTCACACGGAAATTGCGTCGCTATGAAATACTATGTGTTTTAAGACATTTTCCTCTAACTCGAGTAACGTTTCTATGGAAACGACAGGATTTTCTTTTGGGATATGACAATCTCATTTCCGATCCACTAATCCTTCTTTACTGCATCCCTCACTCGCAAACATTGACGAATTCACACGGAAATTGCGTCGCTATGAAATACTATGTGTTCTAAGACATTTCCTTCTTAATCGAGTAACGTTGCTATGGAAACGACAGGATTATCTTTTGGGATACGACAATCTCATTTCAGATCCACTAATCCTCCTTTACTGCATCAGTCACTCCCACACATTGACGACTTCACACGGAAATTGCGTCGCTATGAAATACTATGTGTTCTAAAACATTTCCTTCTAAATCGAGTAACGTTTCTATGGAAACGACAGGATTTTCTTTTGGGATTTGACAATCTCATTTCCGATCCACTAATCCTTCTTTTCTGCATCCCTCACTCCCACACATTGACGAATTCACACGGAAATTGCGTCGCTATGAAATACGAGTACTATGTCTTCTAAGACATTTCCTTCTAAATCGAGTAACGTTTCTATGGAAACGACAGGATTTTCTTTTGGGATACGACAATCACATTTCCGATCCACTAATCCTTCTTTACTGCATTCCTCACTCCCACACATTGACAAATTCACACGGAAATTGCGTCTCTATGAATTACAATGGGTTCTATGACTTCTCCTTCTAAATCAAGTAACGTTTCTATGGAAACGACAGGACTTTTTTTTGGATACGACAATCTCATTTCCGATCCACTAATCCTTCTTTACTGCATCCCTCACTCCCAAACATTGACGACTTCACACGGAAATTGCGTCGCTATGAAATACTATGTGTTCTAAGACATTTCCTTCCAAATCGAGTAACGTTTCTATGGAAACGACAGGATTTTCTTTTGGGATACGACAATCACATTTCCGATCCACTAATCCTTCTTTACTGCATCCCTCACTCCCACACATTGACGAATTCACACGGAAATTCCGTCGCTATGAAATACTAGTACTATGTGTTCTAAGACATTTCCTTCTAAATCGAGTAACGTTTCTAAGGAAACGACAGGATTTTCTTTTTGGGATACGACAATCTCATTTCCGATCCACTAATCCTTCTTTATTGCATCCCTCACTCCCACACATTGACGAATTCACACGGAAATTGCGTCGCTATGAAATACGAGAACTATGTGTTCTAAGACATTTCCTTCTAAATCGAGTAACGTTTCTATGGAAACGACAGGATTTTCTTTTGGGATACGACAATCACATTTCCGATCCATTAATCCTTCTTTACTGCATCCCTCACTCCCACACACTGACGAATTCACACGGAAATTGCGTCGCCATGAAATACTAGTACTATGTGTTCTAAGACATTTCCTTCTAAATCGAGTAACGTTTCTATGGAAACGACAGGATTTTCATTTGGGATACGACAATCTCATTTCCGATCCACTAATCCTTCTTTACTGCATCCCTCACTCCCAAACATTGATGACTTCACACGGAAATGCCGTCGCTATGAAATACGAGTACTATGTGTTCTAAGACATTTCCTTCTAAATCGAGTAACGTTTCTATAGAAACGACAGAATTTTCTTTTGGGATACGACAATCACATTTCCGATCTACTAACCCTACTTTACTGCATCCCTCACTCCCACACATTGACGAATTCACACGGAAATTGCGTCGCTATGAAATACTATGTGTTCTAAGACATTTCCTTCTAAATCGAGTAACGTTTCTATGGAAACGACAGGGTTCTCTTTTGGGATACGACAATCTCATTTCCGATCCACTAATCCTTCTTTACTGCATCCCTCACTCCCACACATTGACGAATTCACACGGAAATTGCGTCGCTATGAAATACGAGTACTATGTGTTCTAAGACATTTCCTTCTAAATCGAGTAACGTTTTTATGGAAACGACAGGATTTTCTTTTGGGATACGACAATCACATTTCCGATCCACTAATCCTTCTTTACTGCATCCCTCACTCCCACACATTGACGAATTCACACGGAAATTCCGTCGCTATGAAATACTAGTACTATGTGTTCTAAGACATTTCCTTCTAAATCGAGTAACGTTTCTAAGGAAACGACAGGATTTTCTTTTGGGATACGACAATCACATTTCCGATCTACTAACCCTACTTTACTGCATCCCTCACTCCCACACATTGACGAATTCACACGGAAATTGCGTCGCTATGAAATACTATGTGTTCTAAGACATTTCCTTCTAAATCGAGTAACGTTTCTATGGAAACGACAGGGTTTTCTTTTGGGATACGACAATCTCATTTCCGATCCACTAATCCTTCTTTACTGCATCCCTCACTCCCACACATTGACGAATTCACACGGAAATTGCGTCGCTATGAAATACGAGTACTATGTGTTCTAAGACATTTCCTTCTAAATCGAGTAACGTTTTTATGGAAACGACAGGATTTTCTTTTGGGATACGACAATCACATTTCCGATCCACTAATCCTTCTTTACTGCATCCCTCACTCCCAAACATTGACGAATTCACACGGAAATTGCGTCGCTATGAAATACTATGTGTTCTAAGACATTTCCTTCTAAATCGAGTAACGTTTCCATGGAAACGACAGGATTTGCTTTTGGGATACGACAATCACATTTCCGATCGACTAATTCTTCTTTACTGCATCCCTCACTCCCAAACATTGACGAATTCACACGGAAATTCCGTCGCTATGAAATACGAGTACTATGTGTTCTAAGACATTTCCTTCTAAATCGAGTAACGTTTCTATGGAAACGACAGGATTTTCTTTTGGGATACGACAATCACATTTCCGATCCACTAATCCTTTTTTACTGCATCCCTGAGTCCCAAACATTGACGAATTCACACGGAAATTGCGTCGCTATGAAATACGAGTACTATGTGTTCTAAGACATTTCCTTCTAAATCGAGTAACGTTTCTACGGAAACGACAGGATTTTCTTTTGGGATACGACAATCTCATTTCCGATCCACTAATCCTTCTTTACTGCATCCCTCACTCCCACACATTGACGAATTCACACGGAAATTGCGTCGCTATGAAATACGAGTACTATGTGTTCTATGACATTTCCTTCTAAATCGAGTAACGTTTCTATGGAAACGACAGGATTTTCTTTTGGGATACGACAATCTCATTTCCGATCCACTAATCCTTCTTTACTGCATCCCTCACTCCCACACATTGACGAATTCACACGGGAATTGCGTCGCAATGAAATACGAGTACTATGTGTTCTAAGACATTTCCTTCTAAATCGAGTAACGTTTCTATGGAAACGACAGGATTCTCTTTTGGGATACGACAATCACATTTCCGAATCACTAATCCTTCTTTACTGCATCCCTCACTCCCACACATTGACGAATTCACACGGAAATTGCGTCGCTATGAATTACTCTGGGTTCTATGACTTCTCCTGCTAAATCAAGTAACGTTTCTATGGAAACGACAGGACTTTTTTTTGGGATACGACAATCTCATTTCCGATCCACTAATCCTTCTTTACTGCATCCCTCACTCGCAAACATTGACGACTTCACACGGAAATTGCGTCGCTATGAAATACTATGTGTTCTAAGACATTTCCTTCTTAATCGAGTAACGTTTCTATGGAAACGACAGGATTATCTTTTGGGATACGACAATCTCATTTCGGATCCACTAATCCTTCTTTACTGCATCAGTCACTCCCACACATTGACGAATTCACACGGAAATTGCGTCGCTATGAAATACTATGTGTTCTAAGACATTTCCCTCTAAATCGAGTAACGTTTCTATGGAAACGACAGGATTTTCTTTTGGGATATGACAATCTCATTTCCGATCCACTAATCCTTCTTTACTGCATCCCTCACTCTCACACATTGACGAAATCACACGGAAATTGCTTCGCTATGAAATACGAGTACTATGTGTGCTAAGACATTTCCTTCTAAATCGAGTAACGTTTCTATGGAAACGACAGGATTATCTTTTGGGATACGACAATCTCATTTCAGATCCACTAATCCTTCTTTACTGCATCAGTCACTCCCACACATTGACGAATTCACACGGAAATTGCGTCGCTATGAAATACTATGTGTTTTAAGACATTTCCCTCTAACTCGAGTAACGTTTCTATGGAAACGACAGGATTTTCTTTTGGGATATGACAATCTCATTTCCGATCCACTAATCCTTCTTTACTGCATCCCTCACTCGCAAACATTGACGAATTCACACGGAAATTGCGTCGCTATGAAATACTATGTGTTCTAAGACATTTCCTTCTTAATCGAGTAACGTTGCTATGGAAACGACAGGATTATCTTTTGGGATACGACAATCTCATTTCAGATCCACTAATCCTCCTTTACTGCATCAGTCACTCCCACACATTGACGACTTCACACGGAAATTGCGTCGCTATGAAATACTATGTGTTCTAAAACATTTCCTTCTAAATCGAGTAACGTTTCTATGGAAACGACAGGATTTTCTTTTGGGATTTGACAATCTCATTTCCGATCCACTAATCCTTCTTTTCTGCATCCCTCACTCCCACACATTGACGAATTCACACGGAAATTGCGTCGCTATGAAATACGAGTACTATGTCTTCTAAGACATTTCCTTCTAAATCGAGTAACGTTTCTATGGAAACGACAGGATTTTCTTTTGGGATACGACAATCACATTTCCGATCCACTAATCCTTCTTTACTGCATTCCTCACTCCCACACATTGACAAATTCACACGGAAATTGCGTCTCTATGAATTACAATGGGTTCTATGACTTCTCCTTCTAAATCAAGTAACGTTTCTATGGAAACGACAGGACTTTTTTTTGGATACGACAATCTCATTTCCGATCCACTAATCCTTCTTTACTGCATCCCTCACTCCCAAACATTGACGACTTCACACGGAAATTGCGTCGCTATGAAATACTATGTGTTCTAAGACATTTCCTTCCAAATCGAGTAACGTTTCTATGGAAACGACAGGATTTTCTTTTGGGATACGACAATCACATTTCCGATCCACTAATCCTTCTTTACTGCATCCCTCACTCCCACACATTGACGAATTCACACGGAAATTCCGTCGCTATGAAATACTAGTACTATGTGTTCTAAGACATTTCCTTCTAAATCGAGTAACGTTTCTAAGGAAACGACAGGATTTTCTTTTTGGGATACGACAATCTCATTTCCGATCCACTAATCCTTCTTTACTGCATCCCTCACTCCCACACATTGACGAATTCACACGGAAATTGCGTCGCTATGAAATACGAGAACTATGTGTTCTAAGACATTTCCTTCTAAATCGAGTAACGTTTCTATGGAAACGACAGGATTTTCTTTTGGGATACGACAATCACATTTCCGATCCATTAATCCTTCTTTACTGCATCCCTCACTCCCACACACTGACGAATTCACACGGAAATTGCGTCGCCATGAAATACTAGTACTATGTGTTCTAAGACATTTCCTTCTAAATCGAGTAACGTTTCTATGGAAACGACAGGATTTTCATTTGGGATACGACAATCTCATTTCCGATCCACTAATCCTTCTTTACTGCATCCCTCACTCCCAAACATTGATGACTTCACACGGAAATGCCGTCGCTATGAAATACGAGTACTATGTGTTCTAAGACATTTCCTTCTAAATCGAGTAACGTTTCTATAGAAACGACAGAATTTTCTTTTGGGATACGACAATCACATTTCCGATCTACTAACCCTACTTTACTGCATCCCTCACTCCCACACATTGACGAATTCACACGGAAATTGCGTCGCTATGAAATACTATGTGTTCTAAGACATTTCCTTCTAAATCGAGTAACGTTTCTATGGAAACGACAGGGTTCTCTTTTGGGATACGACAATCTCATTTCCGATCCACTAATCCTTCTTTACTGCATCCCTCACTCCCAAACATTGACGAATTCACACGGAAATTGCGTCGCTATGAATTACTATGGGTTCTATGACTTCCCCTTCTAAATCGAGTAACGTTTCTATGGAAACGACAGGATTTTCTTTTGGGATACGACAATCACATTTCCGATCCACTAATCCTTCTTTACTGCATCCCTCACTCCCACACATTCACGAATTCACACGGAAATTGCGTCGCTATGAATTACTATGGGTTCTATGACTTCTCCTTCTAAATCAAGTAACGTTTCTATGGAAACGACAGGACTTTTTTTTTGGATACGACAATCTTATTTCCGATCCATTAATCCTTCTTTACTGCATCCCTCACTCCCAAACATTGACGAATTCACACGGAAATTGCGTCGCTATGAAATACGAGTACTATGTGTTCTAAGACATTTCTTTCTAAATCGAATAACGTTTCTATGGAAACGACAGGATTTTCTTTTGGGATACCACAATCACATTTCCGATCCACTAATCCTTCTTTACTGCATCCCTCACTCCCACACATTGACCAATTCACACGGAAATTGCGTCGCTA
Organism: Schistocerca serialis cubense; assembly: GCF_023864345.2. NCBI lineage: Eukaryota > Metazoa > Arthropoda > Insecta > Orthoptera > Acrididae > Schistocerca > Schistocerca serialis. The sequence goes on from NC_064644.1 coordinate 2,928,946, forward strand.
TGAAATACGAGTACTATGTGTTCTAAGACATTTCCTTCTAAATCGAGTAACGTTTCAATGGAAACGACAGGATTTTCTTTTGGGATACGACAATCTCATTTCCGATCCACTAATCCTTCTTTACTGCATCCCTCACTCCCACACATTGACGAATTCACACGGAAATTGCGTCGCTATGAATTACTATGGGTTCTATGACTTCTCCTTCTAAATCAAGTAACGTTTCTATGGAAACGACAGGACTTTTTTTTGGGATACGACAATCACATTTCCAATCCACTAATCCTTCATTACTGCATCCCTCACTCCCGAACATTGACGAATTCACACGGAAATTGCGTCGCTATGAAATACTATGTGTTCTAAGACATTTCTTTCTAAATAGAGTAACGTTTCTATGGAAACGACAGGATTTTCTTTTGGGATACGACAATCTCATTTCCGATCCACTAATCCTTCTTTACTGCATCCCTCACTCCCACACATTGACGAATTCACACGGAAATTGCGTCGCTATGAAATACGAGTACTATGTGTTCTATGACTTTTTTTTCTGAATCAAGTAACGTTTCTATGGAAACGACAGGATTTTCTTTTGGGATACGACAATCACATTTCCGATCCACTAATCCTTCTTTACTGCATCCCTCACTCCCACACATTGACGAATTCACACGGAAATTGCGTCGCTATGAAATACTATGTGTTCTAAGACATTTCCTTCTTAATCGAGTAACGTTTCTATGGAAACGACAGGATTATCTTTTGGGATACGACAATCTCATTTCAGATCCACTAATCCTTCCTTACTGCATCAGTCACTCCCACACATTGACGAATTCACACGGAAATTGCGTCGCTATGAAATACTATGTGTTCTAAAACATTTCCTTCTAAATCGAGTAACGTTTCTATAGAAACGACAGAATTTTCTTTTGGGATACGACAATCACATTTCCGATCTACTAACCCTACTTTACTGCATCCCTCACTCCCACACATTGACGAATTCACACGGAAATTGCGTCGCTATGAAATACTATGTGTTCTAAGACATTTCCTTCCAAATCGAGTAACGTTTCTATGGAAACGACAGGGTTTTCTTTTGGGATACGACAATCTCATTTCCGATCCACTAATCCTTCTTTACTGCATCCCTCACTCCCACACATTGACGAATTCACACGGAAATTGCGTCGCTATGAAATACGAGTACTATGTGTTCTAAGACATTTCCTTCTAAATCGAGTAACGTTTTTATGGAAGCGACAGGATTTTCTTTTGGGATACGACAATCACATTTCCGACCCACTAATCCTTCCTTACTGCATCCCTCACTCCCAAACATTGACGAATTCACACGGAAATTGCGTCGCTATGAAATACTATGTGTTCTAAGACATTTCCTTCTAAATCGAGAATTGTTTCTATGGAAACGACAGGATTTGCTTTTGGCATACGACAATCACATTTCCGATCCGACAATCCTTCTTTACTGCATCCCTCACTCCCAAACATTGACGAATTCACACGGAAATTCCGTCGCTATGAAATACGAGTACTATGTGTTCTAAGACATTTCCTTCTAAATCGAGTAACGTTTCTATGGAGACGACAGGATTTTCTTTTGGGATACGACAATCACATTTCCGAACCACTAATCCTTTTTTACTGCATCCCTGAGTCCCAAACATTGACGCATTCACACGGAAATTGCGTCGCTATGAAATACGAGTACTATGTGTTCTAAGACAGTTCCTTCTAAATCGAGTAACGTTTCTACGGAAACGACAGGATTTTCTTTTGGGATACGACAATCTCATTTCCGATCCACTAATCCTTCTTTACTGCATCCCTCACTCCCACACATTGACGAATTCACACGGAAATTGCGTCGCTATGAAATACGAGTACTATGTGTTCTATGACATTTCCTTCTAAATCGAGTAACGTTTCTATGGAAACGACAGGATTTTCTTTTGGGGTACGACAATCTCATTTCCGATCCACTAATCCATCTTTACTGCATCCCTCACTCCCACACATTGACAAATTCACACGGAAATTGCGTCTCTATGAATTACAATGGGTTCTATGACTTCTAATTCTAAATCAAGTAACGTTTCTATGGAATCGACAAGACTTTTTTTTGGATACGACAATCTCATTTCCGATCCACTAATCCTTCTTTACTGCATCCCTCACTCCCAAATATTGACGAATTCACACGGATATTGCGTCGCTATGAAATACTATGTGTTCTAAGACATTTCCTTCCAAATCGAGTAACGTTTCTATGGAAACGACAGGATTTTCTTTTGGGATACGACAATCACATTTCCGATCCACTAATCCTTCATTACTGCATCCCTCACTCCCACACATTGACGAATCCACACGGAAATTCCGTCGCTATGAAATACGAGTACTATGTGTTCTAAGACATTTCCTTCTAAATCGAGTAACGTTTCTAAGGAAACGACAGGATTTTCTTTTGGGATACGACAATCTCATTTCCGATCCACTAATCCTTCTTTACTGCATCCCTCACTCCCACATATTGACGAATTCACACGGAAATTGCGTCGCTATGAAATACGAGTACTATGTGTTCTAAGACATTTCCTTCTAAATCGAGTAACGTTTCTATGGAAACGACAGGATTTTCTTTTGGGATACGACAATCACATTTCCGATCCACTAATCCTTCTTTACTGCATCCCTCACTCCCACACATTGACGAATTCACACGGAAATTGCGTCGCCATGAAATACTAGTACTATGTGTTCTAAGACATTTCCTTCTAAATCGAGTAACGTTTCTATGGAAACGACTAGATTTTCTTTTGGGATACGACAATCACATTTCCGATCTACTAACCCTTCTTTACTGCATCCCTCACTCCCACACATTGACGAATTCACACGGAAATCGCGTCGCTATGAAATACGAGTACTATGTGTTCTAAGACATTACCTTCTAAATCGAGTAACGTTTCTATGGAAACGACAGGATTTTCTTTTGGGATACGACAATCACATTTCCGATCCACTAATCCTTCTTTACTGCATCCCTCACTCCCACACATTCACGAATTCACACGGAAATTGCGTCGCTATGAATTACTATGGGTTCTATGACTTCTCCTTCTAAATCAAGTAACGTTTCTATGGAAACGACAGGACTTTTTTTTGGGATACGACAATCTTATTTCCGATCCACTAATCCTTCTTTACTGCATCCCTCACTCCCAAACATTGACGAATTCACACGGAAATTGCGTCGCTATGAAATACGAGTACTATGTGTTCTAAGACATTTCTTTCTAAATCGAGTAACGTTTCTATGGAAACGACAGGATTTTCTTTTGGGATACCACAATCACATTTCCGATCCACTAATCCTTCTTTACTGCATCCCTCACTCCCACACATTGACCAATTCACACGGAAATTGCGTCGCTATGAAATACGAGTACTATGTGTTCTAAGACATTTCCTTCTAAATCGAGTAACGTTTCAATGGAAACGACAGGATTTTCTTTTGGGATACGACAATCTCATTTCCGATCCACTAATCCTTCTTTACTGCATCCCTCACTCCCACACATTGACGAATTCACACGGAAATTGCGTCGCTATGAAATTCGAGTACTATGTGTTCTAAGACATTTCCTCCTAAATCGAGTAACGTTTCTATGGAAACGACAGGATTTTCTTTTGGGATACGACAATCACATTTCCGATCCACTAATCCTTCTTTACTGCATCCCTCACTCCCACACATTGACGAATTCACACGGAAATTGCGTCGCTATGAAATACTATGTGTTCTAAGACATTTCCTTCTTAATCGAGTAACGTTTCTATGGAAACGACAGGATTATCTTTTGGGATACGACAATCTCATTTCAGATCCACTAATCCTTCTTTACTGCATCAGTCACTCCCACACATTGACGAATTCACACGGAAATTGCGTCGCTATGAAATACTATGTGTTCTAAAACATTTCCTTCTAAATCGAGTAACGTTACTATGGAAACGACAGGATTTTCTTTTGGGATATGACAATCTCATTTCTGATCCACTAATCCTTCTTTACTGCATCCCTCACTCCCACACATTGACGAATTCACACGGAAATTGTGTCGCTATGAAATACGAGTACTATGTGTTCTAAGACATTTCCTTCTAAATCGAGTAACGTTTCTATAGAAACGACAGAATTTTCTTTTGGGATACGACAATCACATTTCCGATCCACTAACGCTTCTTTACTGCATCCCTCACTCCCATACATTGACGAATTCACACGGAAATTGCGTCGCTATGAAATACGAGTACTATGTGTTCTAAGACATTTCCTTCTAAATCGAGTAACGTTTCTATGGAAACGACAGGATTTTCTTTTGGGATACGACAATCACATTTCCGATCCACTAATCCTTCTTTACTGCATCCCTCACTCCCACACATTCACGAATTCACACGGAAATTGCGTCGCTATGAATTACTATGGGTTCTATGACTTCTCCTTCTAAATCAAGTAACGTTTCTATGGAAACGACAGGACTTTTTTTTGGGATACGACAGTCTCATTTCCGATCCACTAATCCTTCTTTACTGCATCCCTCACTCCCAAACACTGACGAATTCACACGGAAATTGCGTCGCTATGAAATACTATGTGTTCTAAGACATTTCCTTCTAAATCGGGTAACGTTTCTATGGAATCGACAGGATTTTCTTTTCGGATACGACAATCACATTTCCGATCCACTAATCCTCCTTTACTGCATCCCTCACTCCCACACATTGACAAATTCACACGGAAATTGCGTCTCTGAGAATTACAATGGGTTCTATGACTTCTCCTTCTAAATCAAGTAACGTTTCTATGGAAACGACAGGACTTTTTTTTGGATACGACAATCTCATTTCCGATCCACTAATCCTTCTTTACTGCATCCCTCACTCCCAAACATTGACGAATTCACACGGAAATTGCGTCGCTATGAAATACTATGTGTTCTAAGACATTTCCTTCCAAATCGACTAACGTTTCTATGGAAACGACAGGATTTTCTTTTGGGATACGACAATCACATTTCCGATCCACTAATCCTTCTTTACTGCATCCCTCACTCCCACACATTGACGAATTCACACGGAAATTCCGTCGCTATGAAATACGAGTACTATGTGTTCTAAGACATTTCCTTCTAAATCGAGTAACGTTTCTAAGGAAACGACAGGATTCTCTTTTGGGATACGACAATCTCATTTCCGATCCACTAATCCTTCTTTACTGTATCCCTCACTCACACACATTGACGAATTCACACGGAAATTGCGTCGCTATGAAATACGAGTACTATGTGTTCTAAGACATTTCCTTCTAAATCGAGTAACGTTTCTATGGAAACGACAGGATTTTCTTTTGGGATACGACAATCACATTTCCGATCCACTAATCCTTCTTTACTGCATCCCTCACTCCCACACATTGACGAATTCACACGGAAATTGCGTCGCCATGAAATACTAGTACTATGTGTTCTAAGACATTTCCTTCTAAATCGAGTAACGTTTCTATGGAAACGACAGGATTTTCTTTTGGGATACGACAATCTCATTTCCGATCCACTAATCCTTCTTTACTGCATCCCTCACTCCCAAACATTGACGAATTCACACGGAAATTCCGTCGCTATGAAATACGAGTACTATGTGTTCTAAGACATTTCCTTCTAAATCGAGTAACGTTTCTATAGAAACGACAGGATTTTCTTTTGGGATACGACAATCACATTTCCGATCCACTAATCCTTCTTTACTGCATCCCTCACTCCCACACATTCACGAATTCACACGGAAATTGCGTCGCTATGAATTACTATGGGTTCTATGACTTCTCCTTCTAAATCAAGTAACGTTTCTATGGAAACGACAGGACTTTTTTTTGGGATACGACAATCTCATTTCCGATCCACTAATCCTTCTTTACTGCATCCCTCACTCCCACACATTGACGAATTCACACGGAAATTGCGTCGCTATGAATTACTATGGGTTCTATGACTTCTCCTTCTAAATCAAGTAACGTTTCTATGGAAACGACAGGACTTTTTTTTGGGATACGACAATCACATTTCCGATCCACTAATCCTTCATTACTGCATCCCTCACTCCCAAACATTGACGAATTCACACGGAAATTGCGTCGCTATGAAGTACTATGTGTTCTAAGACATTTCTTTCTAAATCGAGTAACGTTTCTATGGAAACGACAGGATTTTCTTTTGGGATACGACAATCTCATTTCCGATCCACTAATCCTTCTTTACTGCATCCCTCACTCCCACACATTGACGAATTCACACGGAAATTGCGTCGCTATGAAATACGAGTACTATGTGTTCTATGACTTCTTTTTCTAAATCAAGTAACGTTTCTATGGAAACGACAGGATTTTCTTTTGGGATACGACAATCACATTTCCGATCCACTAATCCTTCTTTACTGCTTCCCTCACTCCCACACATTGACGAATTCACACGGAAATTGCGTCGCTATGAAATACTATGTGTTCTAAGACATTTCCTACTTAATCGAGTAACGTTTCTATGGAAACGACAGGATTATCTTTTGGGATACGACAATCTCATTTCAGATCCACTAATCCTTCTTTACTGCATCCCTCACTCGCAAACATTGACGAATTCACACGGAAATTGCGTCGCTATGAAATACTATGTGTTCTAAGACACTTCCTTCTTAATCGAGTAACGTTTCTATGGAAACGACAGGATTATCTTTTGGGATACGACAATCTCATTTCAGATCCACTAATCCTTCTTTACAGCATCAGTCACTCCCACACATTGACGAAATCACACGGAAATTGCGTCGCTATGAAATACTATGTGTTCTAAAACATTTCCTTCTAAATCGAGTAACGTTTCTGTGGAAACGACAGGATTTTCTTTTGGGATATGACAATCTCATTTCCGATCCACTAATCCTTCTTTACTGCATCCCTCACTCCCACACATTGACGAATTCACACGGAAATTGCGTCGCTATGAAATACGAGTACTATGTGTTCTAAGACATTTCCTTCTAAATCGAGTAACGTTCCTATGGAAACGACAGGATTTTCTTTTGGGATACGACAATCACATTTCCGATCCACTAATCCTTCTTTACTGCATCCCTCACTCCCACACATTGACAAATTCACACGGAAATTGCGTCGCTGAGAATTACAATGGGTTCTATGACTTCTCCTTCTAAATCAAGTAACGTTTCTATGGAAACGACAGGACTTTTTTTTGGATACGACAATCTCATTTCCGATCCACTAATCCTTCTTTACTGCATCCCTCACTCCCAAACATTGACGAATTCACACGGAAATTGCGTCGCTATGAAATACTATGTGTTCTAAGACATTTCCTTCCAAATCGAGTAACGTTTCTATGGAAACGACAGGATTTTCTTTTGGGATACGACAATCACATTTCCGATCCACTAATCCTTCTTTACTGCATCCCTCACTCCCACACATTGACGAATTCACACGGAAATTCCGTCGCTATGAAATACGAGTACTATGTGTTCTAAGACATTTCCTTCTAAATCGAGTAACGTTTCTAAGGAAACGACAGGATTTTCTTTTGGGATACGACAATCTCATTTCCGATCCACTAATCCTTCTTTACTGCATCCCTCACTCCCACACATTGACGAATTCACACGGAAATTGCGTCGCTATGAAATACGAGTACTATGTGTTCTAAGACATTTCCTTCTAAATCGAGTAACGTTTCTATGGAAACGACAGGATTTTCTTTTGGGATACGACAATCACATTTCCGATCCACTAATCCTTCTTTACTGCATCCCCCACTTCCACACATTGACGAATTCACACGGAAATTGCGTCGCCATGAAATACTAGTACTATGTGTTCTAAGACATTTCCATCTAAATCTAGTAACGTTTCTATGGAAACGACAGGATTTTCTTTTGGGATACGACAATCTCATTTCCGATCCACTAATCCTTCTTTACTGCATCCCTCACTCCCAAACATTGACGAATTCACACGGAAATTCCGTCGCTATGAAATACGAGTACTATGTGTTCTGACATTTCCTTCTAAATCGAGTAACGTTTCTATAGAAACGACAGAATTATCTTTTGGGATACGACAATCACATTTCCGATCTACTAACCCTTCTTTACTGCATCCCTCATTCCCGCACATTGACGAATTCACACGGAAATCGCGTCGCTATGAAATACGAGTACTATGTGTTCTAAGACATTTCCTTCTAAATCGAGTAACGTTTCTATGGAAACGACAGGATTTTCTTTTGGGATACGACAATCACATTTCCGATCCACTAATCCTTCTTTACTGCATCCCTCACTCCCACACATTCACGAATTCACACGGAAATTGCGTCGGTATGAATTACTATGGGTTCTATAACTTCTCCTTCTAAATCAAGTAACGTTTCTATGGAAACGACAGGACTTTTTTATGGGATACGACAATCTCATTTCCGATCCACTAATCCTTCTTTACTGCATCCCTCACTCCCAAACATTGACGAATTCACACGGAAATTGCGTCGCTATGAAATACTATGTGTTCTAAGACATTTCTTTCTAAATCGAGTAACGTTTCTATGGAAACGACAGGATTTTCTTTTGGGATACCACAATCACATTTCCGATCCACTAATCCTTCTTTACTTCATCCCTCACTCCCTCACATTGACGAATTGACACGGAAATTGCGTCGCTATGAAATACGAGTACTATGTGTTCTGAGACATTTCCTTCTAAATCGAGTAACGTTTCTATGGAAACGACAGGATTTTCTTTTGGGATACGACAATCTCATTTCCGATCCACTAATCCTTCTTTACTGCATCCCTCACTCCCACACATTGACGAATTCACACGGAAATTGCGTCGCTATGAAATACGAGTACTATGTGTTCTATGACTTCTTTTTCTAAAACAAGTAACGTTTCTATGGAAACGACAGGATTTTCTTTTGGGATACGACAATCACATTTCCGATCCACTAATCCTTCTTTACTGCATCCCTCACTCCCACACATTGACGAATTCACACGGAAATTGCGTCGCTATGAAATACTATGTGTTCTAAGACATTTCCTTCTAAATCGAGTAACGTTTCTATGGAAACGACAGGATTATCTTTTGGGATACGACAATCTCATTTCAGATCCACTAATCCTTCTTTACTGCATCCCTCACTCGCAAACATTGACGAATTCACACGGAAATTGCGTCGCTATGAAATACTATGTGTTCTAAGACATTTCCTTCTTAATCGAGTAACGTTTCTATGGAAATGACAGGATTATCTTTTGGGATACGACAATCTCATTTCAGATCCACTAATCCTTCTTTACTGCATCAGTCACTCCCACACATTGACGAATTCACACGGAAATTGCGTCGCTATGAAATACTATGTGTTCTAAGACATTTCCTTCTAAATCGAGTAACGTTTCTATGGAAACGACAGGATTTTCTTTTGGGATATGACAATCTCATTTCCGATCCACTAATCCTTCTTTACTGCATCCCTCACTCCCACACATTGACGAATTCACACGGAAATTGCGTCGCTATGAAATACGAGTACTATGTCTTATAAGACATTTCCTTCTAAATCGAGTAACGTTTCTATGGAAACGACAGGATTTTCTTTTGGGATACGACAATCACATTTCCGATCCACTAATCCTTCTTTACTGCATCCCTCACTCCCACACATTGACAAATTTACACGGATATTGCGTCTCTGAGAATTACAATGGGTTCTATGACTTCTCCTTCTAAATCAAGTAACGTTTCTATGGAAACGACAGGACTTTTTTTTGGATACGACAATCTCATTTCCGATCCACTAATCCTTCTTTACTGCATCCCTCACTCCCAAACATTGACGAATTCACACGGAAATTGCGTCGCTATGAAATACTATGTGTTCTAAGACATTTCCTTCCAAATCGAGTAACGTTTCTATGGAAACGACAGGATTTTCTTTTGGGATACGACAATCACATTTCCGATCCACTAATCCTTCTTTACTGCATCCCTCACTCCCACACATTGACGAATTCACACGGAAATTCCGTCGCTATGAGATACGAGTACTATGTGTTCTAAGACATTTCCTTCTAAATCGAGTAACGTTTCTAAGGAAACGACAGGATTTTCTTTTGGGATACGACAATCTCATTTCCGATCCACTAATCCTTCTTTACTGCATCCCTCACTCCCACACATTGACGAATTCACACGGAAATTGCGTCGCTATGAAATACGAGTACTATGTGTTCTAAGACATTTCCTTCTAAATCGAGTAACGTTTCTAAGGAAACGACAGGATTTTCTTTTGGGATACGACAATCACATTTCCGATCCATTAATCCTTCTTTACTGCATCCCTCACTCCCACACATTGACGAATTCACACGGAAATTGCGTCGCCATGAAATACTAGTACTATGTGTTCTAAGACATTTCCTTCTAAATCGAGTAACGTTTCTATGGAAACGACAGGATTTTCTTTTGGGATACGACAATATCAATTCCGATCCACTAATTCTTCTTTACTGCATCCCTCACTCCCAAACATTGACGAATTCACACGGAAATTCCGTCGCTATGAAATACGAGTACTATGCGTTCTAAGACATTTCCTTCTAAATCGAGTAACGTTTCTATAGAAACGACAGAATTTTCTTTTGGGATACGACAATCACATTTCCGATCTACTAACCCCTCTTTACTGCATCCCTCACTCCCACACATTGACGAATTCACACGGAAATCGCGTCGCTATGAAATACGAGTACTATGTGTTCTAAGACATTTCCTTCTAAATCGAGTAACGTTTCTATGGAAACGACAGGATTTTCTTTTGGGATACGACAATCACATTTCCGATCCACTAATCCTTCTTTACTGCATCCCTCACTCCCACACATTCACGAATTCACACGGAAATTGCGTCGCTATGAATTACTATGGGTTCTATGACTTCTCCTTCTAAATCATGTAACGTTTCTATGGAAACGACAGGACTTTTTTTTGGGATACGACAATCTCATTTCCGATCCACTAATCCTTCTTTACTGCATCCCTCACTCCCAAACATTGACGAATTCACACGGAAATTGCGTCGCTATGAAATACTATGTGTTCTAAGACATTTCTTTCTAAATCGAGTAACGTTTCTATGGAAACGACAGGATTTTCTTTTGGGATACGACAATCTCATTTCCGATCCACTAATCCCTCTTTACTGCATCCCTCACTCCCACACATTGACGAATTCACACGGAAATTGCGTCGCTATGAAATACGAGTACTATGTGTTCTATGACTTCTTTTTCTAAATCAAGTAACGTTTCTATGGTAACGACAGGATTTTCTTTTGGGATACGACAATCACATTTCCGATCCACTAATCCTTCTTTACTGCATCCCTCACTCCCACACATTGACGAATTCACACGGAAATTGCGTCGCTATGAAAAACTATGTGCTCTAAGACATTTCCTTCTTAATCGAGTAACGTTTCTATGGAAACGACATGATTATCTTTTGGGATACGACAATCTCATTTCAGATCCACTAATCCTTCTTTATAGCATCAGTCACTCCCACACATTGACGAATTCACACGGAAATTGCGTCGCTATGAAATACTATGTGTTCTAAAACATTTCCTTCTAAATAGAGTAACGTTTCTAAGGAAACGACAGGATTTTCTTTTGGGATATGAGAATCTCATTTCCGATCCACTAATCCTTCTTTACTGCATCCCTCACTCCCACACATTGACGAATTCACACGGAAATTGCGTCGCTATGAAATACGAGTACTATGTGTTCTAAGACATTTCCTTCTAAATCGAGTAACGTTTCTATGGAAACGACAGGATTTTCTTTTGGGATACGACAATCACATTTCCGATCCACTAATCCTTCTTTACTGCATCCCTCACTTCCACACATTGACGAATTCACACGGAAATTGCGTCGCCATGAAATACTAGTACTATGTGTTCTAAGACATTTCCATCTAAATCGAGTAACGTTTCTATGGAAACGACAGGATTTTCTTTTGGGATACGACAATCTCATTTCCGTTCCACTAATCCTTCTTTACTGCATCCCTCACTCCCAAACATTGACGAATTCACACGGAAATTCCGTCGCTATGAAATACGAGTACTATGTGTTCTGACATTTCCTTCTAAATCGAGTAACGTTTCTATAGAAACGACAGAATTATCTTTTGGGATACGACAATCACATTTCCGATCTACTAACCCTTCTTTACTGCATCCCTCATTCCCACACATTGACGAATTCACACGGAAATCGCGTCACTATGAAATACGAGTACTATGTGTTCTAAGACATTTCCTTCTAAATCGAGTAACGTTTCTATGGAAACGACAGGATTTTCTTTTGGGATACGACAATCACATTTCCGATCCACTAATCCTTCTTTACTGCATCCCTCACTCCCACACATTCGCGAATTCACACGGAAATTGCGTCGGTATGAATTACTATGGGTTCTATAACTTCTCCTTCTAAATCAAGTAACGTTTCTATGGAAACGACAGGACTTTTTTATGGGATACGACAATCTCATTTCCGATCCACTAATCCTTCTTTACTGCATCCCTCACTCCCAAACATTGACGAATTCACACGGAAATTGCGTCGCTATGAAATACTATGTGTTCTAAGACATTTCTTTCTAAATCGAGTAACGTTTCTATGGAAACGACAGGATTTTCTTTTGGGATACCACAATCACATTTCCGATCCACTAATCCTTCTTTACTGCATCCCTCACTCCCTCACATTGACGAATTGACACGGAAATTGCGTCGCTATGAAATACGAGTACTATGTGTTCTGAGACATTTCCTTCTAAATCGAGTAACGTTTCTATGGAAACGACAGGATTTTCTTTTGGGATACGACAATCTCATTTCCGATCCACTAATCCTTCTTTACTGCATCCCTCACTCCCACACATTGACGAATTCACACGGAAATTGCGTCGCTATGAAATACGAGTACTATGTGTTCTATGACTTCTTTTTCTAAAACAAGTAACGTTTCTATGGAAACGACAGGATTTTCTTTTGGGATACGACAATCACATTTCCGATCCACTAATCCTTCTTTACTGCATCCCTCACTCCCACACATTGACGAATTCACACGGAAATTGCGTCGCTATGAAATACTATGTGTTCTAAGACATTTCCTTCTAAATCGAGTAACGTTTCTATGGAAACGACAGGATTATCTTTTGGGATACGACAATCTCATTTCAGATCCACTAATCCTTCTTTACTGCATCCCTCACTCGCAAACATTGACGAATTCACACGGAAATTGCGTCGCTATGAAATACCATGTGTTCTAAGACATTTCCTTCTTAATCGAGTAACGTTTCTATGGAAATGACAGGATTATCTTTTGGGATACGACAATCTCATTTCAGATCCACTAATCCTTCTTTACTGCATCAGTCACTCCCACACATTGACGAATTCACACGGAAATTGCGTCGCTATGAAATACTATGTGTTCTAAAACATTTCCTTCTAAATCGAGTAACGTTTCTATGGAAACGACAGGATTTTCTTTTGGGATATGACAATCTCATTTCCGATCCACTAATCCTTCTTTACTGCATCCCTCACTCCCACACATTGACGAATTCACACGGAAATTGCGTCGCTATGAAATACGAGTACTATGTCTTATAAGACATTTCCTTCTAAATCGAGTAACGTTTCTATGGAAACGACAGGATTATCTTTTGGGATACGACAATCACATTTCCGATCCACTAATCCTTCTTTACTGCATCCCTCACTCCCACACATTGACAAATTTACACGGATATTGCGTCTCTGAGAATTACAATGGGTTCTATGACTTCTCCTTCTAAATCAAGTAACGTTTCTATGGAAACGACAGGACTTTTTTTTGGATACGACAATCTCATTTCCGATCCACTAATCCTTCTTTACTGCATCCCTCACTCCCAAACATTGACGAATTCACACGGAAATTGCGTCGCTATCAAATACTATGTGTTCTAAGACATTTCCTTCCAAATCGAGTAACGTTTCTATGGAAACGACAGGATTTTCTTTTGGGATACGACAATCACATTTCCGATCCACTAATCCTTCTTTACTGCATCCCTCACTCCCACACATTGACGAATTCACACGGAAATTCCGTCGCTATGAGATACGAGTACTATGTGTTCTAAGACATTTCCTTCTAAATCGAGTAACGTTTCTAAGGAAACGACAGGATTTTCTTTTGGGATACGACAATCTCATTTCCGATCCACTAATCCTTCTTTACTGCATCCCTCACTCCCACACATTGACGAATTCACACGGAAATTGCGTCGCTATGAAATACGAGTACTATGTGTTCTAAGACATTTCCTTCTAAATCGAGTAACGTTTCTAAGGAAACGACAGGATTTTCTTTTGGGATACGACAATCACATTTCCGATCCATTAATCCTTCTTTACTGCATCCCTCACTCCCACACATTGACGAATTCACACGGAAATTGCGTCGCCATGAAATACTAGTACTATGTGTTCTAAGACATTTCCTTCTAAATCGAGTAACGTTTCTATGGAAACGACAGGATTTTCTTTTGGGATACGACAATATCAATTCCGATCCACTAATCCTTCTTTACTGCATCCCTCACTCCCAAACATTGACGAATTCACACGGAAATTCCGTCGCTATGAAATACGAGTACTATGCGTTCTAAGACATTTCCTTCTAAATCGAGTAACGTTTCTATAGAAACGACAGAATTTTCTTTTGGGATACGACAATCACATTTCCGATCTACTAACCCTTCTTTACTGCATCCCTCACTCCCACACATTGACGAATTCACACGGAAATCGCGTCGCTATGAAATACGAGTACTATGTGTTCTAAGACATTTCCTACTAAATCGAGTAACGTTTCTATGGAAACGACAGGATTTTCTTTTGGGATACGACAATCACATTTCCGATCCACTAATCCTTCTTTACTGCATCCCTCACTCCCACACATTCACGAATTCACACGGAAATTGCGTCGCTATGAATTACTATGGGTTCTATGACTTCTCCTTCTAAATCAAGTAACGTTTCTATGGAAACGACAGGACTTTTTTTTGGGATACGACAATCTCATTTCCGATCCACTAATCCTTCTTTACTGCATCCCTCACTCCCAAACATTGACGAATTCACACGGAAATTGCGTCGCTATGAAATACTATGTGTTCTAAGACATTTCTTTCTAAATCGAGTAACGTTTCTATGGAAACGACAGGATTTTCTTTTGGGATACGACAATCTCATTTCCGATCCACTAATCCTTCTTTACTGCATCCCTCACTCCCACACATTGACGAATTCACACGGAAATTGCGTCGCTATGAAATACGAGTACTATGTGTTCTATGACTTCTTTTTCTAAATCAAGTAACGTTTCTATGGAAACGACAGGATTATCTTTTGGGATACGACAATCACATTTCCGATCCACTAATCCTTCTTTACTGCATCCCTCACTCCCACACATTGACGAATTCACACGGAAATTGCGTCGCTATGAAAAACTATGTGCTCTAAGACATTTCCTTCTTAATCGAGTAACGTTTCTATGGAAACGACATGATTATCTTTTGGGATACGACAATCTCATTTCAGATCCACTAAACCTTCTTTATAGCATCAGTCACTCCCACACATTGACGAATTCACACGGAAATTGCGTCGCTATGAAATACTATGTGCTCTAAAACATTTCCTTCTAAATCGAGTAACGTTTCTATGGAAACGACAGGATTTTCTTTTGGGATATGAGAATCTCATTTCCGATCCACTAATCCTTCTTTACTGCATCCCTCACTCCCACACATTGACGAATTCACACGGAAATTGCGTCGCTATGAAAAACTATGTGCTCTAAGACATTTCCTTCTTAATCGAGTAACGTTTCTATGGAAACGACATGATTATCTTTTGGGATACGACAATCTCATTTCAGATCCACTAATCCTTCTTTATAGCATCAGTCACTCCCACACATTGACGAATTCACACGGAAATTGCGTCGCTATGAAATACTATGTGTTCTAAAACATTTCCTTCTAAATCGAGTAACGTTTCTATGGAAACGTCAGGATTTTCTTTTGGGATACGACAATCACATTTCCGATCCACTAATCCTTCTTTACTGCATCCCTCACTCCCACACATTGACGAATTCACACGGAAATTGCGTCGCCATGAAATACTAGTACTATGTGTTCTAAGACATTTCCTTCTAAATCGAGTAACGTTTCTATGGTAACGACAGGATTTTCTTTTGGGATACGACAATCTCATTTCCGATCCACTAATCCTTCTTTACTGCATCCCTCACTCCCAAACATTGACGAATTCACACGGAAATTCCGTCGCTATGAAATACGAGTACTATGTGTTCTAAGACATTTGCTTCTAAATCGAGTAACGTTTCTATAGAAACGACAGAATTTTCTTTTGGGATACGACAATCACATTTCCGATCCACTAACCCTTCTTTACTGCATCCCTCACTCCCACACATTGACGAATTCACACGGAAATTGCGTCGCTATGAAATAAGAGTACTATGTGTTCTAAGACATTTCCTTCTAAATCGAGTAACGTTTCTATGGAAACGACAGGATTTTCTTTTGGGATTCGACAATCACATTTCCGATCCGCTAATCCTTCTTTACTGCATCCCTCACTCCCACATATTCACGAATTCACACGGAAATTGCGTCGCTATGAATTACTATGGGTTCTATGACTTCCCCTTCTAAATCAAGTAACGTTTCTATGGAAACGACAGGACTTTTTTTTCGGATACGACAATCTCATTTCCGATCCACTAATCCTTCTTTACTGCATCCCTCACTCCCAAACATTGACGAATTCACACGGAAATTGCGTCGCTATGAAATACTATGTGTTCTAAGACATTTTTTTCTAAATCGAGTAACGTTTCTATGGAATCGACAGGGTTTTCTTTTGGGATACGACAATCTCATTTCAGATCCACTAATCCTTCTTTACTGCATCCCTCACTCCCAAACATTGACGAATTCACACGGAAATTCCGACGCTATGAAATACGAGTACTATGTGTTCTGACATTTCCTTCTAAATCGAGTAACGTTTCTATAGAAACGACAGAATTATCTTTTGGGATACGACAATCACATTTCCGATCTACTAACCCTTCTTTACTGCATCCCTCATTCCCACACATTGACGAATTCACACGGAAATCGCGTCGCTATGAAATACGAGTACTATGTGTTCTAAGACATTTCCTTCTAAATCGAGTAACGTTTCTATGGAAACGACAGGATTTTCTTTTGGGATACGACAATCACATTTCCGATCCACTAATCCCTCTTTACTGCATCCCTCACTCCCACACATTCACGAATTCACACGGAAATTGCGTCGGTATGAATTACTATGGGATCTATAACTTCTCCTTCTAAATCAAGTAACGTTTCTATGGAAACGACAGGACTTTTTTATGGGATACGACAATCTCATTTCCGATCCACTAATCCTTCTTTACTGCATCCCTCACTCCCAAACATTGACGAATTCACACGGAAATTGCGTCGCTATGAAATACTATGTGTTCTAAGACATTTTTTTCTAAATCGAGTAACGTTTCTATGGAATCGACAGGGTTTTCTTTTGGGATACGACAATCTCATTTCAGATCCACTGATCCTTCTTTACTGCATCCCTCACTCCCAAACATTGACGAATTCACACGGAAATTGCGTCGCTATGAAATACGAGTACTATGTGTTCTGACATTTCCTTCTAAATCGAGTAACGTTTCTATAGAAACGACAGAATTATCTTTTGGGATACGACAATCACATTTCCGATCTACTAACCCTTCTTTACTGCATCCCTCATTCCCACACATTGACGAATTCACACGGAAATCGCGTCGCTATGAAATACGAGTACTATGTGTTCTAAGACATTTCCTTCTAAATCGAGTAAGGTTTCTATGGAAACGACAGGATTTTCTTTTGGGATACGACAATCACATTTCCGATCCACTAATCCTTCTTTACTGCATCCCTCACTCCCACACATTCACGAATTCACACGGAAATTGCGTCGGTATGAATTACTATGGGTTCTATAACTTCTCCTTCTAAATCAAGTAACGTTTCTATGGAAACGACAGGACTTTTTTATGGGATACGACAATCTCATTTCCGATCCACTAATCCTTCTTTACTGCATCCCTCACTCCCAAACATTGACGAATTCACACGGAAATTGGGTCGCTATGAAATACTATGTGTTCTAAGACATTTCTTTCTAAATCGAGTAACGTTTCTATGGAAACGACAGGATTTTCTTTTGGGATACCACAATCACATTTCCGATCCACTAATCCTTCTTTACTGCATCCCTCACTCCCTCACATTGACGAATTGACACGGAAATTGCGTCGCTATGAAATACGAGTACTATGTGTTCTATGACTTCTTTTTCTGAAACAAGTAACGTTTCTATGGAAACGACAGGATTTTCTTTTGGGATACGACAATCACATTTCCGATCCACTAATCCTTCTTTACTGCATCCCTCACTCCCACACATTGACGAATTCACACGGAAATTGCGTCGCTATGAAATACTATGTGTTCTAAGACATTTCCTTCTAAATCGAGTAACGTTTCTATGGAAACGACAGAATTATCTTTTGGGATACGACAATCTCATTTCAGATCCACTAATCCTTCTTTACTGCATCCCTCACTCGCAAACATTGACGAATTCACACGGAAATTGCGTTGCTATGAAATACTATGTGTTCTAAGACATTTCCTTCTTAATCGAGTAACGTTTCTATGGAAATGACAGGATTATCTTTTGGGATACGACAATCTCATTTCAGATCCACTAATCCTTCTTTACTGCATCAGTCACTCCCACACATTGACGAATTCACACGGAAATTGCGTCGCTATGAAATACTATGTGTTCTAAAACATTTCCTTCTAAATCGAGTAACGTTTCTATGGAAACGACAGGATTTTCTTTAGGGATATGACAATCTCATTTCCGATCCACTAATCCTTCTTTACTGCATCCCTCACTCCCACACATTGACGAATTCACACGGAAATTGCGTCGCTATGAAATACGAGTACTATGTCTTATAAGACATTTCCTTCTAAATCGAGTAACGTTTCTATGGAAACGACAGGATTTTCTTTTGGGATACGACAATCACATTTCCGATCCACTAATCCTTCTTTACTGCATCCCTCACTCCCACACATTGACAAATTTACACGGATATTGCGTCTCTGAGAATTACAATGGGTTCTACGACTTCTCATTCTAAATCAAGTAACGTTTCTATGGAAACGACAGGACTTTTTTTTGGATACGACAATCTCATTTCCGATCCACTAATCCTTCTTTACTGCATCCCTCACTCCCAAACATTGACGAATTCACACGGAAATTGCGTCGCTATGAAATACTATGTGTTCTAAGACATTTCCTTCCAAATCGAGTAACGTTTCTATGGAAACGACAGGATTTTCTTTTGGGATACGACAATCACATTTCCGATCCACTAATCCTTCTTTACTGCATCTCTCACTCCCACACATTGACGAATTCACACGGAAATTCCGTCGCTATGAGATACGAGTACTATGTGTTCTAAGACATTTCCTTCTAAATCGAGTAACGTTTCTAAGGAAACGACAGGATTTTCTTTTGGGATACGACAATCTCATTTCCGATCCACTAATCCTTCTTTACTGCATCCCTCACTCCCACACATTGACGAATTCACACGGAAATTGCGTCGCTATGAAATACGAGTACTATGTGTTCTAAGACATTTCCTTCTAAATCGAGTAACGTTTCTAAGGAAACGACAGGATTTTCTTTTGGGATACGACAATCACATTTCCGATCCATTAATCCTTCTTTACTGCATCCCTCACTCCCACACATTGACGAATTCACACGGAAATTGCGTCGCCATGAAATACTAGTACTATGTGTTCTAAGACATTTCCTTCTAAATCGAGTAACGTTTCTATGGAAACGACAGGATTTTCTTTTGGGATACGACAATATCAATTCCGATCCACTAATCCTTCTTTACTGCATCCCTCACTCCCAAGCATTGACGAATTCACACGGAAATACCGTCGCTATGAAATACGAGTACTATGCGTTCTAAGACATTTCCTTCTAAATCGAGTAACGTTTCTATAGAAACGACAGAATTTTCTTTTGGGATACGACAATCACATTTCCGATCTACTAACCCTTCTTTACTGCATCCCTCACTCCCACACATTGACGAATTCACACGGAAATCGCGTCGCTATGAAATACGAGTACTATGTGTTCTAAGACATTTCCTTCTAAATCGAGTAACGTTTCTATGGAAACGACAGGATTTTCCTTTGGGATACGACAATCACATTTCCGATCCACTAATCCTTCTTTACTGCATCCCTCACTCCCACACATTCACGAATTCACACGGAAATTGCGTCGCTATGAATTACTATGCGTTCTATGACTTCTCCTTCTAAATCAAGTAACGTTTCTATGGAAACGACAGGACTTTTTTTTGGGATACGACAATCTCATTTCCGATCCACTAATCCTTCTTTACTGCATCCCTCACTCCCAAACATTGACGAATTCACACGGAAATTGCGTCGCTATGAAATACTATGTGTTCTAAGACATTTCTTTCTAAATCGAGTAACGTTTCTATGGAAACGACAGGATTTTCTTTTGGGATACGACAATCTCATTTCCGATCCACTAATCCTTCTTTACTGCATCCCTCACTCCCACACATTGACGAATTCACACGGAAATTGCGTCGCTATGAAATACGAGTACTATGTGTTCTATGACTTCTTTTTCTAAATCAAGTAACGTTTCTATGGAAACGACAGGATTTTCTTTTGGGATACGACAATCACATTTCCGATCCACTAATCCTTCTTTACTGCATCCCTCACTCCCACACATTGACGAATTCACACGGAAATTGCGTCGCTATGAAAAACTATGTGCTCTAAGACATTTCCTTCTTAATCGAGTAACGTTTCTATGGAAACTACATGATTATCTTTTGGGATACGACAATCTCATTTCCGATCCACTAATCATTCTTTACTGCATCCCTCACTCCCAAACATTGACGAATTCACACGGAAATTGCGTCGCTATGAAATACTATGTGTTCTAAGACATTTCTTTCTAAATCGAGTAACGTTTCTATGGAAACGACAGGATTTTCTTTTGGGATACGACAATCTCATTTCCGATCCACTAATCCTTCTTTACTGCATCCCTCACTCCCACACATTGACGAATTCACACGGAAATTGCGTCGCTATGAAATACGAGTACTATGTGTTCTATGACTTCTTTTTCTAAATCAAGTAACGTTTCTATGGAAACGACAGGATTTTCTTTTGGGATACGACAATCACATTTCCGATCCACTAATCCTTCTTTACTGCATCCCTCACTCCGAAACATTGACGAATTCACACGGAAATACCGTCGCTATGAAATACGAGTACTATGCGTTCTAAGACATTTCCTTCTAAATCGAGTAACGTTTCTATAGAAACGACAGAATTTTCTTTTGGGATACGACAATCACATTTCCGATCTACTAACCCTTCTTTACTGCATCCCTCACTCCCACACATTGACGAATTCACACGGAAATCGCGTCGCTATGAAATACGAGTACTATGTGTTCTAAGACATTTCCTTCTAAATCGAGTAACGTTTCTATGGAAACGACAGGATTTTCTTTTGGGATACGACAATCACACTTCCGATCCACTAATCCTTCTTTACTGCATCCCTCACTCCCACACATTCACGAATTCACACGGAAATTGCGTCGCTATGAATTACTATGGGTTCTATGACTTCTCCTTCTAAATCAAGTAACGTTTCTATGGAAACGACAGGACTTTTTTTTGGGATACGACAATCTCATTTCCGATCCACTAATCCTTCTTTACTGCATCCCTCACTCCCACACATTCACGAATTCACACGGAAATTGCGTCGCTATGAATTACTATGGGTTCTATGACTTCTCCTTCTAAATCAAGTAACGTTTCCATGGAAACGACAGGACTTTTTTTTGGGATACGACAATCTCATTTCCGATCCACTAATCCTTCTTTACTGCATCCCTCACTCCCACACATTGACGAATTCACACGGAAATTGCGTCGCTATGAAATACGAGTACTATGTGTTCTATGACTTCTTTTTCTAAATCAAGTAACGTTTCTATGGAAACGACAGGATTTTCTTTTGGGATACGACAATCACATTTCCGATCCACTAATCCTTCTTTACTGCATCCCTCACTCCCACACATTCACGAATTCACACGGAAATTGCGTCGCTATGAAATTCGAGTACTATGTGTTCTAAGACATTTCCTTCTAAATCGAGTAACGTTTCTATGGAAACGACAGGATTTTCTTTTGGGATACGACAATCACATTTCCGATCCACTAATCCTTCTTTACTGCATCCCTCACTCCCACACATTGACGAATTCACACGGAAATTGCGTCGCCATGAAATACTAGTACTATGTGTTCTAAGACATTTCCTTCTAAATCGAGTAACGTTTCTATGGTAACGACAGGATTTTCTTTTGGGATACGACAATCTCATTTCCGATCCACTAATCCTTCTTTACTGCATCCCTCACTCCCAAACATTGACGAATTCACACGGAAATTCCGTCGCTATGAAATACGAGTACTATGTGTTCTAAGACATTTCCTTCTAAATCGAGTAACGTTTCTATAGAAACGACAGAATTTTCTTTTGGGATACGACAATCACATTTCCGATCCACTAACCCTTCTTTACTGCATCCCTCACTCCCACACATTGACGAATTCACACGGAAATTGCGTCGCTATGAAATAAGAGTACTATGTGTTCTAAGACATTTCCTTCTAAATCGAGTAACGTTTCTATGGAAACGACAGGATTTTCTTTTGGGATACGACAATCACATTTCCGATCCGCTAATCCTTCTTTACTGCATCCCTCACTCCCACATATTCACGAATTCACACGGAAATTGCGTCGCTATGAATTACTATGGGTTCTATGACTTCTCCTTCTAAATCAAGTAACGTTTCTATGGAAACGACAGGACTTTTTTTTGGGATACGACAATCTCATTTCCGATCCACTAATCCTTCTTTACTGCATCCCTCACTCCCAAACATTGACGAATTCACACGGAAATTGCGTCGCTATGAAATACTATGTGTTCTAAGACATTTTTTTCTAAATCGAGTAACGTTTCTATGGAATCGACAGGGTTTTCTTTTGGGATACGACAATCTCATTTCAGATCCACTAATCCTTCTTTACTGCATCCCTCACTCGCAAACATTGACGAATTCACACGGAAATTGCGTCGCTATGAAATACTATGCGTTCTAAGACATTTCCTTCTTAATCGAGTAACGTTTCTATGGAAACGACAGGATTTTCTTTTGGGATACGACAATCACATTTCCGATCCACTAATCCTTCTTTTCTGCATCCCTCACTCCCACACATTGACGAATTCACACGGAAATTCCGTCGCTATGAAATACGAGTACTATGTGTTCTAAGACATTTCCTTCTAAATCGAGTAACGTTTCTATGGAAACGACAGGATTTTCTTTTGGGATACGACAATCTCATTTCCGATCCACTAATCCTTCTTTACTGCATCCCTCACTCCCACACAGTGACGAATTCACACGGAAATTGCGTCGCTATGAAATACGAGTACTATGTGTTCTAAGACATTTCCTTCTAAATCGAGTAACGTTTCTATAGAAACGACAGAATTTTCTTTTGGGATACGACAATCACATTTCCGATCCACTAACCCTTCTTTACTGCATCCCTCACTCCCACACATTGACGAATTCACACGGAAATTGCGTCGCTATGAAATAAGAGTACTATGTGTTCTAAGACATTTCCTTCTAAATCGAGTAACGTTTCTATGGAAACGACACGATTTTCTTTTGGGATACGACAATCACATTTCCGATCCACTAATCCTTCTTTACTGCATCCCTCACTCCCACATATTCACGAATTCACACGGAAATTGCATCGCTATGAATTACTATGGGTTCTATGACTTCTCCTTCTAAATCGAGTAACGTTTCTATGGAAACGACAGGACTTTTTTTTGGGATACGACAATCGCATTTCCGATCCACTAATCCTTCTTTACTGCATCCCTCACTCCCAAACTTTGACGAATTCACACGGAAATTGCGTCGCTATGAAATACTATGTGTTCTAAGACATTTCTTTCTAAATCGAGTAACGTTTCTATGGAATCGACAGGGTTTTCTTTTGGGATACGACAATCTCATTTCAGATCCACTAATCCTTCTTTACTGCATCCCTCACTCGCAAACATTGACGAATTCACACGGAAATTGCGTCGCTATGAAATACTATGCGTTCTAAGACATTTCCTTCTTAATCGAGTAACGTTTCTATGGAAACGACAGGATTATCTTTTGGGATACGACAATCTCATTTCAGATCCACTAATCCTTCTTTACTGCATCAGTCACTCCCACATATTCACGAATTCACACGGAAATTGCGTCGCTATGAATTACTATGGGTTCTATGACTTCTCCTTCTAAATCAAGTAACGTTTCTATGGAAACGACAGGACTTTTTTTTGGGATACGACAATCTCATTTCCGATCCACTAATCCTTCTTTACTGCATCCCTCACCCCCAAACATTGACGAATTCACACGGAAATTGCGTCGCTATGAAGTACTATGTGTCCTAAGACATTTTTTTCTAAATCGAGTAACGTTTCTATGGAATCGACAGGGTTTTCTTTTGGGATACGACAATCTCATTTCAGATCCACTAATCCTTCTTTACTGCATCCCTCACTCGCAAACATTGACGAATTCACACGGAAATTGCGTCGCTATGAAATACTATGCGTTCTAAGACATTTCCTTCTTAATCGAGTAACGTTTCTATGGAAACGACAGGATTTTCTTTTGGGATACGACAATTACATTTCCGATCCACTAATCCATCTTTACCCGCATCCCTCACTCCCAAACATTGACGAATTCACACGGAAATTGCGTCGCTATGAAATACTATGTGTTCTAAGACATTTCTTTCTAAATCGAGTAACGTTTCTATGGAAACGACAGGATTTTCTTTTGGGATACGACAATCTCATTTCCGATCCACTAATCCTTCTTTACTGCATCCCTCACTCCCACACATTGACGAATTCACACGGAAATTGCGTCGCTATGAAATACGAGTACTATGTGTTCTAAGACATTTCCTTCTAATTGAGTAACGTTTCTATGGAAACGACAGGATTTTCTTTTGGGATACGACAATCACATTTCCGATCCACTAATCCTTCTTTACTGCATCCCTCACTCCCACACATTGACAAATTCACACGGAAATTGCGTCTCTATGAATTACAATGGGTTCTATGACTTCTCCTTCTAAATCAAGTAACGTTTCTATGGAAACGACAGGACTTTTTTTTGGATACGACAATCTCATTTCCGATCCACTAATCCTTCATTACTGCATCCCTCACTCCCAAACATTGACGACTTCACACGGAAATTGCGTCGCTACGAAATACTATGTGTTCTAAGACATTTCCTTCCAAATCGAGTAACGTTTCTATGGAAACGACAGGATTTTCTTTTGGGATACGACAATCACATTTCCGATCCACTAATCCTTCTTTACTGCATCCCTCACTCCCACACATTGACGAATTCACACGGAAATTCCGTCGCCATGAAATACGAGTACTATGTGTTCTAAGACATTTCCTTCTAAATCGAGTAACGTTTCTAAGGAAACGACAGGATTTTCTTTTGGGATACGACAATCTCATTTCCGATCCACTAATCCTTCTTTCCTGCATCCCTCACTCCCACACATTGACGAATTCACACGGAAATTGCGTCGCTATGAAATACGAGTACTATGTGTTCTAAGACATTTCCTTCTAAATCGAGTAACGTTTCTAAGGAAACGACAGGATTTTCTTTTGGGATACGACAATCACATTTCCGATCCACTAATCCTTCTTTACTGCATCCCTCACTCCCACACATTGACGAATTCACACGGAAATTGCGTCGCCATGAAATACTAGTACTATGTGTTCTAAGACATTTCCTTCTAAATCGAGTAACGTTTCTATGGAAACGACAGGATTTTCTTTTGGGATACGACAATCACATATCCGATCCACTAATCCTTCTTTACTGCATCCCTCACTCCCACATATTCACGAATTCACACGGAAATTGCGTCGCTATGAATTACTATGGGTTCTATGACTTCTCCTTCTAAATCAAGTAACGTTTCTATGGAAACGACAGGACTTTTTTTTGTAATACGACAATCTCATTTCCGATCCACTAATCCTTCTTTACTGCATCCCTCACTCCCAAACATTGACGAATTCACACGGAAATTGCGTCGTTATGAAATACTATGTGTTATAAGACATTTCTTTCTAAATCGAGTAACGTTTCTATGGAATCGACAGGGTTTTCTTTTGGGATACGACAATCTCATTTCAGATCCACTAATCCTTCTTTACTGCATCCCTCACTCGCAAACATTGACGAATTCACACGGAAATTGCGTCGCTATGAAATACTATGCGTTCTAAGACATTTCCTTCTTAATCGAGTAACGTTTCTATGGAAACGACAGGATTTTCTTTTGGGATATGACAATCTCATTTCCGATCCACTAATCCTTCTTTACTGCATCCCTCACTCCCACACATTGACGAATTCACACGGAAATTGCGTCGCTATGAAATACGAGTACTATGTCTTCTAAGACATTTCCTTCTAAATCGAGTAACGTTTCTATGGAAACGACAGGATTTTCTTTTGGGATACGACAATTACATTTCCGATCCACTAATCCATCTTTACCCGCATCCCTCACTCCCAAACATTGACGAATTCACACGGAAATTGCGTCGCTATGAAATACTATGTGTTCTAAGACATTTCTTTCTAAATCGAGTAACGTTTCTATGGAAACGACAGGATTTTCTTTTGGGATACGACAATCTCATTTCCGATCCACTAATCCTTCTTTACTGCATCCCTCACTCCCACACATTGACGAATTCACACGGAAATTGCGTCGCTATGAAATACGAGTACTATGTGTTCTAAGACATTTCCTTCTAAATCGAGTAACGTTTCTATGGAAACGACAGGATTTTCTTTTGGGATACGACAATCACATTTCCGATCCACTAATCCTTCTTTACTGCATCCCTCACTCCCACACATTGACAAATTCACACGGAAATTGCGTCTCTATGAATTACAATGGGTTCTATGACTTCTCCTTCTAAATCAAGTAACGTTTCTATGGAAACGACAGGACTTTTTTTTGGATACGACAATCTCATTTCCGATCCACTAATCCTTCTTTACTGCATCCCTCACTCCCAAACATTGACGACTTCACACGGAAATTGCGTCGCTATGAAATACTATGTGTTCTAAGACATTTCCTTCCAAATCGAGTAACGTTTCTATGGAAACGACAGGATTTTCTTTTGGGATACGACAATCAGATTTCCGATCCACTAATCCTTCTTTACTGCATCCCTCACTCCCACACATTGACGAATTCACACGGAAATTCCGTCGCTATGAAATACGAGTACTATGTGTTCTAAGACATTTCCTTCTAAATCGAGTAACGTTTCTAAGGAAACGACAGGATTTTCTTTTGGGATACGACAATCTCATTTCCGATCCACTAATCCTTCTTTACTGCATCCCTCACTCCCACACATTGACGAATTCACACGGAAATTGCGTCGCTATGAAATACGAGTACTATGTGTTCTAAGACATTTCCTTCTAAATCGAGTAACGTTTCTAAGGAATCGACAGGATTTTCTTTTGGGATACGACAATCACATTTCCGATCCACTAATCCTTCTTTACTGCATCCCTCACTCCCACACATTGACGAATTCACACGGAAATTGCGTCGCCATGAAATACTAGTACTATGTGTTCTAAGACATTTCCTTCTAAATCGAGTAACGTTTCTATGGAAACGACATGATATTCTTTTGGGATACGACAATCTCATTTCCGATCCACTAATCCTTCTTTACTGCATCCCTCACTCCCAAACATTGACGAATTCACACGGAAATTCCGTCGCTATGAAATACGAGTACTATGTGTTCTAAGACATTTCCTTCTAAATCGAGTAACGTTTCTATAGAAACGACAGAATTTTCTTTTGGGATACGACAATCACATTTCCGATCCACTAACCCTTCTTTACTGCATCCCTCACTCCCACACATTGACGAATTCACACGGAAATTGCGTCGCTATGAAATAAGAGTACTATGTGTTCTAAGACATTTCGTTCTAAATCGAGTAACGTTTCTATGGAAACGACAGGATTTTCTTTTGGGACACGACAATCACATTTCCGATCCACTAATCCTTCTTTACTGCATCCCTCACTCCCACATATTCACGAATTCACACGGAAATTGCGTCGCTATGAATTACTATGGGTTCTATGACTTCTCCCTCTAAATCAAGTAACGTTTCTATGGAAACGACAGGACTTTTTTTTGGGATACGACAATCTCATTTCCGATCCACTAATCCTTCTTTACTGCATCCCTCACTCCCAAACATTGACGAATTCACACGGAAATTGCGTCGCTATGAAATACTATGTGTTCTAAGACATTTCTTTCTAAATCGAGTAACGTTTCTATGGAATCGACAGGGTTTTCTTTTGGGATACGACAATCTCATTTCAGATCCAATAATCCTTCTTTACTGCATCCCTCACTCGCAAACATTGACGAATTCACACGGAAATTGCGTCGCTATGAAATACTATGCGTTCTAAGACATTTCCTTCTTAATCGAGTAACGTTTCTATGGAAACGACAGGATTATCTTTTGGGATACGACAATCTCATTTCAGATCCACTAATCCTTCTTTACTGCATCAGTCACTCCCACACATTGACGAATTCACACGGAAATTGCGTCGCTATGAAATACTATGTGTTCTAAAACATTTCCTTCTAAATCGAGTAACGTTTCTATGGAAACGACAGGATTTTCCTTTGGGATATGACAATCTCATTTCCGATCCACTAATCCTTCTTTACTGCATCCCTCACTCACACACATTGACGAATTCACACGGAAATTGCGTCGCTATGAAATACGAGTACTATGTGTTCTATGACTTCTTTTTCTAAATCAAGTAACGTTTCTATGGAAACGACAGGATTTTCTTTTGGGATACGACAATCACATTTCCGATCCACTAATCCTTCTTTACTGCATCCCTCACTCCCAAACATTGACGAATTCACACGGAAATACCGTCGCTATGAAATACGAGTACTATGCGTTCTAAGACATTTCCTTCTAAATCGAGTAACGTTTCTATAGAAACGACAGAATTTTCTTTTGGGATACGACAATCACATTTCCGATCTACTAACCCTTCTTTACTGCATCCCTCACTCCCACACATTGACGAATTCACACGGAAATCGCGTCGCTATGAAATACGAGTACTATGTGTTCTAAGACATTTCCTTCTAAATCGAGTAACGTTTCTATGGAAACGACAGGATTTTCTTTTGGGATACGACAATCACATTTCCGATCCACTAATCCTTCTTTACTGCATCCCTCACTCCCACACATTCACGAATTCACACGGAAATTGCGTCGCTATGAATTACTATGGGTTCTATGACTTCTCCTTCTAAATCAAGTAACGTTTCTATGGAAACGACAGGACTTTTTTTTGGGATACGACAATCTCATTTCCGATCCACTAATCCTTCTTTACTGCATCCCTCACTCCCACACATTCACGAATTCACACGGAAATTGCGTCGCTATGAATTACTATGGGTTCTATGACTTCTCCTTCTAAATCAAGTAACGTTTCTATGGAAACGACAGGACTTTTTTTTGGGATACGACAATCTCATTTCCGATCCACTAATCCTTCTTTACTGCATCCCTCACTCCCACACATTGACGAATTCACACGGAAATTGCGTCGCTATGAAATACGAGTACTATGTGTTCTATGACTTCTTTTTCTAAATCAAGTAACGTTTCTATGGAAACGACAGGATTTTCTTTTGGGATACGACAATCACATTTCCGATCCACTAATCCTTCTTTACTGCATCCCTCACTCCCACACATTCACGAATTCACACGGACATTGCGTCGCTATGAAATTCGAGTATTATGTGTTCTAAGACATTTCCTTCTAAATCGAGTAACGTTTCTATGGAAACGACAGGATTTTCTTTTGGGATACGACAATCACATTTCCGATCCACTAATCCTTCTTTACTGCATCCCTCACTCCCACACATTGACGAATTCACACGGAAATTGCGTCGCCATGAAATACTAGTACTATGTGTTCTAAGACATTTCCTTCTAAATCGAGTAACGTTTCTATGGTAACGACAGGATTTTCTTTTGGGATACGACAATCTCATTTCCGATCCACTAATCCTTCTTTACTGCATCCCTCACTCCCAAACATTGACGAATTCACACGGAAATTCCGTCGCTATGAAATACGAGTACTATGTGTTCTAAGACATTTCCTTCTAAATCGAGTAACGTTTCTATAGAAACGACAGAATTTTCTTTTGGGATACGACAATCACATTTCCGATCCACTAACCCTTCTTTACTGCATCCCTCACTCCCACACATTGACGAATTCACACGGAAATTGCGTCGCTATGAAATAAGAGTACTATGTGTTCTAAGACATTTCCTTCTAAATCGAGTAACGTTTCTATGGAAACGACAGGATTTTCTTTTGGGATACGACAATCACATTTCCGATCCGCTAATCCTTCTTTACTGCATCCCTCACTCCCACATATTCACGAATTCACACGGAAATTGCGTCGCTATGAATTACTATGGGTTCTATGACTTCTCCCTCTAAATCAAGTAACGTTTCTATGGAAACGACAGGATTATCTTTTGGGATACGACAATCTCATTTCAGATCCACTAATCCTTCTTTACTGCATCAGTCACTCCCACACATTGACGAATTCACACGGAAATTGCGTCGCTATGAAATACTATGTGTTCTAAAACATTTCCTTCTAAATCGAGTAACGTTTCTATGGAAACGACAGGATTTTCCTTTGGGATATGACAATCTCATTTCCGATCCACTAATCCTTCTTTACTGCATCCCTCACTCACACACATTGACGAATTCACACGGAAATTGCGTCGCTATGAAATACGAGTACTATGTCTTCTAAGACATTTCCTTCTAAATCGAGTAACGTATCTATGGAAACGACAGGATTTTCTTTTGGGATACGACAATTACATTTCCGATCCACTAATCCATCTTTACCCGCATCCCTCACTCCCAAACATTGACGAATTCACACGGAAATTGCGTCGCTATGAAATACTATGTGTTCTAAGACATTTCAATCTAAATCGAGTAACGTTTCTATGGAAACGACAGGATATTCTTTTGGGATACGACAATCTCATTTCCGATCCACTAATCCTTCTTTACTGCATCCCTCACTCCCACACATTGACGAATTCACACGGAAATTGCGTCGCTATGAAATACGAGTACTATGTCTTCTAAGACATTTCCTTCTAAATCGAGTAACGTTTCTATGGAAACGACAGGATTTTCTTTTGGGATACGACAATCACATTTCCGATCCACTAATCCTTCTTTACTGCATCCCTCACTCCCACACATTGACGAATTCACACGGAAATTCCGTCGCTATGAAATACGAGTACTATGTGTTCTAAGACATTTCCTTCTAAATCGAGTAACGTTTCTAAGGAAACGACAGGATTTTCTTTTGGGATACGACAATCTCATTTCCGATCCACTAATCCTTCTTTACTGCATCCCTCACTCCCACACATTGACGAATTCACACGGAAATTGCGTCGCTATGAAATACGAGTACTATGTGTTCTATGACTTCTTTTTCTAAATCAAGTAACGTTTCTATGGAAACGACAGGATTTTCTTTTGGGATACGACAATCACATTTCCGATCCACTAATCCTTCTTTACTGCATCCCTCACTCCCAAACATTGACGAATTCACACGGAAATACCGTCGCTATGAAATACGAGTACTATGCGTTCTAAGACATTTCCTTCTAAATCGAGTAACGTTTCTATAGAAACGACAGAATTTTCTTTTGGGATACGACAATCACATTTCCGATCTACTAACCCTTCTTTACTGCATCCCTCACTCCCACACATTGACGAATTCACACGGAAATCGCGTCGCTATGAAATACGAGTACTATGTGTTCTAAGACATTTCCTTCTAAATCGAGTAACGTTTCTATGGAAACGACAGGATTTTCTTTTGGGATACGACAATCACATTTCCGATCCACTAATCCTTCTTTACTGCATCCCTCACTCCCACACATTCACGAATTCACACGGAAATTGCGTCGCTATGAATTACTATGGGTTCTATGACTTCTCCTTCTAAATCAAGTAACGTTTCTATGGAAACGACAGGACTTTTTTTTGGGATACGACAATCTCATTTCCGATCCACTAATCCTTCTTTACTGCATCCCTCACTCCCACACATTCACGAATTCACACGGAAATTGCGTCGCTATGAATTACTATGGGTTCTATGACTTCTCCTTCTAAATCAAGTAACGTTTCTATGGAAACGACAGGACTTTTTTTTGGGATACGACAATCTCATTTCCGATAGACTAATCCTTCTTTACTGCATCCCTCACTCCCACACATTGACGAATTCACACGGAAATTGCGTCGCTATGAAATACGAGTACTATGTGTTCTATGACTTCTTTTTCTAAATCAAGTAACGTTTCTATGGAAACGACAGGATTTTCTTTTGGGATACGACAATCACATTTCCGATCCACTAATCCTTCTTTACTGCATCCCTCACTCCCACACATTCACGAATTCACACGGAAATTGCGTCGCTATGAAATTCGAGTACTATGTGTTCTAAGACATTTCCTTCTAAATCGAGTAACGTTTCTATGGAAACGACAGGATTTTCTTTTGGGATACGACAATCACATTTCCGATCCACTAATCCTTCTTTACTGCATCCCTCACTCCCACACATTGACGAATTCACACGGAAATTGCGTCGCCATGAAATACTAGTACTATGTGTTCTAAGACATTTCCTTCTAAATCGAGTAACGTTTCTATGGTAACGACAGGATTTTCTTTTGGGATACGACAATCTCATTTCCGATCCACTAATCCTTCTTTACTGCATCCCTCACTCCCAAACATTGACGAATTCACACGGAAATTCCGTCGCTATGAAATACGAGTACTATGTGTTCTAAGACATTTCCTTCTAAATCGAGTAACGTTTCTATAGAAACGACAGAATTTTCTTTTGGGATACGACAATCACATTTCCGATCCACTAACCCTTCTTTACTGCATCCCTCACTCCCACACATTGACGAATTCACACGGAAATTGCGTCGCTATGAAATAAGAGTACTATGTGTTCTAAGACATTTCCTTCTAAATCGAGTAACGATTCTATGGAAACGACAGGATTTTCTTTTGGGATACGACAATCACATTTCCGATCCGCTAATCCTTCTTTACTGCATCCCTCACTCCCACATATTCACGAATTCACACGGAAATTGCGTCGCTATGAATTACTATGGGTTCTATGACTTCTCCTTCTAAATCAAGTAACGTTTCTATGGAAACGACAGGACTTTTTTTTGGGATACGACAATCTCATTTCCGATCCACTAATCCTTCTTTACTGCATCCCTCACTCCCAAACATTGACGAATTCACACGGAAATTCCGTCGCTATGAAATACTATGTGTTCTAGGACATTTTTTTCTAAATCGAGTAACGTTTCTATGGAATCGACAGGGTTTTCTTTTGGGATACGACAATCTCATTTCAGATCCACTAATCCTTCTTTACTGCATCCCTCACTCGCAAACATTGACGAATTCACACGGAAATTGCGTCGCTATGAAATACTATGCGTTCTAAGACATTTCCTTCTTAATCGAGTAACGTTTCTATGGAAACGACAGGATTTTCTTTTGGGATACGACAATCACATTTCCGATCCACTAATCCTTCTTTTCTGCATCCCTCACTCCAACACATTGACGAATTCACACGGAAATTCCGTCGCTATGAAATACGAGTACTATGTGTTCTAAGACATTTCCTTCTAAATCGAGTAACGTTTCTATGGAAACGACAGGATTTTCTTTTGGGATACGACAATCTCATTTCCGATCCACTAATCCTTCTTTACTGCATCCCTCACTCCCACACAGTGACGAATTCACACGGAAATTGCGTCGCTATGAAATTCGAACACTATGTGTTCTAAGACATTTCCTTCCAAATCGAGTAACGTTTCTATGGGAACGACAGGATTTTCTTTTGGGATACGACAATCACATTTCCGATCCACTAATCCTTCTTTACTGCATCCCTCACTCCCACACATTGACAAATTCACACGGAAATTGCGTCTCTATGAATTACAATGGGTTCTATGACTTCTCCTTCTAAATCAAGTAACGTTTCTATGGAAACGACAGGACTTTTTTTAGGATACGACAATCTCATTTCCGATCCACTAATCCTTCATTACTGCATCCCTCACTCCCAAACATTGACGACTTCACACGGAAATTGCGTCGCTATGAAATACTATGTGTTCTAAGACATTTCCTTCCAAATCGAGTAACGTTTCTATGGGAACGACAGGATTTTCTTTTGGGATACGACAATCACATTTCCGATCCACTAATCCTTCTTTACTGCATCCCTCACTCCCAAACATTGACGAATTCACACGGAAATTCCGTCGCCATGAAATACGAGTACTATGTGTTCTAAGACATTTCCTTCTAGATCGAGTAACTTTTCTAAGGAAACGACAGGATTTTCTTTTGGGATACGACAATCTCATTTCCGATCCACTAATCCTTCTTTCCTGCATCCCTCACTCCCACACATTGACGAATTCACACGGAAATTGCGTCGCTATGAAATACGAGTACTATGTGTTCTAAGACATTTCCTTCTAAATCGAGTAACGTTTCTAAGGAAACGACAGGATTTTCTTTTGGGATACGACAATCACATTTCCGATCCACTAATCCTTCTTTACTGCATCCCTCACTCCCACACATTGACGAATTCACACGGAAATTGCGTCGCCATGAAATACTAGTACTATGTGTTCTAAGACATTTCCTTCTAAATCGAGTAACGTTTCTATGGAAACGACAGGATTTTCTTTTGGGATACGACAATCACATATCCGATCCACTAATCCTTCTTTACTGCATCCCTCACTCCCACATATTCACGAATTCACACGGAAATTGCGTCGCTATGAATTACTATGGGTTCTATGACTTCTCCTTCTAAATCAAGTAACGTTTCTATGGAAACGACAGGACTTTTTTTTGGGATACGACAATCTCATTTCCGATCCACTAATCCTTCTTTACTGCATCCCTCACTCCCAAACATTGACGAATTCACACGGAAATTGCGTCGTTATGAAATACTATGTGTTCTAAGACATTTCTTTCTAAATCGAGTAACGTTTCTATGGAATCGACAGGGTTTTCTTTTGGGATACGACAATCTCATTTCAGATCCACTAATCCTTCTTTACTGCATCCCTCACTCGCAAACATTGACGAATTCACACGGAAATTGCGTCGCTATGAAATACTATGCGTTCTAAGACATTTCCTTCTTAATCGAGTAACGTTTCTATGGAAACGACAGGATTTTCTTTTGGGATATGACAATCTCATTTCCGATCCACTAATCCTTCTTTACTGCATCCCTCACTCCCACACATTGACGAATTCACACGGAAATTGCGTCGCTATGAAATACGAGTACTATGTCTTCTAAGACATTTCCTTCTAAATCGAGTAACGTTTCTATGGAAACGACAGGTTTTTCTTTTGGGATACGACAATTACATTTCCGATCCACTAATCCATCTTTACCCGCATCCCTCACTCCCAAACATTGACGAATTCACACGGAAATTGCGTCGCTATGAAATACTATGTGTTCTAAGACATTTCTTTCTAAATCGAGTAACGTTTCTATGGAAACGACAGGATTTTCTTTTGGGATACGACAATCTCATTTCCGATCCACTAATCCTTCTTTACTGCATCCCTCACTCCCACACATTGACGAATTCACACGGAAATTGCGTCGCTATGAAATACGAGTACTATGTGTTCTAAGACATTTCCATCTAAATCGAGTAACGTTTCTATGGAAACGACAGGATATTCTTTTGGGATACGACAATCACATTTCCGATCCACTAATCCTTCTTTACTGCATCCCTCACTCCCACACATTGACAAATTCACACGGAAATTGCGTCTCTATGAATTACAATGGGTTCTATGACTTCTCCTTCTAAATCAAGTAACGTTTCTATGGAAACGACAGGACTTTTTTTTGGATACGACAATCTCATTTCCGATCCACTAATCCTTCTTTACTGCATCCCTCACTCCCAAACATTGACGACTTCACACGGAAATTGCGTCGCTATGAAATACTATGTGTTCTAAGACATTTCCTTCCAAATCGAGTAACGTTTCTATGGAAACGACAGGATTTTCTTTTGGGATACGACAATCACATTTCCGATCCACTAATCCTTCTTTACTGCATCCCTCACTCCCACACATTGACGAATTCACACGGAAATTCCGTCGCTATGAAATACGAGTACTATGTGTTCTAAGACATTTCCTTCTAAATCGAGTAACGTTTCTAAGGAAACGACAGGATTTTCTTTTGGGATACGACAATCTCATTTCCGATCCACTAATCCTTCTTTACTGCATCCCTCACTCCCACACATTGACGAATTCACACGGAAATTGCGTCGCTATGAAATACGAGTACTATGTGTTCTAAGACATTTCCTTCTAAATCGAGTAACGTTTCTAAGGAATCGACAGGATTTTCTTTTGGGATACGACAATCACATTTCCGATCCACTAATCCTTCTTTACTGCATCCCTCACTCCCACACATTGACGAATTCACACGGAAATTGCGTCGCCATGAAATACTAGTACTATGTGTTCTAAGACATTTCCTTCTAAATCGAGTAACGTTTCTATGGAAACGACATGATATTCTTTTGGGATACGACAATCTCATTTCCGATCCACTAATCCTTCTTTACTGCATCCCTCACTCCCAAACATTGACGAATTCACACGGAAATTGCGTCGCTATGAAATACTATGCGTTCTAAGACATTTCCTTCTTAATCGAGTAACGTTTCTATGGAAACGACAGGATTATCTTTTGGGATACGACAATCTCATTTCAGATCCACTAATCCTTCTTTACTGCATCCCTCACTCCCACACATTGACGAATTCACACGGAAATTCCGTCGCTGTGAAATACGAGTACTATGTGTTCTAAGACATTTCCTTCTAAATCGAGTAACGTTTCTAAGGAAACGACAGGATTTTCTTTTGGGATACGACAATCTCATTTCCGATCCACTAATCCTTCTTTACTGCATCCCTCACTCCCACACATTGACGAATTCACACGGAAATTGCGTCGCTATGAAATACGAGTACTATGTGTTCTAAGACATTTCCTTCTAAATCGAGTAACGTTTCTAAGGAATCGACAGGATTTTCTTTTGGGATACGACAATCACATTTCCGATCCACTAATCCTTCTTTACTGCATCCCTCACTCCCACACATTGACGAATTCACACGGAAATTGCGTCGCCATGAAATACTAGTACTATGTGTTCTAAGACATTTCCTTCTAAATCGAGTAACGTTTCTATGGAAACGACATGATATTCTTTTGGGATACGACAATCTCATTTCCGATCCACTAATCCTTCTTTACTGCATCCCTCACTCCCAAACATTGACGAATTCACACGGAAATTGCGTCGCTCAGAAATACTATGTGTTCTAAGACATTTCTTTCTAAATCGAGTAACGTTTCTATGGAATCGACAGGGTTTTCTTTTGGGATACGACAATCTCATTTCAGATCCAATAATCCTTCTTTACTGCATCCCTCACTCGCAAACATTGACGAATTCACACGGAAATTGCGTCGCTATGAAATACTATGCGTTCTAAGACATTTCCTTCTTAATCGAGTAACGTTTCTATGGAAACGACAGGATTATCTTTTGGGATACGACAATCTCATTTCAGATCCACTAATCCTTCTTTACTGCATCAGTCACTCCCACACATTGACGAATTCACACGGAAATTGCGTCGCTATGAAATACTATGTGTTCTAAAACATTTCCTTCTAAATCGAGTAACGTTTCTATGGAAACGACAGGATTTTCCTTTGGGATATGACAATCTCATTTCCGATCCACTAATCCTTCTTTACTGCATCCCTCACTCACACACATTGACGAATTCACACGGAAATTGCGTCGCTATGAAATACGAGTACTATGTCTTCTAAGACATTTCCTTCTAAATCGAGTAACGTTTCTATGGAAACGACAGGATTTTCTTTTGGGATACGACATTTACATTTCCGATCCACTAATCCATCTTTACCCGCATCCCTCACTCCCAAACATTGACGAATTCACACGGAAATTGCGTCGCTATGAAATACTATGTGTTCTAAGACATTTCTTTCTAAATCGAGTAACGTTTCTATGGAAACGACAGGATATTCTTTTGGGATACGACAATCTCATTTCCGATCCACTAATCCTTCTTTACTGCATCCCTCACTCCCACACATTGACGAATTCACACGGAAATTGCGTCGCTATGAAATACGAGTACTATGTCTTCTAAGACATTTCCTTCTAAATCGAGTAACGTTTCTATGGAAACGACAGGATTTTCTTTTGGGATACGACAATCACATTTCCGATCCACTAATCCTTCTTTACTGCATCCCTCACTCCCACACATTGACGAATTCACACGGAAATTCCGTCGCTATGAAATACGAGTACTATGTGTTCTAAGACATTTCCTTCTAAATCGAGTAACGTTTCTAAGGAAACGACAGGATTTTCTTTTGGGATACGACAATCTCATTTCCGATCCACTAATCCTTCTTTACTGCATCCCTCACTCCCACACATTGACGAATTCACACGGAAATTGCGTCGCTATGAAATACGAGTACTATGTGTTCTAAGACATTTCCTTCTAAATCGAGTAACGTTTCTATGGAAACGACAGGATTTTCTTTTGGGATACGACAATCACATTTCCGATCCACTAATCCTTCTTTACTGCATCCCTCACTCCCACACATTGACGAATTCACACGGAAATTGCGTCGCCATGAAATACTAGTACTATGTGTTCTAAGACATTTCCTTCTAAATCGAGTAACGTTTCTATGGAAACGACAGGATTTTCTTTTGGGATACGACAATCACATTTCCGATCCACTAATCCTTCTTTACTGCATCCCTCACTCCCACACATTCACGAATTCACACGGAAATTGCGTCGCTATGAATTACTATGGGTTCTATGACTTCTCCTTCTAAATCAAGTAACGTTTCTATGGAAACGACAGGACTTTTTTTTGGGATACGACAATCTCATTTCCGATCCACTAATCCTTCTTTACTGCATCCCTCACTCCCTAACATTGACGAATTCACACGGAAATTGCGTCGCTATGAAATACTATGTGCTCTAAGACATTTCTTTCTAAATCGAGTAACGTTTCTATGGAAACGACAAAATTTTCTTTTGGGATACCACAATCACATTTCCGATCCACTAATCCTTCTTTACTGCATCCCTCACTCGCAAACATTGACG
This sequence comes from Schistocerca serialis cubense, assembly GCF_023864345.2. Taxonomy (NCBI): domain Eukaryota; kingdom Metazoa; phylum Arthropoda; class Insecta; order Orthoptera; family Acrididae; genus Schistocerca; species Schistocerca serialis. Next base: position 2,969,249 of record NC_064644.1, read on the forward strand.
AATTCACACGGAAATTGCGTCGCTATGAAATACGATTACTATGTGTTCTAAGACATTTCCTTCTAAATCGAGTAACGTTTCTATGGAAACGACAGGGTTTTCTTTTGGGATACGACAATCTCATTTCCGATCCACTAATCCTTCTTTACTGCATCCCTCACTCGCAAACATTGACGAATTCACACGGAAATTGCGTCGCTATGAAATACTATGCGTTCTAAGACATTTCCTTCTTAATCGAGTAACGTTTCTGTGGAAACGACATGATTATCTTTTGGGATACGACAATCTCATTTCAGATCCACTAATCCTTCTTTACTGCATCAGTCACTCCCACACATTGACGAATTCACACGGAAATTGCGTCGCTATGAAATACTATGTGTTCTAAAACATTTCCTTCTAAATCGAGTAACGTTTCTATGGAAACGACAGGATTTTCTTTTGGGATATGACAATCTCATTTCCGATCCACTAATCCTTCTTTACTGCATCCCTCACTCCCACACATTGACGAATTCACACGGAAATTGCGTCGCTATGAAATACGAGTACTATGTCTTCTAAGACATTTCCTTCTAAATCGAGTAACGTTTCTATGGAAACGACAGGTTTTTCTTTTGGGATACGACAATTACATTTCCGATCCACTAAACCATCTTTACCCGCATCCCTTACTCCCAAACACTGACGAATTCACACGGAAATTGCGTCGCTATGAAATACTATGTGTTCTAAGACATTTGTTTCTAAATCGAGTAACGTTTCTATGGAAACGACAGGATTTTCTTTTGGGATACGACAATCTCATTTCCGATCCACTAATCCTTCTTTACTGCATCCCTCACTCCCACACATTGACGAATTCACACGGAAATTGCGTCGCTATGAAATACGAGTACTATGTGTTCTAAGACATTTCCTTCTAAATCGAGTAACGTTTCTATGGAAACGACAGGATTTTCTTTTGGGATACGACAATCAAATTTCCGATCCACTAATCCTTCTTTACTGCATCCCTCACTCCCACACATTGACAAATTCACACGGAAATTGCGTCTCTATGAATTACAATGGGTTCTATGACTTCTCCTTCTAAATCAAGTAACGTTTCTATGGAAACGACAGGACTTTTTTTTGGATACGACAATCTCATTTCCGATCCACTAATCCTTCTTTACTGCATCCCTCACTCCCAAACATTGACGACTTCACACGGAAATTGCGTCGCTATGAAATACTATGTGTTCTAAGACATTTCCTTCCAAATCGAGTAACGTTTCTATGGAAACGACAGGATTTTCTTTTGGGATACGACAATCACATTTCCGATCCACTAATCCTTCTTTACTGCATCCCTCACTCCCACACATTGACGAATTCACACGGAAATTCCGTCGCTATGAAATACGAGTACTATGTGTTCTAAGACATTTCCTTCTAAATCGAGTAACGTTTCTAAGGAAACGACAGGATTTTCTTTTGGGATACGACAATCTCATTTCCGATCCACTAATCCTTCTTTACTGCATCCCTCACTCCCACACATTGACGAATTCACACGGAAATTGCGTCGCTATGAAATACGAGTACTATGTGTTCTAAGACATTTCCTTCTAAATCGAGTAACGTTTCTAAGGAAACGACAGGATTTTCTTTTGGGATACGACAATCACATTTCCGATCCACTAATCCTTCTTTACTGCATCCCTCACTCCCACACATTGACGAATTCACACGGAAATTGCGTCGCCATGAAATACTAGTACTATGTGTTCTAAGACATTTCCTTCTAAATCGAGTAACGTTTCTATGGAAACGACATGATATTCTTTTGGGATACGACAATCTCATTTCCGATCCACTAATCCTTCTTTACTGCATCCCTCACTCCCAAACATTGACGAATTCACACGGAAATTCCGTCGCTATGAAATACGAGTACTATGTGTTCTAAGACATTTCCTTCTAAATCGAGTAACGTTTCTATAGAAACGACAGAATTTTCTTTTGGGATACGACAATCACATTTCCGATCCACTAACCCTTCTTTACTGCATCCCTCACTCCCACACATTGACGAATTCACACGGAAATAGCGTCGCTATGAAATAAGAGTACTATGTGTTCTAAGACATTTCCTTCTAAATCGAGTAACGTTTCTATGGAAACGACAGGATTTTCTTTTGGGATACGACAATCACATTTCCGATCCACTAATCCTTCTTTACTGCATCCCTCACTATCACATATTCACGAATTCACACGGAAATTGCGTCGCTATGAATTACTATGGGTTCTCTGACTTCTCCTTCTAATCAAGTAACGTTTCTATGGAAACGACAGGACTTTTTTTTGGGATACGACAATCTCATTTCCGATCCACTAATCCTTCTTTACTGCATCCCTCACTCCCAAACATTGACGAATTCACACGGAAATTGCGTCGCTATGAAATACTATGTGTTCTAAGACATTTCTTTCTAAATCGAGTAACGTTTCTATGGAATCGACAGGGTTTTCTTTTGGGATACGACAATCTCATTTCAGATCCAATAATCCTTCTTTACTGCATCCCTCACTCGCAAACATTGACGAATTCACACGGAAATTGCGTCGCTATGAAATACTATGTGTTCTAAAACATTTCCTTCTAAATCGAGTAACGTTTCTATGGAAACGACAGGATTTTCCTTTGGGATATGACAATCTCATTTCCGATCCACTAATCCTTCTTTACTGCATCCCTCACTCACACACATTGACGAATTCACACGGAAATTGCGTCGCTATGAAATACGAGTACTATGTCTTCTAAGACATTTCCTTCTAAATCGAGTAACGTTTCTATGGAAACGACAGGATTTTCTTTTGGGATACGACATTTACATTTCCGATCCACTAATCCATCTTTACCCGCATCCCTCACTCCCAAACATTGACGAATTCACACGGAAATTGCGTCGCTATGAAATACTATGTGTTCTAAGACATTTCTTTCTAAATCGAGTAACGTTTCTATGGAAACGACAGGATATTCTTTTGGGATACGACAATCTCATTTCCGATCCACTAATCCTTCTTTACTGCATCCCTCACTCCCACACATTGACGAATTCACACGGAAATTGCGTCGCTATGAAATACGAGTACTATGTCTTCTAAGACATTTCCTTCTAAATCGAGTAACGTTTCTATGGAAACGACAGGATTTTCTTTTGGGATACGACAATCACATTTCCGATCCACTAATCCTTCTTTACTGCATCCCTCACTCCCACACATTGACGAATTCACACGGAAATTCCGTCGCTATGAAATACGAGTACTATGTGTTCTAAGACATTTCCTTCTAAATCGAGTAACGTTTCTAAGGAAACGACAGGATTTTCTTTTGGGATACGACAATCTCATTTCCGATCCACTAATCCTTCTTTACTGCATCCCTCACTCCCACACATTGACGAATTCACACGGAAATTGCGTCGCCATGAAATACGAGTACTATGTGTTCTAAGACATTTCCTTCTAAATCGAGTAACGTTTCTATGGAAACGACAGGATTTTCTTTTGGGATACGACAATCACATTTCCGATCCACTAATCCTTCTTTACTGCATCCCTCACTCCCACACATTGACGAATTCACACGGAAATTGCGTCGCCATGAAATACTAGTACTATGTGTTCTAAGACATTTCCTTCTAAATCGAGTAACGTTTCTATGGAAACGACAGGATTTTCTTTTGGGATACGACAATCACATTTCCGATCCACTAATCCTTCTTTACTGCATCCCTCACTCCCACACATTCACGAATTCACACGGAAATTGCGTCGCTATGAATTACTATGGGTTCTATGACCTCTCCTTCTAAATCAAGTAACGTTTCTATGGAAACGACAGGACTTTTTTTTGGGATACGACAATCTCATTTCCGATCCACTAATCCTTCTTTACTGCATCCCTCACTCCCAAACATTGACGAATTCACACGGAAATTGCGTCGCTATGAAATACTATGTGCTCTAAGACATTTCTTTCTAAATCGAGTAACGTTTCTATGGAAACGACAGGATTTTCTTTTGGGATACCACAATCACATTTCCGATCCACTAATCCTTCTTTACTGCATCCCTCACTCCCACACATTGACGAATTCACACGGAAATTGCGTCGCTATGAAATACGATTACTATGTGTTCTAAGACATTTCCTTCTAAATCGAGTAACGTTTCTATGGAAACGACAGGGTTTTCTTTTGGGATACGACAATCTCATTTCCGATCCACTAATCCTTCTTTACTGCATCCCTCACTCGCAAACATTGACGAATTCACACGGAGATTGCGTCGCTATTAAATACTATGCGTTCTAAGACATTTCCTTCTTAATCGAGTAACGTTTCTATGGAAACGACATGATTATCTTTTGGGATACGACAATCTCATTTCAGATCCACTAATCCTTCTTTACTGCATCAGTCACTCCCACACATTGACGAATTCACACGGAAATTGCGTCGCTATGAAATACTATGTGTTCTAAAACATTTCCTTCTAAATCGAGTAACGTTTCTATGGAAACGACAGGATTTTCTTTTGGGATATGACAATCTCATTTCCGATCCACTAATCCTTCTTTGCTGCATCCCTCACTCCCACACATTGACGAATTCACACGGAAATTGCGTCGCTATGAAATACGAGTACTATGTCTTCTAAGACATTTCCTTCTAAATCGAGTAACGTTTCTATGGAAACGACAGGATTATCTTTTGGGATACGACAATTACATTTCCGATCCACTAAACCATCTTTACCCGCATCCCTCACTCCCAAACATTGACGAATTCACACGGAAATTGCGTCGCTATGAAATACTATGTGTTCTAAGACATTTCTTTCTAAATCGAGTAACGTTTCTATGGAAACGACAGGATTTTCTTTTGGGATACGACAATCTCATTTCCGATCCACTAATCCTTCTTTACTGCATCCCTCACTCCCACACATTGACGAATTCACACGGAAATTGCGTCGCTATGAAATACGAGTACTATGTGTTCTAAGACATTTCCTTCTAAATCGAGTAACGTTTCTATGGAAACGACAGGATTTTCTTTTGGGATACGACAATCACATTTCCGATCCACTAATCCTTCTTTACTGCATCCCTCACTCCCACACATTGACAAATTCACACGGAAATTGCGTCTCTATGAATTACAATGGGTTCTATGACTTCTCCTTCTAAATCAAGTAACGTTTCTATGGAAACGACAGGACTTTTTTTTGGATACGACAATCTCATTTCCGATCCACTAATCCTTCTTTACTGCATCCCTCACTCCCAAACATTGACGACTTCACACGGAAATTGCGTCGCTATGAAATACTATGTGTTCTAAGACATTTCCTTCCAAATCGAGTAACGTTTCTATGGAAACGACAGGATTTTCTTTTGGGATACGACAATCACATTTCCGATCCACTAATCCTTCTTTACTGCATCCCTCACTCCCACACATTGACGAATTCACACGGAAATTCCGTCGCTATGAAATACGAGTACTATGTGTTCTAAGACATTTCCTTCTAAATCGAGTAACGTTTCTAAGGAAACGACAGGATTTTCTTTTGGGATACGACAATCTCATTTCCGATCCACTAATCCTTCTTTACTGCATCCCTCACTCCCACACATTGACGAATTCACACGGAAATTGCGTCGCTATGAAATACGAGTACTATGTGTTCTAAGACATTTCCTTCTAAATCGAGTAACGTTTCTAAGGAAACGACAGGATTTTCTTTTGGGATACGACAATCACATTTCCGATCCACTAATCCTTCTTTACTGCATCCCTCACTCCCACACATTGACGAATTCACACGGAAATTGCGTCGCCATGAAATACTAGTACTATGTGTTCTAAGACATTTCCTTCTAAATCGAGTAACGTTTCTATGGAAACGACATGATATTCTTTTGGGATACGACAATCTCATTTCCGATCCACTAATCCTTCTTTACTGCATCCCTCACTCCCAAACATTGACGAATTCACACGGAAATTCCGTCGCTATGAAATACGAGTACTATGTGTTCTAAGACATTTCCTTCTATATCGAGTAACGTTTCTATAGAAACGACAGAATTTTCTTTTGGGATACGACAATCACATTTCCGATCCACTAACCCTTCTTTACTGCATCCCTCACTCCCACACATTGACGAATTCACACGGAAATTGCGTCGCTATGAAATAAGAGTACTATGTGTTCTAAGACATTTCCTTCTAAATCGAGTAACGTTTCTATGGAAACGACAGGATTTTCTTTTGGGATACGACAATCACATTTCCGATCCACTAATCCTTCTTTACTGCATCCCTCACTCCCACATATTCACGAATTCACACGGAAATTGCGTCGCTATGAATTACTATGGGTTCTATGACTTCTCCTTCTAAATCAAGTAACGTTTCTATGGAAACGACAGGACTTTTTTTTGGGATACGACAATCTCATTTCCGATCCACTAATCCTTCTTTACTGCATCCCTCACTCCCAAACATTGACGAATTCACACGGAAATTGCGTCGCTATGAAATACTATGTGTTCTAAGACATTTCTTTCTAAATCGAGTAACGTTTCTATGGAAACGACAGGATTTTCTTTTGGGATACCACAATCACATTTCCGATCCACTAATCCTTCTTTACTGCATCCCTCACTCCCACACATTGACGAATTCACACGGAAATTGCGTCGCTATGAAATACGATTACTATGTGTTCTAAGACATTTCCTTCTAAATCGAGTAACGTTTCTATGGAAACGACAGGATTTTCTTTTGGGATACGACAATCTCATTTCCGATCCACTAATCCTTCTTTACTGCATCCCTCACTCCCACACATTGACGAATTCACACGGAAATTGCGTCGCTATGAATTACTATGGGTTCTATGACTTCTCCTTCTAAATCAAGAAACGTTTCTATGGAAACGACAGGACTTTTTTTTGGGATACGACAATCACATTTCCGATCCACTAATCCTTCATTACTGCATCCCTCACTCCCAAACATTGACGAATTCACACGGAAATTGCGTCGCAATGAAATACTATGTGTTCTAAGACATTTCTTTCTAAATCGAGTAACGTTTCTATGGAAACGACGGGATTTCTTTTTGGGATACGACAATCTCATTTCCGATCCACTAATCCTTCTTTACTGCATCCCTCACTCCCACACATTGACGAATTCACACGGAAATTGCGTCGCTATGAAATACGAGTACTATGTGTTCTATGACATCTTTTTCTAAATCAAGTAACGTTTCTATGGAAACGACAGGATTTTCTTTTGGGATACGACATTCACATTTCCGATCCACTATTCCTTCTTTACTGCATCCCTCACTCCCACACATTGACGAATTCACACGGAAATTGCGTCGCTATGAAATACTATGTGTTCTAAGACATTTCCTTCTTAAACGAGTAACGTTTCTATGGAAACGACAGGATTATCTTTTGGGATACGACAATCTCATTGCAGATCCACTAATCCTTCTTTACTGCATCAGTCACTCCCACACATTGACGAATTCACACGGAAATTGCGTCGCTATGAAATACTATGTGTTCTAAAACATTTCCTTCTAAATCGAGTAACGTTTCTATGGAAACGACAGGATTTTCTTTTGGGATACGACAATCACATTTCCGATCCACTAATCCTTCTTTACTGCATCCCTCACTCCCACACATTGACAAATTCACACGGAAATTGCGTCTCTATGAATTACAATGGGTTCTATGACTTCTCCTTCTAAATCAAGTAACGTTTCTATGGAAACGACAGGACTTTTTTTTGGATACGACAATCTCATTTCCGATCCACTAATCCTTCTTTACTGCATCCCTCACTCCCAAACATTGACGAATTCACACGGAAATTGCGTCGCTATGAAATACTATGTGTTCTAAGACATTTCCTTCCAAATCGAGTAACGTTTCTATGGAAACGACAGGATTTTCTTTTGGGATACGACAATCACATTTCCGATCCACTAATCCTTCTTTACTGCATCCCTCACTCCCACACATTGACGAATTCACACGGAAATTCCGTCGCTATGAAATACGAGTACTATGTGTTCTAAGACATTTCCTTCTAAATCGAGTAACGTTTCTATGGAAACGACAGGATTTTCTTTTGGGATACGACAATCTCATTTCCGATCCACTAATCCTTCTTTACTGCATCCCTCACTCCCACACACTGACGAATTCACACGGAAATTGCGTCGCTATGAAATACGAGTACTATGTGTTCTAAGACATTTCCTTCTAAATCGAGTAACGTTTCTATGGAAACGACTGGATTTTCTTTTGGGATACGACAATCACATTTCCGATCCACTAACCCTTCTTTACTGCATCCCTCACTCCCACACATTGACAAATTCACACGGAAATTGCGTCGCTATGAAATACGAGTACTATGTGTTCTAAGACATTTCTTTCTAATTCGAGTAACGTTTCTATGGAAACGACAGGATTTTCTTTTGGGATACTACAATCACATTTCCGATCCACTAATCCTTCTTTACTGCATCCCTCACTCCCACACATTCACGAATTCACACGGAAATTGCGTCGCTATGAATTACTATGGGTTCTATGACTTCTCCTTCTAAATCAAGTAACGTTTCTATGGAAACGACAGGACTTTCTTGTGGGATACGACAATCTCATTTCCGATCCACTAATCCTTCTTTACTGCATCCCTCACTCCCAAACATTGACGAATTCACACGGAAATTGCGTCGCTATGAAATACTATGTGTTCTAAGACATTTCTTTCTAAATCGAGTAACGTTTCTATGGGAACGACAGGATTTTCTTTTGGGATACCACAATCACATTTCCGATCCACTAATCCTTCTTTACTGCATCCCTCACTCCCACACATTGACGAATTCACACGGAAATTCCGTCGCTATGAAATACGAGTACTATGTGTTCTAAGACATTTCCTTCTAAATCGAGTAACGTTTCTATGGAAACGACAGGATTTTCTTTTGGGATACGACAATCTCATTTCCGATCCACTAATCCTTCCTTACTGCATCCCTCACTCCCAAACATTGACGAATTCACACGGAAATTCCGTCGCTATGAAATACGAGTACTATGTGTTCTAAGACATTTCCTTCTAAATCGAGTAACGTTTCTATAGAAACGACAGAATTTTCTTTTGGGGTACGACAATCACATTTCCGATCCACTAACCCTTCTTTACTGCATCCCTCACTCCCACACATTGACGAATTCACACGGAAATTGCGTCGCTATGAAATACGAGTACTATGTGTTCTAAGACATTACCTTCTAAATCGAGTAACGTTTCTATGGAAACGACAGGATTTTCTTTTGGGATACGACAATCACATTTCCGATCCATTAATCCTTCTTTACTGCATCCCTCACTCCCACACATTGACGAATTCACACGGAAATTGCGTCGCCATGAAATACTAGTACTATGTGTTCTAAGACATTTCCTTCTAAATCGAGTAACGTTTCTATGGAAACGACAGGATTTTCTTTTGGGATACGACAATCACATTTCCGATCCACTAATCCTTCTTTACTGCATCCCTCACTCCCACACATTCACGAATTCACACGGAAATTGCGTCGCTATGAATTACTATGGGTTCTATGACTTCTCCTTCTAAATCAAGTAACGTTTCTATGGAAACGACAGGGCTTTTTTTTGGGATACGACAATCTCATTTCCGATCCACTAATCCTTCTTTACTGCATCCCTCACTCCCAAACATTGACGAATTCACACGGAAATTGCGTCGCTATGAAATACTATGTGCTCTAAGACATTTCTTTCTAAATCGAGTAACGTTTCTATGGAAACGACAGGATTTTCTTTTGGGATACCACAATCACATTTCCGATCCACTAATCCTTCTTTACTGCATCCCTCACTCCCACACATTGACGAATTCACACGGAAATTGCGTCGCTATGAAATACGATTACTATGTGTTCTAAGACATTTCCTTCTAAATCGAGTAACGTTTCTATGGAAACGACAGGATTTTCTTTTGGGATACGACAATCACATTTCCGATCCACTAATCCTTCTTTACTGCATCCCTCACTCCCACACATTGACAAATTCACACGGAAATTGCGTCTCTATGAATTACAATGGGTTCTATGACTTCTCCTTCTAAATCAAGTAACGTTTCTATGGAAACGACAGGACTTTTTTTTGGATACGACAATCTCATTTCCGATCCACTAATCCTTCTTTACTGCATCCCTCACTCCCAAACATTGACGAATTCACACGGAAATTGCGTCGCTATGAAATACTATGTGTTCTAAGACATTTCCTTCCAAATCGAGTAACGTTTCTATGGAAACGACAGGATTTTCTTTTGGGATACGACAATCACATTTCCGATCCACTAATCCTTCTTTACTGCATCCCTCACTCCCACACATTGACGAATTCACACGGAAATTCCGTCGCTATGAAATACGAGTACTATGTGTTCTAAGACATTTCCTTCTAAATCGAGTAACGTTTCTATGGAAACGACAGGATTTTCTTTTGGGATACGACAATCTCATTTCCGATCCACTAATCCTTCTTTACTGCATCCCTCACTCCCACACACTGACGAATTCACACGGAAATTGCGTCGCTATGAAATACGAGTACTATGTGTTCTAAGACATTTCCTTCTAAATCGAGTAACGTTTCTATGGAAACGACTGGATTTTCTTTTGGGATACGACAATCACATTTCCGATCCACTAACCCTTCTTTACTGCATCCCTCACTCCCACACATTGACGAATTCACACGGAAATTGCGTCGCTATGAAATACGAGTACTATGTGTTCTAAGACATTTCTTTCTAATTCGAGTAACGTTTCTATGGAAACGACAGGATTTTCTTTTGGGATACTACAATCACATTTCCGATCCACTAATCCTTCTTTACTGCATCCCTCACTCCCACACATTCACGAATTCACACGGAAATTGCGTCGCTATGAATTACTATGGGTTCTATGACTTCTCCTTCTAAATCAAGTAACGTTTCTATGGAAACGACAGGACTTTCTTGTGGGATACGACAATCTCATTTCCGATCCACTAATCCTTCTTTACTGCATCCCTCACTCCCAAACATTGACGAATTCACACGGAAATTGCGTCGCTATGAAATACTATGTGTTCTAAGACATTTCTTTCTAAATCGAGTAACGTTTCTATGGAAACGACAGGATTTTCTTTTGGGATACCACAATCACATTTCCGATCCACTAATCCTTCTTTACTGCATCCCTCACTCCCACACATTGACGAATTCACACGGAAATTCCGTCGCTATGAAATACGAGTACTATGTGTTCTAAGACATTTCCTTCTAAATCGAGTAACGTTTCTATGGAAACGACAGGATTTTCTTTTGGGATACGACAATCTCATTTCCGATCCACTAATCCTTCCTTACTGCATCCCTCACTCCCAAACATTGACGAATTCACACGGAAATTCCGTCGCTATGAAATACGAGTACTATGTGTTCTAAGACATTTCCTTCTAAATCGAGTAACGTTTCTATAGAAACGACAGAATTTTCTTTTGGGATACGACAATCACATTTCCGATCCACTAACCCTTCTTTACTGCATCCCTCACTCCCACACATTGACGAATTCACACGGAAATTGCGTCGCTATGAAATACGAGTACTATGTGTTCTATGACTTCTTTTTCTAAATCAAGTAACGTTTCTATGGAAACGACAGGATTTTCTTTTGGGATACGACAATAACATTTCCGATCCACTACTCCTTCTTTACTGCATCCCTCACTCCCAAACATTGACGAATTCACACGGAAATTGCGTCGCTCTGAAATACTATGTGTTCTAAGACATTTCTTTCTAAATCGAGTAACGTTTCTATGGAAACGACAGGATTTTCTTTTGGGATACGACAATCACATTTCCGATCCACTAATCCTTCTTTACTGCATCCCTCACTCCCAAACATTGACGAATTCACACGGAAATTGCGTCGCTATGAAATACTATGTGTTCTAAGACATTTCTTTCTAAATCGAGTAACGTTTCTATGGAAACGACAGGATTTTCTTTTGGAATACGACAATCACATTACCGATCCACTACTCCTTCTTTACTGCATCCCTCACTCCCAAACATTGACGAATTCACACGGAAATTGCGTCGCTATGAAATACTATGTGTTCTAAGACATTTCTTTCTAAATCGAGTAACGTTTCTATGGAAACGACAGGATTTCCTTTTGGGATACGACAATCCCATTTCCGATCCACTAATCCTTCTTTACTGCATCCCTCACTCCCACACATTGACGAATTCACACGGAAATTGCGTCGCTATGAAATACGAGTACTATGTGTTCTATGACTTCTTTTTCTAAATCAAGTAACGTTTCTATGGAAACGACAGGATTCTCTTTTGGGATACGACAATCACATTTCCGATCCACTAATCCTTCTTTACTGCATCCCTCACTCCCACACATTGACGATTTCACACGGAAATTCCGTCGCTATGAAATACGAGTACTATTAGTTCTAAGACATTTCCTTCTAAATCGAGTAACGTTTCTATGGAAACGACAGGATTTTTTTTTGGGATACGACAATCTCATTTCCGATCCACTAATCCTTCCTTACTGCATCCCTCACTCCCAAACATTGACGAATTCACACGGAAATTCCGTCGCTATGAAATACGAGTACTATGTGTTCTAAGACATTTCCTTCTAAATCGAGTAACGTTTCTATAGAAACGACAGAATTTTCTTTTGGGATACGACAATCACATTTCCGATCCACTAACCCTTCTTTACTGCATCCCTCACTCCCACACATTGACGATTCACACGGAAATTGCGTCGCTATGAAATACGTGTACTATGTGTTCTAAGACATTTCCTTCTAAATCGAGTAACGTTTCAATGGAAACGACAGGATTTTCTTTTGGCATAAGACAATCACATTTCCGATCCACTAATCCTTCTTTACTGCATCCCTCACTCCCACACATTGACGAATTCACACTGAAATTGCGTCGCTATGAAATACGAGTACTATGTCTTCTAAGACATTTCCTTCTAAATCGAGTAACGTTTCTATGGAAACGACAGGATTTTCTTTTGGGATACGACAATCACATTTCCGATCCACTAATCCTTCTTTACTGCATCCCTCACTCCCAAACATTGACGAATTCACACGGAAATTGCGTCGCTATGAATTACTATGGGTTCTATGACTTCTCCTTCTAAATCGAGTAACGTTTCTATGGAATCGACAGGGTTTTCTTTTGGGATACGACAATCTCATTTCCGATCCACTAATCCTTCTTTACTGCATCCCTCACTCCCACACATTGACGATTTCACACGGAAATTGCGTCGCTATGAAATACGAGTACTATGTGTTCTAAGACATTTCCTTCTAAATCGAGTAACGTTTCTCTGGAAACGACAGGATTTTCTTTTGGGATACGACAATCACATTTTCGATCCACTAATCCTACTTTACTGCATCCCTCACTCCCAAACATTGACGAATTCACATGGAAATTCCGTCGCTATGAAATACGAGTACTGTGTGTTCTAAGACATTTCCTTCTAAATCGAGTAACGTTTCTATGGAAACGACAGGATTTTCTTTTGGGATACGACAATCACATTTCCGATCCACTAATCCATCTTTACCCGCATCCCTCACTCCCAAACATTGACAAATTCACACGGAAATTGCGTCGCTATGAAATACTATGTGTTCTAAGACATTTCTTTCTTAATCGAGTAACGTTTCTATGGAAACGACAGGATTTTCTTTTGGGATACGACAATCTCATTTCCGATCCACTAATCCTTCTTTACTGCATCCCTCAATCCCACACATTGACGAATTCACACGGAAATTGCGTCGCTATGAAATACGAGTACTATGTGTTCTAAGACATTTCCTTCTAAATCGAGTAACGTTTCTATGGAAACGACAGGATTTTCTTTTGGGATACGACAATCACATTTCCGATCCACTAATCCTTCTTTACTGCATCCCTCACTCCCAAACATTGACGAATTCACACGGAAATTCCGTCGCTATGAAATACGAGTACTGTGTGTTCTAAGACATTTCCTTCTAAATCGAGTAACGTTTCTATGGAAACGACAGGATTTTCTTTTGGGATACGACAATCTCATTTCCGATCCACTAATCCCTCTTTACTGCATCCCTCACTCCCACACATTGACGAATTCACACGGAAATTGCGTCGCTATGAAATACGAGTACTATGTGTTCTAAGACATTTCCTTCTAAATGGAGTAACGTTTCTATGGAAACGACAGGATTTTCTTTTGGGATACGACAATCACATTTCCGATCCACTAATCCTTCTTTACTGCATCCCTCACTCCCAAACATTGACGAATTCACACGGAAATTGCGTCGCTATGAAATACTATGTGTTCTAAGACAATTTCTTCTAAATCGAGTAACGTTTCTATGGAAACGACAGGATTTTCTTTTGGGATACGACAATCACATTTCCGATCCACTCATCCTATTTTACTGCATCCCTCAGTCCCAAACATTGACGAATTCACACGGAAATTGCGTCGCTATGATATACGAGTACCATGTGTTCTAAGACATTTCCTTCTAAATCGAGTAACGTTTCTATGGAAACGACAGGATTTTCTTTTGGTATACGACAATCACATTTCCGATCCACTAATCCTATATTACTGCATCCCTCAGTCCCAAACATTGACGAATTCACACGGAAATTGCGTCGCTATGAAATACGAGTACCATGTGTTCTAAGACATTTCCTTCTAAATCGAGTAACGTTTCTATGGAAACGACAGGATTTTCTTTTGGGATACGACAATCTCATTTCCGATCCACTAATCCTTCTTTACTGCATAACTCACTCCCAAACAAGGACGAATTCACACGGAAATTGCGTAGCTATGAATTACTATGTGTTCTATGACTTCTCCTTCTAAATCAATTAACGTTTCTATGGAAACGATAGGAGTTTTTTTTGGGATATGACAATCTCATTTCCGATCCACTAATCCTTCTTTACTGCATCCCTCACTCCCAAACATTGACGAATTCACACGGAAATTGCGTCGCTATGAAATACGAGTACTATGTGTTCTAAGACATTTCCTTCTAAATCGAGTAACGTTTCTATGGAAGCGACTGGATTTTCTTTTGGGATACGACAATCTCATTTCAGATCCACTAATCCGACTTTACTGCATCCCTCACTCCCACACATTGACGAATTCACACGGAAATTGCGTCGCTATGAAATACTATGTGTTCTAAGACATTTCCTTCTAAATCGAGTAACGTTTCTATGGAAACGACAGGATTTTCTTTTGGGATACGACAATCTCATTTCCGATCTACTAATCCCTCTTTACTGCATCCCTCAATCCCACACATTGACGAATTCACACGGAAATTGCGTCGCTATGAAATACGAGTACTATGTGTTCTAAGACATTTCCTTCTAAATGGAGTAACGTTTCTATGGAAACGACAGGATTTTCTTTTGGGAGACGACAATCACATTTCCGATCCACTAATCCTTCTTTACTGCATCCCACACTCCCAAACATTGACGAATTCACACGGAAATTGCGTCGCTATGAAATACTATGTGTTCTAAGACATTTTCTTCTAAATCGAGTAACGTTTCTATGGAAACGACAGGATTTTCTTTTGGGATACGACAATCTCATTTCCGATCCACTAATCCTTCTTTACTGCATCCCTCACTCCCAAATATTGACGAATTCACGCGGAAATTGCGTCGCTATGAATTACTATGGGTTCTATGACTTCCCCTTCTAAATCGAGTAACGTTTCTATGGAATCGACAGTGTTTTCTATTGGGATACGACAATCTCATTTCCGATCCACTAATTCTTCTTTACTGCATCCCTCACTCCCACACATTGACGAATTCACACGGAAATTCCGTCGCTATGAAATAAGAGTACTATGTGTTCTAAGACATTTCCTTCTAAATCGAGTAACGTTTCTATGGAAACGACAGGATTTTCTTTTGGGATACGACAATCACATTTCCGATCCACTAACCCTATTTTACTGCATCCCTCAGTCCCAAACATTGACGAATTCACACGGAAATTACGTCGCTATGAAATACGAGTACCATGTGTTCTAAGACATTTCCTTCTAAATCGAGTAACGTTTCTATGGAAACGACAGGATTTTCTTTTGGGATACGACAATCTCATTTCCGATCCACTAATCCTTCTTTACTGCATCCCTCACTCCCACACATTGACGAATTCACACGGAAATTGCGTCGCTATGAAATACGAGTACTATGTGTTCTAAGACATTTCCTTCTAAATCGAGTAACGTTTCTATGGAAACGACAGGATTTTCTTTTGGGATACGACAATCTCATTTCCGATCCACTAATCCTTCTTTACTGCATCCCTCACTCCCACACATTGACGAATTCACACGGAAATTGCGTCGCTATGAAATACGAGTAATATGTGTTCTAAGACATTTCCTTCTAAATCGAGTAACGTTTCTATGGAAACGACAGGATTTTCTTTTGGGATACGACAATCACATTTCCGAATCACTAATCCTTCTTTACTGCATCCCTCACTCCCGCACACTGACGAATTCACACGGAAATTGCGTCGCTATGAATGACTCTGGGTTCTATGACTTCTCCTTCTAAATCAAGTAACGTTTCTATGGAAACGACAGGACTTTTTTTTGGGATACGACAATCTCATTTCCGATCCAGTAATCCTTCTTTACTGCATCCCTCACTCGCAAACATTGACGAATTCACACGGAAATTGCGTCGCTATAAAATACTATGTGTTCTAAGACATTTCCTTCTTAATCGAGTAACGTTTCTATGGAAACGACAGGATTTTCTTTTGGGATACGACAATCTCATTTCCGATCCACTAATCCTTCTTTACTGCATCCCTCACTCCCACACATTGACGAATTCACACGGAAATTGCGTCGCTATGAAATACGAGTACTATGTGTTCTAAGACATTTCCTTCTAAATCGAGTAACGTTTCTATGGAAACGACAGGATTAACTTTTGGGATACGACAATTACATTTCCGATCCACTAATCCATCTTTGCCCGCATCCCTCACTCCCAAACATTGACGAATTCACAAGGAAATTGCGTCTCTATGAAATACTATGTCTTCTAAGACATTTCCTTCTAAATCGAGTAACGTTTCTATGGAAACGACAGGATTTTCTTTTGGGATACGACAATCTCATTTCCGATCCACTAATCCTTCTTTACTGCATCCCTCACACCTACACATTGACGAATTCACACGGAAATTGCGTCGCTATGAAATACGAGTACTATGTGTTCTAAGACATTTCCTTCTAAATCGAGTAACGTTTCTATGTAAACGACAGGATTTTCTTGTGGGATACGACAATTACATTTCCGATCCACTAATCCATCTTTACCCGCATCCCTCACTCCCAAAAATTGACGAATTCACACGGAAATTGCGTCGCTATGAAATACTATGTGTTCTAAGACATTTCCCTCTAAATCGAGTAACGTTTCTATGGAAACGACAGGATTCTCTTTTGGGATACGACAATCTCATTTCCGATCCACTAATCCTTCTTTACTGGATCCCTCACTCCCACACATTGACGAATTCACACGGAAATTGCGTCGCTATGAAATACGAGTACTATGTGTTCTAAGACATTTCCTTCTAAATCGAGTAACGTTTCTATGGAAACGACAGGATTTTCTTTTGGGGTACGACAATCACATTTCCGATCCACTAATCCTTCTTTACTGCATCCCTCACTCACACACATTGACGAATTCACACGGAAATTGCGTCGCTACGAGATACGAGTACTATGTGTTCTAAGACATTTCCTTCTAAATCGAGTAACGTTTCTATGGAAACGACAAGATTTTCTTTTGGGATACGACAATCTCATTTCCGATCCACTAATCCTTCTTTACTGCATCCCTCACTCCCAAACACTGACGAATTCACACGGAAATTCCGTCGCTATGAAATACGAGTACTATGTGTTCTAAGACATTTCCTTCTAAATCGAGTAACGTTTCTATGGAAACGACAGGATTTTCTTGTGGGATACGACAATCACATTTCCGATCCACTAATCCTTCTTTACTGCATCCCTCGTTCCCACACATTGACAAATTCACACGGAAATTGCGTCTCTATGAATTACAATGGGTTCTATGACTTCTCCTTCTAAATCAAGTAACGTTTCTATGGAAACGACAGGACTTTTTTTTGTATACGACAATCTCATTTCCGATCCACTAATCCATCTTTACTGCATCCCTCACTCCCAAACATTGACGAATTCACACGGAAATTGCGTCGCTATGAAATGCTATGTGTTCTAAGACAATTCCTTCTAAATCGAGTAACGTTTCTATGGAAACGGCAGGATTTTCTTTTGGGAAACGACAATCTCATTTCCGATCCACTAATACTTCTTTACTGCATCCCTCACTCCCACACATTGACGAATTCACACGGAAATTGCGTCGCTATGAAATACGAGTACTATGTGTTCTAAGACATTTCCTTCTAAATCGAGTAACGTTTCTATGGAAACGACAGGATTTTCTTTTGGGATACGACAATCACATTTCCGATCCACTAATCCTTCTTTACTGCATCCCTCACTCCCAAACATTGACGAATTCACACGGAAATTGCGTCGCTATGAAATACGAGTACTATGTGTTCTAAGACATTTCCTTCTAAATCGAGTAACGTTTCTATGGAAACGACAGGATTTTCTTTTGGGATACGACAATCTCATTTCCGATCCACTAATCCTTCTTTACTGCATCCCTCACTCACACACATTGACGAATTCACACGGAAATTGCGTCGCTACGAGATACGAGTACTATGTGTTCTAAGACATTTCCTTCGAAATCGAGTAACGTTTCTATGGAAACGACAGGATTTTCTTTTGGGATACGACAATCTCATTTCCGATCCACTAATCCTTCTTTACTGCATCCCTCACTCCCAAACACTGACGAATTCACACGGAAATTCCGTCGCTATGAAATACGAGTACTATGTGTTCTAAGACATTTCCTTCTAAATCGAGTAACGTTTCTATGGAAACGACAGGATTTTCTTGTGGGATACGACAATCACATTTCCGATCCACTAATCCTTCTTTACTGCATCCCTCACTCCCACACATTGACAAATTCACACGGAAATTGCGTCTCTATGAATTACAATGGGTTCTATGACCTCTCCTTCTAAATCAAGTAACGTTTCTATGGAAACGACAGGACTTTTTTTGTATACGACAATCTCATTTCCGATCCACTAATCCATCTTTACTGCATCCCTCACTCCCAAACATTGACGAATTCACACGGAAATTGCGTCGCTATGAAATGCTATGTGTTCTAAGACAATTCCTTCTAAATCGAGTAACGTTTCTATGGAAACGGCAGGATTTTCTTTTGGGATACGACAATCTCATTTCCGATCCACTAATACTTCTTTACTGCATCCCTCACTCCCACACATTGACGAATTCACACGGAAATTGCGTCGCTATGAAATACGAGTACTATGTGTTCTAAGACATTTCCTTCTAAATCGAGTAACGTTTCTATGGAAACGACAGGATTTTCTTTTGGGATACGACAATCACATTTCCGATCCACTAATCCTTCTTTACTGCATCCCTCACTCCCAAACACTGACGAATTCACACGGAAATTCCGTCGCTATGAAATACGAGTACTATGTGTTCTAAGACATTTCCTTCTAAATCGAGTAACGTTTCTATGGAGACGACAGGATTTTCTCTTGGGATACGACAATCACATTTCCGATCCACTAATCCTTATTCACTGCATCCCTCACTCCCAAACATTGACGAATTCACACGGAAATTGCGTCGCTATGAAATACTACGTGTTCTAAGACATTTCTTTCTAAATCGAGTAACGTTTCTATGGAAACGACTGGATTTTCTTTTGGGATACGGCAATCTCATTTCCGATCCACTAATCCTTCTTTACTGCATCCCTCACTCCCACACATTGACGAATTCACACGGAAATTGCGTCGCTATGAATTACTCTGGGTTCTATAACTTCTCCTTCTAAATCAAGTAACGTTTCTATGGAAACGACAGGACTTTTGTTTGGGATACGACAATCTCATTTCCGATCCACTAATCCTTCTTTACTGCATCCCTCACTCCCACACATTGACGAATTCACACGGAAATTGCGTCGCTATGAAATACGAGTACTATGTGTTCTAAGACATTTCCTTCTAAATCGAGTAACGTTTCTATGGAAACGACAGGATTTTCTCTTGGGATACGACAATCTCATTTCCGATCCACTAATCCTTCTTTACTGCATCCCTCACTCACACACATTGACGAATTCACACGGAAATTGCGTCGCTACGAGATACGAGTACTATGTGTTCTAAGACATTTCCTTCTAAATCGAGTAACGTTTCTATGGAAACGACCAGATTTTCTTTTGGGATACGACAATCTCATTTCCGATCCACTAATCCTTCTTTACTGCATCCCTCACTCCCAAACACTGACGAATTCACACGGAAATTCCGTCGCTATGAAATACGAGTACTATGTGTTCTAAGACATTTCCTTCTAAATCGAGTAACGTTTCTATGGAAACGACAGGATTTTCTTGTGGGATACGACAATCACATTTCCGATCCACTAATCCTTCTTTACTGCATCCCTCACTCCCACACATTGACAAATTCACACGGAAATTGCGTCTCTATGAATTACAATGGGTTCTATGACTTCTCCTTCTAAATCAAGTAACGTTTCCATGGAAACGACAGGACTTTTTTTTGTATACGACAATCTCATTTCCGATCCACTAATCCTTCTTTACTGCATCCCTCACTCCCAAACATTGACGAATTCACACGGAAATTGCGTCGCTATGAAATGCTATGTGTTCTAAGACAATTCCTTCTAAATCGAGTAACGTTTCTGTGGAAACGGGAGGATTTTCTTTTGATATACGACAATCTCTTTTCCGATCCACTAATACTTCTTTACTGCATCCCTCACTCCCACACATTGACGAATTCACACGGAAATTGCGTCGCTATGAAATACGAGTACTATAAGTTCTAAGACATTTCCTTCTAAATCGAGTAACGTTTCTATGGAAACGACAGGATTTTCTTTTGGGATACGACAATCACATTTCCGATCCACTAATCCTTCTTTACTGCATCCCTCACTCCCAAACATTGACGAATTCACACGGAAATTGCGTCGCTATGAAATACGAGTACTATGTGTTCTAAGACATTTCCTTCTAAATCGAGTAACGTTTCTATGGAAACGACAGGATTTTCTTTTGGGATTCGACAATCTCATTTCCGATCCACTAATCCTTCTTTACTGCATCCCTCACTCACACACATTGACGAATTCACACGGAAATTCCGTCGCTATGAAATACGAGTACTATGTGTTCCAAGACATTTCCTTCTAAATCGAGTAACGTTTCTATGGAAACGACAGGATTTTCTCTTGGGATATGACAATCACATTTCCGATCCACTAATCCTTATTCACTGCATCCCTCACTCCCAAACATTGACGAATTCACACGGAAATTGCGTCGCTATGAAATACTACGTGTTCTAAGACATTTCTTTCTAAATCGAGTAACGTTTCTATGGAAACGACTGGATTTTCTTTTGGGATACGGCAATCTCATTTCCGATCCACTAATCCTTCTTTACTGCATCCCTCACTCCCACACATTGACGACTTCACACGGAAATTGCGTCGCTATGAAATACTATGTGTTCTAAGACGTTTCCCTCTAAATCGAGTAACGTTTCTATGGAAACGACAGGATTTTCTTTTGGGATATGACAATCTCATTTCCGATCCACTAATCCTTCTTTACTGCATCCCTCACTCCCACACATTGACGAATTCACACGGAAATTGCGTCGCTATGAAATACGAGTACTATGTGTTCTAAGACATTTCCTTCTAAATCGAGTAACGTTTCTATGGAAACGACAGGATTTTCTTGTGGGATACGACAATTACATTTCCGATCCACTAATCCATCTTTACCCGCATCCCTCACTCCCAAACATTGACGAATTCACACGGAAATTGCGTCGCTATGAAATACTATGTGTTCTAAGACATTTCCCTCTAAATCGAGTGACGTTTCTATGGAAAGGACAGGATTTTCTTTTGGGATACGACAATCTCATTTCCGATCCACTAATCCTTCTTTACTGCATCCCTCACTCCCACACATTGACGAATTCACACGGAAATTGCGTCGCTATGAAATACGAGTACTATGTGTTCTAAGACATTTCCTTCTAAATCGAGTAACGTTTCTATGGAAACGACAGGATTTTCTTTTGGGATACGACAATCACATTTCCGATCCACTAATCCTTCTTCACTGCATCCCTCACTCCCAAACATTGACGAATTCACACGGAAATTGCGTCGCTATGAAATACGAGTACTATGTGTTCTAAGACATTTCCTTCTAAATCGAGTAACGTTTCTATGGAAACGACGGGATTTTCTTTTGGGATACGACAATCTCATTTTCGATCCACTAATCCTTCTTTACTGCATCCCTCACTCACACACATTGACGAATTCACACGGAAATTGCGTCGCTACGAAATACGAGTACTATGTGTTCTAAGACATTTCCTTCTAAATCGAGTAACGTTTCTATGGAAACGACAGGATTTTCTTTTGGGATACGACAATCTCATTTCCGATCCACTAATCCTTCTTTACTGCATCCCTGACTCCCAAACACTGACGAATTCACACGGAAATTCCGTCGCTATGAAATACGAGTACTATGTGTTCTAAGTCATTTCCTTCTAAATCGAGTAACATTTCTATGGAAACGACAGGATTTTCTTTTGGGATACGACAATCACATTTCCGATCCACTAATCCTTCTTTACTGCATCCCTTACTTCCAAACATTGATGAATTCACACGGAAATTGCGTCGCTATGAAATACTATGTGTTCTAAGACATTTCTTTCTAAATCGTGTAACGTTTCTATGGAAACGACTGGATTTTCTTTTGGGATACGACAATCTCATTTCCGATCCACTAATCCTTCTTTACTGCATCCCTCACTCCCACACATTGACGAATTCACACGGAAATTGCGTCGCTATGAAATACGAGTACTATGTGTTCTAAGACATTTCCTTCTAAATCGAGTAACGTTCCTATGGAAACGACAGGATTTTCTTTTGGGATACGACAATCACATTTCCGATCCACTAATCCTTCTTTACTGCATCCCTCACTCCCAAACATTGACGAATTCACACGGAAATTGCGTCGCTATGAATTACTGTGGGATCTATGACTTCTCCTTCTAAATCAAGTAACGTTTCTATGGAAACGACAGGACTTATTTTTGGGATACGACAATATCATTTCCGATCCACTAATCCTTCTTTACTGCATCCCTCACTCCCAAACATTGACGAATTCACACGGAAATTGCGTCGCTATGAAATACGAGTACTATGTGTTCTAACACATTTCCTTCTAAATCGAGTAACGTTTCTATGGAAACGACAGGATTTTCTTTTGGGATACGACAATCTCATTTCCGATCCACTAATCCGACTTTACTGCATCCCTCACTCCCACACATTGACGAATTCACACGGAAATTGCGTCGCTATGAAATACGAGTACTATGTGTTCTAAGACATTTCCTTCTAAATCGAGTAACGTTTCTATGGAAACGACACGATTTTCTTTTGGGATACGACAATCACATTTCCGATCCACTAATCCTCCTTTACTGCATCCCTCACTCCCAAACACTGACGAATTCACACGGAAATTCCGTCGCTATGAAATACGAGTTTTATGTGTTCTAAGACATTTCCTTCTACATCGAGTAACGTTTCTATGGAAACGACAGGATTTTCTTTTGGGATACGACAATCTCATTTCCGATCCACTAATCCTTCTTTACTGCATCCCTCACTCCCAAACATTGACGAATTCACACGGAAATTTTGTCGCTATGAAATACGAGTACTATGTGTTCTAAGACATTTCCTTCTAAATCGAGTAACGTTTCTATGGAAACGACAGGATTTTCTTTTGGGATACGACAATCACATTTCCGATCCACTAATCCTTCTTTCCTGCATCCCTCACTCCCAAACATTGACGAATTCACACGGAAATTGCGTCGCTATGAAATACTATGTGTTCTAAGACATTTCTTTGTAAATCGAGTAACGTTTCTATGGAAACGACTGGATTTTCTTTTGGGATACGACAATCTCATTTCCGATCCACTAATCCTTCTTTACTGCATCCCTCACTCACACACATTGACGAATTCACACGGATATTGCGTCGCTATGAAATACGAGTACTATGTGTTCTAAGACATTTCCTTCTCAATCGAGTAACGTTGCTATGGAAACGACAGGATTTTCTTTTGGGATACGACAATCACATTTCCGATCCACTAATTCTTCTTTACGGCATCCCTCACACCCACACATTGACGAATTTACACGGAAATTGCGTCGCTATGAATTACTATGGGTTCTATGACTTCTCCTTCTAAATCAAGTAACGTTTCTATGGAAACTACAGGACTTTTTTTTGGGATACGACAGTCTCATTTCCGATCCACTAATCCTTCTTTACTGCATCCCTCACTCCCAAACATTGACGAATTCACACGGAAATTGCGTCGCTATGAAATACTATGTGTTCTAAGACATTTCCTTCTAAATCGAGTAACGTTTCTATGGAAACGACAGGATTTTCTTTTGGGATACGACAATCTCATTTCCGATCCACTAATCCTTCTTTACTGCATCCCTCACTCCCACACAGTACGAATTCACACGGAAATTGCGTCGCTATGAAATACGAGTACTATGTGTTCTAAGACATTTCCTTCTAAATCGAGTAACGTTTCTATGGATACGACAGGATTTTCTTTTGGGATACGACAATCACATTTCCGATCCACTAATCCTTCTTTACTGCATCCTTCACTCCCAAACATTGAAGAATTAACATGGAAATTCCGTCGCTATGAAATACGAGTACTATGTGTTCTAAGACATTTCCTTCTAAATCGAGTAACGTTTCTATGGAAACGACAGGATTTTCTTTTGGGATACGACAATCTCATTTCCGATCCACTAATCCTTCTTTACTGCATCCCTCACTCCCACACATTGACGAATTCACACGGAAATTGCGTCGCTATGAAATACTATGTGCTCTAAGACATTTCCTTGTAAATCGAGTAACGATTCTATGGAAACGACAGGATTTTCTTTTGGGATACGACAATCACATTTCCGATCCACTAATCCTTCTTTACTGCATCCCTCACTCCCACACATTGACGAATTCACACGGAAATTGCTTCGCCATGAAAAACGAGTACTTTGTGTTCTAAGACATTTCCTTCTAAATCGAGTAACATTTCTATGGAAACGACAGGATTTTCTTTTGGGATACGACAATCACATTTCCGATCCCCTAATCCTTCTTTACTGCATCCCTCACTCCCAAACATTGACGAATTCACACGGAAATTGCGTCGCCATGAAATACGAGTACTATGTGTTCTAAGACATTTCCTTCTAAATCGAGTAACGTTTCTATGGAAACGACAGGATTTTCTATTGGGATACGACAATCTCATTTCCGATCCACTAATCCTTCTTTACTGCATCCCTCACTCACACACATTGACGAATTCACACGGAAATTGCGTCGCTACGAAATACGAGTACTATGTGTTCTAAGACATTTCCTTCTAAATCGAGTAACGTTTCTATGGAAACGACATGATTTTCTTTTGGGATACGACAATCTCATTTCCGATCCACTAATCCTTCTTTACTCCATCCCTCACGCCCAAACACTGACGAATTCACACGGAAATTCCGTCGCTATGAAATACGAGTACTATGTGTTCTAAGACATTTCCTTCTACATCGAGTAACGTTTCTATGGAAACGACAGGATTTTCTTTTGGGATACGACAATCTCATTTCCGATCCACTAATCCTTCTTTACTGCATCCCTCACTCCCAAACATTGACGAATTCACACGGAAATTCCGTCGCTATGAAATACGAGTACTATGGGTTCTAAGACATTTCCTTCTAAATCGAGTAACGTTTCTATGGAAACGACAGGATTTTCTTTTGGGATACGACAATCACATTTCCGATCCACTAATCCTTCTTTACTGCATCCCTCACTCCCAAACATTGACGAATTCACACGGAAATTGCGTCGCTATGAAATACTATGTGTTCTAAGACATTTCTTTCTAAATCGAGTAACGTTTCTATGGAAACGACTGGATTTTCTTTTGGGATACGACAATCTCATTTCCGATCCACTAATCCTTCTTTACTGCATCCCTCACTCCCACACATTGACGAATTCACACGGAAATTGCGTCGCAATGAAATACGAGTACTATGTGTTCTAAGACATTTCCTTCTAAATCGAGTAACGTTCCTATGGAAACGACAGGATTTTCTTTTGGGATACGACAATCACATTTCCGATCCACTAATCCTTCTTTACTGCATCCCTCACTCCCACACATTGACGAATTCACACGGATATTGCGTCGCTATGAATTACAATGGGTTCTATGACTTCTCCTTCTAAATCAAGTAACGTTTCTATGGAAACGACAGGACTTTTTTTTGGGATACGACAATCTCATTTCCGATCCACTAATCCTTCTTTACTGCATCCCTCACTCGCAAACATTGACGAATTCACACGGAAATTGCGTCGCTATGAAATGCTATGTGTTCTAAGACATTTCCTTCTTAATCGAGTAACGTTTCTATGGAAACGACAGGATTTTCTTTTGGGATACGACAATCTCATTTCAGATCCACTAATCCTTCTTTACTGCATCCCTCACTCCCACACATTGACGACTTCACACGGAAATTGCGTCGCTATGAAATACTATGTGTTCTAAGACGTTTCCCTCTAAATCGAGTAACGTTTCTATGGAAACGACAGGATTTTCTTTTGGGATATGACAATCTCATTTCCGATCCACTAATCCTTCTTTACTGCATCCCTCACTCCCACACATTGACGAATTCACACGGAAATTGCGTCGCTATGAAATACGAGTACTATGTGTTCTAAGACATTTCCTTCTAAATCGAGTAACGTTTCTATGGAAACGACAGGATTTTCTTGTGGGATACGACAATTACATTTCCGATCCACTAATCCATCTTTACCCGCATCCCTCACTCCCAAACATTGACGAATTCACACGGAAATTGCGTCGCTATGAAATACTATGTGTTCTAAGACATTTCCCTCTAAATCGAGTGACGTTTCTATGGAAAGGACAGGATTTTCTTTTGGGATACGACAATCTCATTTCCGATCCACTAATCCTTCTTTACTGCATCCCTCACTCCCACACATTGACGAATTCACACGGAAATTGCGTCGCTATGAAATACGAGTACTATGTGTTCTAAGACATTTCCTTCTAAATCGAGTAACGTTTCTATGGAAACGACAGGATTTTCTTTTGGGATACGACAATCACATTTCCGATCCACTAATCCTTCTTCACTGCATCCCTCACTCCCAAACATTGACGATTTCACACGGAAATTGCGTCGCTATGAAATACGAGTACTATGTGTTCTAAGACATTTCCTTCTAAATCGAGTAACGTTTCTATGGAAACGACGGGATTTTCTTTTGGGATACGACAATCTCATTTTCGATCCACTAATCCTTCTTTACTGCATCCCTCACTCACACACATTGACGAATTCACACGGAAATTGCGTCGCTACGAAATACGAGTACTATGTGTTCTAAGACATTTCCTTCTAAATCGAGTAACGTTTCTATGGAAACGACAGGATTTTCTTTTGGGATACGACAATCTCATTTCCGATCCACTAATCCTTCTTTACTGCATCCCTGACTCCCAAACACTGACGAATTCACACGGAAATTCCGTCGCTATGAAATACGAGTACTATGTGTTCTAAGTCATTTCCTTCTAAATCGAGTAACATTTCTATGGAAACGACAGGATTTTCTTTTGGGATACGACAATCACATTTCCGATCCACTAATCCTTCTTTACTGCATCCCTTACTTCCAAACATTGATGAATTCACACGGAAATTGCGTCGCTATGAAATACTATGTGTTCTAAGACATTTCTTTCTAAATCGTGTAACGTTTCTATGGAAACGACTGGATTTTCTTTTGGGATACGACAATCTCATTTCCGATCCACTAATCCTTCTTTACTGCATCCCTCACTCCCACACATTGACGAATTCACACGGAAATTGCGTCGCTATGAAATACGAGTACTATGTGTTCTAAGACATTTCCTTCTAAATCGAGTAACGTTCCTATGGAAACGACAGGATTTTCTTTTGGGATACGACAATCACATTTCCGATCCACTAATCCTTCTTTACTGCATCCCTCACTCCCAAACATTGACGAATTCACACGGAAATTGCGTCGCTATGAATTACTGTGGGATCTATGACTTCTCCTTCTAAATCAAGTAACGTTTCTATGGAAACGACAGGACTTTTTTTTGGGATACGACAATATCATTTCCGATCCACTAATCCTTCTTTACTGCATCCCTCACTCCCAAACATTGACGAATTCACACGGAAATTGCGTCGTTATGAAATACGAGTACTATGTGTTCTAACACATTTCCTTCTAAATCGAGTAACGTTTCTATGGAAACGACAGGATTTTCTTTTGGGATACGACAATCTCATTTCCGATCCACTAATCCGACTTTACTGCATCCCTCACTCCCACACATTGACGAATTCACACGGAAATTGCGTCGCTATGAAATACGAGTACTATGTGTTCTAAGACATTTCCTTCTAAATCGAGTAACGTTTCTATGGAAACGACACGATTTTCTTTTGGGATACGACAATCACATTTCCGATCCACTAATCCTCCTTTACTGCATCCCTCACTCCCAAACACTGACGAATTCACACGGAAATTCCGTCGCTATGAAATACGAGTACTATGTGTTCTAAGACATTTCCTTCTACATCGAGTAACGTTTCTATGGAAACGACAGGATTTTCTTTTGGGATACGACAATCTCATTTCCGATCCACTAATCCTTCTTTACTGCATCCCTCACTCCCAAACATTGACGAATTCACGCGGAAATTTTGTCGCTATGAAATACGAGTACTATGTGTTCTAAGACATTTCCTTCTAAATCGAGTAACGTTTCTATGGAAACGACAGGATTTTCTTTTGGGATACGACAATCACATTTCCGATCCACTAATCCTTCTTTCCTGCATCCCTCACTCCCAAACATTGACGAATTCACACGGAAATTGCGTCGCTATGAAATACTATGTGTTCTAAGACATTTCTTTGTAAATCGAGTAACGTTTCTATGGAAACGACTGGATTTTCTTTTGGGATACGACAATCTCATTTCCGATCCACTAATCCTTCTTTACTGCATCCCTCACTCACACACATTGACGAATTCACACGGATATTGCGTCGCTATGAAATACGAGTACTATGTGTTCTAAGACATTTCCTTCTCAATCGAGTAACGTTGCTATGGAAACGACAGGATTTTCTTTTGGGATACGACAATCACATTTCCGATCCACTAATTCTTCTTTACGGCATCCCTCACACCCACACATTGACGAATTTACACGGAAATTGCGTTGCTATGAATTACTATGGGTTCTATGACTTCTCCTTCTAAATCAAGTAACGTTTCTATGGAAACTACAGGACTTTTTTTTGGGATACGACAGTCTCATTTCCGATCCACTAATCCTTCTTTACTGCATCCCTCACTCCCAAACATTGACGAATTCACACGGAAATTGCGTCGCTATGAAATACTATGTGTTCTAAGACATTTCCTTCTAAATCGAGTAACGTTTCTATGGAAACGACAGGATTTTCTTTTGGGATACGACAATCTCATTTCCGATCCACTAATCCTTCTTTACTGCATCCCTCACTCCCACACAGTACGAATTCACACGGAAATTGCGTCGCTATGAAATACGAGTACTAGGTGTTCTAAGACATTTCCTTCTATATCGAGTAACGTTTCTATGGAAACGACAGGATTTTCTTTTGGGATACGACAATCACATTTCCGATCCACTAATCCTTCTTTACTGCATCCTTCACTCCCAAACATTGACGAATTAACATGGAAATTCCGTCGCTATGAAATACGAGTACTATGTGTTCTAAGACATTTCCTTCTAAATCGAGTAACGTTTCTATGGAAACGACAGGATTTTCTTTTGGGATACGACAATCTCATTTCCGATCCACTAATCCTTCTTTACTGCATCCCTCACTCCCACACATTGACGAATTCACACGGAAATTGCGTCGCTATGAAATACTATGTGCTCTAAGACATTTCCTTCTAAATCGAGTAACGTTTCTATGGAAACGACAGGATTTTCTTTTGGGATACGACAATCACATTTCCGATCCACTAATCCTTCTTTACTGCATCCCTCACTCCCACACATTGACGAATTCACACGGAAATTGCTTCGCCATGAAAAACGAGTACTTTGTGTTCTAAGACATTTCCTTCTAAATCGAGTAACATTTCTATGGAAACGACAGGATTTTCTTTTGGGATACGACAATCACATTTCCGATCCCCTAATCCTTCTTTACTGCATCCCTCACTTACAAACATTGACGAATTCACACGGAAATTGCGTCGCCATGAAATACGAGTACTATGTGTTCTAAGACATTTCCTTCTAAATCGAGTAACGTTTCTATGGAAACGACAGGATTTTCTATTGGGATACGACAATCTCATTTCCGATCCACTAATCCTTCTTTACTGCATCCCTCACTCACACACATTGACGAATTCACACGGAAATTGCGTCGCTACGAAATACGAGTACTATGTGTTCTAAGACATTTCCTTCTAAATCGAGTAACGTTTCTATGGAAACGACATGATTTTCTTTTGGGATACGACAATCTCATTTCCGATCCACTAATCCTTCTTTACTCCATCCCTCACGCCCAAACACTGACGAATTCACACGGAAATTCCGTCGCTATGAAATACGAGTACTATGTGTTCTAAGACATTTCCTTCTACATCGAGTAACGTTTCTATGGAAACGACAGGATTTTCTTTTGGGATACGACAATCTCATTTCCGATCCACTAATCCTTCTTTACTGCATCCCTCACTCCCAAACATTGACGAATTCACACGGAAATTCCGTCGCTATGAAATACGAGTACTATGGGTTCTAAGACATTTCCTTCTAAATCGAGTAACGTTTCTATGGAAACGACAGGATTTTCTTTTGGGATACGACAATCACATTTCCGATCCACTAATCCTTCTTTACTGCATCCCTCACTCCCAAACATTGACGAATTCACACGGAAATTGCGTCGCTATGAAATACTATGTGTTCTAAGACATTTCTTTCTAAATCGAGTAACGTTTCTATGGAAACGACTGGATTTTCTTTTGGGATACGACAATCTCATTTCCGATCCACTAATCCTTCTTTACTGCATCCCTCACTCCCACACATTGACGAATTCACACGGAAATTGCGTCGCTATGAAATACGAGTACTATGTGTTCTAAGACATTTCCTTCTAAATCGAGTAACGTTTCTATGGAAACGACACGATTTTCTTTTGGGATACGACAATCACATTTCCGATCCACTAATCCTTCTTTACTGCATCCCTCACTCCCACACATTGACGAATTCACACGGAAATTGCGTCGCTATGAATTACAATGGGTTCTATGACTTCTCCTTCTAAATCAAGTAACGTTTCTATGGAAACGACAGGACTTTTTTTTGGGATACGACAATCTCATTTCCGATCCACTAATCCTTCTTTACTGCATCCCTCACTCCCAAACATTGACGAATTAGCATGGAAATTCCGTCGCTATGGAATACGAGTACTATGTGTTCTAAGACATTTCCTTCTAAATCGAGTAACGTTTCTATGGAAACGACAGGATTTTCTTTTGGGATACGACAATCTCATTTCCGATCCACTAATCCTTCTTTACTGCATCCCTCACTCACACACATTGACGAATTCGCACGGAAATCGCGTCGCTACGAAATACGAGTACTATGTGTTCTAAGACATTTCCTTCTAAATCGACTAACGTTTCTATGGAAACGACAGGATTTTCTTTTGGGATACGACAATCTCATTTCCGATCCACTAATCCTTCTTTACTGCATCCCTCACTCACACACATTGACGAATTCACACGGAAATCGCGTCGCTACGAAATACGAGTACTATGTGTTCTAAGATATTTCCTTCTAAATCGACTAACGTTTCTATGGAAACGACCGGATTTTCTTTTAGGATACGACAATCTCATTTCCGATCCACTAATCTTTCTTTACTGCATCCCTCACTCTGAAACACTGACGAATTCACACGGAAATTCCGTCGCTATGCAATGCGAGTACTATGTGTTCTAAGACATTTCCTTCTACATCGAGTAACGTTTCTATGGATACGACAGGATTTTCTTTTGGGATACGACAATCTCATTTCCGATCCACTAATCCTTCTTTGCTGCATCCCTCACTCCCAAACATTGACGAATTCACACGGAAATTCCGTCGCTATGAAATACGAGTACTATGTGTTCTAAGACATTTCCTTCTAAATCGAGTAACGTTTCTATGGAAACGACAGGATTTTCTTTTGGGATACGACAATCACATTTCCGATCCACTAATCCTTCTTTCCTGCATCCCTCACTCCCAAACATTGACGAATTCACACGGAAATTCCGTCGCTATGAAATACTATGTGTTCTAAGACATTTCTTTCTACATCGAGTAACGTTTCTATGGAAACGACTGGATTTTCTTTTGGGATACGACAATCTCATTTCCGATCCACTAATCCTTCTTTACTGCATCCCTCACTCACACACATTGACGAATTCACACGGATATTGCGTCGCTATGAAATACGAGTACTATGTGTTCTAAGACATTTCCTTCTAAATCGAGTAAAGTTGCTATGGAAACGAGAGGATTTTCTTTTGGGATACGACAATCACATTTCCGATCCACTAATCCTTCTTTACGGCATCCCTCACACCCACACATTGTCGAATTTACACGGAAATTGCGTCGCTATGAATTACTATGGGTTCTATGACTTCTCCTTCTAAATCAAGTAACGTTTCTATGGAAACTACAGGACTTTTTTTTGGGATACGACAATCTCATTTCCGATCCACTAATCCTTCCTTACTGCATCCCTCACACCCAAACATTGACGAATTCACACGGAAATTGCGTCGCTATGAAATACTATGTGTTCTAAGAGATTTCCTACTAAATCGAGTAACGTTTCTATGGAAACGACAGGATTTTCTTTTGGGATACGACAATCTCATTTCCGATCCACTAATCCTTCTTTACTGCATCCCTCACTCCCACACATTGACGAATTCACACGGAAATTGCGTCGCCATTAAAGACGAGTACTTTGTGTTCTAAGACATTTCCTTCTAAATCGAGTAACATTTCTATGGAAACGACAGGATTTTCTTTTGGGATACGACAATCACATTTCCGATCCACTAATCCTTCTTTACTGCATCCCTCACTCCCAAACATTGACGAATTCACACGGAAATTGCGTCGCTATGAAATACGAGTACTATGTGTTCTAAGACATTTCCTTCTAAATCGAGTAACGTTTCTATGGAAACGACAGGATTTTCTATTGGGATACGACAATCTCATTTCCGATCCTCTAATCCTTCTTTACTGCATCCCTCACTCCCACACATTGACGAATTCACACGGAAATTGCGTCGCCATTAAAGACGAGTACTTTGTGTTCTAAGACATTTCCTTCTAAATCGAGTAACATTTCTATGGAAACGACAGGATTTTCTTTTGGGATACGACAATCTCATTTCCGATCCACTAATCCTTCTTTACTGCATCCCTCACTCCCACACATTGACGAATTCACACGGAAATTGCGTCGCCATTAAAGACGAGTACTTTGTGATCTAAGACATTTCCTTCTAAATCGAGTAACATTTCTATGGAAACGACAGGATTTTCTTTTGGGATACGACAATCACATTCCCGATCCACTAATCCTTCTTTACTGCATCCCTTACTCCCAAACATTGACGAATTCACACGGAAATTGCGTCGCTATGAAATACGAGTACTATGTGTTCTAAGACATTTCCTTCTAAATCGAGTAACGTTTCTATGGAAACGACAGGATTTTCTATTGGGATACGACAATCTCATTTCCGATCCTCTAATCCTTCTTTACTGCATCCCTCACTCACACACATTGACGAATTCACACGGAAATTGCGTCGCTACGAAATACGAGTACTATGTGTTCTAAGACATTTCCTTCTAAATCGAGTAACGTTTCTATGGAAACGACATGATTTTCTTTTGGGATACGACAATCTCATTTCCGATCCACTAATCCTTCTTTACTGCATCCCTCACTCCCAAACATTGACGAATTCACACGGAAATTCCGTCGCTATGAAATACGAGTACTATGGGTTCTAAGACATTTCCTTCTAAATCGAGTAACGTTTCTATGGAAACGACAGGATTTTCTTTTGGGATACGACAATCACATTTCCGATCCACTAATCCTTCTTTACTGCATCCCTCACTCCCAAACATTGACGAATTCACACGGAAATTGCGTCGCTATGAAATACTATGTGTTCTAAGACATTTCCTTCTACATCGAGTAACGTTTCTATGGAAACGACAGGATTTTCTTTTGGGATACGACAATCTCATTTCCGATCCACTAATCCTTCTTTACTGCATCCCTCACTCCCAAACATTGACGAATTCACACGGAAATTCCGTCGCTATGAAATACGAGTATTATGGGTTCTAAGACATTTCCTTCTAAATCGAGTAACGTTTCTATGGAAACGACAGGATTTTCTTTTGGGATACGACAATCACATTTCCGATCCACTAATCCTTCTTTCCTGCATCCCTCACTCCCAAACATTGACGAATTCACACGGAAATTGCGTCGCTATGAAATACTATGTGTTCTAAGACATTTCTTTCTAAATCGAGTAACGTTTCTATGGAAACGACTGGATTTTCTTTTGGGATACGACAATCTCATTTCCGATCCACTAATCCTTCTTTACTGCATCCCTCGCTCACACACATTGAGGAATTCACACGGATATTGCGTCGCTATAAAATACGAGTAATATGTGTTCTAAGACATTTCCTTCTAAATCGAGTAACGTTGCTATGGAAACGACAGGATTTTCTTTTGGGATACGACAATCACATTTCCGATCCACTAATCCTTCTTTACGGCATCCCTCACACCCACACATTGACGAATTTACACGGAAATTGCGTCGCTATGAATTACTATGGGTTCTATGACTTCTCCTTCTAAATCAAGTAACGTTTCTATGGAAACTACAGGACTTTTTTTTTGGGATACGACAATCTCATTTCCGATCCACTAATCCTTCTTTACTGCATCCCTCACTCCCACACAGTACGAATTCACACGGAAATTGCGTCGCTATGAAATACGAGTACTATGTGTTCTAAGACATTTCCTTCTAAATCGAGTAACGTTTCTATGGAAACGACAGGATTTTCTTTTGGGATACGACAATCTCATTTCCGATCCACTAATCCTTCTATACTGCATCCCTCACTCCCACACATTGACGAATTCACACGGAAATTGCGTCGCTATGAAATACTATGTGTTCTAAGACATTTCCTTCTAAATCGAGTAACGTTTCTATGGAAACGACAGGATTTTCTTTTGGGATACGACAATCTCATTTCCGATCCACTAATCCTTCTTTGCTGCATCCCTCACTCCCAAACATTGACGAATTCACACGGAAATTCCGTCGCTATGAAATACGAGTACTATGTGTTCTAAGACATTTCCTTCTAAATCGAGTAACGTTTCTATGGAAACGACAGGATTTTCTTTTGGGATACGACAATCACATTTCCGATCCACTAATCCTTCTTTCCTGCATCCCTCACTCCCAAACATTGACGAATTCACACGGAAATTGCGTCGCTATGAAATACTATGTGTTCTAAGACATTTCTTTCTACATCGAGTAACGTTTCTATGGAAACGACTGGATTTTCTTTTGGGATACGACAATCTCATTTCCGATCCACTAATCCTTCTTTACTGCATCCCTCTTTCACACACATTGACGAATTCACACGGATATTGCGTCGCTATGAAATACGAGTACTATGTGTTCTAAGACATTTCCTTCTAAATCGAGTAACGTTGCTATGGAAACGAGAGGATTTTCTTTTGGGATACGACAATCACATTTCCGATCCACTAATCCTTCTTTACGGCATCCCTCACACCCACACATTCTCGAATTTACACGGAAATTGCGTCGCTATGAATTACTATGGGTTCTATGACTTCTCCTTCTAAATCAAGTAACGTTTCTATGGAAACTACAGGACTTTTTTTTGGGATACGACAATCTCATTTCCGATCCACTAATCCTTCTTTACTGCATCCCTCACACCCAAACATTGACGAATTCACACGGAAATTGCGTCGCTATGAAATACTATGTGTTCTAAGAGATTTCCTACTAAATCGAGTAACGTTTCTATGGAAACGACAGGATTTTCTTTTGGGATACGACAATCTCATTTCCGATCCACTAATCCTTCTTTACTGCATCCCTCACTCCCACACATTGACGAATTCACACGGAAATTGCGTCGCCATTAAAGACGAGTACTTTGTGTTCTAAGACATTTCCTTCTAAATCGAGTAACATTTCTATGGAAACGACAGGATTTTCTTTTGGGATACGACAATCACATTTCCGATCCACTAATCCTTCTTTGCTGCATCCCTCACTCCCAAACATTGACGAATTCACACGGAAATTCCGTCGCTATGAAATACGAGTACTATGTGTTCTAAGACATTTCCTTCTAAATCGAGTAACGTTTCTATGGAAACGACAGGATTTTCTTTTGGGATACGACAATCACATTTCCGATCCACTAATCCTTCTTTACTGCATCCCTCACTCCCAAACATTGACGAATTCACGCGGAAATTGCGTCGCTATGAAATACGAGTACTATGTGTTCTAAGACATTTCCTTCTAAATCGAGTAACGTTTCTATGGAAACGACAGGATTTTCTATTGGGATACGACAATCTCATTTCCGATCCTCTAATCCTTCTTTACTGCATCCCTCACTCACACACATTGACGAATTCACACGGAAATTGCGTCGCTACGAAATACGAGTACTATGTGTTCTAAGACATTTCCTTCTAAATCGAGTAACGTTTCTATGGAAACGACATGATTTTCTTTTGGGATACGACAATCTCATTTCCGATCCACTAATCCTTCTTTACTGCATCCCTCACCCCCAAACACTGACGAATTCACACGGAAATTCCGTCCTATTAAATACGAGTACTATGTGTTCTAAGACATTTCCTTCTACATCGAGTAACGTTTCTATGGAAACGACAGGATTTTCTTTTGGGATACGACAATCTCATTTCCGATCCACTAATCCTTCTTTACTGCATCCCTCACTCCCAAACATTGACGAATTCACACGGAAATTCCGTCGCTATGAAATACGAGTACTATGGGTTCTAAGACATTTCCTTCCTAATCGAGTAACGTTTCTATGGAAACGACAGGATTTTCTTTTGGGATACGACAATCACATTTCCGATCCACTAATCCTTCTTTACTGCATCCCTCACTCCCAAACATTGACGAATTCACACGGAAATTGCGTCGCTATGAAATACTATGTGTTCTAAGACATTTCTTTCTAAACCGAGTAACGTTTCTATGGAAACGACTGGATTTTCTTTTGGGATACGACAATCTCATTTCCGATCCACTAATCCTTCTTTACTGCATCCCTCACTCCCACACATTGACGAATTCACACGGAAATTGCGTCGCTATGAAATACGAGTACTATGTGTTCTTAGACATTTCCTTCTAAATCGAGTAACGTTCCTATGGAAACGACAGGATTTTCTTTTGGGATAAGACAATCACATTTCCGATCCACTAATCCTTCTTTACTGCATCCCTCACTCCCACACATTGAGAATTCACACGGAAATTGCGTCGCTATGAATTACAATGGGTTCTATGACTTCTCCTTCTAAATCAAGTAACGTTTCTATGGAAACGACAGGACTTTTTTTTGGGATACGACAATCTCATTTCCGATCCACTAATCCTTCTTTACTGCATCCCTCACTCCCAAACATTGACGAATTCACACGGAAATTGCGTCGCTATGAAATACTATGTGTTCTATGACATTTCTTTCTAAATCGAGTAACGTTTCTATAGAAACGACAGGATTTTCTTTTGGGATATGACAATCTTATTTCCGATCCACTAATCCTTCTTTACTGCAACCCTCACTCCCACACATTGACGAATTCACACGGAAATTGCGTCGCTATGAAATACGAGTACTATGTGTTCTAAGACATTTCCTTCTAAATCGAGTAACGTTTCTATGGAAACGACAGGATCTTCTTTTGGGATACGACAATCACATTTCCCAACCACTAATCCTTCTTTACTGGATCCCCCACTCCCAAACACTGACGAATTCACACGGAAATTTGCGTCGCAATGAATTACTATGGGTTCTATGACTTCTCCTTCTAAATCGAGTAACGTTTCTATGGAAACGACAGGATTTTCTTTTGGGATACGACAATCTCATTTCCGATCCACTAATCCTTCTTTACTGCATCCCTCACTCCCACAGATTGACGAATTCACACGGAAATTGCGTCGCTATGAAATACGAGTACTATGTGTTCTAAGACATTTCCTTCTAAATCGAGTAACGTTTCTATGGCAACGACAGGATTTTCTTTTGGGATACGACAATCACATTTCCCATCCACTAATCCTTCTTTACTGCATTCCCCACTCCCAAACATTGACGAATTCACACGGAAATTTGCGTCGCTATGAATTACTATGGGTTCTATGACTTCTCTATCTAAATCGAGTAACGTTTCTATGGAAACGACAGGATTTTCTTTTGGGATACGACAATCTCATTTCCGATCCACTAATCCGTCTCTACTGCATCCCTCACTCCCACACATTGACGAATTCATACGGAAATTGCGTCGCTATGAAATACGAGAACTATGTGTTCTAAGACATTTCCTTCTAAATCGAGTAACGTTTCTATGGAAACGACAGGATTTTCTTTTGGGATACGACAATCACATTTCCGATCCACTAATCCTTCTTTACTGCATCCCTCACTCCCACACATTGACGAATTCACACGGAAATTGCGTCGCTATGAAATACTATGTGTTCTAAGACATTTCCTTCTAAATCGAGTAACGTTTCTATGGAAACGACAGGATTTTCTTTTGGGATACGACAATCACATTTCCGATCCACTAATCCTTCTTTACTGCATCCCTCACTCCCACACATTGACGAATTCACACGGAAATTGCGTCGCCATGAAAAACGAGTACTTTGTGTTCTAAGACATTTCCTTCTAAATCGAGCAACGTTTCTATGGAAACGACAGGATATTCTTTTGGGATACGACAATCTCATTTCCGATCCACTAATCCTTCTTTACTGCATCCCTCACTCACACACATTGACGAATTCACACGGAAATCGCGTCGCTACGAAATACGAGTACTATGTGTTCTAAGACATTTCCTTCTAAATCGAGTAACGTTTCTATGGAAACGACAGGATTTTCTTTTGGGATACGACCATCTCATTTCCGATCCACTAATCCTTCTTTACTGCATCCCTCACTCCCAAACACTGACGAATTCACACGGAAATTCCGTCGCTATGAAATACGAGTACTATGTGTTCTAAGACATTTCCTTCTACATCGAGTAACGTTTCAATGGAAACGACAGGATTTTCTTTTGGGATACGACAATCTCATTTCCGATCCACTAATCCTTCTTTACTGCATCCCTCACTCCCAAACATTGACGAATTCACACGGAAATTCCGTCGCTATGAAATACGAGTACTATGTGTTCTAAGACATTTCCTTCTAAATCGAGTAACGTTTCTATGGAAACGACAGGATTTTCTTTTGGGATACGACAATCACATTTCCGATCCACTAATCCTTCTTTCCTGCATCCCTCACTCCCAAACATTGACGAATTCACACGGAAATTGCGTCGCTATGAAATACTATGTCTTCTAAGACATTTCTTTCTAAATCGAGTAACGATTCTATGGAAACGACTGGATTTTCTTTTGGGATACGTCAATCTCATTTCTGATCCACTAATCCTTCTTTACTGCATCCCTCACTCCCAAACATTGACGAATTCACACGGAAATTGCGTCGCTTTGAAATACTATGTCTTCTAAGACATTTCTTTCTAAATCGAGTAACGATTCTATGGAAACGACTGGATTTTCTTTTGGGATACGTCAATCTCATTTCTGATCCACTAATCCTTCTTTACTGCATCCCTCACTCCCACACATTGACGAATTCACACGGAAATTGCGTCGCTATGAAATACGAGTACTATGTGTTCTAAGACATTTCCTTCTAAATCGAGTAACGTTCCTATGGAAACGACAGGATTTTATTTTGGGATACGACAATCACATTTCCGATCCACTAATCCTTCTTTACTGCATCCCTCACTCCCACACATTGACGAATTCACACGGAAACTGCGTCGCTATGAAATACTATGTGTTCTAAGACATTTCCTTCTAAATCGAGTAACGTTTCTATGGAAACGAGAGGATTTTCTTTTGGGATACGACAATCTCATTTCCGATCACTAATCCTTCTTTACTGCATCCCTCACTCCCACACAGTACGAATTCACACGGAAATTGCGTCGCTATGAAATACGAGTACTATGTGTTCTAAGACATTTCCTTCTAAATCGAGTAACGTTTCTATGGAAACGACAGGAATTTCTTTTGGGATACGACAATCACATTTCCGATCCACTAATCCTTCTTTACTGCATCCCTCACTCCCAAACATTGACGAATTAACATGGAAATTCCGTCGCTATGAAATACGAGTACTATGTGTTCTAAGACATTTCCTTCTAAATCGAGTAACGTTTCTATGGAAACGACAGGATTTTCTTTTGGGATACGACAATCTCATTTCCGATCCACTAATCCTTCTTTACTGCATCCCTCACTCCCACACATTGACGAATTCACACGGAAATTGCGTCGCTATGAAATACTATGTGTTCTAAGACATTTCCTTCTAAATCGAGTAACGTTTCTATGGAAACGACAGGATTTTCTGTTGGGATACGACAATCTCATTTACGATCCACTAATCCTTCTTTACTGCATAACTCACTCCCAAACACTGACGAATTCACACGGAAATTCCGTCGCTATGAAATACGAGTACTATGTGTTCTAAGACATTTTCTTCTACATCGAGTAACGTTTCTATGGAAACGACAGGACTTTCTTTTGGGATACGACAATCTCATTTCCGATCCACTAATCCTTCTTTACTGCATCCCTCACTCCCAAACATTGACGAATTCACACGGAAATTGCGTCGCTATGAAATACTATGTGTTCTAAGACATTTCCTTCTAAATCGAGTAACGTTTCTATGGAAACGACAGGATTTTCTTTTGGGATACGACAATCTTATTTCCGATCCACTAATCCTTCTTTACTGCATCCCTCACTCCCACACATTGATGATTTCACACGGAAATTGCGTCGCTATGAAATACGAGTACTATGTGTTCTAAGACATTTCCTTCTAAATCGAGTAACGTTTCTATGGAAACGACAGGATCTTCTTTTGGGATACGACAATCACATTTCCCATCCACTTATCCTTCTTTACTGC
Organism: Schistocerca serialis cubense; assembly: GCF_023864345.2. Classification (NCBI taxonomy): domain Eukaryota; kingdom Metazoa; phylum Arthropoda; class Insecta; order Orthoptera; family Acrididae; genus Schistocerca; species Schistocerca serialis. The sequence goes on from NC_064644.1 coordinate 3,011,581, forward strand.
ATCCCCCACTCCCAAACATTGACGAATTCACACGGAAATTTGCGTCGCTATGAATTACTATGGGTTCTATGACTTCTCCTTCTAAATCGAGTAACGTTTCTATTGAAACGACAGGATTTTCTTTTGGGATACGACAATCTCATTTCCGATCCACTAATCCTTCTTTACTGCATCCCTCACTCCCACTCATTGACGAATTCACACGGAAATTGCGTCGCTATGAAATACGAATACTATGTGTTCTAAGGCATTTCCTTCTAAATCGAGTAACGTTTCTATGTAAACGACAGGATTTTCTTTTGGGATACGACAATCACATGTCCGATCCACTAATCCTTCTTTACTGCATCCCTCACTCCCACACATTAACGAAGTCACACGGAAATTCCGTCGCTATGAATTACTATGGGTTCTATGACTTCTCCTTCTAAATCAAGTAACGTTTCTATGGAAACGACAGGACTTTCTTTTGGGATACGACAATCTCATTTCCGATCCACTAATCCTTCTATACTGCATCCCTCACTCCCAAACATTGACGAATTCACACGGAAATTGCGTCGCTATGAAATACTATGTGTTCTAAGACATTTCTTTCTAAATCGAGTAACGATTCTATGGAAACGACAGGATTTTCTTTTGGGATACGACAATCTCATTTCTGATCCACTAATCCTTCTTTACTGCATCCCTCACTCCCACACATTGACGAATTCACACGGAAATTGCGTCGCTACGAATTACGAGTACTATGTGTTCTAAGACATTTCCTTCTAAATCGAGTAACGTTCCTATGGAAACGACAGGATTTTCTTTTGGGATACGACAATCACATTTCCGATCCACTAATCCTTCTTTACTGCATCCCTCACACCCACACATTCACGAATTCACACGGAAATTGCGTCGCTATGAATTACTATGGGTTCTATGACTTCTCCTTCTAAATCAAGTAACGTTTCTATGGAAACGACAGGACTTTTTTTTGGGATACGACAATCTCATTTCCGATCCACTAATCCTTCTTTACTGCATCCCTCACTCCCAAACATTGACGAATTCACACGGAAATTGCGTCGCTATGAAATACTATGTCTTCTAAGACATTTCTTTCTAAATCGAGTAACGATTCTATGGAAACGACTGGATTTTCTTTTGGGATACGTCAATCTCATTTCTGATCCACTAATCCTTCTTTACTGCATCCCTCACTCCCACACATTGACGAATTCACACGGAAATTGCGTCGCTATGAAATACGAGTACTATGTGTTCTAAGACATTTCCTTCTAAATCGAGTAACGTTTCTATGGAAACGACAGGATTTTCTTTTGGGATACGACAATCACATTTCCGATCCACTAATCCTTCTTTACTGCATCCCTCACTCCCAAACATTGACGAATTAACATGGAAATTCCGTCGCTATGAAATACGAGTACTATGTGTTCTAAGACATTTCCTTCTAAATCGAGTAACGTTTCTATGGAAACGACAGGATTTTCTTTTGGGATACGACAATCTCATATCCGATCCACTAATCCTTCTTTACTGCATCCCTCACTCCCACACATTGACGAATTCACACGGAAATTGCGTCGCTATGAAATACTATGTGTTCTAAGACATTTCCTTCTAAATCGAGTAACGTTTCTATGGAAACGACAGGATTTTCTTTTGGGATACGACAATCACATTTCCGATCCACTAATCCTTCTTTACTGCATCCCTCTCTCCCACACATTGACGAATTCACACGGAAATTGCGTCGCCATGAAAAACGAGTACTTTGTGTTCTAAGACATTTTCTTCTAAATCGAGTAACGTTTCTATGGAAACGACAGGATTTTCTTTTGGGATACGACAATCACATTTCCGATCCACTAATCCTTCTTTACTGCATCCCTCACTCCCAAACATTGACGAATTCACACGGAAATTGCATCGCTATGAAATACGAGTACCATGTGTTCTAAGACATTTCCTTCTAAATCGAGTAACGTTTCTATGGAAACGACAGGATTTTCTTTTGGGATACGACAATCTCATTTCCGATCAACTAATCCTTCTTCACTGCATCCCTCACTCACACACATTAAACGAATTCACACGGAAATTGCGTCGCTACGAAATACGAGTACTATGTGTTCTAAGACATTTCCTTCTAAATCGAGTAACGTTTCTATGGAAACGACAGGATTTTCTTTTGGGATGCGACAATCTCATTTCCGATCCACTAATCCTTCTTTACTGCATCCCTCACTCCCAAACACTGACGAATTCACACGGATATTCCGTCGCTATGAAATACGAGTACTATGTGTTCTAAGACATTTCCTTCTACTTCGAGTAACGTTTCTATGGAAGCGATAGGACTTTCTTTTGGGATACGACAATCTCATTTCCGATCCACTAATCCTTCTTTACTGCATCCCTCACTCCCAAACATTGACGAATTCACACGGAAATTGCGTCGCTATGAAATACTATGTGTTCTAAGACATTTCTTTCTAAATCGAGTAACGTTTCTATGGAAACGACTGGATTTTCTTTTGGGATACGACAATCGCATTTCCGATCCACTAATCCTTCTGTACTGCATCCCTCACTCGCACACATTGACGAATTCACACGGAAATTGCGTCGCTATGAAATACGGGTACTATGTGTTCGAAGACATTTCCTTCTAAATCGAGTAACGTTCCTATGGAAACGACAGGATTTTCTTTTGGGATACGACAATCACATTTCCGATCCACTAATCCTTCTTTACTGCATCCCTCACTCCCACACATTGACGAATTCACACGGAAATTGCGTCGGTATGAATTACTATGGATTCTATGACTTCTCCTTCTAAATCAAGTAACGTTACTATGGAAACGACAGGACTTTTTTTTGGGATTCGACAATCTCATTTCCGATCCACTAATCCTTCTTTACTGCATCCCTAACTCCCAAACATTGACGAATTCACACGGAAATTGCGTCGCTATGAAATACTATGTGTTCTAAGACATTTCCTTCTAAATCGAGTAACGTTTCTATGGAAACGACAAAATTTTCTTTTGGGATACGACAATCTTATTTCCGATCCACTAATCCTTCTTTACTGCATCCCTCACTCCCACACATTGATGATTTCACACGGAAATTGCGTCGCTATGAAATACGAGTACTATGTGTTCTAAGACATTTCCTTCTAAATCGAGTAACGTTTCTATGGAAACGACAGGATTTTCTTTTGGGATACGACAATCTCATTTCCGATCCACTAATCCTTCTTTACTGCATCCCTCACTCCCACTCATTGACGAATTCACACGGAAATTGCGTCGCTATGAAATACGAATACTATGTGTTCTAAGGCATTTCCTTCTAAATCGAGTAACGTTTCTATGGAAACGACAGGATTTTCTTTTGGGATACGACAATCACATGTCCGATCCACTAATCCTTCTTTACTGCATCCCTCACACCCACGCATTGACGAATTCACAAGGAAATTGCGTCGCTATGAAATACGAGTACTATGTGTTCTAAGGCATTTCCTTCTAAATCTAGTAACGTTTCTATGGAAACGACAGGATTTTCTTTTGGGATACGACAATCACATGTCCGATCCACTAATCCTTCTTTCCTGCATCCCTCACTCCCAAACATTGACGAATTCACACGGAAATTGCGTCGCTATGAAATACTATGTCTTCTAAGACATTTCTTTCTAAATCGAGTAACGATTCTATGGAAACGACTGGATTTTCTTTTGGGATACGTCAATCTCATTTCTGATCCACTAATCCTTCTTTACTGCATCCCTCACTCCCAAACATTGACGAATTCACACGGAAATTGCGTCGCTTTGAAATACTATGTCTTCTAAGACATTTCTTTCTAAATCGAGTAACGATTCTATGGAAACGACTGGATTTTCTTTTGGGATACGTCAATCTCATTTCTGATCCACTAATCCTTCTTTACTGCATCCCTCACTCCCACACATTGACGAATTCACACGGAAATTGCGTCGCTATGAAATACGAGTACTATGTGTTCTAAGACATTTCCTTCTAAATCGAGTAACGTTCCTATGGAAACGACAGGATTTTATTTTGGGATACGACAATCACATTTCCGATCCACTAATCCTTCTTTACTGCATCCCTCACTCCCACACATTGACGAATTCACACGGAAACTGCGTCGCTATGAAATACTATGTGTTCTAAGACATTTCCTTCTAAATCGAGTAACGTTTCTATGGAAACGAGAGGATTTTCTTTTGGGATACGACAATCTCATTTCCGATCACTAATCCTTCTTTACTGCATCCCTCACTCCCACACAGTACGAATTCACACGGAAATTGCGTCGCTATGAAATACGAGTACTATGTGTTCTAAGACATTTCCTTCTAAATCGAGTAACGTTTCTATGGAAACGACAGGAATTTCTTTTGGGATACGACAATCACATTTCCGATCCACTAATCCTTCTTTACTGCATCCCTCACTCCCAAACATTGACGAATTAACATGGAAATTCCGTCGCTATGAAATACGAGTACTATGTGTTCTAAGACATTTCCTTCTAAATCGAGTAACGTTTCTATGGAAACGACAGGATTTTCTTTTGGGATACGACAATCTCATTTCCGATCCACTAATCCTTCTTTACTGCATCCCTCACTCCCACACATTGACGAATTCACACGGAAATTGCGTCGCTATGAAATACTATGTGTTCTAAGACATTTCCTTCTAAATCGAGTAACGTTTCTATGGAAACGACAGGATTTTCTGTTGGGATACGACAATCTCATTTACGATCCACTAATCCTTCTTTACTGCATAACTCACTCCCAAACACTGACGAATTCACACGGAAATTCCGTCGCTATGAAATACGAGTACTATGTGTTCTAAGACATTTTCTTCTACATCGAGTAACGTTTCTATGGAAACGACAGGACTTTCTTTTGGGATACGACAATCTCATTTCCGATCCACTAATCCTTCTTTACTGCATCCCTCACTCCCAAACATTGACGAATTCACACGGAAATTGCGTCGCTATGAAATACTATGTGTTCTAAGACATTTCCTTCTAAATCGAGTAACGTTTCTATGGAAACGACAGGATTTTCTTTTGGGATACGACAATCTTATTTCCGATCCACTAATCCTTCTTTACTGCATCCCTCACTCCCACACATTGATGATTTCACACGGAAATTGCGTCGCTATGAAATACGAGTACTATGTGTTCTAAGACATTTCCTTCTAAATCGAGTAACGTTTCTATGGAAACGACAGGATCTTCTTTTGGGATACGACAATCACATTTCCCATCCACTTATCCTTCTTTACTGCATCCCCCACTCCCAAACATTGACGAATTCACACGGAAATTTGCGTCGCTATGAATTACTATGGGTTCTATGACTTCTCCTTCTAAATCGAGTAACGTTTCTATTGAAACGACAGGATTTTCTTTTGGGATACGACAATCTCATTTCCGATCCACTAATCCTTCTTTACTGCATCCCTCACTCCCACTCATTGACGAATTCACACGGAAATTGCGTCGCTATGAAATACGAATACTATGTGTTCTAAGGCATTTCCTTCTAAATCGAGTAACGTTTCTATGTAAACGACAGGATTTTCTTTTGGGATACGACAATCACATGTCCGATCCACTAATCCTTCTTTACTGCATCCCTCACTCCCACACATTAACGAAGTCACACGGAAATTCCGTCGCTATGAATTACTATGGGTTCTATGACTTCTCCTTCTAAATCAAGTAACGTTTCTATGGAAACGACAGGACTTTCTTTTGGGATACGACAATCTCATTTCCGATCCACTAATCCTTCTATACTGCATCCCTCACTCCCAAACATTGACGAATTCACACGGAAATTGCGTCGCTATGAAATACTATGTGTTCTAAGACATTTCTTTCTAAATCGAGTAACGATTCTATGGAAACGACAGGATTTTCTTTTGGGATACGACAATCTCATTTCTGATCCACTAATCCTTCTTTACTGCATCCCTCACTCCCACACATTGACGAATTCACACGGAAATTGCGTCGCTACGAATTACGAGTACTATGTGTTCTAAGACATTTCCTTCTAAATCGAGTAACGTTCCTATGGAAACGACAGGATTTTCTTTTGGGATACGACAATCACATTTCCGATCCACTAATCCTTCTTTACTGCATCCCTCACACCCACACATTCACGAATTCACACGGAAATTGCGTCGCTATGAATTACTATGGGTTCTATGACTTCTCCTTCTAAATCAAGTAACGTTTCTATGGAAACGACAGGACTTTTTTTTGGGATACGACAATCTCATTTCCGATCCACTAATCCTTCTTTACTGCATCCCTCACTCCCAAACATTGACGAATTCACACGGAAATTGCGTCGCTATGAAATACTATGTCTTCTAAGACATTTCTTTCTAAATCGAGTAACGATTCTATGGAAACGACTGGATTTTCTTTTGGGATACGTCAATCTCATTTCTGATCCACTAATCCTTCTTTACTGCATCCCTCACTCCCACACATTGACGAATTCACACGGAAATTGCGTCGCTATGAAATACGAGTACTATGTGTTCTAAGACATTTCCTTCTAAATCGAGTAACGTTTCTATGGAAACGACAGGATTTTCTTTTGGGATACGACAATCACATTTCCGATCCACTAATCCTTCTTTACTGCATCCCTCACTCCCAAACATTGACGAATTAACATGGAAATTCCGTCGCTATGAAATACGAGTACTATGTGTTCTAAGACATTTCCTTCTAAATCGAGTAACGTTTCTATGGAAACGACAGGATTTTCTTTTGGGATACGACAATCTCATATCCGATCCACTAATCCTTCTTTACTGCATCCCTCACTCCCACACATTGACGAATTCACACGGAAATTGCGTCGCTATGAAATACTATGTGTTCTAAGACATTTCCTTCTAAATCGAGTAACGTTTCTATGGAAACGACAGGATTTTCTTTTGGGATACGACAATCACATTTCCGATCCACTAATCCTTCTTTACTGCATCCCTCTCTCCCACACATTGACGAATTCACACGGAAATTGCGTCGCCATGAAAAACGAGTACTTTGTGTTCTAAGACATTTTCTTCTAAATCGAGTAACGTTTCTATGGAAACGACAGGATTTTCTTTTGGGATACGACAATCACATTTCCGATCCACTAATCCTTCTTTACTGCATCCCTCACTCCCAAACATTGACGAATTCACACGGAAATTGCATCGCTATGAAATACGAGTACCATGTGTTCTAAGACATTTCCTTCTAAATCGAGTAACGTTTCTATGGAAACGACAGGATTTTCTTTTGGGATACGACAATCTCATTTCCGATCAACTAATCCTTCTTCACTGCATCCCTCACTCACACACATTAAACGAATTCACACGGAAATTGCGTCGCTACGAAATACGAGTACTATGTGTTCTAAGACATTTCCTTCTAAATCGAGTAACGTTTCTATGGAAACGACAGGATTTTCTTTTGGGATGCGACAATCTCATTTCCGATCCACTAATCCTTCTTTACTGCATCCCTCACTCCCAAACACTGACGAATTCACACGGATATTCCGTCGCTATGAAATACGAGTACTATGTGTTCTAAGACATTTCCTTCTACTTCGAGTAACGTTTCTATGGAAGCGATAGGACTTTCTTTTGGGATACGACAATCTCATTTCCGATCCACTAATCCTTCTTTACTGCATCCCTCACTCCCAAACATTGACGAATTCACACGGAAATTGCGTCGCTATGAAATACTATGTGTTCTAAGACATTTCTTTCTAAATCGAGTAACGTTTCTATGGAAACGACTGGATTTTCTTTTGGGATACGACAATCGCATTTCCGATCCACTAATCCTTCTGTACTGCATCCCTCACTCGCACACATTGACGAATTCACACGGAAATTGCGTCGCTATGAAATACGGGTACTATGTGTTCGAAGACATTTCCTTCTAAATCGAGTAACGTTCCTATGGAAACGACAGGATTTTCTTTTGGGATACGACAATCACATTTCCGATCCACTAATCCTTCTTTACTGCATCCCTCACTCCCACACATTGACGAATTCACACGGAAATTGCGTCGGTATGAATTACTATGGATTCTATGACTTCTCCTTCTAAATCAAGTAACGTTACTATGGAAACGACAGGACTTTTTTTTGGGATTCGACAATCTCATTTCCGATCCACTAATCCTTCTTTACTGCATCCCTAACTCCCAAACATTGACGAATTCACACGGAAATTGCGTCGCTATGAAATACTATGTGTTCTAAGACATTTCCTTCTAAATCGAGTAACGTTTCTATGGAAACGACAAAATTTTCTTTTGGGATACGACAATCTTATTTCCGATCCACTAATCCTTCTTTACTGCATCCCTCACTCCCACACATTGATGATTTCACACGGAAATTGCGTCGCTATGAAATACGAGTACTATGTGTTCTAAGACATTTCCTTCTAAATCGAGTAACGTTTCTATGGAAACGACAGGATTTTCTTTTGGGATACGACAATCTCATTTCCGATCCACTAATCCTTCTTTACTGCATCCCTCACTCCCACTCATTGACGAATTCACACGGAAATTGCGTCGCTATGAAATACGAATACTATGTGTTCTAAGGCATTTCCTTCTAAATCGAGTAACGTTTCTATGGAAACGACAGGATTTTCTTTTGGGATACGACAATCACATGTCCGATCCACTAATCCTTCTTTACTGCATCCCTCACACCCACACATTGACGAATTCACAAGGAAATTGCGTCGCTATGAAATACGAGTACTATGTGTTCTAAGGCATTTCCTTCTAAATCTAGTAACGTTTCTATGGAAACGACAGGATTTTCTTTTGGGATACGACAATCACATGTCCGATCCACTAATCCTTCTTTACTGCATCCCTCACTCCCTCACATTAACGAATTCACACGGAAATTCCGTCGCTATGAATTACTATGGGTTCTATGACTTCTCCTTCTAAATCAAGTAACGTTTCTATGGAAACGACAGGACTTTTTTTTGGGATACGACAATCTCATTTCCGATCCACTAATCCTTCTTTATTGCATCCCTCACTCCCACACATTGACGAATTCACACGGAAATTGCGTCGCTATGAAATACGAGTACTATGTGTTCTAAGACATTTCCTTCTAAACCGAGTAACGTTTTTGGAAACGACAGGATTTTCTTTTGGGATACGACAATCTCATTTCAGATCCACTAATCCTTCTTTACTGCATCCCTCACTCCCAAACATTGACGAATTCACACGGAAATTGCGACGCTATGAAATACTATGTGTTCTAAGACATTTCCTTCTAAATCGAGTAACGTTTCTATGGAAACGACAGGATTTTCTTTTGGGATACGACAATCACATTTCCGATCCACTAATCCTTCTTTACTGCATCCCTCACTCCCACACAGTACGAATTCACACGGAAATTGCGTCGCTATGAAATACGAGTACTATGTGTTCTAAGACATTTCCTTCTAAATCGAGTAACGTTTCTATGGAAACGACAGGATTTTCTTTTGGGATACGACAATCTCATTTCCGATCCACTAATCCTTCTTTACTGCATCCCTCACTCCCAAACACTGACGAATTCACACGGAAATTGCGTCGCTATGAAATACTATGTGTCCTAAGACATTTCCTTCTAAATCGAGTAACGTTTCTATGGAAACGACAGGATTTTCTTTTGGGATACGACAATCTCATTTCCGATCCACTAATCCTTCTTTACTGCATCCCTCACTCCCACACAGTACGAATTCACACGGAAATTGCGTCGCTATGAAATACAAGTACTATGTGTTCTAAGACATTTCCTTCTAAATCGAGTAACGTTTCTATGGAAACGACAGGATTTTCTTTTGGGATACGACAATCACATTTCCGATCCACTAATCCTTCTTTACTGCATCCCTCACTCCCAAACATTGACGAATTAACATGGAAATTCCGTCGCTATGAAATACGAGTACTATGTGTTCTAAGACATTTTCTTCTAAATCGAGTAACGTTTCTATGGAAACGACAGGATTTTCTTTTGGGATACGACAATCTCATTTCCGATCCACTAATCCTTCTTTACTGCATCCCTCACTCCCACACAGTACGAATTCACACGGAAATTGCGTCGCTATGAAATACGAGTACTATGTGTTCTAAGACATTTCCATCTAAATCGAGTAACGTTTCTATTGAAACGACAGGATTTTCTTTTGGGATACGACAAACTCATTTCCGATCCACTAATCCTTCTTTACTGCATCCCTCACTCACACACACTGACGAATTCACACGGAAATTGCGTCGCTACGAAATACGAGTACTATGTGTTCTAAGACATTTCCTTCTAAATCGAGTTACGTTTCTATGGAAACGACAGGATTTTCTTTTGGGATACGACAATCTCATATCCGATCCACTAATCCTTCTTTACTGCATCCCTCACTACCAAACACTGACGAATTCACACGGAAATTCCGTCGCTATGAAATACGAGTACTACGTGTTCTAAGACATTTCCTTCTGCATAGAGTAACGTTTCTATGGAAACGACAGGATTTTCTTTTGGGATACGACAATCTCATTTCCGATTCACTAATCCTTCTTTACTGCATCCCTCACTCCCAAACATTGACGAATTCACACGGAAATTCCGTCGCTATGAAATACGAGTACTATGTGTTCTAAGACATTTCCTTCTAAATCGAGTAACGTTTCTATGGAAACGACAGGATTTTCTTTTGGGATACGACAATCACATTTCCGATCCACTAATCCTTCTTTACTGCATCCCTCACTCCCAAACATTGACGAATTCACACGGAAATTGCGTCGCTATGAAATACTATGTGTTCTAAGACATTTCTTTCTAAATCGAGTAACGTTTCTATGGAAACGACTGGATTTTCTTTTGGGATACGACAATCTCATTTCCGATCCACTAATCCTTCTTTACTGCATCCCTCACTCCCACACATTGACGAATTCACACGGAAATTGCGTCGCTATGAAATACGAGTACTATGTGTTCTAAGACATTTCCTTCTAAATCGAGTAACGTTTCCATGGAAACGACAGGATTTTCTTTTGGGATACGACAATCTCATTTCCGATTCACTAATCCTTCTTTACTGCATCCCTCACTCCCAAACATTGACGAATTCACACGGAAATTGCGTCGCTATGAAATACGAGTACTATGTGTTCTAAGACATTTCCTTCTAAATCGAGTAACGTTCCCATGTAAACGACAGGATTTTCTTTTGGGATACGACAATCACATTTCCGATCCACTAATCCTTCTTTACTGCATCCCTCACTCCCACACATTGACGAATTCACACGGAAATTGCGTCGCTATGAATTACTATGGGTTCTATGACTTCTCCTTCTAAATCAAGTAACGTTTCTATGGAAACGACAGGACTTTTTTTTGGGATACGACAATCTCATTTCCGATCCACTAATCCTTCTTTACTGCATCCCTCACTCCCAAACATTGACGAATTCACACGGAAATTGCGTCGCTATGAAATACTATGTGTTCTAAGACGTTTCCTTCTAAATCGAGTAACGTTTCTATGGAAACGACAGGATTTTCTTTTGGGATACGACAATCACATTTCCGATCCACTAATCCTTCTTTACTGCATCCCTCACTCCCAAACATTGACGAATTAACATGGTAATTCCGTCGCTATGAAATACGAGTACTATGTGTTCTAAGACATTTCCTTCTAAATCGAGTAACGTTTCTATGGAAACGACAGGATTTTCTTTTGGGATACGACAATCTCATTTCCGATCCACTAATCCTTCTTTACTGCATCCCTCACTCCCACACATTGACGAATTCACACGGAAATTGCGTCGCTATGAAATACTATGTGTTCTAAGACATTTCCTTCTAAATCGAGTAACGTTTCTATGGAAACGACAGGATTTTCTTTTGGGATACGACAATCACATTTCCGATCCACTAATCCTTCTTTACTGCATCCCTGTCTCCCACACATTGACGAATTCACACGGAAATTGCGTCGCCATGAAAAACGAGTACTTTGTGTTCTAAGACATTTCCTTCTAAATCGAGTAACGTTCCTATGGAAACGACAGGATTTTCTTTTGGGATACGACAATCACATTTCCGATCCACTAATCCTTCTTTACTGCATCCCTCACTCCCAAACATTGACGAATTCACACGGAAATTGCGTCGCTATGAAATACGAGTACCATGTGTTCTAAGACATTTCCTTCTAAATCGAGTAACGTTTCTATGGAAACGACAGGATTTTCTTTTGGGATACGACAATCTCATTTCCGATCAACTAATCCCTCTTTACTGCATCCCTCACTCACACACATTGACGAATTCACACGGAAATTGCGTCGCTACGAAATACGAGTACTATGTGTTCCAAGACATTTCCTTCTAAATCGAGTAACGTTTCTATGGAAACGACAGGATTTTCTTTTGGGATACGACAATCTCATTTACGATCCACTAATCCTTCTTTACTGCATCCCTCACTCCCAAACACTGACGAATTCACACGGAAATTCCGTCGCTATGAAATACGAGTACTATGTGTTCTAAGACATTTCCTTCTACATCGATTAACGTTTCTATGGAAACGATAGGACTTTCTTTTGGGATACGACAATCTCATTTCCGATCCACTAATCCTTCTTTACTGCATCCCTCACTCCCAAACATTGACGAATTCACACGGAAATTGCGTCGCTATGAAATACTATGTGTTCTAAGACATTTCTTTCTAAATCGAGTAACGTTTCTATGGAAACGACTGGATTTTCTATTGGGATACGACAATCTCATTTCCGATCCACTAATCCTCCTTTACTGCATCCCTAACTCCCAAACATTGACGAATTCACACGGAAATTGCGTCGCTATGAAATACTATGTTTTCTAAGACATTTCCTTCTAAATCGAGTAACGTTTCTATGGAAACGACAGGATTTTCTTTTGGGATACGACAATCTTATTTCCGATCCACTAATCCTTCTTTACTGCATCCCTCACTCCCACACATTGACGATTTCACACGGAAATTGCGTCGCTATGAAATACGAATACTATGAGTTCTAAGGCATTTCCTTCTAAATCGAGTAACGTTTCTATGGAAACGACAGGATTTTCTTTTGGGATACGACAATCACATGTCCGATACACTAATCATTCTTTACTGCATCCCTCACTCCCTCACATTGACGAATTCACACGGAAATTCCGTCGCTATGAATTACTATGGGTTCTATGACTTCTCCTTCTAAATCAAGTAACGTTTCTATGGAAACGACAGGACTTTCTCTTGGGATACGACAATCACATTTCCGATCCACTAATCCTTCTTTACTGCATCCCTCACTCCCAAACATTGACGAATTCACACGGAAATTGCGTCGCTATGAAATACTATGTGTTCTAAGACATTTCTTTCTAAATCGAGTAACGTTTCTATGGAAACGACAGGATTTTCTTTTGGGATACGACAATCTCATTTCCGATCCACTAATCCTTCTTTACTGCATCCCTCACTCCCACACATTGACGAATTTACACGGAAATTGCGTCGCTATGAAATACGAGTACTATGTGTTCTAAGGCATTTCCTTCTAAATCGAGTAACGTCTCTATGGAAACGACAGGATTTTCTTTTGGGATACGACAATCACATGTCCGATCCACTAATCCTTCTTTACTGCATCCCTCACTCCCTCACATTGACGAATTCACACGGAAATTCCGTCGCTATGAATTACTATGGGTTCTATGACTTCTCCTTCTAAATCAAGTAACGTTTCTATGGAAACGACAGGACTTTTCTTTGGGATACGACAATCTCATTTCCGATCCACTAATCCTTCTTTATTGCATCCCTCACTCCCACACATTGACGAATTCACACGGAAATTGCGTCGCTATGAATTACTATGGGTTCTATGACTTCTCCTTCTAAATCAAGTAACGTTTCTATGGAAACGACAGGACTTTTTTTTGGGATACGACAATCTCATTTCCGATCCACTAATCCTTCTTTACTGCATCCCTCACTCCCAAACATTGACGAATTCACACGGAAATTGCGACGCTATGAAATACTATGTGTTCTAAGACGTTTCCTTCTAAATCGAGTAACGTTTCTATGGAAACGACAGGATTTTCTTTTGGGATACGACAATCACATTTCCGATCCACTAATCCTTCTTTACTGCATCCCTCACTCCCAAACATTGACGAATTAACATGGTAATTCCGTCGCTATAAAATACGAGTACTATGTGTTCTAAGACATTTCCTTCTAAATCGAGTAACGTTTCTATGGAAACGACAGGATTTTCTTTTGGGATACGACAATCTCATTTCCGATCCACTAATCCTTCTTTACTGCATCCCTCACTCCCACACATTGACGAATTCACACGGAAATTGCGTCGCTATGAAATACTATGTGTTCTAAGACATTTCCTTCTAAATCGAGTAACGTTTCTATGGAAACGACAGGATTTTCTTTTGGGATACGACAATCACATTTCCGATCCACTAATCCTTCTTTACTGCATCCCTGTCTCCCACACATTGACGAATTCACACGGAAATTGCGTCGCCATGAAAAACAAGTACTTTGTGTTCTAAGACATTTCCTTCTAAATCGAGTAACGTTCCTATGGAAACGACAGGATTTTCTTTTGGGATACGACAATCACATTTCCGATCCACTAATCCTTCTTTACTGCATCCCTCACTCCCAAACATTGACGAATTCACACGGAAATTGCGTCGCTATGAAATACGAGTACCATGTGTTCTAAGACATTTCCTTCTAAATCGAGTAACGTTTCTATGGAAACGACAGGATTTTCTTTTGGGATACGACAATCTCATTTCCGATCAACTAATCCTTCTTTACTGCATCCCTCACTCACACACATTGACGAATTCACACGGAAATTGCGTCGCTACGAAATACGAGTACTATGTGTTCCAAGACATTTCCTTCTAAATCGAGTAACGTTTCTATGGAAACGACAGGATTTTCTTTTGGGATACGACAATCTCATTTACGATCCACTAATCCTTCTTTACTGCATCCCTCACTCCCAAACACTGACGAATTCACACGGAAATTCCGTCGCTATGAAATACGAGTACTATGTGTTCTAAGACATTTCCTTCTACATCGATTAACGTTTCTATGGAAACGATAGGACTTTCTTTTGGGATACGACAATCTCATTTCCGATCCACTAATCCTTCTTTACTGCATCCCTCACTCCCAAACATTGACGAATTCACACGGAAATTGCGTCGCTATGAAATACTATGTGTTCTAAGACATTTCTTTCTAAATCGAGTAACGTTTCTATGGAAACGACTGGATTTTCTTTTGGGATACGACAATCTCATTTCCGATCCACTAATCCTTCTTTACTGCATCCCTAACTCCCAAACATTGACGAATTCACACGGAAATTGCGTCGCTATGAAATACTATGTGTTCTAAGACATTTCCTTCTAAATCGAGTAACGTTTCCATGGAAACGACAGGATTTTCTTTTGGGATACGACAATCTTATTTCCGATCCACTAATCCTTCTTTACTGCATCCCTCACTCCCACACATTGACGATTTCACACGGAAATTGCGTCGCTATGAAATACGAATACTATGAGTTCTAAGGCATTTCCTTCTAAATCGAGTAACGTTTCTATGGAAACGACAGGATTTTCTTTTGGGATACGACAATCACATGTCCGATACACTAATCCTTCTTTACTGCATCCCTCACTCCCTCACATTGACGAATTCACACGGAAATTCCGTCGCTATGAATTACTATGGGTTCTATGACTTCTCCTTCTAAATCAAGTAACGTTTCTATGGAAACGACAGGACTTTCTCTTGGGATACGACAATCACATTTCCGATCCACTAATCCTTCTTTACTGCATCCCTCACTCCCAAACATTGACGAATTCACACGGAAATTGCGTCGCTATGAAATACTATGTGTTCTAAGACATTTCTTTCTAAATCGAGTAACGTTTCTATGGAAACGACAGGATTTTCTTTTGGGATACGACAATCTCATTTCCGATCCACTAATTTTTCTTTACTGCATCCCTCACTCCCACACATTGACGAATTTACACGGAAATTGCGTCGCTATGAAATACGAGTACTATGTGTTCTAAGGCATTTCCTTCTAAATCGAGTAACGTCTCTATGGAAACGACAGGATTTTCTTTTGGGATACGACAATCACATGTCCGATCCACTAATCCTTCTTTACTGCATCCCTCACTCCCTCACATTGACGAATTCACACGGAAATTCCGTCGCTATGAATTACTATGGGTTCTATGACTTCTCCTTCTAAATCAAGTAACGTTTCTATGGAAACGACAGGACTTTTCTTTGGGATACGACAATCTCATTTCCGATCCACTAATCCTTCTTTATTGCATCCCTCACTCCCACACATTGACGAATTCACACGGAAATTGCGTCGCTATGAAATACGAGTACTATGTGTTCTAAGACATTTCCTTCTAAAACGAGTAACGTTTCTATGGAAACGACAGGATTTTCTTTTGGGATACGACAATCACATTTCCGATCCACTAATCCTTCTTTACTGCATCCCTCACACCCACACATTGACGAATTCACACGGAAATTGCGTCGCCATGAAATACGAGTACTATGTGTTCTAAGACATGTCCTTCTAAATCGAGTAATGTTTCTATGGAAACGACAGGATTTTCTTTTGGTATACGACAATCACATTTCCGATCCACTAATCCTTCTTTACTGCATCCCTCACTCCCAAACATTGACGAATTCACACGGAAATTGCGTCGCTATGAAATACGAGTACTATGTGTTCTAAGACATTTCCTTCTAAATCGAGTAACGTTTCTATGGAAACGACAGGATTTTCTTTTGGGATACGACAATCACATTTCCGATCCACTAATCCTTCTTTACTGCATCCCTCACTCCCACACATTGACGAATTCACACGGAAATAGCGTCGCTATGAATTACAATGGGTTCTATGACTTCTCCTTCTAAATCGAGTAACGTTTCTATGGAAACGACAGGATTTAATTTTGGGATACGACAATCACATTTCCGATCCACTAATCCTTCTTTACTGCATCCCTCACTCCCAAACACTGACGAATTCACACGGAAATTCCGTCGCTATGAAATACGAGTACTATGTGTTCTAAGACATTTTCTTCTACATCGAGTAACGTTTCTATGGAAACGACAGGATTTTCTTTTGGGATACGACAATCTCATTTCCGATCCACTAATCCTTCTTTACTGCATCCCTCACTCCCAAACATTGACGAATTCAAAAGGAAATTCCGTCGCTATGAAATACGAGTACTATGTGTTCTAAGACATTTCCTTCTAAATCGAGTAACGTTTCTATGGAAACGACAGGATTTTCTTTTGGGATACGACAATCACATTTCCGATCCACTAATCCTTCTTTCCTGCATCCCTCACTCCCAAACATTGACGAACTCACACGGAAATTACGTCGCTATAAAATACTATGTGTTCTAAAACATTTCTTTCTAAATCGAGTAACGTTTCTATGGAAACGACTGGATTTTCTTTTGGGTTACGACAATCTCATTTCCGATCCACTAATCCTTCTTTACTGCATCCCTCACTCCCACACAATGACGAATTCACACGGAAATTGCGTCGCTATGAAATACTATGGGTTCTATGACTTCTCCTTCTAAATCAAGTAACGTTTCTATGGAAACGACAGGACTTTTTTTTTGGGATACGACAATCTCATTTCCGATCCACTAATCCTTCTTTACTGCATCCCTCACTCCCAAACATTGACGAATTCACACGGAAATTGCGTCGCTATGAAATACTATGTGTCCTAAGACATTTCCTTCTAAATCGAGTAACGTTTCTATGGAAACGACAGGATTTTCTTTTGGGATACGACAATCTCATTTCCGATCCACTAATCCTTCTTTACTGCATCCCTCACTCCCACACAGTACGAATTCACACGGAAATTGCGTCGCTATGAAATACGAGTACTATGTGTTCTAAGACATTTCCTTCTAAATCGAGTAACGTTTCTATGGAAACGACAGGATTTTCTTTTGGGATACGACAATCACATTTCCGATCCACTAATCCTTCTTTACTGCATCCCTCACTCCCAAACATTGACGAATTAACATGGAAATTCCGTCGCTATGAAATACGAGTACTATGTGTTCTAAGACATTTCCTTCTAAATCGTGTAACGTTTCTATGGAAACGACAGGATTTTCTTTTGGGATACGACAATCTCATTTCCGATCCACTAATCCTTCTTTACTGCATCCCTCACTCCCACACATTGACGAATTCACACGGAAATTGCGTCGCTATGAAATACTATGTGTTCTAAGACATTTCCTTCTAAATCGAGTAACGTTTCTATGGAAACGACAGGATTTTCTTTTGGGATACGACAAACTCATTTCCGATCCACTAATCCTTCTTTACTGCATCCCTCACTCACACACACTGACGAATTCACACGGAAATTGCGTCGCTACGAAATACGAGTACTATGTGTTCTAAGACATTTCCTTCTAAATCGAGTAACGTTTCAATGGAAACGACAGGATTTTCTTTTGGGATACGACAATCTCATTTCCGATCCACTAATCCTTCTTTACTGCATCCCTCACTACCAAACACTGACGAATTCACACGGAAATTCCGTCGCTATGAAATACGAGTACTATGTGTTCTAAGACATTTCCTTCTGCATCGAGTAACGTTTCTATGGAAACGACAGGATCTTCTTTTGGGATACGACAATCTCATTTCCGATCCACTAATCCTTCTTTACTGCATCCCTCACTCCCAAACATTGACGAATTCACACGGAAATTCCGTCGCTATGAAATACGAGTACTATGTGTTCTAAGACATTTCCTTCTAAATCGAGTAACGTTTCTATGGAAACGACAGGATTTTCTTTTGGGATACGACAATCACATTTCCGATCCACTAATCCTTCTTTACTGCATCCCTCACTCCCAAACATTGACGAATTCACACGAAAATTGCGTCGCTATGAAATACTACGTGTTCTAAGACATTTCTTTCTAAATCGAGTAACGTTTCTATGGAAACAACAGGATTTTCTTTTGGGATACGACAATCACATTTCCGATCCACTAATCCTGCTTTACTGCATCCCTCACTCCCAAACATTGACGAATTCACACGGAAATTGCGTCGCTATGAAATACGAGTACCATGTGTTCTAAGACATTTCCTTCTAAATCGAGTAACGTTTCTATGGAAACGACAGGATTTTCTTTTGGGATACGACAATCTCATTTCCGATCAACTAATCCTTCTTTACTGCATCCCTCACTCACACACATTGACGAATTCACACGGAAATTGCGTCGCTACGAAATACGAGTACTATGTGTTCTAAGACATTTCCTTCTAAATCGAGTAACGTTTCTATGGAAACGACAGGATTTTCTTTTGGGATACGACAATCACATTTCCGATCCACTAATCCTTCTTTACTGCATCCCTCACTCCCACACATTGACGAATTCACACGGAAATTCCGTCGCTATGAATTACTATGGGTTCTATGACTTCTCCTTCTAAATCAAGTAACGTTTCTATGGAAACAACTTGACTTTTTTTTGGGATACGACAATCTCATTTCCGATCCACTAATCCTTCTTTACTGCATCCCTAACTCCCAAACATTGACGAATTCACACGGAAATTGCGTCGCTATGAAATACTATGTGTTCTAAGACATTTCCTTCTAAATCTAGTAACGTTTCTATGGAAACGACAGGATTTTCTTTTGGGATACGACAATCTTATTTCCGATCCACTAATCCTTCTTTACTGCATCCCTCACTCCCACACATTGACGATTTCACACGGAAATTGCGTCGCTATGAAATACGAGTACTATGTGTTCTAAGACATTTCCTTCTAAATCGAGTAACGTTTCTATGGAAACGACAGGATTTTCTTTTGGGATACGACAATCACATGTCCGATCCACTAATCCTTCTTTACTGCATCCCTCACTCCCACACATTGACGAATTCACACGGAAATTCCGTCGCTATGAATTACTCTGGGTTCTATGACTTCTCCTTCTAAATCAAGTAACGTTTCTATGGAAACGACAGGACTTTCTCTTGGGATACGACAATCACATTTCCGATCCACTAATCCTTCTTTACTGCATCCCTCACTCCCAAACATTGACGAATTCACACGGAAATTGCGTCGCTATGAAATACTATGTGTTCTAAGACATTTCCTTCTAAATCGAGTAACGTTTCTATGGAAACGACAGGATTTTCTTTTGGGATACGACAATCTCATTTCAGATCCACTAATCCTTCTTTACTGCATCCCTCACTCCCAAACATTGAAGAATTCACACGGAAATTGCGTCGCTATGAAATACTATGTGTTCTAAGACATTTCCTTCTAAATCGAGTAACGTTTCTATGGAAACGACAGGATTTTCTTTTGGGATACGACAATCACATTTCCGATCCACTAATCCTTCTTTACTGCATCCCTCACTCCCACACAGTACGAATTCACACGGAAATTGCGTCGCTATGAAATACGAGTACTATGTGTTCTAAGACATTTCCTTCTAAATCGAGTAACGTTTCTATGGAAACGACAGGATTTTCTTTTGGGATACGACAATCTCATTTCCGATCCACTAATCCTTCGTTACTGCATCCCTCACTCCCAAACACTGACGAATTCACACGGAAATTCCGTCGCTATGAAATACGAGTACTATGTGTTCTAAGACATTTCCTTCTACATCGAGTAACGTTTCTATGGAAACGACAGGATTTTCTTTTGGGATACGACAATCTCATTTCCGATCCACTAATCCTTCTTTACTGCATCCCTCACTCCCAAACATTGACGAATTCACACGGAAATTCCGTCGCTATGAAATACGAGTACTATGTGTTCTAAGACATTTCCTTCTAAATCGAGTAACGTTTCTATGGAAACCACAGGATTTTCTTTTGGGATACGACAATCACATTTCCGATCCACTAATCCTTCTTTCCTGCATCCCTCACTCCCAAACATTGACGAATTCACACGGAAATTGCGTCGCTATGAAATACTATGTGTTCTAAGACATTTCTTTCTAAATCGAGTAACGTTTCTTTGGAAACGACTGGATTTTCTTTTGGGATACAACAGTCTCATTTCCGATCCACTAATACTTCTTTACTGCATCCCTCAGTCCCACACATTGACGAATTCACACGGAAATTGCGTCGCTATGAAATACTATGGGTTCTATGACTTCTCCTTCTAAATCAAGTAACGTTTCTATGGAAACGACAGGACTTTTTTTTGGGATACGACAATCTCATTTCCGATCCACTAATCCTTCCTTACTGCATCCCTCACTCCCAAACATTGACGAATTCACACGGAAATTGCGTCGCTATGAAATACTATGTGTCCTAAGACATTTCCTTCTAAATCGAGTAACGTTTCTATGGAAACGACAGGATTTTCTTTTGGGATACGACAAACTCATTTCCGATCCACTAATCCTTCTTTACTGCATCACTCACTCCCACACAGTACGAATTCACACGGAAATTGCGTCGATATGAAATACGAGTACTATGTGTTCTAAGACATTTCCTTCTAAATCGAGTAACGTTTCTATGGAAACGACAGGATTTTCTTTTGGGATACGACAATCACATTTCCGATCCACTAATCCTTCTTTACTGCATCCCTCACTCCCAAACATTGACGAATTAACATGGAAATTCCGTCGCTATGAAATACGAGTACTATGTGTTCTAAGACATTTCCTTCTAAATCGAGTAACGTTTCTATGGAAACGACAGGATTTTCTTTTGGGATACGACAATCTCATTTCCGATCCACTAATCCTTCTTTACTGCATCCCTCACTCCCACACATTGACGAATTCACACGGAAATTGCGTCGCTGTGAAATACTATTTGTTCTAAGACATTTCCTTCTAAATCGAGTAACGTTTCTATGGAAACGACAGGATTTTCTTTTGGGATACGACAAACTTATTTCCGATCCACTAATCCTTCTTTACTGCATCCCTCACTCACACACATTGACGAATTCACACGGAAATTGCATAACTATGAAATACGAGTACTATGTGTTCTAAGACATTTCCTTCTAAATCGAGTAACGTTTCTATGGAAACGACAGGATTTTCTTTAGGGATACGACAATCTCATTTCCGATCCACTAATCCTTCTTTACTGCATCCCTCACTCCCAAACACTGACGAATCCACACGGAAATTCCGTCGCTATGAAATACGAGTACTATGTGTTCTAAGACATTTCCTTCTGCATCGAGTAACGTTTCTATGGAAACGACAGGATTTTCTTTTGGGATACGACAATCTCATTTCCGATCCACTAATCCTTCTTTACTGCATCCCTCACTCCCAAACATTGACGAATTCACACGGAAATTCCGTCGCTATGATATACGAGTACTATGTGTTCTAAGACATTAGGTTCTAAAT
The DNA here is from genome assembly GCF_023864345.2 of Schistocerca serialis cubense. Classification (NCBI taxonomy): domain Eukaryota; kingdom Metazoa; phylum Arthropoda; class Insecta; order Orthoptera; family Acrididae; genus Schistocerca; species Schistocerca serialis. The sequence continues at coordinate 3,034,376 of NC_064644.1, forward strand.
CGAGTAACGTTTCTATGGAAACGACTGGATTTTCTATTGGGATACGACAATCACATTTCCGATCCACTAATCCTTCTTTACTGCATCCCTCACTCCCAAACATTGACGAATTCACACGGAAATTGCGTCGCTATGAAATACTATGTGTTCTAAGACATTTCTTTCTAAGTCGAGTAACGTTTCTATGGAAACGACTGGATTTTCTTTTGGGATACAACAATCTCATTTCCGATCCACTAATCCTTCTTTACTGCATCCCTCACTCCCACACATTGACGAATTCACACGGAATTTGCGTCGCTATGAAATACGAGTACTATGTGTTCTAAGACATTTCCTTCTAAATCGAGTAACGTTCCCATGGAAACGACAGGATTTTCTTTTGGGATACGACAATCACATTTCCGATCCACTAATCCTTCTTTACTGCATCCCTCACTCCCACTCATTGACGAATTCACACGGAAATTGCGTCGCTATGAATTACTATGGGTTCTATGATTTCTCCTTCTAAATCAAGTAACGTTTCTATGGAAACGACAGGACTTTTTTTTGGGATACGACAATCTCATTTCCGATCCACTAATCCTTCTTTACTGCATCCCTACTCCCAAACATTGACGAATACACACGGAAATTGCGTCGCTATGAAATACTATGTGTTCTAAGACATTTCCTTCTAAATCGAGTAACGTTTCTATGGAAACGACAGGATTTTCTTTTGGGATACGACAATCTTATTTCCGATCCACTTATCCTTCTTTACTGCATGCCTCACTCCCACACATTGACGAATTCACACGGAAATTGCGTCGCTATGAAATACGAGTACTATGTGTTCAAAGACATTTCCTTCAAAATCGAGTAACGTTTCTATGGAAACGACAGGATCTCCTTTTGGGATACGACAATCACATTTCCCTTCCACTAATCCTTCTTTACTGCATCCCCCACTCCCAAACATTGACGAATTCACACGGAAATTTGCGTCGCTATGAATTACTATGGGTTCTATGACTTCTCCTTCTAAATCGAGTAACGTTTCTATGGAAACGACAGGATTTTCTTTTGGGATACGACAATCTCATTTCCGAACCACTAATCCTTCTTTACTGCATCCCTCACTCCCACACATTGACGAATTCACACGGAAATTGCGTCGCTATGAAATACGAATACTATGTGTTCTAAGGCATTATCTTCTAAATCGAGTAACGTTTCTATGGAAACGACAGGATTTTCTTTTGGGATACGACAATCACATGTCCGATCCACTAATCCTTCTTTACTGCATCCCTCACTCCCACACATTGGCGAATTCACACGGAAATTCCGTCGCTATGAATTACTATGGGTTCTATGACTTCTCCTTCTAAATCAAGTAACGTTTCTATGGAAACGACAGGACTTTCTCTTGGGATACGACAATCACATTTCCGATCCACTAATCCTTCTTTACTGCATCCCTCACTCCCAATCATTGACGAATTCACACGGAAATTGCGTCGCTATGAAATACTATGTGTTCTTAGACATTTCTTTCTAAATCGAGTAACGTTTCTATGGAAACGACAGGATTTTCTTTTGGGATACGACAATCTCATTTCCGATCCACTAATCCTTCTTTACTGCATCCCTCACTCCCACACATTGACGAATTCACACGGAAATTGCGTCGCTATGAAATACTATTTGTTCTAAGACATTTCCTTCTAAATCGAGTAACGTTTCTATGGAAACGACAGGATTTTCTTTTGGGATACGACAATCACATTTCCGATCCACTAATCCTTCTTTACTGCATCCCTCACTCCCACACATTGACGAATTCACACGGAAATTGCGTCGCCATGAAAAACGAGTACTTTGTGTTCTAAGACATTTCCTTCTAAATCGAGTAACGTTTCTATGGAAACGACAGGATTTTCTTTTGGGATACGACAATCAGATTTCCGATCCACTAATCCTCCTTAACTGCATCCCTCACTCCCAAACATTGACGAATTCACTCGGAAATTGCGTCGCTATGATATACGAGTAGTATGTGTACTAAGACATTTCCTTCTAAATCGAGTATCGTTTCTATGGAAACGACAGGATTTTCTTTTGGGATACGACAACCTCATTTCCGATCCACTAATCCTTCTTTACAGCATCCCTCACTCACACACATTGACGAATTCACACGGAAATCGCGTCGCTACGAAATACGAGTACTATGTGTTCTAAGACATTTCCTTCTAAATCGAGTAACGTTTCTATGGAAACGACAGGATTTTCTTTTGGGATACGACAATCTCATTTCCGATCCACTAATCCCTCTTTACTGCATCCCTCACTCCCAAACACTGACGAATTCACACGGAAGTTCCGTCGCTATGAAATACGAGTACTATGTGTTCTAAGACATTTCCTTCTACAACGAGTAACGTTTCTATGGAAACGACAGGATTTTCTTTTGGGATACGACAATCTCATTTCCGATCCACTAATCCTTCTTTACTGCATCCCTCACTCCCAAACACTGACGAATTCACACGGAAATTCCGTCGCTATGAAATACGAGTACTATGTGTCCTAAGACATTTCCTTCTACATCGAGTAACGTTTCTATGGAAACGACAGGTTTTTCTTTTGGGATACGACAATCTCATTTCCGATCCACTAATCCTTCTTTACTGCATCCCTCACTCCCACACAGTACGAATTCACACGGAAATTGCGTCGCTATGAAATACGAGTACTATGTGTTCTAAGACATTTCCTTCTAAATCGAGTAACGTTTCTATGGAAACGACAGGATTTTCTTTTGGGATACGACAATCTCATTTCCGATCCACTAATCCTTCTTTACTGCATCTCTCACTCCCACACATTGACGAATTCACACGGAAATTGCGTAGCTGTGAAATACCATGTGTTCTAAGACATTTCCTTCTAAATCGAGTAACGTTTCTATGGAAACGACAGGATTTTCTTTTGGGATACGACAAACTTATTTCCGATCCACTAATCCTTCTTTACTGCATCCCTCACTCACACACACTGACGAATTCACACGGAAATTGCGTCGCTACGAAATACGAGTACTATGTGTTCTAAGACATTTCCTTCTAAATCGAGTAACGTTTCTATGGAAACGACAGGATTTTCTTTTGGGATACGACAATCTCATTTCCGATCCACTAATCCTTCTTTACTGCATCCCTCACTCCCAAACACTGACGAATTCACACGTATATTCCGTCGCTATGAAATACGAGTACTATGTGTTCTAAGACATTTCCTTCTGCATCGAGTAACGTTTCTATGGAAACGACAGGATTTTCTTTTGGGATACGACAATCTCATTTCCGATCCACTAATCCTTCTTTACTGCATCCCTCACTCCCAAACATTGACGAATTCACACGGAAATTCCGTCGCTATGAAATACGAGTACTATGTGTTCTAAGACATTACCTTCTAAATCGAGTAACGTTTCTATGGAAACGACAGGATTTTCTATTGGGATACGACAATCACATTTCCGATCCACTAATCCTTCTTTACTGCATCCCTCACTCCCAAACATTGACGAATTCACACGGAAATTGCGTCGCTATGAAATACTATGTGTTCTAAGACATTTCTTTCTAAGTCGAGTAACGTTTCTGTGGAAACGACTGGATTTTCTTTTGGGATACAACAATCTCATTTCCGATCCACTAATCCTTCTTTACTGCATCCCTCACTCCCACACATTGACGAATTCACACGGAATTTGCGTCGCTATGAAATACGAGTACTATGTGTTCTAAGTCATTTCCTTCTAAATCGAGTAACGTTTCCATGAAAACGACAGGATTTTCTTTTGGGATACGACAATCACATTTCCGATCCACCAATCCTTCTTTACTGCATCCCTCACTCCCACTCATTGACGAATTCACACGGAAATTGCGTCGCTATGAATTACTATGGGTTCTATGACTTCTCCTTCTAAATCAAGTAACGTTTCTATGGAAACGACAGGACTTTTTTTTGGGATACGACAATCTCATTTCCGATCCACTAATCCTTCTTTACTGCATCCCTCACTCCCAAACATTGACGAATTCACACGGAAATTGCGTCGCTATGAAATACTATGTGTTCTAAGACATTTCCTTCTAAATCGAGTAACGTTTCTATGGAAACGACAGGATTTTCTTTTGGGATACGACAATCTTATTTCCGATCCACTTATCCTTCTTTACTGCATCCCTCACTCCCACACATTGACGAATTCACACGGAAATTGCGTCGCTATGAAATACGAGTACTATGTGTTCAAAGACATTTCCTTCAAAATCGAGTAACGTTTCTATGGAAACGACAGGATCTTCTTTTGGGATACGACAATCACATTTCCCATCCACTAATCCTTCTTTACTGCATCCCCCACTCCCAAACATTGACGAATTCACACGGAAATTTGCGTCGCTATGAATTACTATGGGTTCTATGACTTCTCCTTCTAAATCGAGTAACGTTTCTATGGAAACGACAGGATTTTCTTTTGGGATACGACAATCTCATTTCCGAACCACTAATCCTTCTTTACTGCATCCCTCACTCCCACACATTGACGAATTCACACGGAAATTGCGTCGCTATGAAATACGAATACTATGTGTTCTAAGGCATTTCCTTCTAAATCGAGTAACGTTTCTATGGAAACGACAGGATTTTCTTTTGGGATACGACAATCACGTGTCCGATCCACTAATCCTTCTTTACTGCATCCCTCACTCCCACACATTGGCGAATTCACACGGAAATTCCGTCGCTATGAATTACTATGGGTTCTATGACTTCTCCTTCTAAATCAAGTAACGTTTCTATGGAAACGACAGGACTTTCCGATCCACTAATCCTTCTTTACTGCATCCCTCACTCCCAATCATTGACGAATTCACACGGAAATTGCGTCGCTATGAAATACTACGTGTTCTTAGACATTTCTTTCTAAATCGAGTAACGTTTCTATGGAAACGACAGGATTTTCTTTTGGGATACGACAATCTCTTTTCCGATCCACTAATCCTTCTTTACTGCATCCCTCACTCCCACACATTGACGAATTCACACGGAAATTGCGTCGCTATGAAATACTATTTGTTCTAAGACATTTCCTTCTAAATCGAGTAACGTTTCTATGGAAACGACAGGATTTTCTTTTGGGATACGACAATCACATTTCCGATCCACTAATCCTTCTTTACTGCATCCCTCACTCCCACACATTGACGAATTCACACGGAAATTGCGTCGCCATGAAAAACGAGTACTTTGTGTTCTAAGACATTTCCTTCTAAATCGAGTAACGTTTCTATGGAAACGACAGGATTTTCTTTTGGGATACGACAATCACATTTCCGATCCACTAATCCTTCTTTACTGCATCCCTCACTCCCAAACATTGACGAATTCACACGGAAATTGCGTCGCTATGATATACGAGTACTATGTGTTCTAAGACATTTCCTTCTAAATCGAGTATCGTTTCTATGGAAACGACAGGATTTTCTTTTGGGAAACGACAACCTCATTTCCGATCCACTAATCCTTCTATACAGCATCCCTCACTCACACACATTGACGAATTCACACGGAAATCGCGTCGCTACGAAATACGAGTACTATGTGTTCTAAGACATTTCCTTCTAAATCGAGTAACGTTTCTATGGAAACGACAGGATTTTCTTTTGGGATACGACAATCTCATTTCCGATCCACTAATCCTTCTTTACTGCATCCTTCACTCCCAAACACTGACGAATTCACACGGAAGTTCCGTCGCTATGAAATACGAGTACTATGTGTTCTAAGACATTTCCTTCTACATCAAGTAACGTTTCTATGGAAATGACAGGATTTTCTTTTGGGATACGACAATCTTATTTCCGATCCACTTATCCTTCTTTACTGCATCCCTCACTCCCACACATTGACGAATTCACACGGAAATTGCGTCGCTATGAAATACGAGTACTATGTGTTCAAAGACATTTCCTTCAAAATCGAGTAACGTTTCTATGGAAACGACAGGATCTTCTTTTGGGATACGACAATCACATTTCCCATCCACTAATCCTTCTTTACTGCATCCCCCACTCCCAAACATTGACGAATTGACACGGAAATTTGCGTCGCTGTGAATTACTATGGGTTCTATGACTTCTCCTTCTAAATCGAGTAACGTTTCTATGGAAACGACAGGATTTTCTTTTGGGATACGACAATCACATTTCCGATCCACTAATCCTTCTTTACTGCATCCCTCACTCCCAAACATTGACGAATTCACACGGAAATTGCGTCGCTATGATATACGAGTACTATGTGTTCTAAGACATTTCCTTCTAAATCGAGTATCGTTTCTATGGAAACGACAGGATTTTCTTTTGGGAAACGACAACCTCATTTCCGATCCACTAATCCTTCTATACAGCATCCCTCACTCACACACATTGACGAATTCACACGGAAATCGCGTCGCTACGAAATACGAGTACTATGTGTTCTAAGACATTTCCTTCTAAATCGAGTAACGTTTCTATGGAAACGACAGGATTTTCTTTTGGGATACGACAATCACATGTCCGATCCACTAATCCTTCTTTACTGCATCCCTCACTCCCACACATTGGCGAATTCACACGGAAATTCCGTCGCTATGAATTACTATGGGTTCTATGACTTCTCCTTCTAAATCAAGTAACGTTTCTATGGAAACGACAGGACTTTCTCTTGGGATACGACAATCACATTTCCGATCCACTAATCCATCCTTACTGCATCCCTCACTCCCAATCATTGACGAATTCACACGGAAATTGCGTCGCTATGAAATACTATGTGTTCTTAGACATTTCTTTCTAAATCGAGTAACGTTTCTATGGAAACGACAGGATTTTCTTTTGGGATACGACAATCTCATTTCCGATCCACTAATCCTTCTTTACTGCATCCCTCACTCCCACACATTGACGAATTCACACGGAAATTGCGTCGCTATGAAATACTATTTGTTCTAAGACATTTCCTTCTAAATCGAGTAACGTTTCTATGGAAACGACAGGATTTTCTTTTGGGATACGACAATCACATTTCCGATCCACTAATCCTTCTTTACTGCATCCCTCACTCCCAAACATTGACGAATTCACACGGAAATTGCGTCGCTATGATATACGAGTACTATGTGTTCTAAGACATTTCCTTCTAAATCGAGTATCGTTTCTATGGAAACGACAGGATTTTCTTTTGGGATACGACAACCTCATTTCCGATCCACTAATCCTTCTTTACAGCATCCCTCACTCACACACATTGACGAATTCACACGGAAATCGCGTCGCTACGAAATACGAGTACTATGTGTTCTAAGACATTTCCTTCTAAATCGAGTAACGTTTCTATGGAAACGACAGGATTTTCTTTTGGGATACGACAATCTCATTTCCGATCCACTAATCCTTCTTTACTGCATCCCTCACTCCCAAACACTGACGAATTCACACGGAAGTTCCGTCGCTATGAAATACGAGTACTATGTGTTCTAAGACATTTCCTTCTACATCGAGTAACGTTTCTATGGAAACGACAGGATTTTCTTTTGGGATACGACAATCTCATTTCCGATCCACTAATCCTTCTTTACTGCATCCCTCACTCCCAAACACTGACGAATTCACACGGAAATTCCGTCGCTATGAAATACGAGTACTATGTGTTCTAAGACATTTCCTTCTACATCGAGTAACGTTTCTATGGAAACGACAGGTTTTTCTTTTGGGATACGACAATCTCATTTCCGATCCACTAATCCTTCTTTACTGCATCCCTCACTCCCACACAGTACGAATTCACACGGAAATTGCGTCGCTATGAAATACGAGTACTATGTGTTCTAAGACATTTCCTTCTAAATCGAGTAACGTTTCTATGGAAACGACAGGATTTTCTTTTGGGTTACGACAATCTCATTTCCGATCCTCTAATCCTTCTTTACTGCATCCCTCACTCCCACACATTGACGAATTCACACGGAAATTGCGTCGCTATGAAATACTATGTGTTCTAAGACATTTCCTACTAAATCGAGTGACGTTTCTATGGAAACGACAGGATTTTCTTTTGGGATACGACAATCACATTTCCGATCCACTAATCCCTCTTTACTGCATCCCTCACTCCCACACATTGACGAATTCACACGGAAATTGCGTCGCCATGAAAAACGAGTACTTTGTGTTCTAAGACATTTCCTTCTAAATCGAGTAACGTTTCTATGGAAACGACAGGATTTTCTTTTGGGATACGACAATCACATTTCCGATCCACTAATCCTTCTTTACTGCATCCCTCACTCCCAAACATTGACGAATTCACACGGAAATTGCGTCGCTATGATATACGAGTACTATGTGTTCTAAGACATTTCCTTCTAAATCGAGTATCGTTTCTATGGAAACGACAGGATTTTCTTTTGGGATACGACAACCTCATTTCCGATCCACTAATCCTTCTTTACAGCATCCCTCACTCACACACATTGACGAATTCACACGGAAATCGCGTCGCTATGAAATACGAGTACTATGTGTTCTAATACATTTCCTTCTACATCGAGTAACGTTTCTATGGAAACGACAGGATTTTCTTTTGGGATACGACAATCTCATTTCCGATCCACTAATCCTTCTTTACTGCATCCCTCACTCCCAAACACTGACGAATTCACACGGAAATTCCGTCGCTATGAAATACGAGTACTATGTGTTCTAAGACATTTCCTTCTACATCGAGTAACGTTTCTATGGAAACGACAGGTTTTTCTTTTGGGATACGACAATCTCATTTCCGATCCACTAATCCTTCTTTACTGCATCCCTCACTCCCACACAGTACGAATTCACACGGAAATTGCGTCGCTATGAAATACGAGTACTATGTGTTCTAAGACATTTCCTTCTAAATCGAGCAACGTTTCTATGGAAACGACAGGATTTTCTTTTGGGATACGACAATCACATTTCCGATCCACTAATCCTTCTTTACTGCATCCCTCACTCCCAAACAATGACGAATTAACATGGAAATTCCGTCGCTATGAAATACGAGTACTATGTGATCTAAGACATTTCCTTCTAAATCGAGTAACGTTTCTATGGAAAGGACAGGATTTTCTTTTGGGATACGACAATCTCATTTCCGATCCTCTAATCCTTCTTTACTGCATCCCTCACTCCCACACATTGACGAATTCACACGGAAATTGCGTCGCTATGAAATACTATGTGTTCTAAGACATTTCCTACTAAATCGAGTAACGTTTCTATGGAAACGACAGGATTTTCTTTTGGGATACGACAATCACATTTCCGATCCACTAATCCTTCTTTACTGCATCCCTCACTCCCACACATTGACGAATTCACACGGAAATTGCGTCGCCATGAAAAACGAGTACTTTGTGTTCTAAGACATTTCCTTCTAAATCGAGTAACGTTTCTATGGAATTAACAGGATTTTCTTTTGGGATACGACAATCACATGTCCGATCCACTAATCCTTCTTTACTGCATCCCTCACTCCCACACATTGAAGAATGCACACGGAAATTCCATCGCTATGAATTACTATGGGTTCTATGACTTCTCCTTCTAAATCAAGTAACGTTTCTATGGAAACGACAGGACTTTCTCTTGGGATACGACAATCACATTTCCGATCCACTAATCTTTTTTTACTGCATCCCTCACTCCCAAACATTGACGAATTCACACGGAAATTGCGTCGCTATGAAATACTATGTGTTCTAAGACATTTCTTTCTAAATCGAGTAACGTTTCTATGGAAACGACAGGATTTTCTTTTGGGATACGACAATCTCATTTCCGATCCACTAATCCTTCTTTACTGCATCCCTCACTCCCACACATTGACGAATTCACACGGAAATTCCGTCGCTATGAAATACGAGTACTATGTGTTCTAAGACATTTCCTTCTACATCGAGTAACGTTTCTGTGGAAACGACAGGTTTTTCTTTTGGGATACGACAATCTCATTTCCGATCCACTAATCCTTCTTTACTGCATCCCTCACTCCCAAACACTGACGAATTCACACGGAAATTCCGTCGCTATGAAATACGAGTACTATGTGTTCTAAGACATTTCCTTCTACATCGAGTAACGTTTCTATGGAAACGACAGGTTTTTCTTTTGGGATACGACAATCTCATTTCCGATCCACTAATCCTTCTTTACTGCATCCCTCACTCCCACACAGTACGAATTCACACGGAAATTGCGTCGATATGAAATACGAGTACTATGTGTTCTAAGGCATTTCCTTCTAAATCGAGTATCGTTTCTATGGAAACGACAGGATTTTCTTTTGGGATACGACAATCACATGTCCGATCCACTAATCCTTCTTTACTGCATCCCTCACACCCACACATTGACGAATTCACACGGAAATTGCGTCGCCATGAAATACGAGTACTATGTGTTGTAAGACATGACCTTCTAAATCGAGTAACGTTTCTATGGAAACGACAGGATTTTCTTTTGGGATACGACAATCACATTTCCGATCCACTAATCCATCTTTACTGCATCCCTCACTCCCAATCATTGACGAATTCACACGGAAATTGCGTCGCTATGATATACTATGCGTTCTAAGACATTTCCTTCTAAATCGAGTAACGTTTCTATGGAAACGACAGGATTTTCTTTTGGGATACGACAATCTCATTTCCGATCCACTAATCCTTCTTTACTGCATCCCTCACTCCCAAACACTGACGAATTCACACGGAAATTCCGTCGCTATGAAATACGAGTACTATGTGTCCTAAGACATTTCCTTCTACATCGAGTAACGTTTCTATGGAAACGACAGGTTTTTCTTTTGGGATACGACAATCTCATTTCCGATCCACTAATCCTTCTTTACTGCATCCCTCACTCCCACACAGTACGAATTCACACGGAAATTGCGTCGCTATGAAATACGAGTACTATGTGTTCTAAGACATTTCCTTCTAAATCGAGTAACGTTTCTATGGAAACGACAGGATTTTCTTTTGGGATACGACAATCTCATTTCCGATCCACTAATCCTTCTTTACTGCATCTCTCACTCCCACACATTGACGAATTCACACGGAAATTGCATCGCTATGAAATACCATGTGTTCTAAGACATTTCCTTCTAAATCGAGTAACGTTTCTATGGAAACGACAGGATTTTCTTTTGGGATACGACAATCTCATTTCCGATCCACTAATCCTTCTTTACTGCATCCCTCACTCCCACACATTGGCGAATTCACACGGAAATTCCGTCGCTATGAATTACTATGGGTTCTATGACTTCTCCTTCTAAATCAAGTAACGTTTCTATGGAAACGACAGGACTTTCTCTTGGGATACGACAATCACATTTCCGATCCACTAATCCATCTTTACTGCATCCCTCACTCCCAATCATTGACGAATTCACACGGAAATTGCGTCGCTATGAAATACTATGTGTTCTTAGACATTTCTTTCTAAATCGAGTAACGTTTCTATGGAAACGACAGGATTTTCTTTTGGGATACGACAATCTCATTTCCGATCCACTAATCCTTCTTTACTGCATCCCTCACTCCCACACATTGACGAATTCACACGGAAATTGCGTCGCTATGAAATACTATTTGTTCTAAGACATTTCCTTCTAAATCGAGTAACGTTTCTATGGAAACGACAGGATTTTCTTTTGGGATACGACAATCACATTTCCGATCCACTAATCCTTCTTTACTGCATCCCTCACTCCCAAACATTGACGAATTCACACGGAAATTGCGTCGCTATGATATACGAGTACTATGTGTTCTAAGACATTTCCTTCTAAATCGAGTATCGTTTCTATGGAAACGACAGGATTTTCTTTTGGGATACGACAACCTCATTTCCGATCCACTAATCCTTCTTTACAGCATCCCTCACTCACACACATTGACGAATTCACACGGAAATCGCGTCGCTACGAAATACGAGTACTATGTGTTCTAAGACATTTCCTTCTAAATCGAGTAACGTTTCTATGGAAACGACAGGATTTTCTTTTGGGATACGACAATCTCATTTCCGATCCACTAATCCTTCTTTACTGCATCCCTCACTCCCAAACACTGACGAATTCACACGGAAGTTCCGTCGCTATGAAATACGAGTACTATGTGTTCTAAGACATTTCCTTCTACATCGAGTAACGTTTCTATGGAAACGACAGGATTTTCTTTTGGGATACGACAATCTCATTTCCGATCCACTAATCCTTCTTTACTGCATCCCTCACTCCCAAACACTGACGAATTCACACGGAAATTCCGTCGCTATGAAATACGAGTACTATGTGTTCTAAGACATTTCCTTCTAAATCGAGTAACGTTTCTATGGAAACGACAGGTTTTTCTTTTGGGATACGACAATCTCATTTCCGATCCACTAATCCTTCTTTACTGCATCCCTCACTCCCACACAGTACGAATTCACACGGAAATTGCGTCGCTATGAAATACGAGTACTATGTGTTCTAAGACATTTCCTTCTAAATCGAGTAACGTTTCTATGGAAACGACAGGATTTTCTTTTGGGTTACGACAATCTCATTTCCGATCCTCTAATCCTTCTTTACTGCATCCCTCACTCCCACACATTGACGAATTCACACGGAAATTGCGTCGCTATGAAATACTATGTGTTCTAAGACATTTCCTACTAAATCGAGTAACGTTTCTATGGAAACGACAGGATTTTCTTTTGGGATACGACAATCACATTTCCGATCCACTAATCCCTCTTTACTGCATCCCTCACTCCCACACATTGACGAATTCACACGGAAATTGCGTCGCCATGAAAAACGAGTACTTTGTGTTCTAAGACATTTCCTTCTAAATCGAGTAACGTTTCTATGGAAACGACAGGATTTTCTTTTGGGATACGACAATCACATTTCCGATCCACTAATCCTTCTTTACTGCATCCCTCACTCCCAAACATTGACGAATTCACACGGAAATTGCGTCGCTATGATATACGAGTACTATGTGTTCTAAGACATTTCCTTCTAAATCGAGTATCGTTTCTATGGAAACGACAGGATTTTCTTTTGGGATACGACAACCTCATTTCCGATCCACTAATCCTTCTTTACAGCATCCCTCACTCACACACATTGACGAATTCACACGGAAATCACGTCGCTATGAAATACGAGTACTATGTGTTCTAAGACATTTCCTTCTACATCGAGTAACGTTTCTATGGAAACGACAGGATTTTCTTTTGGGATACGACAATCTCATTTCCGATCCACTAATCCTTCTTTACTGCATCCCTCACTCCCAAACACTGACGAATTCACACGGAAATTCCGTCGCTATGAAATACGAGTACTATGTGTTCTAAGACATTTCCTTCTACATCGAGTAACGTTTCTATGGAAACGACAGGTTTTTCTTTTGGGATACGACAATCTCATTTCCGATCCACTAATCCTTCTTTACTGCATCCCTCACTCCCACACAGTACGAATTCACACGGAAATTGCGTCGCTATGAAATACGAGTACTATGTGTTCTAAGACATTTCCTTCTAAATCGAGTAACGTTTCTATGGAAACGACAGGATTTTCTTTTGGGATACGACAATCACATTTCCGATCCACTAATCCTTCTTTACTGCATCCCTCACTCCCAAACAATGACGAATTAACATGGAAATTCCGTCGCTATGAAATACGAGTACTATGTGATCTAAGACATTTCCTTCTAAATCGAGTAACGTTTCTATGGAAAGGACAGGATTTTCTTTTGGGATACGACAATCTCATTTCCGATCCTCTAATCCTTCTTTACTGCATCCCTCACTCCCACACATTGACGAATTCACACGGAAATTGCGTCGCTATGAAATACTATGTGTTCTAAGACATTTCCTACTAAATCGAGTAACGTTTCTATGGAAACGACAGGATTTTCTTTTGGGATACGACAATCACATTTCCGATCCACTAATCCTTCTTTACTGCATCCCTCACTCCCACACATTGACGAATTCACACGGAAATTCCGTCGCTATGAATTACTATGGGTTCTATGACTTCTCCTTCTAAATCAAGTAACGTTTCTATGGAAACGACAGGACTTTCTCTTGGGATACGACAATCACATTTCCGATCCACTAATCCTTCTTTACTGCATCCCTCACTCCCAATCATTGACGAATTCACACGGAAATTGCGTCGCTATGAAATACTATGTGTTCTTAGACATTTCTTTCTAAATCGAGTAACGTTTCTATGGAAACGACAGGATTTTCTTTTGGGATACGACAATCTCATTTCCGATCCACTAATCCTTCTTTACTGCATCCCTCACTCCCACACATTGACGAATTCACACGGAAATTGCGTCGCTATGAAATACTATTTGTTCTAAGACATTTCCTTCTAAATCGAGTAACATTTCTATGGAAACGACAGGATTTTCTTTTGGGATACGACAATCACATTTCCGATCCACTAATCCTTCTTTACTGCATCCCTCACTCCCACACATTGACGAATTCACACGGAAATTGCGTCGCCATGAAAAACGAGTACTTTGTGTTCTAAGACATTTCCTTCTAAATCGAGTAACGTTTCTATGGAATTAACAGGATTTTCTTTTGGGATACGACAATCACATGTCCGATCCACTAATCCTTCTTTACTGCATCCCTCACTCCCACACATTGAAGAATGCACACGGAAATTCCATCGCTATGAATTACTATGGGTTCTATGACTTCTCCTTCTAAATCAAGTAACGTTTCTATGGAAACGACAGGACTTTCTCTTGGGATACGACAATCACATTTCCGATCCACTAATCTTTTTTTACTGCATCCCTCACTCCCAAACATTGACGAATTCACACGGAAATTGCGTCGCTATGAAATACTATGTGTTCTAAGACATTTCTTTCTAAATCGAGTAACGTTTCTATGGAAACGACAGGATTTTCTTTTGGGATACGACAATCTCATTTCCGATCCACTAATCCTTCTTTACTGCATCCCTCACTCCCACACATTGACGAATTCACACGGAAATTCCGTCGCTATGAAATACGAGTACTATGTGTTCTAAGACATTTCCTTCTACATCGAGTAACGTTTCTGTGGAAACGACAGGTTTTTCTTTTGGGATACGACAATCTCATTTCCGATCCACTAATCCTTCTTTACTGCATCCCTCACTCCCAAACACTGACGAATTCACACGGAAATTCCGTCGCTATGAAATACGAGTACTATGTGTTCTAAGACATTTCCTTCTACATCGAGTAACGTTTCTATGGAAACGACAGGTTTTTCTTTTGGGATACGACAATCTCATTTCCGATCCACTAATCCTTCTTTACTGCATCCCTCACTCCCACACAGTACGAATTCACACGGAAATTGCGTCGATATGAAATACGAGTACTATGTGTTCTAAGGCATTTCCTTCTAAATCGAGTATCGTTTCTATGGAAACGACAGGATTTTCTTTTGGGATACGACAATCACATGTCCGATCCACTAATCCTTCTTTACTGCATCCCTCACACCCACACATTGACGAATTCACACGGAAATTGCGTCGCCATGAAATACGAGTACTATGTGTTGTAAGACATGACCTTCTAAATCGAGTAACGTTTCTATGGAAACGACAGGATTTTCTTTTGGGATACGACAATCACATTTCCGATCCACTAATCCATCTTTACTGCATCCCTCACTCCCAATCATTGACGAATTCACACGGAAATTGCGTCGCTATGATATACTATGCGTTCTAAGACATTTCCTTCTAAATCGAGTAACGTTTCTATGGAAACGACAGGATTTTCTTTTGGGATACGACAATCTCATTTCCGATCCACTAATCCTTCTTTACTGCATCCCTCACTCCCAAACACTGACGAATTCACACGGAAATTCCGTCGCTATGAAATACGAGTACTATGTGTCCTAAGACATTTCCTTCTACATCGAGTAACGTTTCTATGGAAACGACAGGTTTTTCTTTTGGGATACGACAATCTCATTTCCGATCCACTAATCCTTCTTTACTGCATCCCTCACTCCCACACAGTACGAATTCACACGGAAATTGCGTCGCTATGAAATACGAGTACTATGTGTTCTAAGACATTTCCTTCTAAATCGAGTAACGTTTCTATGGAAACGACAGGATTTTCTTTTGGGATACGACAATCTCATTTCCGATCCACTAATCCTTCTTTACTGCATCTCTCACTCCCACACATTGACGAATTCACACGGAAATTACGTCGCTATGAAATACCATGTGTTCTAAGACATTTCCTTCTAAATCGAGTAACGTTTCTATGGAAACGACAGGATTTTCTTTTGGGATACGACAAACTTATTTCCGATCCACTAATCCTTCTTTACTGCATCCCTCACTCACACACACTGACGAAATCACACGGAAATTGCGTCGCTACGAAATACGAGTACTATGTGTTCTAAGACATTTCCTTCTAAATCGAGTAACGTTTCTATGGAAACGACAGGATTTTCTTTTGGGATACGACAATCTCATTTCCGATCCACTAATCCTTCTTTACTGCATCCCTCACTCCCAAACACTGACGAATTCACACGGAAATTCCGTCGCTATGAAATACGAGTACTATGTGTTCTAAGACATTTCCTTCTGCATCGAGTAACGTTTCTATGGAAACGACAGGATTTTCTTTTGGGATACGACAATCTCATTTCCGATCCACTAATCCTTCTTTACTGCATCCCTCACTCCCAAACATTGACGAATTCACACGGAAATTCCGTCGCTATGAAATACGAGTACTATGTGTTCTAAGACATTACCTTCTAAATCGAGTAACGTTTCTATGGAAACGACAGGATTTTCTTTTGGGATACGACAATCTCATTTCCGATCCACTAATCCTTCTTTACTGCATCTCTCACTCCCACACATTGACGAATTCACACGGAAATTGCGTCGCTATGAAATACCATGTGTTCTAAGACATTTCCTTCTAAATCGAGTAACGTTTCTATGGAAACGACAGGATTTTCTTTTGGGATACGACAAACTTATTTCCGATCCACTAATCCTTCTTTACTGCATCCCTCACTCACACACACTGACGAAATCACACGGAAATTGCGTCGCTACGAAATACGAGTACTATGTGTTCTAAGACATTTCCTTCTAAATCGAGTAACGTTTCTATGGAAACGACAGGATTTTCTTTTGGGATACGACAATTTCATTTCCGATCCACTAATCCTTCTTTACTGCATCCCTCACTCCTAAACACTGACGAATTCACACGGAAATTCCGTCGCTATGAAATACGAGTACTATGTGTTCTAAGACATTTCCTTCTGCATCGAGTAACGTTTCTATGGAAACGACAGGATTTTCTTTTGGGATACGACAATCACATTTCCGATCCACTAATCCTTCTTTACTGCATCCCTCACTCCCAAACATTGACGAATTCACACGGAAATTGCGTCGCTATGAAATACTATGTGTTCTAAGACATTTCTTTCTAAGTCGAGTAACGTTTCTGTGGAAACGACTGGATTTTCTTTTGGGATACAACAATCTCATTTCCGATCCACTAATCCTTCTTTACTGCATCCCTCACTCCCACACATTGACGAATTCACACGGAATTTGCGTCGCTATGAAATACGAGTACTATGTGTTCTAAGTCATTTCCTTCTAAATCGAGTAACGTTTCCATGAAAACGACAGGATTTTCTTTTGGGATACGACAATCACATTTCCGATCCACCAATCCTTCTTTACTGCATCCCTCACTCCCACTCATTGACGAATTCACACGGAAATTGCGTCGCTATGAATTACTATGGGTTCTATGACTTCTCCTTCTAAATCAAGTAACGTTTCTATGGAAACGACAGGACTTTTTTTTGGGATACGACAATCTCATTTCCGATCCACTAATCCTTCTTTACTGCATCCCTCACTCCCAAACATTGACGAATTCACACGGAAATTGCGTCGCTATGAAATACTATGTGTTCTAAGACATTTCCTTCTAAATCGAGTAACGTTTCTATGGAAACGACAGGATTTTCTTTTGGGATACGACAATCTTATTTCCGATCCACTTATCCTTCTTTACTGCATCCCTCACTCCCACACATTGACGAATTCACACGGAAATTGCGTCGCTATGAAATACGAGTACTATGTGTTCAAAGACATTTCCTTCAAAATCGAGTAACGTTTCTATGGAAACGACAGGATCTTCTTTTGGGATACGACAATCACATTTCCCATCCACTAATCCTTCTTTACTGCATCCCCCACTCCCAAACATTGACGAATTCACACGGAAATTTGCGTCGCTATGAATTACTATGGGTTCTATGACTTCTCCTTCTAAATCGAGTAACGTTTCTATGGAAACGACAGGATTTTCTTTTGGGATACGACAATCTCATTTCCGAACCACTAATCCTTCTTTACTGCATCCCTCACTCCCACACATTGACGAATTCACACGGAAATTGCGTCGCTATGAAATACGAATACTATGTGTTCTAAGGCATTTCCTTCTAAATCGAGTAACGTTTCTATGGAAACGACAGGATTTTCTTTTGGGATACGACAATCACATGTCCGATCCACTAATCCTTCTTTACTGCATCCCTCACTCCCACACATTGGCGAATTCACACGGAAATTCCGTCGCTATGAATTACTATGGGTTCTATGACTTCTCCTTCTAAATCAAGTAACGTTTCTATGGAAACGACAGGACTTTCCGATCCACTAATCCTTCTTTACTGCATCCCTCACTCCCAATCATTGACGAATTCACACGGAAATTGCGTCGCTATGAAATACTATGTGTTCTTAGACATTTCTTTCTAAATCGAGTAACGTTTCTATGGAAACGACAGGATTTTCTTTTGGGATACGACAATCTCATTTCCGATCCACTAATCCTTCTTTACTGCATCCCTCACTCCCACACATTGACGAATTCACACGGAAATTGCGTCGCTATGAAATACTATTTGTTCTAAGACATTTCCTTCTAAATCGAGTAACGTTTCTATGGAAACGACAGGATTTTCTTTTGGGATACGACAATCACATTTCCGATCCACTAATCCTTCTTTACTGCATCCCTCACTCCCACACATTGACGAATTCACACGGAAATTGCGTCGCCATGAAAAACGAGTACTTTGTGTTCTAAGACATTTCCTTCTAAATCGAGTAACGTTTCTATGGAAACGACAGGATTTTCTTTTGGGATACGACAATCACATTTCCGATCCACTAATCCTTCTTTACTGCATCCCTCACTCCCAAACATTGACGAATTCACACGGAAATTGCGTCGCTATGATATACGAGTACTATGTGTTCTAAGACATTTCCTTCTAAATCGAGTATCGTTTCTATGGAAACGACAGGATTTTCTTTTGGGAAACGACAACCTCATTTCCGATCCACTAATCCTTCTATACAGCATCCCTCACTCACACACATTGACGAATTCACACGGAAATCGCGTCGCTACGAAATACGAGTACTATGTGTTCTAAGACATTTCCTTCTAAATCGAGTAACGTTTCTATGGAAACGACAGGATTTTCTTTTGGGATACGACAATCTTATTTCCGATCCACTAATCCTTCTTTACTGCATCCTTCACTCCCAAACACTGACGAATTCACACGGAAGTTCCGTCGCTATGAAATACGAGTACCATGTGTTCTAAGACATTTCCTTCTACATCAAGTAACGTTTCTATGGAAATGACAGGATTTTCTTTTGGGATACGACAATCTTATTTCCGATCCACTTATCCTTCTTTACTGCATCCCTCACTCCCACACATTGACGAATTCACACGGAAATTGCGTCGCTATGAAATACGAGTACTATGTGTTCAAAGACATTTCCTTCAAAATCGAGTAACGTTTCTATGGAAACGACAGGATCTTCTTTTGGGATACGACAATCACATTTCCCATCCACTAATCCTTCTTTACTGCATCCCCCACTCCCAAACATTGACGAATTCACACGGAAATTTGCGTCGCCATGAATTACTATGGGTTCTATGACTTCTCCTTCTAAATCGAGTAACGTTTCTATGGAAACGACAGGATTTTCTTTTGGGATACGACAATCTCATTTCCGAACCACTAATCCTTCTTTACTGCATCCCTCACTCCCACACGTTGACGAATTCACACGGAAATTGCGTCGCTATGAAATACGAATACTATGTGTTCTAAGGCATTTCCTTCTAAATCGAGTAACGTTTCTATGGAAACGACAGGATTTTCTTTTGGGATACGACAATCACATGTCCGATCCACTAATCCTTCTTTACTGCATCCCTCACTCCCACACATTGGCGAATTCACACGGAAATTCCGTCGCTATGAATTACTATGGGTTCTATGACTTCTCCTTCTAAATCAAGTAACGTTTCTATGGAAACGACAGGACTTTCTCTTGGGATACGACAATCACATTTCCGATCCACTAATCCATCTTTACTGCATCCCTCACTCCCAATCATTGACGAATTCACACGGAAATTGCGTCGCTATGAAATACTATGTGTTCTTAGACATTTCTTTCTAAATCGAGTAACGTTTCTATGGAAACGACAGGATTTTCTTTTGGGATACGACAATCTCATTTCCGATCCACTAATCCTTCTTTACTGCATCCCTCACTCCCACACATTGACGAATTCACACGGAAATTGCGTCGCTATGAAATACTATTTGTTCTAAGACATTTCCTTCTAAATCGAGTAACGTTTCTATGGAAACGACAGGATTTTCTTTTGGGATACGACAATCACATTTCCGATCCACTAATCCTTCTTTACTGCATCCCTCACTCCCAAACATTGACGAATTCACACGGAAATTGCGTCGCTATGATATACGAGTACTATGTGTTCTAAGACATTTCCTTCTAAATCGAGTATCGTTTCCATGGAAACGACAGGATTTTCTTTTGGGATACGACAACCTCATTTCCGATCCACTAATCCTTCTTTACAGCATCCCTCACTCACACACATTGACGAATTCACACGGAAATCGCGTCGCTACGAAATACGAGTACTATGTGTTCTAAGACATTTCCTTCTAAATCGAGTAACGTTTCTATGGAAACGACAGGATTTTCTTTTGGGATACGACAATCTCATTTCCGATCCACTAATCCTTCTTTACTGCATCCCTCACTCCCAAACACTGACGAATTCACACGGAAGTTCCGTCGCTATGAAATACGAGTACTATGTGTTCTAAGACATTTCCTTCTACATCGAGTAACGTTTCTATGGAAACGACAGAATTTTCTTTTGGGATACGACAATCTCATTTCCGATCCACTAATCCTTCTTTACTGCATCCCTCACTCCCAAACACTGACGAATTCACACGGAAATTCCGTCGCTATGAAATACGAGTACTATGTGTTCTAAGACATTTCCTTCTACATCGAGTAATGTTTCTATGGAAACGACAGGTTTTTCTTTTGGGATACGACAATCTCATTTCCGATCCACTAATCCTTCTTCACTGCATCCCTCACTCCCACACAGTACGAATTCACACGGAAATTGCGTCGCTATGAAATACGAGTACTATGTGTTCTAAGACATTTCCTTCTAAATCGAGTAACGTTTCTATGGAAACGACAGGATTTTCTTTTGGGTTACGACAATCTCATTTCCGATCCTCTAATCCTTCTTTACTGCATCCTTCACTCCCAAACACTGACGAATTCACACGGAAGTTCCGTCGCTATGAAATACGAGTACCATGTGTTCTAAGACATTTCCTTCTACATCAAGTAACGTTTCTATGGAAATGACAGGATTTTCTTTTGGGATACGACAATCTTATTTCCGATCCACTTATCCTTCTTTACTGCATCCCTCACTCCCACACATTGACGAATTCACACGGAAATTGCGTCGCTATGAAATACGAGTACTATGTGTTCAAAGACATTTCCTTCAAAATCGAGTAACGTTTCTATGGAAACGACAGGATCTTCTTTTGGGATACGACAATCACATTTCCCATCCACTAATCCTTCTTTACTGCATCCCCCACTCCCAAACATTGACGAATTCACACGGAAATTTGCGTCGCCATGAATTACTATGGGTTCTATGACTTCTCCTTCTAAATCGAGTAACGTTTCTATGGAAACGACAGGATTTTCTTTTGGGATACGACAATCTCATTTCCGAACCACTAATCCTTCTTTACTGCATCCCTCACTCCCACACGTTGACGAATTCACACGGAAATTGCGTCGCTATGAAATACGAATACTATGTGTTCTAAGGCATTTCCTTCTAAATCGAGTAACGTTTCTATGGAAACGACAGGATTTTCTTTTGGGATACGACAATCACATGTCCGATCCACTAATCCTTCTTTACTGCATCCCTCACTCCCACACATTGGCGAATTCACACGGAAATTCCGTCGCTATGAATTACTATGGGTTCTATGACTTCTCCTTCTAAATCAAGTAACGTTTCTATGGAAACGACAGGACTTTCTCTTGGGATACGACAATCACATTTCCGATCCACTAATCCATCTTTACTGCATCCCTCATTCCCAATCATTGACGAATTCACACGGAAATTGCGTCGCTATGAAATACTATGTGTTCTTAGACATTTCTTTCTAAATCGAGTAACGTTTCTATGGAAACGACAGGATTTTCTTTTGGGATACGACAATCTCATTTCCGATCCACTAATCCTTCTTTACTGCATCCCTCACTCCCACACATTGACGAATTCACACGGAAATTGCGTCGCTATGAAATACTATTTGTTCTAAGACATTTCCTTCTAAATCGAGTAACGTTTCTATGGAAACGACAGGATTTTCTTTTGGGATACGACAATCACATTTCCGATCCACTAATCCTTCTTTACTGCATCCCTCACTCCCAAACATTGACGAATTCACACGGAAATTGCGTCGCTATGATATACGAGTACTATGTGTTCTAAGACATTTCCTTCTAAATCGAGTATCGTTTCTATGGAAACGACAGGATTTTCTTTTGGGATACGACAACCTCATTTCCGATCCACTAATCCTTCTTTACAGCATCCCTCACTCACACACATTGACGAATTCACACGGAAATCGCGTCGCTACGAAATACGAGTACTATGTGTTCTAAGACATTTCCTTCTAAATCGAGTAACGTTTCTATGGAAACGACAGGATTTTCTTTTGGGATACGACAATCTCATTTCCGATCCACTAATCCCTCTTTACTGCATCCCTCACTCCCAAACACTGACGAATTCACACGGAAGTTCCGTCGCTATGAAATACGAGTACTATGTGTTCTAAGACATTTCCTTCTACATCGCGTAACGTTTCTATGGAAACGACAGAATTTTCTTTTGGGATACGACAATCTCATTTCCGATCCACTAATCCTTCTTTACTGCATCCCTCACTCCCAAACACTGACGAATTCACACGGAAATTCCGTCGCTATGAAATACGAGTACTATGTGTTCTAAGACATTTCCTTCTACATCGAGTAACGTTTCTATGGAAACGACAGGTTTTTCTTTTGGGATACGACAATCTCATTTCCGATCCACTAATCCTTCTTCACTGCATCCCTCACTCCCACACAGTACGAATTCACACGGAAATTGCGTCGCTATGAAATACGAGTACTATGTGTTCTAAGACATTTCCTTCTAAATCGAGTAACGTTTCTATGGAAACGACAGGATTTTCTTTTGGGTTACGACAATCTCATTTCCGATCCTCTAATCCTTCTTTACTGCATCCCTCACTCCCACACATTGACGAATTCACACGGAAATTGCGGCGCTATGAAATACTATGTGTTCTAAGACATTTCCTACTAAATCGAGTAACGTTTCTATGGAAACGACAGGATTTTCTTTTGGGATACGACAATCACATTTCCGATCCACTAATCCCTCTTTACTGCATCCCTCACTCCCACACATTGACGAATTCACACGGAAATTGCGTCGCCATGAAAAACGAGTACTTTGTGTTCTAAGACATTTCCTTCTAAATCGAGTAACGTTTCTATGGAAACGACAGGATTTTCTTTTGGGATACGACAATCACATTTCCGATCCACTAATCCTTCTTTACTGCATCCCTCACTCCCAAACATTGACGAATTCACACGGAAATTGCGTCGCTATGATATACGAGTACTATGTGTTCTAAGACATTTCCTTCTAAATCGAGTATCGTTTCTATGGAAACGACAGGATTTTCTTTTGGGATACGACAACCTCATTTCCGATCCACTAATCCTTCTTTACAGCATCCCTCACTCACACACATTGACGAATTCACACGGAAATCGCGTCGCTATGAAATACGAGTACTATGTGTTCTAAGACATTTCCTTCTACATCGAGTAACGTTTCTATGGAAACGACAGGATTTTCTTTTGGGATACGACAATCTCATTTCCGATCCACTAATCCTTCTTTACTGCATCCCTCACTCCCAAACACTGACGAATTCACACGGAAATTCCGTCGCTATGAAATACGAGTACTATGTGTTCTAAGACATTTCCTTCTACATCGAGTAACGTTTCTATGGAAACGACAGGTTTTTCTTTTGGGATACGACAATCTCATTTCCGATCCACTAATCCTTCTTTACTGCATCCCTCACTCCCACACAGTACGAATTCACACGGAAATTGCGTCGCTATGAAATACGAGTACTATGTGTTCTAAGACATTTCCTTCTAAATCGAGTAACGTTTCTATGGAAACGACAGGATTTTCTTTTGGGATACGACAATCACATTTCCGATCCACTAATCCTTCTTTACTGCATCCCTCACTCCCAAACAATGACGAATTAACATGGAAATCCCGTCGCTATGAAATACGAGTACTATGTGATCTAAGACATTTCCTTCTAAATCGAGTAACGTTTCTATGGAAAGGACAGGATTTTCTTTTGGGATACGACAATCTCATTTCCGATCCTCTAATCCTTCTTTACTGCATCCCTCACTCCCACACATTGACGAATTCACACGGAAATTGCGTCGCTATGAAATACTATGTGTTCTAAGACATTTCCTACTAAATCGAGTAACGTTTCTATGGAAACGACAGGATTTTCTTTTGGGATACGACAATCACATTTCCGATCCACTAATCCTTCTTTACTGCATCCCTCACTCCCACACATTGACGAATTCACACGGAAATTCCGTCGCTATGAATTACTATGGGTTCTATGACTTCTCCTTCTAAATCAAGTAACGTTTCTATGGAAACGACAGGACTTTCTCTTGGGATACGACAATCACATTTCCGATCCACTAATCCTTCTTTACTGCATCCCTCACTCCCAATCATTGACGAATTCACACGGAAATTGCGTCGCTATGAAATACTATGTGTTCTTAGACATTTCTTTCTAAATCGAGTAACGTTTCTATGGAAACGACAGGATTTTCTTTTGGGATACGACAATCTCATTTCCGATCCACTAATCCTTCTTTACTGCTTCCCTCACTCCCACACATTGACGAATTCACACGGAAATTGCGTCGCTATGAAATACTATTTGTTCTAAGACATTTCCTTCTAAATCGAGTAACGTTTCTATGGAAACGACAGGATTTTCTTTTGGGATACGACAATCACATTTCCGATCCACTAATCCTTCTTTACTGCATCCCTCACTCCCACACATTGACGAATTCACACGGAAATTGCGTCGCCATGAAAAACGAGTACTTTGTGTTCTAAGACATTTCCTTCTAAATCGAGTAACGTTTCTATGGAATTAACAGGATTTTCTTTTGGGATACGACAATCACATGTCCGATCCACTAATCCTTCTTTACTGCATCCCTCACTCCCACACATTGAAGAATGCACACGGAAATTCCATCGCTATGAATTACTATGGGTTCTATGACTTCTCCTTCTAAATCAAGTAACGTTTCTATGGAAACGACAGGACTTTCTCTTGGGATACGACAATCACATTTCCGATCCACTAATCTTTTTTTACTGCATCCCTCACTCCCAAACATTGACGAATTCACACGGAAATTGCGTCGCTATGAAATACTATGTGTTCTAAGACATTTCTTTCTAAATCGAGTAACGTTTCTATGGAAACGACAGGATTTTCTTTTGGGATACGACAATCTCATTTCCGATCCACTAATCCTTCTTTACTGCATCCCTCACTCCCACACATTGACGAATTCACACGGAAATTCCGTCGCTATGAAATACGAGTACTATGTGTTCTAAGACATTTCCTTCTACATCGAGTAACGTTTCTGTGGAAACGACAGGTTTTTCTTTTGGGATACGACAATCTCATTTCCGATCCACTAATCCTTCTTTACTGCATCCCTCACTCCCAAACACTGACGAATTCACACGGAAATTCCGTCGCTATGAAATACGAGTACTATGTGTTCTAAGACATTTCCTTCTACATCGAGTAACGTTTCTATGGAAACGACAGGTTTTTCTTTTGGGATACGACAATCTCATTTCCGATCCACTAATCCTTCTTTACTGCATCCCTCACTCCCACACAGTACGAATTCACACGGAAATTGCGTCGCTATGAAATACGAGTACTATGTGTTCTAAGGCATTTCCTTCTAAATCGAGTATCGTTTCTATGGAAACGACAGGATTTTCTTTTGGGATACGACAATCACATGTCCGATCCACTAATCCTTCTTTACTGCATCCCTCACACCCACACATTGACGAATTCACACGGAAATTGCGTCGCCATGAAATACGAGTACTATGTGTTGTAAGACATGACCTTCTAAATCGAGTAACGTTTCTATGGAAAAGACAGGATTTTCTTTTGGGATACGACAATCACATTTCCGATCCACTAATCCATCTTTACTGCATCCCTCACTCCCAATCATTGACGAATTCACACGGAAATTGCGTCGCTATGATATACTATGCGTTCTAAGACATTTCCTTCTAAATCGAGTAACGTTTCTATGGAAACGACAGGATTTTCTTTTGGGATACGACAATCACATTTCCGATCCACTAATCCTTCTTTACTGCATCCCTCACTCCCACACATTGACGAATTCACACGGAAATTGGGACGCTATGAATTACAATGGGTTCTATGACTTCTCCTTCTAAATCAAGTAACGTTTCTATGGAAACGACATGACTTTTTTTTGTGATACGACAATCTCATTTCCGATCCACTAATCCATCTTTACTGCATCCCTCACTCCAACACATTGACGAATTCACACGGAAATTGCGTCGCTATGAATTACAATGGGTTCTATGACTTCTCCTTCTAAATCAAGTAACGTTTCTTTGGAAACGACAGGACTTTTTTTTGCGATACGACAATCTCATTTCCGATCCATTAATCCTTCTTTACTGCATCCCTCAATCCCAAACATTGACGAATTCACACGGAAATTGCGTCGCTGTGAAATACTATGTGTTCTAAGACATTTCCTTCTAATTCGAGTAACGTTTCTATGGAAACGACAGGATTTTCTTTTGGGATACGACAATCTCATTTCAGATCCACTAATCCTTCTTTACTGCATCCCTCACTACCACACATTGACGAATTCACACGGAAATTGCGTCGCTATGAAATACTATGTGTTCTAAGACATTTCCTTCTAAATCGAGTAACGTTTCTATGGAAACGACAGGATTTTCTTTTGGGATACGACAATCACATTTCCGATCCACTAATCCTTCTTTACTGCATCCCTCACACCCACACATTGACGAATTCACACGGAAATTGCGTCGCCATGAAATACGAGTACTATGTGTTCTAAGACATGTCCTTCTAAATCGAGTAACGTTTCGATGGAAACGACAGGATTTTCTTTTGGGATACGACAATCTCATTTCAGATCCACTAATCCTTCTTTACTGCATCCCTCACACCCACACATTGACGAATTCACACGGAAATTGCGTCGCCATGAAATACGAGTACTATGTGTTCTAAGACATGTCCTTCTAAATCGAGTAACGTTTCTATGGAAACGACAGGATTTTCTTTTGGGATACGACAATCTCATTTCCGATCCACTAATCCTTCTTTACTGCATCCCTCACTCCCACACATTGACGAATTCACACGGAAATTGCGTCGCTATGAAATACGAGTACTATGTGTTCTAAGACATTTCCTTCTAAATCGAGTAACGTTTCTATGGAAACGACAGGATTTTCTTTTGGGACACGACAATCACATTTCCGATCCACTAATCCTTCTTTACTGCATCCCTCACTCCCACACATTGACGAATTCACTCGGAAATTGCGTCGCTATGAATTGCAATGGGTTCTATGCCTTCACCTTCTAAATCAAGTAACGTTTCGATGGAAACGACTGGACTATTTTTTGGGATACGACAATCTCATTTCCGATCCACTAATTCTTCTTTACTGCATCCCTCACTCCCAAACATTGACGAATTCACACGGAAATTGCGTCGCTATGAAGTACTATGTGTTCTAAGACATTTCCTTCTAAATCGAGTAACGTTTCTATGGAAACGACAGGATTTTTTTTTGGGATACGACAATCTCATTTCAGATCCACTAATCCTTCTTTACTGCATCCCTCACTCCCACACATTGACGAATTCACACGGAAATTGCGTCGCTATGAAATACTATGTGTTCTAAGACATTTCCTTCTAAAAGGGTAACGTTTCTATGGAAACGACAGGATTTTCTTTTGGGATACGACAATCTCATTTCAGATCCACTAATCCTTCTTTACTGCATCCCTCACTCCCAAACATTGACGAATTCACACGGAAATTGCGTCGCTATGAAATACTATGTGTTCTAAGACATTTCCTTCCAAATCGAGTAACGTTTCTATGGAAACGACAGGATTTTCTTTTGGGATACGACAATCTCATTTCCGATCCACTAATCCTTCTTTACTGCATCGCTCACTCACACACATTGACGAATTCACACGGAAATTGCGTCGCTATGAATTACTATGGGTTCTATGACTTCTCCTTCTAAATCAAGTAACTTTTCTATGGAAACGACAGGACTTTTTTTTGGAGTACGACAATCTCATTTCCGATCCATTAATCCTTCTTTACTGCATCCCTCACTCCCAAACATTGACGAATTCACACGGAAATTGCGTCGCTATGAAATACTATGTGTTCTAAGACATTTCCTTCTAAATCGGGTAACGTTTCTATGGAAACGACAGGATTTTCTTTTGGGATACGAATATCTCATTTCCGATCCACTAATCCTTCTTTACTGCATCCCTCACTCCCACACATTGACGAATTCACACGGAAATTGCGTCGCTATGAAATACGAATACTATGTGTTCTAGGGCATTTCCTTCTAAATCGAGTAACGTTTCTATGGAAACGACAGGATTTTCTTTTGAGATACGACAATCACATGTCCCATCCACTAATCCTTCTTTACTGCATCCCTCACTCCCACACATTGACGAATTCACACGGAAATTCCGTCGCTATGAATTACTATGGGTTCTAAGACGTTTCTTTCTAAATCGAGTAACGTTTCTATGGAAACGACAGGATTTTCTTTTGGGATACGACAATCTTATTTCCGATCCACTAATCCTTCTTTACTGCATCCCTCACTCCCACACATTGACGAATTCACACGGAAATTGCGTCGCTATGAAATACGAGTACTATGTGTTCTAAGGCATTTCCTTCTAAATCGAGTAACGTTTCTATGGAAACGACAGGATTTTCTTTTGGGATACGACAATCACATGTCCGATCCAGTAATCCTTCTTTACTGCATCCCTCACTCCCACACGTTGACGAATTCACACGGAAATTCCGTCGCTATGAATTACTATGGGTTCTATGACTTGTCCTTCTAAATCAAGTAACGTTTCTATGGAAACGACAGGACTTTTTTTTGGGATACGACAATCTCATTTCCGATCCACTAATCCTCCTTTACTGCATCCCTCACTCCCAAACATTGACGACTTCACACGGAAATTGCGTCGATATGAAATACGAGTACTATGTGTTCTAAGACATTTCCTTCTAAATCGAGTAACGTTTCTATGGAAACGACAGGATTTTCTTTTGGGATACGACAATCACATTTCCGATCCACTAATCCTTCTTTACTGCATCCCTCACACCCACACATTGACGAATTCACACGGAAATTGCGTCGCCATGAAATACGAGTACTATGTGTTCTAAGACATGTCCTTCTAAATCGAGTAACATTTCTATGGAAACGACAGGATTTTCTTTTGGGATACGACAATCAACTTTCCGATCCACTAATCCTTCTTTACTGCATCCCTCACTCCCAAACATTGACGAATTCACACGGAAATTGCGTCGCTATGAAATACGAGTACTATGTGTTCCAAGACATTTCCTTCTAAATCGAGTAACGTTTCAATGGAAACGACAGGATTTTCTTTTGGGATACGACAATCACATTTCCGATCCACTAATCCTTCCTTACTGCATCCCTCACTCCCTCACATTGACGAATTCACACGGAAATTGCGTCGCTATGAATTACAATGGGTTCTATGACTTCTCCTTCTAAATCAAGTAACGTTTCTATGGAAACGACAGGACTTTTTTTTGGGATACGACAATCTCATTTCCGATCCACTAATCCTTCTTTACTGCATCCCTCACTCCCACACATTGACGAATTCACACGGAAATTGCGTCGCTATGAAATACTATGTGTTCTAAGACATTTCCTTCTAAATCGAGTAACGTTTCTATGGAAACGACAGGATTTTCTTTTGGGATACGACAATCTCATTTCAGATCCACTAATCCTTCTTTACTGCATCCCTCACTCCCACACATCGACGAATTCAAACGGAAATTGCGTCGCTATGAAATACTATATGTTCTAAGACATTTCCTTCTAAATCGAGTAACGTTTCTATGGAAACGACAGGATTTTCTTTTGGGATACGACAATCTCATTTCCGATCCACTAATCCATCTTTATTGCATCCCTCACTCCCACACATTGACGAATTCACACGGAAATTGCGTCGCTATGAAATACGAGTACTGTGTGTTCTAAGACATTTCCTTCTAAATCGAGTAACATTTCTATGGAAACGACAGGATTTTCTTTTGGGATACGACAATCACATTTCCGATCCACTAATCCTTCTTTACTGCATCCCTCATTCCCACACATTCACGAATTCACACGGAAATTGCGTCGCTATGAAATACGAGTACTATGTGTTCTAAGACATTTCCTTCTAAATCGAGTAACGTTTCTATGGAAACGACAGGATTTTCTTTTGGGATACGACAATCTCATATCCGATCCACTAATCTTTCTTTACTGCATCCCTCACTCTCAAACATTGATAAATTCACACGGAAATTGCGTCGCTACGAAATACGAGTACTATGTGTTCTAAGACATTTCCTTCTAAATCGAGTAACGTTCCTATGGAAACGACAGGATTTTCTTGTGGGATACGACAATCTCATTTCCGATCCACTAATCCTTCTTTACTGCATCCCTCACTCCAAAACATTGACGAATTCACACGGAAATTCCGTCGCTATGAAATACGAGTACTATGTGTTCTAAGACATTTCTTTCTAAATCGAGTAACGTTTCTATGGAAACGACAGGATTTTCTTTTGGGATACGACAATCACATTTCCGATCCACTAATTCTTCTTTACTGCATCCCTCACTCCCAAATATTGACGAATTCACACGGAAATTGGGTCGCTATGAAATACTGTGTGCTCTAAGACATTTCTTTCTAAATCGAGTAACGTTTCTATGGAAACGACAGGATTTTCTTTTGGGATACGACAATCTCATTTCCGATCCACTAATCCTTCTTTACTGCATCCCTCACTCCCACACATTGACGAATTCACACGGAAATTGCGTCGCTATGAAATACGAGTACTATGTGTTCTAAGACATTTCCTTCTAAATCGAGTAACGTTTCTATGGAAACGACAGGATTTTCTTTTGGGATACGACAATCACATTTCCGATCCACAAATCCTTCTTTAATGCATCCCTCACTCCCAAACATTGACGAATTAACATGGAAATTCCGTCGCTATGAAATACGAGTACTATGTGTTCTAAGACATTTCCTTCTAAATCGAGTAACGTTTCTATGGAAACGACAGGATTTTCTTTTGGGATACGACAATCTCATTTCCGATCCACTAATCCTTCTTTACTGCGTCCCTCACTCCCACACATTGACGAATTCACACGGAAATTGCGTCGCTATGAAATACTATGTGTTCTAAGACATTTCCTTCTATATCGAGTAACGTTTGTATGGAGACGACAGTATTTTCTTTTGGGATACGACAATCACATTTCCGATCCACTAATCCTTCTTTACTGCATCCCTCACTCCCACACATTGACGAATTCACACGGAAATTGCGTCGCCATGAAATACGAGTACTTTGAGTTCTAAGACATTTCCTTCTAAATCGAGTAACGTTTCAATGGAAACGACAGGATTTTCTTTTGGGATACGACAATCACATTTCCGATCCACTAATCCTTCTTTACTGCATTCCTCACTCCCAAACATTGACGAATCCACACGGAAATTGCGTCGCTATGAAATACGAGTACTATGTGTTCTAAGACATTTCCTTCTAAATCGAGTAACGTTTCTATGGAAACGACAGGATTTTCTTTTGGGATACGACAATCTCATTTCCGATCCACTAATCCTTCTTTACTGCATCCCTCACTCACACACATTGACGAATTCACACGGAAATTGCGTCGCTACGAAATACGAGTACTATGTGTTCTAAGACATTTCCTTCTACTTCGAATAACGTTTCTATGGAAACGACAGGTTTTTCTTTTGGGATACGACAATCTCATTTCCGATCCACTAATTCTTCTTTACTGCATCCCTCACTCCCAAACATTGACGAATTCACACGGAAATTCCGTCGCTATGAAATACGAGTACTATGTGTTCTAAGACATTTCCTTCTAAATCGAGTAACGTTTCTATGGAAACGACAGGATTTTCTTTTGGGATACGAATATCACATTTCCGATCCACTAATCCTTCTTTACTGCATCCCTCACTCCCAAATATTGACGAATTCACACGGAAATTGCGTCGCTATGAAATACTTTGTGTTCTAAGACATTTCTTTCTAAATCGAGTAACGTTTCTATGGAAACGACTGGATTTTCTTTTGGGATACGACAATCTCATTTCCGATCCACTAATCCCTCTTTACTGCATCCCTCACTCCCACACATTGACGAATTCACACGGAAATTGCGTCGCTATGAAATACGAGTACTATGTGTTCTAAGACATTTCCTTCTGAATCGAGTAACGTTCCTATGGAAACGACAGGATTTTCTTTTGGGATACGACAATCACATTTCCGATCCACTAATCCTTCTTTACTGCATCCCTCACTCCCACACATTGACGAATTCACACGGAAATTCCGTCGCTATGAATTACTATGGGTTCTATGACTTCTCCTTCTAAATCAAGTAAAGTTTCTATGGAAACGAAAGGACTTTTTTTTGGGATATGACAATCTAATTTCCGATCCACTAATCCTTCTTTACTGCATCCCCCACTCCCAAACATTGACGAATTGACACGGAAATTGCGTCGCTATGAAATACGAGTACTATGTGTTCTAAGGCATTTCCTTCTAAATCGAGTAACGTTTCTATGGAAACGACAGGATTTTCTTTTGGGATACGACAATCACATGTCCGATCCACTAATCCTTCTTTACTGCATCCCTCACTCCCACACATTGACGAATTCACACGGAAATTCCGTCGCTATGAATTACTATGGGTTCTATGACTTCTCCTTCTAAATCAAGTAACGTTTCTATGGAAACGACAGGACTTTCTTTTGGGATACGACAATCACGTTTCCGATCCACTAATCCTTCTTTACTGCATCCCTCACTCCCAAACATTGACGAATTCACACGGAAATTGCGTCGCTATGAAATACTATGTGTTCTAAGACATTTCTTTCTAAATCGAGTAACGTTTCTATGGAAACGACAGGATTTTCTTTTGGGATACGACAATCTCATTTCCGATCCACTAATCCTTCTTTACTGCATCCCTCACTCCCACACATTGACGAATTCACACGGAAATTGCGTCGCTATGAAATACGAGTACTATGTGTTCTAAGACATTTCCTTCTAAATCGAGTAACGTTTCTATGGAAACGACAGGATTTTTTTTTTGAGATACGACAATCACATTTGGGATCCACTAATCCTTCTTTACTGCATCCCTCACTCCCACACATTGACGAATTCACACGGAAATTGTGTCGCTATGAATTACAATGGGTTCTATGACTTCTCCTGCTAAATCAAGTAACGTTTCTATGGAAACGACAGGACTTTTTTTTGGGATACGACAATCTCATTTCCGATCCACTAATCCTTCTTTACTGCATCCCTCACTCCCAAACATTGACGAATTCACACGGAAATTGCGTCGCTATGAAATACTATGTGTTCTAAGACATTTCCTTCTAAATCGAGTAACGTTTCTATGGAAACGACAGGATTTTCTTTTGGGATACGACAATCTCATTTCAGATCCACTTATCCTTCTTTACTGCATCCCTCACTCCCACACATTGACGAATTCAAACGGAAATTGCGTCGCTGTGAAATACTATGTGTTCTAAGACATTTCCTTCTAAATCGAGTAACGTTTCTATGAAAACGACAGGATTTTCTTTTGGGATACGACAATCACATTTCCGATCCACTAATCCTTCTTTACTGCACCCCTCACTCCCACACATTCACGAATTCACACGGAAATTGCGTCGCTATGAAATACGAGTACTATGTGTTCTAAGACATTTCCTTCTAAATCGAGTAACGTTTCTATGGAAACGACAGGATTTTCTTTTGGGATACGACAATCTCATTTCCGATCCACTAATCCTTCTTTACTGCATCCCTCACTCCAAAACATTGACGAATTCACACGGAAATTCCGTCGCTATGAAATACGAGTACTATGTGTTCTAAGACATTTCTTTCTAAATCGAGTAACGTTTCTATGGAAACGACAGGATTTTCTTTTGGGATACGACAATAACATTTCCGATCCACTAATCCTTCTTTACTGCATCCCTCACTCCGAAATATTGACGAATTCACACGGAAATTGGGTCGCTATGAAATACTATGTGTTCTAAGACATTTCTTTCTAAATCGAGTAACGTTTCTATGGAAACGACAGGATTTTCTTTTGGGATACGACAATCTCATTTCCGATCCACTAATCCTTCTTTACTGCGTCCCTCACTCCCACACATTGACGAATTCACACGGAAATTGCGTCGCTATGAAATACTATGTGTTTTAAGACATTTCCTTCTAAATCGAGTAACGTTTCTATGGAAACGACAGGATTTTCTTTTGGGATACGACAATCACATTTTTGATCCACTAATCCTTCTTTACTGCATCCCTCACTCGCACACATTGACGAATTCACACGGAAATTGCGTCGCCATGAAATACGAGTACTTTGAGTTCTAAGACATTTCCTTCTAAATCGAGTAACGTTTCTATGGAAACGACAGGATTTTCTTTAGGGATACGACAATCAGATTTCCGATCCACTAATCCTCCTTTACTGCATCCCTCACTCCCAAACATTGACTAATTCACACGGAAATTGCGTCGCTACGAAATACGAGTACTATGTGTTCTAAGACATTTCCTTCTAAATCGAGTAACGTTTCTATGGAAACGACAGGATTTTCTTTTGGGATACGACAATCTCATTTCCGATCCACTAATCCTTCTTCACTGCATCCCTCACTCCCAAACACTGACGAATTCACACGGAAATTCCGTCGCTATGAAATACGAGTACTATGTGTTCTAAGACATTTCCTTCTACATCGAGTAACGTTTCTATGGAAACGACAGGATTTTCTTTTGGGATACGACAATCTCATTTCCGATCCACTAATTCTTCTTTACTGCATCCCTCACTCCCAAACATTGACGAATTCACACGGAAATTGCGTCGCTATGAAATACTTTGTGTTCTAAGACATTTCTTTCTAAATCGAGTAACGTTTCTATGGAAACGACTGGATTTTCTTTTGGGATACGACAATCTCATTTCCGATCCACTAATTCTTCTTTACTGCATCCCTCACTCCCACACATTGACGAATTCACACGGAAATTGCGTC
This sequence comes from Schistocerca serialis cubense, assembly GCF_023864345.2. Classification (NCBI taxonomy): domain Eukaryota; kingdom Metazoa; phylum Arthropoda; class Insecta; order Orthoptera; family Acrididae; genus Schistocerca; species Schistocerca serialis. Next base: position 3,070,879 of record NC_064644.1, read on the forward strand.
GCTATGAAATACGAGTACTATGTGTTCTAAGACATTTCCCTCTGAATCGAGTAACGTTCCAATGGAAACGACAGGATTTTCTTTTGGGATACGACAATCACATTTCCGATCCACTAATTATTCTTTACTGCATCCCTCACTCCCACACATTGACGAATTCACACGGAAATTGCGTCGCTATGAATTACTATGGGTTCTATGACTTCTCCTTCTAAATCAAGTAACGTTTCTATGGAAACGACAGGACTTTTTTTTGGGATACGACAATCTCATTTCCGATCCACTAATCGTTCTTTACTGCATCCCCGACTCCCAAACATTGACGAATTCACACGGAAATTGCGTCGCTATGAAATACGAGTACTATGTGTTCTAAGGCATTTCCTTCTAAATCGAGTAACGTTTCTATGGAAACGACACGATTTTCTTTTGGGATACGACAATCACATGTCCGATCCTCTAATCCTTCTTTACTGCATCCCTCACTCCCACACATTGACGAATTCACACGGAAATTCCATCGCTATGAATTACTATGGGTTCTATGACTTCTCCTTCTAAATCAAGTAACGTTTCTATGGAAACGACAGGACTTTCTTTTGGGATACGACAATCACATTTCCGATCCACTAATCCTTCTTTACTGCATCCCTCACTCCCACACATTGACGAATTCACATGGAAATTATGTCGCTATGAAATACAATGTGTTCTAAGACATTTCCTTCTAAATCGAGTAACGTTTCTATGGAAACGACAAAATTATCTTTTGGGATACGACAACAATCATTTCCGATCCACTAATCCTTCTTTACTGCATCCCTCACTCCCACACATTGACGAATTCACACGGAAATTGCGTCGCTATGAAATACGAGTACTATGTGTTCTAAGACATTTCCTTCTAAATCGAGTAACATTTCTATGGAAACGACAGGATTTTCTTTTGGGATACGACAATCACATTTCCGATCCACTAATCCTTCTTTACTGCATCCCTCACTCTCACACATTGACAAATTCACACGGAAATTGCGTCGCTACGAAATACGAGTACTATGTGTTCTAAGACATTTCCTTCTAAATCGAGTAACGTTCCTATGGAAACGACAGGATTTTCTTTTGGGATACGACAATCTCATTTCCGATCCACTAATCCTTCTTTACTGCATCCCTCACTCCAAAACATTGACGAATTCACACGGAAATTCCGTCGCTATGAAATACGAGTACTATGTGTTCTAAGACATTTCTTTCTAAATCGAGTAACGTTTCTATGGAAACGACAGGATTTTCTTTTGGGATACGACAATCACATTTCCGATCCACTAATCCTTCTTTACTGCATCCCTCACTCCGAAATATTGACGAATTCACACGGAAATTGGGTCGCTATGAAATACTATGTGTTCTAAGACATTTCTTTCTAAATTGAGTAACGTTTCTATGGAAACGACAGGATTTTCTTTTGGGATACGACAATCTCATTTCCGATCCACTAATCCTTCTTTACTGCGTCCCTCACTCCCACACATTGACGAATTCACACGGAAATTGCGTCGCTATGAAATACTATGTGTTCTAAGACATTTCCTTCTAAATCGAGTAACGTTTCTATGGAAACGACAGGATTTTCTTTTGGGATACGACAATCACATTTTTGATCCACTAATCCTTCTTTACTGCATCCCTCACTCCCACACATTGACGAATTCACACGGAAATTGCGTCGCCATGAAATACGAGTACTTTGAGTTCTAAGACATTTCCTTCTAAATCGAGTAACGTTTCTATGGAAACGACAGGATTTTCTCTTGGGATAAGACAATCACATTTCCGATCCACTAATCCTTCTTTACTGCATCCCTCACTCCCAAACATTGACTAATTCACACGGAAATTGCGTCGCTATGAAATACGAGTACTATGTGTTCTAAGACATTTCCTTCTAAATCGAGTAACGTTTCTATGGAAACGACAGGATTTTCTTTTGGGATACGACAATCTCATTTCCGATCCACTAATCCTTCTTCACTGCATCCCTCACTCCCAAACACTGACGAATTCACACGGAAATTCCGACGCTATGAAATACGAGTACTATGTGTTCTAAGACATTTCCTTCTACATCGAGTAACGTTTCTATGGAAACGACAGGATTTTCTTTTGGGATACGACAATCTCATTTCCGATCCACTAATTCTTCTTTACTGCATCCCTCACTCCCAAACATTGACGAATTCACACGGAAATTGCGTCGCTATGAAATACTTTGTGTTCTAAGACATTTATTTCTAAATCGAGTAACGTTTCTATGGAAACGACTGGATTTTCTTTTGGGATACGACAATCTCATTTCCGATCCACTAATTCTTCTTTACTGCATCCCTCACTCCCACACATTGACGAATTCACACGGAAATTGCGTCGCTATGAAATACGAGTACTATGTGTTCTAAGACATTTCCCTCTGAATCGAGTAACGTTCCAATGGAAACGACAGGATTTTCTTTTGGGATACGACAATCACATTTCCGATCCACTAATCCTTCTTTACTGCATCCCTCACTCCCACACATTGACGAATTCACACGGAAATTGCGTCGCTATGAATTACTATGGGTTCTATGACTTCTCCTTCTAAATCAAGTAACGTTTCTATGGAAACGACAGGACTTTTTTTTGGGATACGACAATCTCATTTCCGATCCACTAATCGTTCTTTACTGCATCCCCCACTCCCAAACATTGACGAACTCACACGTAAATTGCGTCGCTATGAAATACGAGTACTATGTGTTCTAAGGCATTTCCTTCTAAATCGAGTAACGTTTCTATGGAAACACAACGATTTTCTTTTGGGATACGACAATCACATGTCCGATCCTCTAATCCTTCTTTACTGCATCCCTCACTCCCACACATTGACGAATTCACACGGAAATTCCGTCGCTATGAATTACTATGGGTTCTATGACTTCTCCTTCTAAATCAAGTAACGTTTCTATGGAAACGACAGGACTTTCTTTTGGGATACGACAATCACATTTCCGATCCACTAATCCTTCTTTAATGCATCCCTCACTCCCAAACATTGACGAATTCACACGGAAATTGCGTCGCTATGAAATACTATGTGTTCTAAGACATTTCTTTCTAGATCGAGTAACGTTTCTATGGAAACGACAGGATTTTCTTTTGGGATACGACAACAATCATTTCCGATCCAATAATCCTTCTTTACTGCATCCCTCACTCCCACACATTGACGAATTCACACGGAAATTGCGTCGCTATGAAATACGAGTACTATGTGTTCTAACACATTTCCTTCTAAATCGAGTAACGTTTCTATGGAAACGACAGGATTTTTTTTTGAGATACGACAATCACATTTCCGATCCACTAATCCTTCTTAACTGCATCCCTCACTCCCACACATTGACGAATTCACATGGAAATTATGTCGCTATGAAATACAATGTGTTCTAAGACATTTCCTTCTAAATCGAGTAACGTTTCTATGGAAACGACAAAATTATCTTTTGGGATACGACAATCTCATTTCCGATCCACTAATCCTTCTTTACTGCATCCCTCACTCCCAAACATTTACGAATTCACACGGTAATTCCGTCGCTATGAAATACGAGTACTATGTGTTCTAAGATATTTTATTCTAAATCGAGTAACGTTTCTATGGAAACGACAGGATTTTCTTTTGGGATACGACAAACACATTTCCGATCCACTAATCCTTCTTCACTGCATCCCTCACTCCCATACATTGACGAATTCACACGGAAATTGCGTCGCTATGAAATACGAGTATTATGTGTTCTAAGACATTTCCTTCTAAATCGAGTAACGTTTCTATGGAAACGACAGGATTTTCTTTTGGGATACGACAATCGCATTTCCGATCCATATATCCTTCTTTACTGCATCCCTCACTCCCACACATTGACGAATTCACACGGAAATTGCGTCGATATGAATTACTATGGGTTCTATGACTTCTCCTTCTAAATCAAGTAACGTTTCTATGGAAACGACAGGACTTTTTTTTTGGGATACGACAATCTCATTTCCGATCCACTAATCTTTCTTTACTGCATCCCACACTCCCAAACATTGACGAATTCACACGGATATTGCGTCGCTATGAGATACTATGTGTTCTAAGACATTTCCATCTAAATCGAGTAACATTTCTATGGAAACGACAGGATTTTCTTTTGGGATACGACAATCACATTTCCGATCCACTAATCCTTCTTTACTGCATCCCTCACTCCCAAACATTGACGAATTAACATGGAAATTCCAACGCTATGAAATACGAGTACTATGTGTTCTAAGACATTTCCTTCTAAATCGAGTAACGTATCTATGGAAACGACAGGATTTTCTTTTGGGATACGACAATCACATTTCCGATCCACTAATCCTTCTTTACTGCATCCCTCACTCCCAAACATTGACTAATTCACACGGAAACTGCGTCGCTACGAAATACCAGTACTATGTGTTCGAAGACATTTCCTTCTAAATCGAGTAACGTTTCTATGGAAACGACAGGATTTTCTTTTGGGATACGACAATCTCATTTCCGATCCACTAATCCTTCTTTACTGCATCCCTCACTCCCAAACACTGACGAATTCTCACGGAAATTCCGTCGCTATGAAATACGAGTACTATGTGTTCTAAGACATTTCCTTCTACATCGAGTAACGTTTCTATGGAAACGACAGGATTTTCTTTTGCGATACGACAATCTCATTTCCGATCCACTAATTCTTCTTTACTGCATCCCTCACTCCCAAACATTGACGAATTCACACGGAAATTCCGACGCTATGAAATACGAGTACTATGTGTTCTAAGACATTTCCTTCTAAATCGAGTAACGTTTCTATGGAAACGACAGGATTTTCTTTTGGGATACGACTATCATTTTTCCGATCCACTAACCCTTCTTTACTGCATCCCTCACTCCCAAACATTGACGAATTCACACGGAAATTGCGTCGCTATGAAATACTTTGTGGTCTAAGACATTTCTTTCTAAATCGAGTAACGTTTCTATGGAAACGACTGGATTTTCTTTTGGGATACGACAATCTCATTTCCGATCCACTAATCTTTCTTTACTGCATCCCTCACTCCCACACATTGACGAATTCACACGGAAATTGCGTCGCTATGAAATGCGAGTACTATGTGTTCTAAGACATTTCCTTCTGAATCGAGTAACGTTCCTATGGAAACGACAGGATTTTCTTTTGGGATACGACAATCACATTTCCGATCCACTAATCCTTCTTTACTGCATCCCTCACTCCCACACATTGACGAATTCACACGGAAATTGCGTCGCTATGAATTACTATGTGTTCTACGACTTCTCCTTCTAAATCAAGTAACGTTTCTATGGAAACGACAGGACTTTTTTTTGGGATACGACAATCACATTTCCGATCCACTAATCCTTCTTTACTGCATCCCTCACTCCCAAACATTGACGAATTCACACGGAAAATGCGTCGCTATGAAATACTAAGTGTTCTAAGACATTTCTTTCTAAATCGAGTAACGTTTCTATGGAAACGACCGGATTTTCTTTTGGGATACGACAATCTCATTTCCGATCCACTAATCCTTCTTTACTGCATCCCTCACTCCCACACATTGACGAATTCACACGGAAATTGCGTCGCTATGAAATACGAGTACTATGTGTTCTAAGACATTTCCTTCTAAATCGAGTAACGTTTCTATGGAAACGACAGGATTTTTTTTTTGAGATACGACAATCACATTTCCGATCCACTAATCCTTCTTTACTGCATCCGTCACTCCCTTACATTGACGAATTCACATGGAAATTCCGTCGCTTTGAAATACTATGTGTTCTAAGACATTTCCTTCTAAATCGAGTAACGTTTCTATGGAAACGACAAAATTATCTTTTGGGATACGACAATCTCATTTCCGATCCACTAATCCTTCTTTACTGCATCCCTCACTCCCAAACATTTACGAATTCACACGGTAATTCCGTCGCTATGAAATACGAGTACTATGTGTTCTAAGATATTTCATTCTAAATCGAGTAACGTTTCTATGGAAACGACAGAATTTTCATTTGGGATACGACAAACACATTTCCGATCCACTAATCTTTCTTTACTGCATCCCTCACTCCCACACACTGACGAATTCACACGGAAATTGCGTCGATATGAATTACTATGGGTTCTATGACTTCTCCTTCTAAATCAAGTAACGTTTCTATGGAAACGACAGGTTTTGTTTTTTTTGGGATATGACAATCTCATTTCCGATCCACTAATCTTTCTTTACTGCATCCCTCACTCCCAAACATTGACGAATTCACACGGATATTGCGTCGCTATGAAATACTATGTGTTCTAAGACATTTCCTTCTAAATCGAGTAACGTTTCTATGGAAACGACAGGATTTTCTTTTGGGATACGACAATCTCATTTCCGATCCACTAATCCTTCTTTACTGCATCCCTCACTCCCACACATTGACGAATTCACACGGAAATTGCGTCGCTATGAAATACGAGTACTATGTGTTCTAAGACATTTCCTTCCAAATCGAGTAACGTTTCTATGGAAACGACAGGATTTTCTTTTGGGATACGACAATCACATTTCCAATCCACTAATCCTTCTTTACTGCATCCCTCACTCCCACACATTGAGGAATTCACACGGAAATTGCGTCGCTATGAATTACTATGGGTTCTATGACTTCTCCTACTAAATCAAGTAATGTTTCTATGGAAACGAAAGGACTTTTTTTTGGGATACGACAATCTCATTTCCAATCCATTAATCCTTTATTACTGCATCCCTCACTCCCAAACATTGACGAATTCACACGGCAATTGCGTCGCTATGAAATACTATGTGTTCTAAGACATTTCCTTCTAAATCGAGTAACGTTTCTGTGGAAACGACAGGATTTTCTTTTGGGATACGACAATCTCATTTCAGATCCACTAATCCTTCTTTACTGTATCCCTCACTCCCACACATTGACGAATTCACACGGAAATTGCGTCGCTATGAAATACGAGTACTATGTGTTCTAAGACATTTCCTTCTAAATCGAGTAACGTTAGTATGGAAACGACAGGATTTTCTTTTGGGATACGACAATCACATTTCCGTTCCACTAATCCTTCTTTACTGCATCCCTCACTCCCACACATTGACGAATTCACACGGAAATTGCGTCGCTATGAATTACTATGGGTTCTATGACTTCTCCTTCTAAATCCAGTAATGTTTCTATGGAAACGAAAGGACTTTTTTTTGGAATACGACAATCTCATTTCCAATCCATTAATCCCTCTTTACTGCATCCCTCACTCCCAAACATTGACGAATTCACACGGAAAATGCGTCGCTATGAAATACTATGTGTTCTAAGACATTTCCTTCTAAATCGAGTAACGTTTCAATGGAAACGACAGGATTTTCTTTTGGGATACGACAATCTCATTTCCGATCCACTAATCCTTCTTTACTGCATCCCTCACTCCCACACATTGACGAATTCACACGGATATTGCGTCGCTACGAAATACGAGTACTATGTGTTCTAAGACATTTCCTTCTAAATCGAGTAACGTTCCTATGGAAACGACAGGATTTTCTTTTGGGATACGACAATCACATTTCCGATCCACTAATCCTTCTTTACTGCATCCCTCACTCCCACACTTTGACGAATTCACACGGAAATTGCGTCGCTATGAATTACTATGGGTTCTATGACTTCTCCTTCTAAATCAAGTAACGTTTCTATGGAAACGACAGGACTTTTTTTTGGGATACGACAATCTCATTTCCGATCCACTAATCCTTCTTTACTGCATCCCTCACTCCCAAACATTGACGAATTCACACGGAAATTGCGTCGCTATGAAATACTATGTGTTCTAAGACATTTCCTTCTAAATCGAGTAACGTTTCTATGGAAACGACAGGATTTTCTTTTGGGATACGACAATCTCATTTCCGATCCACTAATCCTTCTTTACTGCATCCCTCACTCCCACACATTGACGAATTCACACGGAAATTCCGTCGCTATGAAATACGAGTACTATGTGTTCTAAGACATTTCCTTCTAAATCGAGTAACGTTTCTATGGAAACGACAGGATTTTCTTTTGGGATACGACAATCACATTTCCGATCCACTAATCCTTCTTAACTGCATCCCCCACTCCCAAACATTGGCGAATTCACACGGAAATTGCGTCGCTATGAAATACTATGTGTTCTAAGACATTTCCTTCTAAATCGAGTAACGTTTCTACGGAAACGACAGGATTTTCTTTTGGGATACGACAATCACATTTCCGATCCACTAATCCTTCTTTACTGCATCCCTCACTCCCACACATTGACGAATTCACACGGAAATAGCGTCGCTATGAATTACTATGGGTTCTATGACTTCTCCCTCTAAATCAGGTAACGTTTCTTTGGAATCGACAGGATTTTCTTTTGGGATACGACAATCACATTTCCGATCCACTAATTCTTCTTTACTGCATCCCTCACTCCAAACATTGACGAATTCACACGGAAATTCCGTCGCTATGAAATACGAGTACTATGTGTTCTAAGACATTTCCTTCTAAATCGAGTAACGTGTCTATGGAAACGACAGGATTTTCTTTTGGGATACGACTATCACATTTCCGATCCACTAATCCTTCTTTACTGCATCCCTCACTCCCAAACATTGACGAATTCACACGGAAATTGCGTCGCTATGAAATACTTTGTGTTCTAAGACATTTCTTTCTAAATCGAGTAACGTTTCTATGGAAACGACTGGATTTTCTTTTGGGATACGACAATCTCATTTCCGATCCACTAATCCTTCTTTACTGCATCCCTCACTCCCACACATTGACGAATTCACACGGAAAATGCGTCGCTATGAAATACGAGTACTATGCGTTCTAAGACATTTCCTTCTGAAACGAGTAACGTTCCTATGGATACGACAGGATTTTCTTTTGGGATACGACAATCACATTTCCGATCCACTAATCCTTCTTTACTGCATCCCTCACTCCCACACATTGACGAATTCACACGGAAATTGCGTCGCTATGAATTACTATGGGTTCTATGACTTCTCCTTCTAAATCAAGTAACGTTTCTATGGAAACGACAGGACTTTTTTTTGGGATACGACAATCTCATTTCCGATCCACTAATCCTTCTTTACTGCATCTCCCACTCCCAAACATTGACGAATTCACACGGAAATTGCGTCGCTGTGAAATACGAGTACTATGTGTTCTAAGGCATTTCCTTCTAAATCGAGTAACGTTTCTATGGAAACGAAAGGTTTTTTACTTTGGGATACGACAATCACATGTCCGATCCACTAATCCTTCCTTACTGCATCCCTCACTCCCACACATTGACGAATTCACACGGAAATTGCGTCGCTATGAATTACTATGGGTTCTATGACTTCTCCTTCTAAATCAAGTAACGTTTCTATGGAAACGACAGGACTTTTTTTTGGGATACGACAATCTCATTTCCGATCCACTAATCCTTCTTTACTGCATCCCTCACTCCCACACATTGACGAATTCACACGGATATTGCGTCGCTACGAAATACGAGTACTATGTGTTCTAAGACATTTCCTTCTAAATCGAGTAACGTTCCTATGGAAACGACAGGATTTTCTTTTGGGATACGACAATCACATTTCCGATCCACTAATCCTTCTTTACTGCATCCCTCACTCCCACACTTTGACGAATTCACACGGAAATTGCGTCGCTATGAATTACTATGGGTTCTATGACTTCTCCTTCTAAATCAAGTAACGTTTCTATGGAAACGACAGGACTTTTTTTTGGGATACGACAATCTCATTTCCGATCCACTAATCCTTCTTTACTGCATCCCTCACTCCCAAACATTGACGAATTCACACGGAAATTGCGTCGCTATGAAATACTATGTGTTCTAAGACATTTCCTTCTAAATCGAGTAACGTTTCTATGGAAACGACAGGATTTTCTTTTGGGATACGACAATCTCATTTCCGATCCACTAATCCTTCTTTACTGCATCCCTCACTCCCACACATTGACGAATTCACACGGAAATTCCGTCGCTATGAAATACGAGTACTATGTGTTCTAAGACATTTCCTTCTAAATCGAGTAACGTTTCTATGGAAACGACAGGATTTTCTTTTGGGATACGACAATCACATTTCCGATCCACTAATCCTTCTTAACTGCATCCCCCACTCCCAAACATTGGCGAATTCACACGGAAATTGCGTCGCTATGAAATACTATGTGTTCTAAGACATTTCCTTCTAAATCGAGTAACGTTTCTACGGAAACGACAGGATTTTCTTTTGGGATACGACAATCACATTTCCGATCCACTAATCCTTCTTTACTGCATCCCTCACTCCCACACATTGACGAATTCACACGGAAATAGCGTCGCTATGAATTACTATGGGTTCTATGACTTCTCCCTCTAAATCAGGTAACGTTTCTTTGGAATCGACAGGATTTTCTTTTGGGATACGACAATCACATTTCCGATCCACTAATTCTTCTTTACTGCATCCCTCACTCCAAACATTGACGAATTCACACGGAAATTCCGTCGCTATGAAATACGAGTACTATGTGTTCTAAGACATTTCCTTCTAAATCGAGTAACGTGTCTATGGAAACGACAGGATTTTCTTTTGGGATACGACTATCACATTTCCGATCCACTAATCCTTCTTTACTGCATCCCTCACTCCCAAACATTGACGAATTCACACGGAAATTGCGTCGCTATGAAATACTTTGTGTTCTAAGACATTTCTTTCTAAATCGAGTAACGTTTCTATGGAAACGACTGGATTTTCTTTTGGGATACGACAATCTCATTTCCGATCCACTAATCCTTCTTTACTGCATCCCTCACTCCCACACATTGACGAATTCACACGGAAAATGCGTCGCTATGAAATACGAGTACTATGCGTTCTAAGACATTTCCTTCTGAAACGAGTAACGTTCCTATGGATACGACAGGATTTTCTTTTGGGATACGACAATCACATTTCCGATCCACTAATCCTTCTTTACTGCATCCCTCACTCCCACACATTGACGAATTCACACGGAAATTGCGTCGCTATGAATTACTATGGGTTCTATGACTTCTCCTTCTAAATCAAGTAACGTTTCTATGGAAACGACAGGACTTTTTTTTGGGATACGACAATCTCATTTCCGATCCACTAATCCTTCTTTACTGCATCTCCCACTCCCAAACATTGACGAATTCACACGGAAATTGCGTCGCTGTGAAATACGAGTACTATGTGTTCTAAGGCATTTCCTTCTAAATCGAGTAACGTTTCTATGGAAACGAAAGGTTTTTTACTTTGGGATACGACAATCACATGTCCGATCCACTAATCCTTCTTTACTGCATCCCTCACTCCCACACATTGACGAATTCACACGGAAATTCCGTCGCTATGAATTACTATGGGTTCTATGACTTCTCCTTCTAAATCAAGTTACGTTTCTATGGAAACGACAGGACTTTCTTTTGGGATACGACAATCACATTTCCGATCCACTAATCCTTCTTTACTGCATCCCTCACTCCCAAACATTGACGAATTAACACTGAAATTGCGTCGCTATGAAATACGAGTACTATGTGTTCTAAGACATTTCCTTCTAAATCGAGTAACGTTTCTATGGAAACGACAGGATTTTTTTTTGAGATACGACAATCACATTTCCGATCCACTAATCCTTCTTTACTGCATCCCTCACTCCCACACATTGACGAATTCACATGGAAATTCCGTCGCTATGAAATTCTATGTGTTCTAAGACATTTCCTTCTAAATCGAGTAACGTTTCTATGGAAACGACCAAATTATCTTTTGGGATACGACAATCTCATTTCCGATCCACCAATCCTTCTTTACTGCATCCCTCACTCCCATCCATTTACGAATTCACACGGAAATTGCGTCGCTATGAAATACGAGTACTATGTGTTCTAAGACATTTCCTTCTAAATCGAGTAACGTTACTATGGAAACGACAGGATTTTCTTTTGGGATACGACAATCACATCTCCGATCCACTAATCCTTCTTTACTGCATCCCTCACTCCCACACATTGACGAATTCACACGGAAATTGCGTCGCTATGAATTACTATGGGTTCTATGACTTCTCCTTCTAAATCCAGTAATGTTTCTATGGAAACGAAAGGACTTTTTTTTGGAATACGACAATCTCATTTCCAATCCATTAATCCCTCTTTACTGCATCCCTCACTCCCAAACATTGACGAATTCACACGGAAATTGCGTCGCTATGAAATACTATGTGTTCTAAGACATTTCCTTCTAAATCGAGTAACGTTTCAATGGAAACGACAGGATTTTCTTTTGGGATACGACAATCTCATTTCCGATCCACTAATCCTCTTTACTGCACCCCGCACTCCCACACATTGACGAATTCACACGGATATTGCGTCGCTACGAAATACGAGTACTATGTGTTCTAAGACATTTCCTTCTAAATCGAGTAACGTTCCTATGGAAACGACAGGATTTTCTTTTGGGATACGACAATCACATTTCCGATCCACTAATCCTTCTTTACTGCATCCCTCACTCCCACACGTTGACGAATTCACACGGAAATTGCGTCGCTATGAATTACTATGGGTTCTATGACTTCTCCTTCTAAATCAAGTAACGTTTCTATGGAAACGACAGGACTTTTTTTTGGGATACGACAATCTCATTTCCGATCCACTAATCCTTCTTTACTGCATCCCTCATTCCCAAACATTGACGAATTCACACGGAAATTGCGTCGCTATGAAATACTATGTGTTCTAAGACATTTCCTTCTAAATCGAGTAACGTTTCTATGGAAACGACAGGATTTTCTTTTGGGATACGACAATCTCATTTCCGATCCACTAATCCTTCTTTACTGCATCCCTCACTCCCACACATTGACGAATTCACACGGAAATTCCGTCGCTATGAAATACTAGTACTATGTGTTCTAAGACATTTCCTTCTAAATCGAGTAACGTTTCTATGGAAACGACAGGATTTTCTTTTGGGATACGACAATCACATTTCCGATCCACTAATTCTTCTTAACTGCATCCCCCACTCCCAAACATTGGCGAATTCACACGGAAATTGCATCGCTATGAAATACTATGTGTTCTAAGACATTTCCTTCTAAATCGAGTAACGTTTCTACGGAAACGACAGGATTTTCTTTTGGGATACGACAATCACATTTCCGATCCACTAATCCTTCTTTACTGCATCCCTCACTCCCACACATTGACGAATTCACACGGAAATAGCGTCGCTATGAATTACTATGGGTTCTATGACTTCTCCCTCTAAATCAAGTAACGTTTCTTTGGAATCGACAGGATTTTCTTTTGGGATACGACAATCTCATTTCCGATCCACTAATCCTTCTTTACTGCATCCCTCACTCCCACACATTGACGAATTCACACGGAAAATGCGTCGCTATGAAATACGAGTACTATGTGTTCTAAGACATTTCCTTCTGAAACGAGTAACGTTCCTATGGATACGACAGGATTTTCTTTTGGGATACGACAATCACATTTCCGATCCACTAATCCTTCTTTACTGCATCCCTCACTCCCACACATTGACGAATTCACACGGAAATTGCGTCGCTATGAATTACTATGGGTTCTATGACTTCTCCTTCTAAATCAAGTAACGTTTCTATGGAAACGACAGGACTTTTTTTTGGGATACGACAATCTCATTTCCGATCCACTAATCCTTCTTTACTGCATCTCCCACTCCCAAACATTGACGAATTCACACGGAAATTGCGTCGCTGTGAAATACGAGTACTATGTGTTCTAAGGCATTTCCTTCTAAATCGAGTAACGTTTCTATGGAAACGAAAGGATTTTACTTTGGGATACGACAATCACATGTCCGATCCACTAATCCTTCTTTACTGCATCCCTCACTCCCACACATTGACGAATTCACACGGAAATTCCGTAGCTATGAATTACTATGGGTTCTATGACTTCTCCTTCTAAATCAAGTTACGTTTCTATGGAAACGACAGGACTTTCTTTTGGGATACGACAATCACATTTCCGATCCACTAATCCTTCTTTACTGCATCCCTCACTCCCAAACATTGACGAATTAACACTGAAATTGCGTCGCTATGAAATACGAGTACTATGTGTTCTAAGACATTTCCTTCTAAATCGAGTAACGTTTCTATGGAAACGACAGGATTTTTTTTTTGAGATACGACAATCACATTTCCGATCCACTAATCCTTCTTTACTGCATCCCTCACTCCCACACATTGACGAATTCACATGGAAATTCCGTCGCTATGAAATACTATGTGTTCTAAGACATTTCCTTCTAAATCGAGTAACGTTTCTATGGAAACGACAAAATTATCTTTTGGGATACGACAATCTCATTTCCGATCCACCAATCCTTCTTTACTGCATCCTTCACTCCCATCCATTTACGAATTCACACGGTAATTCCGTCGCTATGAAATACGAGTACTATGTGTTCTAAGATATTTCCTTCCAAATCGAGTAACGTTTCTATGGAAACGACAGGATTTTCTTTTGTGATACGACAAACACATTTCCGATCCACTAATCCTTATTTACTGCATCCCTCACTCCCACACATTGACGAATTCACACGGAAATTGCGTCGATATGAATTACTATGGGTCCTATGACTTCTCCTTCTAAATCAAGTAACGTTTCTATGGAAACGACAGGACATTTTTTTTGGGATACGACAATCTCATTTCCGATCCACTATCTTTCTTTACTGCATCCCTCACTCCCAAACATTGACGAATTCACACGGATATTGCGTCGCTATGAAATACTATGTGTTCTAAGACATTTCCTTCTAAATCGAGTAACGTCTCTATGGCAACGACAGGATTTTCTTTTGGGATACGACAATCACATTTCCGATCCACTAATCCTTCTTTACTGCATTCCTCACTCCCAAACATTGACGAATTCACACGGAAATTGCGTCGCTATGAAATACTATGTGTTCTAAGACAATTCTTTCTAAATCGAGTAACGTTTCTATGGAAACGACAGGATTTTCTTTTGGGATACGACAATCTCATTTCCGATCCACTAAACCTTCTTTACTGCATCCCTCACTCCCACACATTGACGAATTCACACGGAAATAGCGTCGCTATGAAATACGTGTACTATGTGTTCTAAGACATTTCCTTCTAAATCGAGTAACGTTTCTATGGAAACGACAGGATTTTCTTTTGGGATACGACAATCACATTTCCGATCCACTAATCCTTCTTTACTGCATCTCTCACTCCCACACATTGACGAATTCACACGGAAATTGCGTCGCTCTGAAGAACTATGTGTTCTAAGACATTTCCTTCTAAATCGAGTAACGTTTCTATGGAAACGACAGGATTTTCTTTTGGGATACGACAATCACATTTCCGATCCACTAATCCTTCGATACTGCATCCCTCACTCCCACACATTGACGAATTCACACGGAAATTGCGTCGCTATGAATTACTATGGGTTCTATGACTTCTCCTTCTAAATCAAGTAACGTTTCTATGGAAACGACAGGATTTTCTTTTGGGATACGACAATCTCATTTCCGATCCACTAATTCTTCTTTACTGCATCCCTCACTCCCAAACATTGACGAATTCACACGGAAATTCCGTCGCTATGAAATACGAGTACTATGTGTTCTAAGACATTTCCTTCTAAATCGAGTAACGTTTCTATGGAAACGACAGGATTTTCTTTTGGGATACGACTATCACATTTCCGATCCACTAATCCTTCTTTACTGCATCCCTCACTCCCAAACATTGACGAATTCACACGGAAATTGCGTCGCTATGAATTACTATGGGTTCTATGACTTCTCCTTCTAAATCAAGTAATGTTTCTATGGAAACGACAGGACTTTTTTTTGGGATACGACAATCTCATTTCCGATCCACTAATCCTGCTTTACTGCATCCCCCACTCCCAAACATTGACGAATTCACACGGAAATTGCGTCGCTATGAAATACGAGTACTATGTGTTCTAAGGCATTTCCTTCTAAATCGAGTAACGTTTATATGGAAACGACAGGATTTTCTTTTGGGATACGACAATCACATGTCCGATCCACTAATCCTTCTTTACTGCATCCCTCACTCCCACACTTTGACGAATTCACACGGAAATTCCGTCGCTATGAATTACTATGGGTTCTATGACTTCTCCTTCTAAATCAAGTAACGTTTCTATGGAAACGACAGGACTTTCTTTTGGGATACGACAATCACATTTCCGATGCACTAATCCTTCTTTACTGCATCCCTCACTCCCAAACATTGACGAATTCACACGGAAATTGCGTCGCTATGAAATACTATGTGTTCTAAGACATTTCTTTCTAAATCGAGTAACGTTTCTATGGAAACGACAGGATTTTCTTTTGGGATACGACAATCTCATTTCCGATCCACTAAACCTTCTTTACTGCATCCCTCACTCCCACACATTGACGAATTCACACTGAAATTGCGTCGCTATGAAATACTAGTACTATGTGTTCTAAGACATTTCCTTCTAAATCGAGTAACGTTTCTATGGAAACGACAGGATTTTTTTTGAGATACGACAATCACATTTCCGATCCACTAATCCTTCTTTACTGCATCCCTCACTCCCACACATTGACGAATTCACATGGAAATTCCGTCGCTATGAAATACTATGTGTTCTAAGACATTTCCTTCTAAATCGAGTAACGTTTCTATGGAAACGACAAAATTATCTTTTGGGATACGACAATCTCATTTCCGATCCACTAATCCTTCTTTACTGCATCCCTCACTCCCATCCATTTACGAATTCACACGGTAATTCCGTCGCTATGAAATACGAGTACTATGTGTTCTAAGATATTTCATTCTAAATCGAGTAACGTTTCTATGGAAACGACAGGATTTTCTTTTGGGATACGACAAACACATTTCCGATCCACTAATCCTTCTTTACTGCATCCCTCACTCCCACACATTGACGAATTCACACGGAAATTGCGTCGCTATGAAATACGAGTACTATGTGTTCTAAGACATTTCCTTCTAAATCGAGTAACGTTTCTATGGAAACGACAGGATTTTCTTTTGGGATACGACAATCACATTTCCGATCCATAAATCCTTCTTTACTGCATCCCTCACTCCCACACATTGACGAATTCACACGGAAATTGCGTCGATATGAATTACTATGGGTTCTATGACTTCTCCTTCTAAATCAAGTAACGTTTCTATGGAAACGACAGGACTTTTTTTTTGGGATACGACAATCTCATTTCCGATCCACTAATCTTTCTTTACTGCATCCCTCACTCCCAAACATTGACGAATTCACACGGATATTGCGTCGCTATGAAATACTATGTGTTCTAAGACATTTCCTTCTAAATCGAGTAACGTTTCTATGGAAACGACAGGATTTTCTTTTGGGATACGACAATCACATTTCCGATCCACTAATCCTTCTTTACTGCATTCCTCACTCCCAAACATTGACGAATTCACACGGAAATTGCGTCGCTATGAAATACTATGTGTTCTAAGACATTTCCTTCTAAATCGAGTAACGTTTCTATGGAAACGACAGGATTTTCTTTTGGGATACGACAATCACATTTCCGATCCACTAATCCTTCTTTACGGCATTCCTCACTCCCAAACATTGACGAATTTACACGGAAATTGCGTCGCTATGAAATACTATGTGTTCTAAGACATTTCCTTCTAAATCGAGTAACGTTTCTATGGAAACGACAGGATTTTCTTTTGGGATACGACAATCTCATTTCCGATCCACTAATCCTTCTTTACTGCATCCCTCACTCCCACACATTGACGAATTCACACGGAAATTGCGTCGCTATGAATTAATATGGGTTTTATGACTTCTCCTTCTAAATCAAGTAATGTTTCTATGGAAACGAAAGGACTTTTTTTTGGGATACGACAATCTCATTTCCAATCCATTAATCCTTCTTTACTGCATCCCTCACTCCCAAACATTGACGAATTCACACGGAAATTGAGTCGCTATGAAATACTATGTGTTCTAAGACATTTCCTTCTAAATCGAGTAACGTTTCTATGGAAACGACACGATTTTCTTTTGGGATACGACAATCTCATTTCCGATCCACTAATCCTTCTTTACTGCATCCCTCACTCCCACACATTGACGAATTCACACGGAAATTGCGTCGCTATGAAATACGAGTACTATGTGTTCTAAGACATTTCCTTCTAACTCGAGTAACGTTTCTATGGAAACGACAGGATTTTCTTTTGGGATACGACAATCACATTTCCGATCCACTAATCCTTCTTTACTGCATCCCTCACTCCCACACATTGACGAATTCACACGGAAATTGCGTCGCTATGAATTACTATGGGTTCTATGACTTCTCCTTCTAAATCAAGTAATGTTTCTATGGAAACGAAAGGACTTTTTTTTGGGATATGACAATCTCATTTCCAATCCATTAATCCTTCTTTACTGCATCCCTCACTCCCAAACATTGACGAATTCACACGGAAATTGCGTCGCTATGAAATACTATGTGTTCTAAGACATTTCCTTCTAAATCGAGTAACGTTTCTATGGAAACGACAGGATTATCTTTTGGGTTACGACAATCTCATTTCCGATCCACTAATCCTTCTTTACTGCATCCCTCACTCCCACACATTGACGAATTCACACGGAAATTGCGTCGCTATGAAATACGAGTGGTATGTGTTCTAAGACATTTCCTTCTAAATCGAGTAACGTTCCTATGGAAACGACAGGATTTTCTTTTGGGATACGACAATCACATTTCCGATCCACTAATCCTTCTTTACTGCATCCCTAACTCCCACACATTGACGAATTCACACGGAAATTGCGTCGCTATGAATTACTATGGGTTCTATGACTTCTCCTTCTAAATCAAGTAACGTTTCTATGGAAACGACAGGACTTTTTTTTGGGATACGACAATCTCATTTCCGATCCATAATCCTTCTTTACTACATCCCTCACTCCCAAACATTGACGAATTCACACGGAAATTGCGTCGCTATGAAATAATATGTGTTCTAAGACATTTCCTTCTAAATCGAGTAACGCTTCTATGGAAACGACAGGATTTTCTTTTGGGATACGACAATCTCATTTCCGATCCACTAATCCTTCTTTACTGCATCCCTCACTCCCACACATTGACGAATTCACACGGAAATTCCGTCGCTATGAAATACGAGTGCTATGTGTTCTAAGACATTTCCATCTAAATCGAGTAACGTTCCAATGGAAACGACAGGATTTTCTTTTGGGATACGACAATCACATTTCCGATCCACTAATCCTTCTTTACTGCATCCCTCACTCCCACACATTGACGAATTCACACGGAAATTGCGTCGCTATGAATTACTATGGGTTCTATGACTTCTCCTTCTAAGTCAAGTAGCGTTTCTATGGAAACGACAGGACTTTTTTTTGGGATACGACAATCTCATTTCCGATCCACTAATCCTACTTTACTACATCCCTCACTCCCAAACATTGACGAATTCACACGGAAATTGCGTCGCTATGAAATACTATGTGTTCTAAGACATTTCCTTCTAAATCGAGTAACGTTTCTATGGAAACGACAGGATTTTCTTTTGGGATACGACAATCTCATTTCCGATCCACTAATCCTTCTTTACTGCATCCCTCACTCCCACACATTGACGAATTCACACGGAAATTCCGTCGCTATGAAATACGAGTACTATGTGTTCTAAGACATTTCCTTCTAAATCAAGTAACGTTTCTATGGAAACGATAGGATTTTCTTTTGGGATACGACAATCACATTTCCCATCCACTAATCCTTCTTTACTGCATCCCCCACTTCCAAACATTGACGAGTTCACACGGAAATTTGCGTCGCTATGAATTACTATGGGTTCTATGACTTCTCCTTCTAAATCGAGTAACGTTTCTATGGAAACGACAGGATTTTCTTTTGGGATACGGCAATCTCATTTCCGATCCACTAATCCTTCTTTACTGCATCCCTCACTCACACACATTGACGAATTCACAAGGAAATTGCGTCGCTATGAAATACGAGTACTATGTGTTCTAAGGCATTTCCTTCTAAATCGAGTAACGTTTCTATGGAAACGACAGGATTTTATTTTGGGATACGACAATCACATGTCCGATCCACTAATCCTTCCTTACTGCATCCCTCACTCCCACAAATTGACGAATTCACACGGAAATTCCATAGCTATGAATTACTATGGGTTCTATGACTTCTCCTTCTAAATCAAGTAACGTTTCTATGGAAACGACAGGACTTTCTTTTGGGATACGACAATCACATTTCCGATCCACTAATCTTACTTTACTGCATCCCTCACTCCCAAACATTGACGAATTCACACGGAAATTGCGTCGCTATGAAATACGAGTACTATGTGTTCTAAGACTTTTCCTTCTAAATCGAGTAACGTTTCTATGGAAACGACAGGATTTTTTTTTGAGATACGACAATCACATTTCCGATCCACTAATAATTCTTTACTGCATCCCTCACTCCCACACATTGACGAATTCACTTGGAAATTCCGTCGCTATGAAATACTATGTGTTCTAAGACATTTCCTTCTAAATCGAGTAACGTGTCTATGGAAACGACAAAATTATCTTTTGGGATACGACAATCTCATTTCCAATCCACTAATCCTTCTATACTGCATCCCTCACTCCCAAACATTTACGAATTCACACGGTAATTCCGTCGCTATGAAATACGAGTACTATGTCTTCTAAGATATTTCATTCTAAATCGAGTAACGTTTCTATGGAAACGACAGGATTTTCTTTTGGGATACGACAAACACATTTCCGATCCACTAATCCTTCTTTACTGCATCCCTCACTCCCACACATTGAGGAATTCACACGGAAATTGCGTCGCTATGAAATACGAGTACTATGTGTTCTAAGACATTTCCTTCTAAATCGAGTAACGTTTCTATGGAAACGACAGAATTTCTTTTGGAATACGACAATCACATTTCCGATCCACTAATCCTTCTTTACTGCATCCCTCACTCCCACACATTGACGAATTCACACGGAAATTGCGTCAATATGAATTACTATGGGTTCTGTGACTTCTCCTTCTAAATCAAGTAACGTTTCTATGGAAAAGACAGGGCTTTTTTTGGGATACGACAATCTCATTTCCGATCCACTAATCTTTCTTTACTGCATCCCTCACTCCCAAACATTGATGAATTCACACGGATATTGCGTCGCTATGAAATACTATGTGTTCTAAGACATTTCCTTCTAAATCTAGTAACGTTTCTAAGGAAACGACAGGATTTTCTTTTGGGATACGACAATCTCATTTCCGATCCACTAATCCTTCTTTACTGCATCCCTCACTCCCAAACATTGACGAATTCACGTGGAAATTCCGTCGCTATGAAATACGAGTACTATGTGTTCTAAGACATTTCCTTCTAAATCGAGTAACGTTTCTATGGAAACGACTGGATTTTCTTTTGGGATACGACAATCACATTTCCGATCCACTAATCCTTATTTACTGCATCCCTCACTCCCACACATTGACGAAATCACACGGAAATTGCGTCGCTATGAAATAGGAGTACTATGTGTTCTAAGACATTTCCTTCTAAATCGAGTAACGTTTCTATGGAAACGACAGGATTTTCTTTTGGGATACGACAATCACATTTCCGATCCATAAATCCTTCTTTACTACATCCCTCACTCCCACACATTGACGAATTCACACGGAAATTGCGTCGATATGAATTACTATGGGTTCTATGACTTCTTCTTCTAAATCAAGTAACGTTTCTATGGAAACGACAGGACTTTTTTTTTGGGATACGACAATCTCATTTCCGATCCACTAATCTTTCTTTACTGCATCCCTCACTCCCAAACATTGACGAATTCACACGGATATTGCGTCGCTATGAAATACTATGTGTTCTAAGACATTTCCTTCTAAATCGAGTAACGTTTCTATGGAAACGACAGGTTTTTGTTTTGGGATACGACAATCACATTTCCGATCCACTAATCCTTCTTTACTGCATTCCTCACTCCCAAACATTGACGAATTCACACGGAAATTGCGTCGCTAAGAAATACTGTGTGTCCTAAGACAATTCTTTCTAAATCGAGTAACGTTTCTATGGAAACGACAGGATTTTCTTTTGGGATACGACAATCTCATTTCCGATCCACTAATCCTTCTTTACTGCATCCCTCACTCCCACACATTGACGAATTCACACGGAAATTGCGTCGCTATGAAATACGAGTACTATGTGTTCTAAGACATTTCCTTCTAAATCGAGTAACGTTTCTATGGAAACGACAGGATTTTTTTTTGGGATACGACAATCACGTTTCCGATCCACTAATCCTTCTTTACTGCATCCCTCACTCCCACACATTGACGAATTCACACGGAAATTGCGTCGCTATGAATTACTATGGGTTCTATGACTTCTCCTTCTAAATCAAGTAATGTTTCTATGGAAACGAAAGGACTTTTTTTTGGGATACGACAATCTCATTTCCAATCCATTAATCCTTCTTTACTGCATCCCTCACTCCCAAACATTGACGAATTCACACGGAAATTGCGTCGCTATGAAATACTATGTGTTCTAAGACATTTCCTTGTAAATCGAGTAACGTTTCTATGGAAACGACAGGATTTTCTTTTGGGATACGACAATCTCATTTCCGATCCACTAATCCTTCTTTACTGCATCCCTCACTCCCACACATTGACGAATTCACACGGAAATTGCGTCGCTATGAAATACGAGTACTATGTGTTCTAAGACATTTCCTTCTAAATCGAGTAACGTTTCTATGGAAACGACAGGATTTTCTTTTGGGATACGACAATCACATTTCCGATCCACTAATCCTTCTTTACTGCATCCCTCACTCCCACACATTGACGAATTCACACGGAAATTGCGTCGCTATGAAATACGAGTACTATGTGTTCTAAGACATTTCCTTCTAAATCGAGTAACGTTTCTATGGAAACGACAGGATTTTCTTTTGGGATACGACAATCACATTTCCGATCCATAAATCCTTCTTTACTGCATCCCTCACTCCCACACATTGACGAATTCACACGGAAATTGCGTCGATATGAGTTACTATGGGTTCTATGACTTCTTCTTCTAAATCAAGTAACGTTTCTATGGAAACGACAGGACTTTTTTTTTGGGATACGACAATCTCATTTCCAATCCACTAATCTTTGTTTACTGCATCCCTCACTCCCAAACATTGACGAATTCACACGGATATTGCGTCGCTATGAAATACTATGTGTTCTAAGACATTTCCTTCTAAATCGAGTAACGTTTCTATGGAAACGACAGGATTTTCTTTTGGGATACGACAATCACATTTCCGATCCACTAATCCATCTTTACTGCATTCCTTACTCCCAAACATTGACGAATTCACACGGAAATTGCGTCGCTATGAAATACGAGTACTATGTGTTCTAAGACATTTCCTTCTAAATCGAGTAACGTTTCTATGGAAACGACAGGATTTTCTTTTGGGATACGACAATCACATTTCCGATCCATAAATCCTTCTTTACTGCATCCCTCACTCCCACACATTGACGAATTCACACGGAAATAGCGTCGATATGAGTTACTATGGGTTCTATGACTTCTTCTTCTAAATCAAGTAACGTTTCTATGGAAACGACAGGACTTTTTTTTTGGGATACGACAATCTCATTTCCAATCCACTAATCTTTGTTTACTGCATCCCTCACTCCCAAACATTGACGAATTCACACGGATATTGCGTCGCTATGAAATACTATGTGTTCTAAGACATTTCCTTCTAAATCGAGTAACGTTTCTATGGAAACGACAGGATTTTCTTTTGGGATACGACAATCACATTTCCGATCCACTAATCCATCTTTACTGCATTCCTCACTCCCAAACATTGACGAATTCACACGGAAATTGCGTCGCTATGAATTACTATGGGTTCTATGACTTCTCCTTCTAAATCAAGTAATGTTTCTATGGAAACGAAAGGACTTTTTTTTGGGATATGACAATCTCATTTCCAATCCATTAATCCTTCTTTACTGCATCCCTCACTCCCAAACATTGACGAATTCACACGGAAATCGCGTCGCTATGAAATACTATGTGTTCTAAGACATTTCCTTGTAAATCGAGTAACGTTTCTATGGAAACGACAGGATTTTCTTTTGGGATACGACAATCTCATTTCCGATCCACTAATCCTTCTTTACTGCATCCCTTACTCCCACCCATTGACGAATTCACACGGAAATTGCGTCGCTATGAAATACGAGTACTATGTGTTCTAAGACATTTCCTTCTAAATCGAGTAACGTTTCTATGGAAACGACAGGATTTTCTTTTGGGATACGACAATCACATTTCCGATCCACTAATCCTTCTTTACTGCATCCCTCACTCCCACACATTGACGAATTCACACGGAAATTGCGTCGATATGAATTACTATGGGATCTGTGACTTCTCCTTCTAAATCAAGTAACGTTTCCATGGAAAAGACAGGACTTTTTTTTGGGATACGACAATCTCATTTCCGATCCACTAATCTTTCTTTACTGCATCCCTCACTCCCAAACATTGATGAATTCACACGGATATTGCGTCGCTATGAAATACTATGTGTTCTAAGACATTTCCTTCTAAATCGAGTAACGTTTCTAAGGAAACGACAGGTTTTCTTTTGGGATACTACAATCTCATTTCCGATCCACTAATCCTTCTTTACTGCATCCCTCACTCCCAAACATTGACGAATTCACATGGAAATTCCGTCGCTATGAAATACGAGTACTATGTGTTCTAAGACATTTCCTTCTAAATCGAGTAACGTTTCTATGGAAACGACAGGATTTTCTTTTGGGATACGACAATCACATTTCCGATCCACTAATCCTTCTTTACTGCATCCCTCACTCCCACACATTGACGAATTCACACGGAAATTGCGTCGCTATGAAATACGAGTACTATGTGTTCTAAGACATTTCCTTCTAAGTCGAGTAACGTTTCTATGGAAACGACAGGATTTTCTTTTGGGATACGACAATCTCATTTCCGATCCATAAATCCTTCTTTACTGCATCCCTCACTCCCACACATTGACGAATTCACACGGAAATTGCGTCGATATGAATTACTATGGGTTCTATGACTTCTTCTTCTAAATCAAGTAACGTTTCTATGGAAACGACAGGACTTTTTTTTTGGGATACGACAATCTCATTTCCGATCCACTAATCTTTCTTTACTGCATCCCTCACTCCCAAACATTGACGAATTCACACGGATATTGCGTCGCTATGAAATACTATGTGTTCTAAGACATTTCCTTCTAAATCGAGTAACGTTTCTATGGAAACGACAGGATTTTCTTTTGGGATACGACAATCACATTTCCGATCCACTAATCCTTCTTTACTGCATTCCTCACTCCCAAACATTGACGAATTCACACGGTAATTGCGTCGCTAAGAAATACTATGTGTCCTAAGACAATTCTTTCTAAATCGAGTAACGTTTCTATGGAAACGACAGGATTTTCTTTTGGGATACGACAATCTCATTTCCGATCCACTAATCCTTCTTTACTGCATCCCTCACTCCCACACATTGACGAATTCACACGGAAATTGCGTCGCTATGAAATACGAGTACTATGTGTTCTAAGACATTTCCTTCTAAATCGAGTAACGTTTCTATGGAAACGACAGGATTTTCTTTTGGGATACGACAATCACATTTCCGATCCACTAATCCTTCTTTACTGCATCCCTCACTCCCACACATTGACGAATTCACACGGAAATTGCGTCGCTATGAATTACTATGGGTTCTATGACTTCTCCTTCTAAATCAGGTAATGTTTCTATGGAAACGAAAGGACTTTTTTTTGGGATACGACAATCTCATTTCCAATCCATTAATCCTTCTTTACTGCATCCCTCACTCCCAAACATTGACGAATTCACACGGAAATTGCGTCGCTATGAAATACTATGTGTTCTAAGACATTTCCTTGTAAATCGAGTAACGTTTCTATGGAAACGACAGGATTTTATTTTGGGATACGACAATGTCATTTCCGATCCACTAATCCTTCTTTACTGCATCCCTCACTCCCACACATTGACGAATTCACACGGAAATTGCGTCGCTATGAAATACGAGTACTATGTGTTCTAAGACATTTCCTTCTAAATCGAGTAACGTTTCTATGGAAACGACAGGATTTTCTTTTGGGATACGACAATCTCATTTCCGATCCACTAATCCTTCTTTACTGCATCCCTCACTCCCACACATTGACGAATTCACACGGAAATTGCGTCGCTATGAATTACTAGGGGTTCTAAGACTTCTCCTTCTAAATCAGGTAATGTTTCTATGGAAACGAAAGGACTTTTTTTTGGGATACGACAATCTCATTTCCAATCCATTAATCCTTCTTTACTGCATCCCTCACTCCCAAACATTGACGAATTCACACGGAAATTGCGTCGCTATGAAGTACTAAGTGTTCTAAGACATTTCCTTCTAAATCGCGTAACGTTTCTATGGAAACGACAGAATTTTCTTTTGGGATACGACAATCTCATTTCCGATCCACTAATCCTTCTTTACTGCATCCCTCACTCCCACACATTGACGAATTCACACGGAAATTGCGTCGCTATGAAATACGAGTACTATGTGTTCTAAGACATTTCCTTCTAAATCGAGTATCGTTTCTATGGAAACGACAGGATTTTCTTTTGGGATACGACAATCACATTTCCGATCTACTAATCCTTCTTTACTGCATCCCTCACTCCCACACATTGACGATATTCACGGAAATTGCGTCGCTATGAATTACTATGGGTTCTATGACTTCTCCTTCTAAATCAAGTAATGTTTCTATGGAAACGAAAGGACTTTTTTTTTTGATACAACAATCTAATTTCCAATCCATTAATCCTTCTTTACTGCATCCCTCACTCCCAAACATTGACGAATTCACACGGAAATTGCGTCGCTATGAAATACTATGAGTTCCAAGACATTTCCATCTAAATCGAGTAACGTTTCTATGGAAACGACAGGATTTTCTTTTGGGATACGACAATCTCATTTCCGATCCACTAATCCTTCTTTACTGCATCCCTCACTCCCATACATTGACGAATTCACACGGAAATTCCGTCGCTATGAAATACGAGTACTATGTGTTCTAAGACATTTCCTTCTAAATCGAGTAACGTTTCTATGGAAACGACAGGACTTTCTTTTGGGATACGACAATCACATTTCCCATCCACTAATCCTCCTTTACTGCATCCCCCACTCCCAAACATTGACGAGTTCACACGGAAATTTGCGTCGCTATGAATTACTATGGGTTCTATGACTTCACCTTCTAAATCGAGTAACGTTTCTATGGAAACGACAGGATTTTTTTTGGGATACGACAATCACATTTCCGATCCACTAATCCTTCTTTACTGCATCCCTCACTCCCAAACATTGACGAATTCACACGGAAATTGCGTCGCTATGAAATACGAGCACTATGTGTTCTAAGACATTTCCTTCTAAATCGAGTAACGTTTCTATGGAAACGACAGGATTTTTTTTTTGAGATACGACAATCACATTTCAGATCCACTAATAATTCTTTACTGCATCCCTCACTCCCGCACATTGACGAATTCACATGGAAATTCCGTCGCTATGAAATACTATGTGTTCTAAGACATTTCCTTCTAAATCGAGTAACGTTTCTATGGAAACGACAAAATTATCTTTTGGGATACGACAATCTCATTTCCGATCCACTAATCCTTCTTTACTGCATCCCTCACTCCCAAACATTTACGAATTCACACGGTAATTCCGTCGCTATGAAATACGAGTACTATGTCTTCTAAGATATTTCATTCTAAATCGAGTAACGTTTCTATGGAAACGACAGGATTTTCTTTTGGGATACGACAAACACATTTCCGATCCACTAATCCTTCTTTACTGCATCCCTCACTCCCACACATTGACGAATTCACACGGAAATTGCGTCGCTATGAAATACGAGTACTATGTGTTCTAAGACATTTCCTTCTAAATCGAGTAACGTTTCTATTTAAACGACAGGATTTTCTTTTGGAATACGACAATCACATTTCCGACCCACTAATCCTTCTTTTCTGCATCCCTCACTCCCACACATTGACGAATTCACACGGAAATTGCGTCGATATGAATTACTATGGGTTCTATGACTTCTCCTTCTAAATCAAGTAACGTTTCTATGGAAAAGACAGGACTTTTTTTTTGGGATACGACAATCTCATTTCCGATCCACTAATCTTTCTTTACTGCATCCCTCACTCCCAAACATTGATGAATTCACACGGATATTGCGTCGCTATGAATTACTATGTGTTCTAAGACATTTCCTTCTATATCGAGTAACGTTTCTATGGAAACGACAGGATTTTCTTTTGGGATACGACAATCTCATTTCCGATCCACTAATCCTTCTTTACTGCATCCCTCACTCCCAAGCATTGACGAATTCACTTGGAAATACCGTCTCTATGAAATACGAGTACTATGTGTTCTAAGACATTTCCTTCTAAATCGAGTAACGTTTCTATGGAAACGACAGGATTTTCTTTTGGGATACGACAATCACATTTCCGATCCACTAATCCTTCTTTACTGCATCCCTCACTCCCACACATTGACGAATTCACACGGAAATTGCGTCGCTATGAAATACGAGTACTATGTGTTCTAAGACATTTCCTTCTAAATCGAGTAACGTTTCTATGGAAACGACACGATTTTCTTTTGGGATACGACAATCACATTTCCGATCCATAAATCCTTCTTTACTGCATCCCTCACTCCCACACATTGACGAATTCACACGGAAATTGCGTCGATATGAATTACTATGGGTTCTATGACTTCTCCTTCTAAATCAAGTAACGTTTCTATGGAAACGACAGGACTTTTTTTTTGGGATACGACAATCTCATTTCCGATCCACTAATCTTTCTTTACTGCATCCCTCACTCCCAAACATTGACGAATTCACACGGATATTGCGTCGCTATGAAATACTATGTGTTCTAAGACATTTCCTTCTAAATCGAGTAACGTTTCTACGGAAACGACAGGATTTTCTTTTGGGATACGACAATCACATTTCCGATCCACTAATCCTTCTTTACTGCATCCCTCACTCCCACACATTGACGAATTCACACGGAAATTGCGTCGCTATGAATTACTATGGGTTCTATGACTTCTCCTTCAAAATCAAGTAATGTTTCTATGGAAACGAAAGGACTTTTTTTTGGGATACGACAATCTCATTTCCAATCCATTAATCCTTCTTTATTGCATCCCTCACTCCCAAACATGTGCGAATTCACACGGAAATTGCGTCGCTATGAAATACTATGTGTTCTAAGACATTTCCTTATAAATCGAGTAACGTT
This sequence comes from Schistocerca serialis cubense, assembly GCF_023864345.2. Classification (NCBI taxonomy): domain Eukaryota; kingdom Metazoa; phylum Arthropoda; class Insecta; order Orthoptera; family Acrididae; genus Schistocerca; species Schistocerca serialis. The sequence continues at coordinate 3,100,783 of NC_064644.1, forward strand.
TCTATGGAAACGACAGGATTTTCTTTTGGGATACGACAATCTCATTTCCGATCCACTAATCCTTCTTTACTGCATCCCTCACTCCCACACATTGACGAATTCACACGGAAATTGCGTCGCTATGAAATACGATTACTATGTGTTCTAAGACATTTCCTTCTAAATCGAGTAACGTTTCTATGGAAACGACAGGATTTTCTTTTGGGATACGACAATCACATTTCCGATCCACTAATCCTTCTTTACTGCATCCCTCACTCCCACACATTGACGAATTCACACGGAAATTGCGTCGCTATGAATTACTATGGGTTCTATGACTTCTACATCTACATCTACATCTATACTCCGCGAGCCACCTTACGGTGTGTGGCGGAGGGTACTTATTGTACCACTATCTGATCCCCCCTTCCCTGTTCCATTCACGAATTGTGCGTGGAAAGAACGACTGCTTGTAAGTCTCCGTATTTGCTCTAATTTCTCGGATCTTTTCGTTGTGATCATTACGCGAGATATATGTGGGCGGTAGTAATATGTTGCCCATCTCTTCCCGGAATGTGCTCTCTCGTAATTTCGATAATAAACCTCTTAGTATTGCGTAACGCCTTTCTTGAAGTGTCCGCCACTGGAGCTTGTTCAGCATCTCCGTAACGCTCTCGCGCTGACTAAATGTCCCTATGACGAATCGCGCTGCTTTTCGCTGGATCATGTCTATCTCTTCTATTAATCCAACCTGGTAAGGGTCCCATACTGATGAGCAATACTCAAGAATCGGACGAACAAGCGTTTTGTAAGCTACTTCTTTCGTCGATGAGTCACATTTTCTTAGAATTCTTCCTATGAATCTCAACCTGGCGCCTGCTTTTCCCACTATTTGTTTTATGTGATCATTCCACTTCAGATCGCTCCGGATAGTAACTCCTAAGTATTTTACGGTCGTTACCGCTTCCAATGATTTACCACCTATGGCATAATCGTACTGGAATGGATTTCTGCCCCTATGTATGCGCATTATATTACATTTATCTACGTTTAGGGAAAGCTGCCAGCTGTCGCACCATGCATTAATCCTCTGCAGGTCCTCCTGGAGTACGTACGAGTCTTCTGATGTTGCTACTTTCTTGTAGACAACCGTGTCATCTGCAAATAGCCTCACGGAGCTACGATGTTGTCAACTAAGTCATTTATGTATATTGTAAACAATAAAGGTCCTATCACGCTTCCCTGCGGTACTCCCGAAATTACCTCTACATCTGCAGATTTTGAACCGTTAAGAATGACATGTTGTGTTCTTTCTTCTAGGAAATCCTGAATCCAGTCACAAACCTGGTCCGATATTCCGTAAGCTCGTATTTTTTTCACTAAACGTAAGTGCGGAACCGTATCAAATGCCTTCCTGAAGTCCAGGAATACGGCATCAATCTGCTCGCCAGTGTCTACGGCACTGTGAATTTCTTGGGCAAATAGGGCGAGCTGAGTTTCACATGATCTCTGTTTGCGAAATCCATGTTGGTTATGATGAAGGAGATTTGTATTATCTAAGAACGTCATAATACGAGAACACAAAACATGTTCCATTATTCTACAACAGATTGACGTAAGCGAAGTAGGCCTATAATTATTCGCATCTGATTTATGACCTTTCTTGAAAATGGGAACGACCTGCGCTTTCTTCCAGTCGCTAGGTACTTTACGTTCTTCCAGCGATCTACGATAAATTGCTGATAGAAAGGGGGCAAGTTCTTTAGCATAATCACTGTAGAATCTTAAGGGTATCTCGTCTGGTCCGGATGCTTTTCCGCTACTAAGTGATAGCAGTTGTTTTTCAATTCCGATATCGTTTATTTCAATATTTTCCATTTTGACGTCCGTGCGACGGCTGAAGTCAGGGACCGTGTTACGATTTTCCGCAGTGAAACAGTTTCGGAACACTGAATTCAGTATTTCTGCCTTTCTTCGGTCGTCCTCTGTTTCGGTGCCATCGTGGTCAACGAGTGACTGAATAGGGGATTTAGATCCGCTTACCGATTTTACATATGACCAAAACTTTTTAGGGTTCTTGTTTAGATTGTTTGCCAATGTTTTATGTTCGAATTCGTTGAATGCTTCTCTCATTGCTCTCTTTACGCTCTTTTTCGCTTCGTTCAGCTTTTCCTTATCAGCTATGATTCGACTACTCTTAAACCTATGATGAAGCTTTCTTTGTTTCCGTAGTACCTTTCGTACATGATTGTTATACCACGGTGGATCTTTCCCCTCGCTTTGGACCTTAGTCGGTACGAACTTATCTAAGGCGTACTGGACGATGTTTCTGAATTTTTTCCATTTATGTTCCACATCCTCTTCCTCAGAAATGAACGTTTGATGGTGGTCACTCAGATATTCTGCGATTTGTGCCCTATCACTCTTGTTAAGCAAATATATTTTCCTTCCTTTCTTGGCATTTCTTATTACACTTGTAGTCATTGATGCAACCACTGACTTATGATCACTGATACCCTCTTCTACATTCACGGAGTCGAAAAGTTCCGGTCTATTTGTTGCTATGAGGTCTAAAACGTTAGCTTCACGAGTTGGTTCTCTAACTATCTGCTCGAAGTAATTCTCGGACAAGGCAGTCAGGATAATGTCACAAGAGTCTCTGTCCCTGGCTCCAGTTCTGATTGTGTGACTATCCCATTCTATACCTGGTAGATTGAAGTCTCCCCCTATTACAATAGTATGATCACGAAACTTCTTCACGACGTTCTGCAGGTTCTCTCTGAGGCGCTCAACTACTACGGTTGCTGATGCAGGTGGTCTATAGAAGCATCCGACTATCATATCTGACCCACCTTTGATACTTAACTTAACCCAGATTATTTCACATTCGCATTCGCTAATAACTTCACTGGATATTATTGAATTCTTTACTGCTATAAATACTCCTCCACCATTGGCGTTTATCCTATCCTTGCGGTATATATTCCATTCTGTGTCTAGGATTTCGTTACTGTTCACTTCGGGTTTTAACCAACTTTCCGTTCCTAATACTATATGCGCACTATTTCCTTCAATAAGAGATACTAATTCAGGAACCTTGCCCTGGATACTCCTGCAGTTTACCAATATTACGTTAACTTTTCCTGTTTTTGGTCTCCGAGGACGGACATTCTTTATAAACGATGATAATGTCCTCTCTGGTAAGCCGTCAGGTATTTTATCGTTTCGCCCAAGGGGGGGTCCCTCTAACCTAAAAAACCCCCGTGTGCACGCCACACGTACTCTGCTACCCTAGTAGCTGCTTCCTTCTAAATCAAGTAATGTTTCTATGGAAACGAAAGGACTTTTTTTTGGGATACGACAATCTCATTTCCAATCCATTAATCCTTCTTTACTACATCCCTCACTCCCAAACATTGACGAATTCACACGGAAATTGCGTCGCTATGAAATACTATGTGTTCTAAGACATTTCCTTCTAAATCGAGTAACGTTTCTATGGAAACGACAGGATTTTCTTTTGGGATACTACAATCTCATTTCAGATCCACTAATCCTTCTTTACTGCATCCCTCACTCCCACACATTGAGGAATTCCCACGGAAAATGCGTCGCTATGAAATACGAGTACTATGTGTTCTAAGACATTTCCTTCTAAATCGAGTAACGTTTCTATGGAAACGACAGGATTTTCTTTTGGGATACGACAATCACATTTCCGATCCACTAATCCTTCTTTACTGCATCCCTCACTCCCAAACATTGACGAATTCACACGGAAATTGCTTCGCTATGAAATACTATGTGTTCTAAGACATTTCCTTCTAAATCGAGTAACGTTTCTATGGAAACCACAGGATTTTCTTTTGGGATACGACAATCACATTTCCGATCCACTAATCCTTCTTTACTGCATCCCTCACTCCCACACATTGACGAATTCACACGGAAATTGCGTCGCTATGAAATACGAGTACTATGTGTTCTAAGACATTTCCTTCTAAATCGAGTAACGTTTCTATGGAAACGACAGGATTTTCTTTTGGGATACGACAATCACATTTCCGATCCACTAATCCTTCTTTACTGCATCCCTAACTCCCAAACATTGACGAATTCACACGGAAATTGCGTCCCTATGAATTACTATGGGTTCTATGACTTCTCCTTCTAAATCGAGTAACGTTTCTATGGAAACGACAGGGTTTTCTTCTGGGATACGACAATCTCATATCCGATCCACTAATTCTTCTTTACTGCATCCCTCACTCCCACACATTGACGAATTCACACGGTAATTGCGTCGCTATGAAATACGAGTACTATGTGTTCTAAGACATTCCCTTCTAAATCGAATAACGTTTCTATGGAAACGACAAGACTTTCTTTTGGGATACGACAATCACATTTCCGATCCACTAATCCTTCTTTACTGCATCCCTCACTCCCAAACATTGACGAATTCACACGGAAATTGCGTCGCTATGAAATACAAGTACTATGTGTTCTAAGACATTTCCTTCTAAATCGAGTAACGTTTCTATGGAAACGACAGGATTTTATTTTGGGATACGACAATCACATTTCCGATCCACTAATCCTTCTTTACTGCATCCCTCACTCCCAAACATTGACGAATTCACACGGAAATTCCGTCGCTATGAAATAGGAGTACTATGTGTTCTAAGACATTTCCATCTAAATCGAGTAACGTTTCTATGGAAACGACAGGATTTTCTTTTGGGATACGACAATCTCATTTCCGATCCACTAATCCTTCTTTACTGCATCCCTTACTCCCTCACATTGACGAATTCACACGGATATTCCGTCGCTATGAAATACGAGTACTATGTGTTCTAAGACATCTCCTTCTAAATCGAGTAACGTTTCTATGGAAACGACAGGATTTTCTTTTGGGATACGGCAATCTTATTTCCGATCCACTAATCCTTCTTTACTGCATCCCTTACTCCCTCACATTGACGAATTCACACGGAAACTCCGTCGCTATGAAATACGAGTACTATGTGTTCTAGGACATCTCCTTCTAAATCGAGTAACGTTTCTATGGTAACGACAGGATTTTCTTTTGGGATACGACAATCTCATTTCCGATCCACTAATCCTTCTTTACTGCATCCCTCACTAACACACATTGACGAATTCACACGGAAATTGCGTCGCTATGAAATACGAGTACTATGTGTTCTAAGACATTTCCTTCTAAATCGAGTAACGTTTCTGTGGAAACGACAGGATTTTCTTTTGGGATACGACAATCTCATTTCCGATCCACTAATCCTTCTTTACTGCATCCCTCACTCCCAAACATTGACGAATTCAAACGGAAATTCCGTCGCTATGAAATACGAGTACTATGTGTTCTGAGACATTTCTTTCTAAATCGAGTAACGTTTCTATGGAAACGACAGGATTTTCTTTTGGGATACGACAATCTCATTTCCGATCCACTAATCCTTCGTTACTGCATCCCTCACTCCCAAACATTGACGAATTCAAACGGAAATTCCGTCGCTATGAAATACGAGTACTATGTGTTCTGAGACATTTCTTTCTAAATCGAGTAACGTTTCTATGGAAACGACAGGATTTTCTTTTGGGATACGACAATCTCATTTCCGATCCACTAATCCTTCTTTACTGCATCCCTTACTCCCTCACATTGACGAATTCACACGGAAATTCCGTCGCTATGAAATACGAGTACTATGTGTTCTAAGACATCTCCTTCTAAATCGAGTAACGTTTCTATGGAAACGACAGGATTTTCTTTTGGGATAGGACAATCTCATTTCCGATCCACTAATCCTTCTTTACTGCATCCCTCACTCCCAAACATTGACGAATTCACACGGAAATTGCTTCGCTATGAAATACTATGTGTTCTAAGACATTTCCTTCTAAATCGAGTAAAGTTTCTATGGAAACCACAGGATTTTCTTTTGGGATACGACAATCTCATTTCCGATCCACTAATCCTTCTTTACTGCATCCCTCACTCCCACACAATGACGAATTCACACGGAAATTGCGTCGCTATGAAATACGAGTACTATGTGTTCGAAGACATTTCCTTCTAAATCGAGTAACGTTTCTATGGAAACGACAGGATTTTCTTTTGGGATACGACAATCACATTTCCGATCCACTAATCCTTCTTTACTGCATCCCTAACTCACAAACATTGACGAATTCACACGGAAATTGCGTCCCTATGAATTACTATGGGTTCTATGATTTCTCCTTCTAAATCGAGTAACGTTTCTATGGAAACGACAGGGTTTTCTTTTGGGATACGACAATCTCATATCCGATCCACTAATTCTTCTTTACTGCATCCCTCACTCCCAAACATTGACGAATTCACACGGAAATTGCTTCGCTATGAAATACTATGTGTTCTAAGACATTTCCTTCTAAATCGAGTAAAGTTTCTATGGAAACCACAGGATTTTCTTTTGGGATACGACAATCTCATTTCCGATCCACTAATCCTTCGTTACTGCATCCCTCACTCCCAAACATTGACGAATTCACACGGAAATTGCTTCGCTATGAAATACTATGTGTTCTAAGACATTTCCTTCTAAATCGAGTAAAGTTTCTATGGAAACCACAGGATTTTCTTTTGGGATACGACAATCTCATTTCCGATCCACTAATCCTTCTTTACTGCATCCCTCACTCCCACACAATGACGAATTCACACGGAAATTGCGTCGCTATGAAATACGAGTACTATGTGTTCGAAGACATTTCCTTCTAAATCGAGTAACGTTTCTATGGAAACGACAGGATTTTCTTTTGGGATACGACAATCACATTTCCGATCCACTAATCCTTCTTTACTGCATCCCTAACTCCCAAACATTGACGAATTCACACGGAAATTGCGTCCCTATGAATTACTATGGGTTCTATGATTTCTCCTTCTAAATCGAGTATCGTTTCTATGGAAACGACAGGGTTTTCTTTTGGGATACGACAATCTCATATCCGATCCACTAATTCTTCTTTACTGCATCCCTCACTCCCACACATTGACGAATTCACACGGTAATTGCGTCGCTATGAAATACGAGTACTATGTGTTCTAAGACATTCCCTTCTAAATCGAATAACGTTTCTATGGAAACGACAAAATTTTCTTTTGGGATACGACAATCACATTTCCGATCCACTAATCCTTCTTTACTGCATCCCTCACTCCCAAACATTGACGAATTCACACGGAAATTGCGTCGCTATGAAATACAAGTACTATGTGTTCTAAGACATTTCCTTCTAAATCGAGTAACGTTTCTATGGAAACGACAGGATTTTATTTTGGGATACGACAATCACATTTCCGATCCACTAATCCTTCTTTACTGCATCCCTCACTCCCAAACATTGACGAATTCACACGGAAATTGCGTCGCTATGAAATACGAGTACTATGTGTTCTAAGACATTTCCTTCTAAATCGAGTAACGTTTCTGTGGAAACGACAGGATTTTCTCTTGGGATACGACAATCTCATTTCCGATCCACTAATCCTTCTTTACTGCATCCCTCACTCCCAAACATTGACGAATTCAAACGGAAATTCCGTCGCTATGAAATACGAGTACTATGTGTTCTGAGACATTCCGTTCTAAATCGAGTAACGTTTCTATGGAAACGACAGGATTTTCTTTTGGGATACGACAATCTCATTTCCGATCCACTAATCCTTCTTTACTGCATCCCTTACTCCCTCACATTGACGAATTCACACGGAAATTCCGTCGCTATGAAATACGAGTACTATGTGTTCTAAGACATCTCCTTCTAAATCGAGTAACGTTTCTATGGAAACGACAGGATATTCTTTTGGGATACGACAATCTCATTTCCGATCCACTAATCCTTCTTTACTGCATCCCTCACTCCCAAACATTGACGAATTCACACGGAAATTCCGTCGCTATGAAATACGAGTACTATGTGTTCTAAGACATCTCCTTCTAAATCGAGTAACGTTTCTATGGAAACGACAGGATTTTCTTTTGGGATAGGACAATCTCATTTCCGATCCACTAATCCTTCTTTACTGCATCCCTTACTCCCTCACAATGACGAATTCACACGGAAATTCCGCCGCTATGAAATACGAGTACTATGTGTTCTAAGACGTTTCCTTCTAAATCGAGTAACGTTTCTATGGAAACGACAGGATTTTCTTTTATGATACGACAATCTCATTTCCGATCCACTAATCCTTCTTTACAGCATTCCTTACTCCCTCACATTGACGAATTCACACGGAAATTCCGTCGCTATGAAATACGAGTGCTATGTGTTCTAAGACATCTCCGTCTAAATCGTGTAACGCTTCTACGGAAACGACAGGATTTTCTTTTGGGATACGACAATCTCATTTCCGATCCACTAATCCTTCTTTACTGCATCCCTCACTCCCAAACATTGACGAATTCACACGGAAATTCCGACGCTATGAAATACGAGTACTATGAGTTCTAAGACATTTCCTTCTAAATCGAGTAACGTTTCTATGGAAAAGACAGGATTTTCTTTTGGGATACGACAATCACATTTCCGATCCACTAATCCTTCTTTACTGCATCCCTTACTCCCTCACACTGACGAATTCACACGGAAGTTCCGTCGCTATGAAATACGAGTACTATGTGTTCTAAGACGTTTCCTTCTAAATCGAGTAACGTTTCTATGGAAACGACAGGATTTTCTTTTGGGATACGACAATCTCATTTCCGATCCACTAATCCTTCTTTACTGCATCCCTTATTCCCTCACATTGACGAATTCACACGGAAATTCCGTCGCTATGAAATACGAGTACTATGTGTTCTAAGACATTTCCTTCTAAATCGAGTAACGTTTCTATGGAAACGACAGGATTTTCTTTTGGGATACGACAATCACATTTCCGATCCACTAATCCTTCTTTACTGCATCCCTCACTCCCAAACATTGACGAATTCACACGGAAATTCCGTCGCTATGAATTACGAGTACTATGTGTTCTAAGACATTTCCTTCTAAATCGAGTAACGTTTCTATGGAAACGACAGGATTTTCTTTTTGGATACGACAATCTCATTTCCGATCCACTAATCCTTCTTTACTGCATCCCTTACTCCCACACATTGACGAATTCACACGGAAATTGCGTCGCTATGAAATACTATGTGTTCTAAGACATTTCCTTCTAAATCGAGTAACGTTTCTATGGAAACGACAGGATTTTCTTTTGGGATACGACAATCTCATTTCCGATCCACTAATCCTTCTTTACTGCATCCCTTACTCCCTCACAATGACGAATTCACACGGAAATTCCGCCGCTATGAAATACGAGTACTATGTGTTCTAAGACGTTTCCTTCTAAATCGAGTAACGTTTCTATGGAAACGACAGGATTTTCTTTTGGGATACGACAATCACATTTCCGATCCACTAATCCTTCTTTACTGCATCCCTAACTCCCAAACATTGACGAATTCACACGGAAATTGCGTCCCTATGAATTACTATGGGTTCTATGACTTCTCCTTCTAAATCGAGTAACGTTTCTATGGAAACGACAGGGTTTTCTTTTGGGATACGACAATCTCATATCCGATCCACTAATTCTTCTTTACTGCATCCCTCACTCCCACACATTGACGAATTCACACGGTAATTGCGTCGCTATGAAATACGAGTACTATGTGTTCTAAGACATTAACTTCTAAATCGAGTAACGTTTCTATGGAAACGACAAGGTTTTCTTTTGGGATACGACAATCACATTTCCGATCCACTAATCCTTCTTTACTGCATCCCTCACTCCCAAACATTGACGAATTCACACGGAAATTGCGTCGCTATGAAATACGAGTACTATGTGTTCTAAGACATTTCCTTCTAAATCGAGTAACGTTTCTATGGAAACGACAGGATTTTCTTTTGGGATACGACAATCACATTTCCGATCCACTAATCCTTCTTTACTGCATCCCTCACTCCCAAACATTGACGAATTCACACGGAAATACCGTCGCTATGAAATAGGAGTTCTATGTGTTCTAAGACATTTCCTTCTAAATCGAGTAACGTTTCTATGGAAACGACAGGATTTTCTTTTGGGATACGACAATCTCATTTCCGATCCACTAATCCTTCTTTACTGCATCCCTTACTCCCTCACATTGACGAATTCACACGGATATTCCGTCGCTATGAAATACGAGTACTATGTGTTCTAAGACATCTCCTTCTAAATCGAGTAACATTTCTATGGAAACGACAGGATTTTCTTTTGGGATACGACAATCTTATTTCCGATCCACTAATCCTTCTTTACTGCATCCCTTACTCCCTCACATTGACGAATTCACACGGAAATTCCGTCGCTATGAAATACGAGTACTATGTGTTCTAAGACATCTCCTTCTAAATCGAGTAACGTTTCTATGGAAACGACAGGATTTTCTTTTGGGATACGACAATCTCATTTCCGATCCACTAATCCTTCTTTACTGCATCCCTCACTCCCACACATTGACGAATTCACACGGAAATTGCGTCGCTATGAAATACGAGTACTATGTGTTCTAAGTCATTTCCTTCTAAATCGAGTAACGTTTCTATTTAAACGACAGGATTTTCTTTTGGGATACGACAATCTCATTTCCGATCCACTAATCATTCTTTACTGCATCCCTCACTCCCAAACATTGACGAATTCACACGGAAATTCCGTCGCTATGAAATACGAGTACTATGTGTTCTGAGACATTCCGTTCTAAATCGAGTAACGTTTCTATGGAAACGACAGGATTTTCTTTTGGGATACGACAATCTCATTTCCGATCCACTAATCCTTCTTTACTGCATCCCTTACTCCCTCACATTGACGAATTCACACGGAAATTCCGTCGCTATGAAATACGAGTACTATGTGTTCTAAGACATCTCCTTCTAAATCGAGTAACGTTTCTATGGAAACGACAGGATATTCTTTTGGGATACGACAATCTCATTTCCGATCCACTAATCCTTCTTTACTGCATCCCTCACTCCCAAACATTGACGAATTCACACGGAAATTCCGTCGCTATGAAATACGAGTACTATGTGTTCTAAGACATCTCCTTCTAAATCGAGTAACGTTTCTATGGAAACGACAGGATTTTCTTTTGGGATAGGACAATCTCATTTCCGATCCACTAATCCTTCTTTACTGCATCCCTTACTCCCTCACAATGACGAATTCACACGGAAATTCCGCCGCTATGAAATACGAGTACTATGTGTTCTAAGACGTTTCCTTCTAAATCGAGTAACGTTTCTATGGAAACGACAGGATTTTCTTTTATGATACGACAATCTCATTTCCGATCCACTAATCCTTCTTTACAGCATTCCTTACTCCCTCACATTGACGAATTCACACGGAAATTCCGTCGCTATGAAATACGAGTGCTATGTGTTCTAAGACATCTCCGTCTAAATCGTGTAACGCTTCTACGGAAACGACAGGATTTTCTTTTGGGATACGACAATCTCATTTCCGATCCACTAATCCTTCTTTACTGCATCCCTCACTCCCAAACATTGACGAATTCACACGGAAATTCCGACGCTATGAAATACGAGTACTATGAGTTCTAAGACATTTCCTTCTAAATCGAGTAACGTTTCTATGGAAAAGACAGGATTTTCTTTTGGGATACGACAATCACATTTCCGATCCACTAATCCTTCTTTACTGCATCCCTTACTCCCTCACACTGACGAATTCACACGGAAGTTCCGTCGCTATGAAATACGAGTACTATGTGTTCTAAGACGTTTCCTTCTAAATCGAGTAACGTTTCTATGGAAACGACAGGATTTTCTTTTGGGATACGACAATCTCATTTCCGATCCACTAATCCTTCTTTACTGCATCCCTTATTCCCTCACATTGACGAATTCACACGGAAATTCCGTCGCTATGAAATACGAGTACTATGTGTTCTAAGACATTTCCTTCTAAATCGAGTAACGTTTCTATGGAAACGACAGGATTTTCTTTTGGGATACGACAATCACATTTCCGATCCACTAATCCTTCTTTACTGCATCCCTCACTCCCAAACATTGACGAATTCACACGGAAATTCCGTCGCTATGAATTACGAGTACTATGTGTTCTAAGACATTTCCTTCTAAATCGAGTAACGTTTCTATGGAAACGACAGGATTTTCTTTTTGGATACGACAATCTCATTTCCGATCCACTAATCCTTCTTTACTGCATCCCTTACTCCCACACATTGACGAATTCACACGGAAATTGCGTCGCTATGAAATACTATGTGTTCTAAGACATTTCCTTCTAAATCGAGTAACGTTTCTATGGAAACGACAGGATTTTCTTTTGGGATACGACAATCTCATTTCCGATCCACTAATCCTTCTTTACTGCATCCCTTACTCCCTCACAATGACGAATTCACACGGAAATTCCGCCGCTATGAAATACGAGTACTATGTGTTCTAAGACGTTTCCTTCTAAATCGAGTAACGTTTCTATGGAAACGACAGGATTTTCTTTTGGGATACGACAATCACATTTCCGATCCACTAATCCTTCTTTACTGCATCCCTAACTCCCAAACATTGACGAATTCACACGGAAATTGCGTCCCTATGAATTACTATGGGTTCTATGACTTCTCCTTCTAAATCGAGTAACGTTTCTACGGAAACGACAGGGTTTTCTTTTGGGATACGACAATCTCATATCCGATCCACTAATTCTTCTTTACTGCATCCCTCACTCCCACACATTGACGAATTCACACGGTAATTGCGTCGCTATGAAATACGAGTACTATGTGTTCTAAGACATTAACTTCTAAATCGAGTAACGTTTCTATGGAAACGACAAGGTTTTCTTTTGGGATACGACAATCACATTTCCGATCCACTAATCCTTCTTTACTGCATCCCTCACTCCCAAACATTGACGAATTCACACGGAAATTGCGTCGCTATGAAATACGAGTACTATGTGTTCTAAGACATTTCCTTCTAAATCGAGTAACGTTTCTATGGAAACGACAGGATTTTCTTTTGGGATACGACAATCACATTTCCGATCCACTAATCCTTCTTTACTGCATCCCTCACTCCCAAACATTGACGAATTCACACGGAAATACCGTCGCTATGAAATAGGAGTTCTATGTGTTCTAAGACATTTCCTTCTAAATCGAGTAACGTTTCTATGGAAACGACAGGATTTTCTTTTGGGATACGACAATCTCATTTCCGATCCACTAATCCTTCTTTACTGCATCCCTTACTCCCTCACATTGACGAATTCACACGGATATTCCGTCGCTATGAAATACGAGTACTATGTGTTCTAAGACATCTCCTTCTAAATCGAGTAACATTTCTATGGAAACGACAGGATTTTCTTTTGGGATACGACAATCTTATTTCCGATCCACTAATCCTTCTTTACTGCATCCCTTACTCCCTCACATTGACGAATTCACACGGAAATTCCGTCGCTATGAAATACGAGTACTATGTGTTCTAAGACATCTCCTTCTAAATCGAGTAACGTTTCTATGGAAACGACAGGATTTTCTTTTGGGATACGACAATCTCATTTCCGATCCACTAATCCTTCTTTACTGCATCCCTCACTCCCACACATTGACGAATTCACACGGAAATTGCGTCGCTATGAAATACGAGTACTATGTGTTCTAAGTCATTTCCTTCTAAATCGAGTAACGTTTCTATTTAAACGACAGGATTTTCTTTTGGGATACGACAATCTCATTTCCGATCCACTAATCATTCTTTACTGCATCCCTCACTCCCAAACATTGACGAATTCACACGGAAATTCCGTCGCTATGAAATACGAGTACTATGTGTTCTGAGACATTCCGTTCTAAATCGAGTAACGTTTCTATGGAAACGACAGGATTTTCTTTTGGGATACGACAATCTCATTTCCGATCCACTAATCCTTCTTTACTGCATCCCTTACTCCCTCACATTGACGTATTCACACGGAAATTCCGTCGCTATGAAATACGAGTACTATGTGTTCTAAGACATCTCCTTCTAAATCGAGTAACGTTTCTATGGAAACGACAGGATTTTCTTTTGGGATACGACGATCTCATTTCCGATCCACTAATCCTTCTCTACTGCATCCCTCACTCCCAAACATTGACGAATTCACACGGAAATTCCGTCGCTGAGAAATACGAGTACTATGTGTTCTAAGACATCTCCTTCTAAATCGAGTAACGTTTCTATGGAAACGACAGGATTTTCTTTTGGGATACGACAATCTCATTTCCGATCCACTAATCCTTCTTTACTGCATCCCTTACTCCCTCACAATGACGAATTCACACGGAAATTCCGCCGCTATGAAATACGAGTACTATGTGTTCTAAGACGTTTCCTTCTAAATCGAGTAACGTTTCTATGGAAACGACAGGATTTTCTTTTGGGATACGACAATCTCATTTCCGATCCACTAATCCTTCTTTACAGCATCCCTTACTCCCTCACATTGACGAATTCACACGGAAATTCCGTCGCTATGAAATACGAGTGCTATGTGTTCTAAGACATCTCCGTCTAAATCGAGTAACGTTTCTATGGAAACGACAGGATTTTCTTTTGGGATACGACAATCTCATTTCCGATCCACTAATCCTTCTTTACTGCATCCCTCACTCCCAAACATTGACGAATTCACACGGAAATTCCGACGCTATGAAATACGAGTACTATGTGTTCTAAGACATTTCCTTCTAAATCGAGTAACGTTTCTATTTAAACGACAGGATTTTCTTTTGGGATACGACAATCTCATTTCCGATCCACTAATCATTCTTTACTGCATCCCTCACTCCCAAACATTGACGAATTCACACGGAAATTCCGTCGCTATGAAATACGAGTACTATGTGTTCTGAGACATTCCGTTCTAAATCGAGTAACGTTTCTATGGAAACGACAGGATTTTCTTTTGGGATACGACAATCTCATTTCCGATCCACTAATCCTTCTTTACTGCATCCCTTACTCCCTCACATTGACGTATTCACACGGAAATTCCGTCGCTATGAAATACGAGTACTATGTGTTCTAAGACATCTCCTTCTAAATCGAGTAACGTTTCTATGGAAACGACAGGATTTTCTTTTGGGATACGACGATCTCATTTCCGATCCACTAATCCTTCTTTACTGCATCCCTCACTCCCAAACATTGACGAATTCACACGGAAATTCCGTCGCTAAGAAATACGAGTACTATGTGTTTAAAGACATCTCCTTCTAAATCGAGTAACGTTTCTATGGAAACGACAGGATTTTCTTTTGGGATACGACAATCTCATTTCCGATCCACTAATCCTTCTTTACTGCATCCCTTACTCCCTCACAATGACGAATTCACACGGAAATTCCGCCGCTATGAAATACGAGTACTATGTGTTCTAAGACGTTTCCTTCTAAATCGAGTAACGTTTCTATGGAAACGACAGGATTTTCTTTTGGGATACGACAATCTCATTTCCGATCCACTAATCCTTCTTTACAGCATCCTTTACTCCCTCACATTGACGAATTCACACGGAAATTCCGTCGCTATGAAATACGAGTGCTATGTGTTCTAAGACATCTCCGTCTAAATCGAGTAACGTTTCTATGGAAACGACAGGATTTTCTTTTGGGATACGACAATCTCATTTCCGATCCACTAATCCTTCTTTACTGCATCCCTCACTCCCAAACATTGGCGAATTCACACGGAAATTCCGACGCTATGAAATACGAGTACTATGTGTTCTAAGACATTTCCTTCTAAATCGAGTAACGTTTCTATGGAAAAGACAGGATTTTCTTTTGGGATACGACAATCACATTTCCGATCCACTAATCCTTCTTTACTGCATCCCTTACTCCCTCACATTGACGAATTCACACGGAAATTCCGTCGCTATGAAATACGAGTACTATGTGTTCTAAGACGTTTCCTTCTAAATCGAGTAACGTTTCTATGGAAACGACAGGATTTTCTTTTGGGATACGACAATCTCATTTCCGATCCACTAATCCTTCTTTACTGCATCCCTTACACCCTCACATTGACGAATTCACACGGAAATTCCGTCGCTATGAAATACGAGTACTATGTGTTCTAAGACATCTCCTTCTAAATCGAGTAACGTTTCTATGGAAACGACAGGATTTTCTTTTGGGATACGACAATCTCATTTCCGATCCACTGATCCTTCTTTACTGCATCCCTTACTCCCTCACATTGACGAATTCACACGGAAATTCCGTCGCTATGAAATACGAGTACTATGTGTTCTAAGACATTTCCTTCTAAATCGAGTAACGTTTCTATGGAAACGACAGGATTTTCTTTTGGGATACGACAATCACATTTCCGATCCACTAATCCTTCTTTACTGCATCCCTCACTCCCAAACATTGACGAATTCACACGGAAATTCCGTCGCTATGAAATACGAGTACTATGTGTTCTAAGACATTTCCTTCTAAATCGAGTAACGTTTCTATGGAAACGACAGGATTTTCTTTTTGGATACGACAATCTAATTTCCGATCCACTAATCCTTCTTTACTGCATCCCTTACTCCCTCACATTGACGAATTCACACGGAAACTGCGTCGCTATGAAACACTATGTGTTCTAAGACATTTCCTTGTAAATCGAGTAACGTTTCTATGGAAACGACAGGATTTTCTTTTGGGATACGACAATCTCATTTCCGATCCACTAATCCTTCTTTACTACATCCCTTACTCCCTCACAATGACGAATTCACACGGAAATTCCGCCGCTATGAAATACGAGTACTATGTGTTCTAAGACGTTTCCTTCTAAATCGAGTAACGTTTCTATGGAAACGACAGGATTTTATTTTGGGATACGACAATCTCATTTCCGATCCACTAATCCTTCTTTACAGCATCCCTTACTCCCTCACATTGACGAATTCACACGGAAATTCCGTCGCTATGAAATACGAGTGCTCTGTGTTCTAAGACATCTCCGTCTAAATCGAGTAACGTTTCTATGGAAACGACAGGTTTTTCTTTTGGGATACGACAATCTCATTTCCGATCCACTAATCCTTCTTTACTGCATCCTTCACTCCCAAACATTGACGAATTCACACGGAAATTCCGACGCTATGAAATACGAGTACTATGTGTTCTAAGACATTTCCTTCTAAATCGAGTAACGTTTCTATGGAAAAGACAGGATTTTCTTTTGGGATACGACAATCACATTTCCGATCCACTAATCCTTCATTACTGCATCCCTTACTCCCTCACATTGACGAATTCACACGGAAATTCCGTCGCTATGAAATACGAGTACTACGTGTACTAAGACGTTTCCTTCTAAATCGAGTAACGTTTCTATGGAAACGACAGGATTTTCTTTTGGGATACGACAATCTCATTTCCGATCCACTAATCCTTCTTTACTGCATCCCTTACTCCCTCACATTGACGAATTCACACGGAAATTCCGTCGCTATGAAATACGAGTACTATGTGTTCTAAGACATCTCCTTCTAAATCGAGTAACGTTTCTATGGAAACGACAGGATTTTCTCTTGGGATACGACAATCTAATTTCCGATCGACTGATCCTTCTTTACTGCATCCCTTACTCCCTCACATTGACGAATTCACACGGAAATTCCGTCGCTATGAAATACGAGTACCATGGGTTCTAAGACATTTCCTTCTACATCGAGTAACGTTTCTATGGAAACGACAGGATTTTCTTTTGGGATACGACAATCACATTTCCGATCCACTAATCTTTCTTTACTGCATCCCTCACTCCCAAACATTGACGAATTCACACGGAAATTCCGTCGCTATGAAATACGAGTACTATGTGATCTAAGACATTTCCTTCTAATTCGAGTAACGTTTCTATGGAAACGACAGGATTTTCTTTTGGGATACGACAATCTCATTTCCGATCCACTAATCCTTCTTTACTGCATCCCTTACTCCCTCACATTGACGAATTCACACGGAAATTCCGTCGCTATGAATTACTATGGGTTCTATGACTTCTCCTTCTAAATCAAGTAATGTTTCTATGGAAACGAAAGGACTTTTTTTTGGGATACGACAATCTCATTTCCAATCCATTAATCCTTCTTTACTGCATCCTTCACTCCCAAACATTGACGAATTCACACGGAAATTGCGTCGCTATGAAATACTATGTGTTCTAAGACATTTCCTTCTAAATCGAGTAACGTTTCTATGGAAACGACAGGATTTTCTTTTGGGATACGACAATCTCAATTCCGATCCACTAATCTTTCTTTACTGCATACCTCACTCCCAAACATTGATGAATTCACACGGATATTGCGTCGCTATGAAATACTATGTGTTCTAAGACATTTCCGTCTAAATCGAGTAACGTTTCTATGGAAACGACAGGATTTTCTTTTGGGATACGACAATCTCATTTCCGATCAACTAATCCTTCTTTACTGCATCCCTCACTCCCAAACATTGACGAATTCACATGGAAATTCCGTCTCTATGAAATACGAGTACTATGTGTTCTAAGACATTTCCTTCTAAATCGAGTAACGTTTCTATGGAAACGACAGGATTTTCTTTTGGGATACGACAATCACATTTCCGATCCATAAATCCTCCTTTACTGCATCCCTCACTCCCACACATTGATGAATTCACACGGAAATTGCGTCGATATGAATTACTATGGGTTCTATGACTTCTCCTTCTAAATCAAGTAACGTTTCTATGGAAACGACAGGACTTTTTATTTTGGGATACGACAATCTCATTTCCGATCCACTAATCTTTCTTTACTGCATCCCTCACTCCCAAACATTGAAGAATTCACACGGATATTGCGTCGCTATGAAATACTATGTGTTCTAAGACATTTCCTTCTAAATCGAGTAACGTTTCTATGGAAACGACAGGATTTTCTTTTGGGATACGACAATCACATTTCCGATCCACTAATCCTTCTTTACTGCATCCCTCACTCCCACACATTGACGAATTCACATGGAAATTGCGGCGCTATGAATAACTATGGGTTCTATGACTTCTCCTTCTAAATCAAGTAATGTTTTTATGGAAACGAAAGTACTTTTTTTTGGGATACGACAATCTCATTTCCAATCCATTAATCCTTCTTTACTGCATCCCTCACTCCCAAACATTGACGATTTCACACGGAAATTGCGTCCCTATGAATTACTATGGGTTCTATGACTTCTCCTTCTAAATCGAGTAACGTTTCTATGGAAACGAAAGGATTTTCTTTTGGGATACGACAATCACATTTCCGATCCGTTAATCCTTCTTTACTGCATCGATCACTCCCAAACATTGACGAATTCACACGGAAATTGCGTCGCTATGAAATACTATGTGTTCTAAGACATTTCCTTCTAAATCGAGTAACGTTTCTATGGAAACGACAGGATTTTCTTTTGGGATACGACAATCTCAATTCCGATCCACTAATCTTTCTTTACTGCATACCTCACTCCCAAACATTGATGAATTCACACGGATATTGCGTCGCTATGAAATACTATGTGTTCTAAGACATTTCCTTCTAAATCGAGTAACGTTTCTATGGAAACGACAGGATTTTCTTTTGGGATACGACAATCTCATTTCCGATCCACTAATCCTTCTTTACTGCATCCCTCACTCCCAAACATTGACGAATTCACATGGAAATTCCGTCTCTATGAAATACGAGTACTATGTGTTCTAAGACATTTCCTTCTAAATCGAGTAACGCTTATATGGAAACGACAGGATTTTATTTTGGGATACGACAATCACATTTCCGATCCACTATTCCTTCTTTACTGCGTCCCTCACTCCCACACATTGACGAATGCACACGGAAATTGCGTCGCTATGAAATACGAGTACTATGTGTTCTAAGACATTTCCTTCTAAATCGAGTAACGTTTCTATGGAAACGACAGGATTTTCTTTTGGGATACGACAATCACATTTCCGATCCATAAATCCTCCTTTACTGCATCCCTCACTCCCACACATTGATGAATTCACACGGAAATTGCGTCGATATGAATTACTATGGGTTCTATGACTTCTCCTTCTAAATCATGTAACGTTTCTATGGAAACGACAGGACTTTTTTTTTTGGGATACGACAATCTCATTTCCGATCCACTAATCTTTCTTTACTGCATCCCTCACTCCCAAACATTGAAGAATTCACACGGATATTGCGTCGCTATGAAATACTATGTGTTCTAAGACATTTCCTTCTAAATCGAGTAACGTTTCTATGGAAACGACAGGATTTTCTTTTGGGATACGACAATCACATTTCCGATCCACTAATCCTTCTTTACTGCATCCCTCACTCCCACACATTGACGAATTCACATGGAAATTGCGGCGCTATGAATAACTATGGGTTCTATGACTTCTCCTTCTAAATCAAGTAACGTTTCTATGGAAACGACAGGACTTTTTTTTTTGGGATACGACAATCACATTTCCGATCCGTTAATCCTTCTTTACTGCATCCCTCACTCCCAAACATTGACGAATTCACACGGAAATTCCTTGGCTATGAAATACGAGTACTATGTGTTCTAGGACATTTCCTTCTAAATCGAGTAACGTTTCTATGGAAACGACAGGATTTTCTTTTGGGATACGACAATCACATTTCCGATCCACTAATCCTCCTTTACTGCATCCCTTACTCCCTCACATTGACGAATTCACACGGAAATTGCGCCGATATGAATTACTATGGGTTCTATGACTTCTCCTTCTAAATCAAGTAACGTTTCTATGGAAACGACAGGACTTTTTTTTTGGGATACGACAATCTCATTTCCGATCCACTAATCTTTCTTTACTGCATCCCTCACTCCCAAACATTGACGAATTCACACGGATATTGCGTCGCTATGAAATACTATGTGTTCTAAGACATTTCCTTCTAAATCGAGTAACGTTTCTATGGAAACGACTGGATTTTCTTTTGGGATACGACAATCACATTTCCGATCCACTAATCCTTCTTTACTGCATTCCTCACTCCCAAACATTGACGAATTCACACGGAAATTGCGTCGCTATGAAATACTATGTGTTCTAAGACATTTCCTTCTAAATCGAGTAACGTTTCTATGGAAACGACAGGATTTTCTTTTGGGATACGACAATCTCATTTCAGATCCACTAATCCTTCTTTACTGCATCCCTCACTCCCACACATTGACGAATTCACACGGAAATTGCGTCGCTATGAAATACGAGTACTATGTGTTCTAAGACATTTCCTTCTAAATCGAGTAACGTTTCTATGGAAACGACAGGATTTTCTTTTGGGATATGACAATCACATTTCCGATCCACTAATCCTTCTTTACTGCATCCCTCACTTCCACACACTGACGAATTCACACGGAAATTGCGTCCCTATGAATTACTATGGGTTCTATGACTTCTCCTTCTAAATCAAGTAATGTTTCTATGGAAACGAAAGGACTTTTTTTTGGGATACGATAATCTCATTTCCAATCCATTAATCCTTCTTTACTGCATCCTTCACTCCCAAACATTGACGAATTCACACGGAAATTGCGTCGCTATGAAATACTATGTGTTCTAAGACATTTCCTTCTAAATCGAGTAACGTTTCTATGGAAACGACAGGATTTTCTTTTGGGATATGACAATCTCATTTCAGATCCACTAATCCTTCTTTACTGCATCCCTCACTCCCACACATTGACGAATTCACACGGAAATTGCGTCGCTATGAAATACGAGTACTATGTGTTCTAAGACATTTCCTTCTAAATCGAGTAACGTTTCTATGGAAACGACAGGATTTTCTTTTGGGATATGACAATCACATTTCCGATCCACTAATCCTTCTTTACTGCATCCCTCACTCCCACACATTGACGAATTCACACGAAAATTGCGGCGCTATGAATAACTATGGGTTCTATGACTTCTCCTTCTAAATCAAGTAATGTTTCTATGGAAACTAAAGGACTTTTTTTTGGGATACGACAATCTCATTTCCAATCCACTAATCCTTCTTTACTGCATCCCTCACTCCCACACATTGACGAATTCACACGGAAATTCCGTCGCTATGAAATACGAGTACTATGTGTTCTAAGACATTTCCTTCTAAATCGAGTAACGTTTCTATGGAAACGACAGGATTTTCTTTTGGGATACGACAATCACATTTCCGATCCATTAATCCTTCTTTACTGCATCCCTCACTCCCAAACATTGACGAATTCACACGGAAATTCCGTGGCTATGAAATACGAGTACTATGTGTTCTAAGACATTTCCTTCTAAATCGAGTAACGTTTCTATGGAAACGACAGGATATTCTTTTGGGATACGACAATCACATTTCCGATCCACTAATCCTCCTTTACTGCATCCCTTACTCCCTCACATTGACGAATTCACACGGAAATTCCGTCGCTATGAAATACGAGTACTATGTGTTCTAAGACGTTTCCTTCTAAATCGAGTAACGTTTCTATGGAAACGACAGGATTTTCTTTTGGGATACGACAATCTCATTTCCGATCCACTAATCCTTCTTTACTGCATCCCTTACTCCCTCACATTGACGAATTCACACGGAAATTCCGTCGCTATGAAATACGAGTACTATGTGTTCTAAGACATCTCCTTCTAAATCGAGTAACGTTTCTGTGGAAACGACGGGATTTTCTTTTGGGATAAGACAATCTCATTTCCCATCCACTAATCCTTCTTTAACGCATCCCTTACTCCCTCACATTGACGAATTCACACGGAAATTCCGTCGCTATGAAATACGAGTACTATGTGTTCTAAGACATTTCCTTCTAAATCGAGTAACGTTTCTATGGAAACGACAGGATTTTCTTTTGGGATACGACAATCACATTTCCGATCCACTAATCCTTCTTTACTGCATCCCTCACTCCCAAACATTTCGAATTCACACGGAAATTCCGTCGCTATGAAATACGAGTACTATGTGTTCTAAGACATTTCCTTCTAAATCGAGTAACGTTTCTATGGAAACGACAGGAATTTCTTTTGGGATATGACAATCTCATTTCCGATCCACTAATCCTTCTTTACTGCATCCCTCAATCCCACACATTGACGAATTCACACGGAAATTGCGTCGCTATGAAATACGAGTACTATGTGTTCTAAGACATTTCCTTCTAAATCGAGTAACGTTTCTATGGAAACGAAAGGATTTTCTTTTGGGATACGACAATCTCATTTCCGATCCACTAATCCTTCTTTACTGCATCCCTCACTCCCACACATTGACGAATTCACACGGAAATTGCGTCGCTATGAATTACTATGGGTTCTATGACTTCTCCTTCTAAATCAAGTAATGTTTCTATGGAAACGAAAGGACTTTTTTTTGGGATACGACAATCTCATTTCCAATCCATTAATCCTTCTTTACTGCATCCCTCACTCCCAAACATTGACGAATTCACACGGAAATTGCGTCGCTATGAAATACTATGTGTTCTAAGACATTTCCTTCTAAATCGAGTAACGTTTCTATGGAAACGACAGGATTTTCTTTTGGGATACGTCAATCTCATTTCCGATCCACTAATCCTTCTTTACTGCATCCCTTACTCCCTCACATTGACGTATTCACACGGAAATTCCGTCGCTATGAAATACGAGTACTATGTGTTCTAAGACATCTCCTTCTAAATCGAGTAACGTTTCTATGGAAACGACAGGATTTTCTTTTGGGATACGACGATCTCATTTCCGATCCACTAATCCTTCTTTACTGCATCCCTCACTCCCAAACATTGACGAATTCACACGGAAATTCCGTCGCTAAGAAATACGAGTACTATGTGTTTAAAGACATCTCCTTCTAAATCGAGTAACGTTTCTATGGAAACGACAGGATTTTCTTTTGGGATACGACAATTTCATTTCCGATCCACTAATCCTTCTTTACTGCATCCCTTACTCCCTCACAATGACGAATTCACACGGAAATTCCGCCGCTATGAAATACGAGTACTATGTGTTCTAAGACGTTTCCTTCTAAATCGAGTAACGTTTCTATGGAAACGACAGGATTTTCTTTTGGGATACGACAATCTCATTTCCGATCCACTAATCCTTCTTTACAGCATCCCTTACTCCCTCACATTGACGAATTCACACGGAAATTCCGTCGCTATGAAATACGAGTGCTATGTGTTCTAAGACATCTCCGTCTAAATCGAGTAACGTTTCTATGGAAACGACAGGATTTTCTTTTGGGATACGACAATCTCATTTCCGATCCACTAATCCTTCTTTACTGCATCCCTCACTCCCAAACATTGACGAATTCACACGGAAATTCCGACGCTATGAAATACGAGTACTATGTGTTCTAAGACATTTCCTTCTAAATCGAGTAACGTTTCTATGGAAAAGACAGGATTTTCTTTTGGGATACGACAATCACATTTCCGATCCACTAATCCTTCTTTACTGCATCCCTTACTCCCTCACATTGACGAATTCACACGGAAATTCCGTCGCTATGAAATACGAGTACTATGTGTTCTAAGACGTTTCCTTCTAAATCGAGTAACGTTTCTATGGAAACGACAGGATTTTCTTTTGGGATACGACAATCTCATTTCCGATCCACTAATCCTTCTTTACTGCATCCCTTACACCCTCACATTGACGAATTCACACGGAAATTCCGTCGCTATGAAATACGAGTACTATGTGTTCTAAGACATCTCCTTCTAAATCGAGTAACGTTTCTATGGAAACGACAGGATTTTCTTTTGGGATACGACAATCTCATTTCCGATCCACTGATCCTTCTTTACTGCATCCCTTACTCCCTCACATTGACGAATTCACACGGAAATTCCGTCGCTATGAAATACGAGTACTATGTGTTCTAAGACATTTCCTTCTAAATCGAGTAACGTTTCTATGGAAACGACAGGATTTTCTTTTGGGATACGACAATCACATTTCCGATCCACTAATCCTCCTTTACTGCATCCCTCACTCCCAAACATTGACGAATTCACACGGAAATTCCGTCGCTATGAAATACGAGTACTATGTGTTCTAAGACATTTCCTTCTAAATCGAGTAACGTTTCTATGGAAACGACAGGATTTTCTTTTTGGATACGACAATCTAATTTCCGATCCACTAATCCTTCTTTACTGCATCCCTTACTCCCTCACATTGACGAATTCACACGGAAACTGCGTCGCTATGAAACACTATGTGTTCTAAGACATTTCCTTGTAAATCGAGTAACGTTTCTATGGAAACGACAGGATTTTCTTTTGGGATACGACAATCTCATTTCCGATCCACTAATCCTTCTTTACTACATCCCTTACTCCCTCACAATGACGAATTCACACGGAAATTCCGCCGCTATGAATTACGAGTACTATGTGTTCTAAGACGTTTCCTTCTAAATCGAGTAACGTTTCTATGGAAACGACAGGATTTTATTTTGGGATACGACAATCTCATTTCCGATCCACTAATCCTTCTTTACAGCATCCCTTACTCCCTCACATTGACGAATTCACACGGAAATTCCGTCGCTATGAAATACGAGTGCTATGTGTTCTAAGACATCTCCGTCTAAATCGAGTAACGTTTCTATGGAAACGACAGGATTTTCTTTTGGGATACGACAATCTCATTTCCGATCCACTAATCCTTCTTTACTGCATCCTTCACTCCCAAACATTGACGAATTCACACGGAAATTCCGACGCTATGAAATACGAGTACTATGTGTTCTAAGACATTTCCTTATAAATCGAGTAACGTTTCTATGGAAAAGACAGGATTTTCTTTTGGGATACGACAATCACATTTCCGATCCACTAATCCTTCTTTACTGCATCCCTTACTCCCTCACATTGACGAATTCACACGGAAATTCCGTCGCTATGAAATACGAGTACTACGTGTACTAAAACGTTTCCTTCTAAATCGAGTAACGTTTCTATGGAAACGACAGGATTTTCTTTTGGGATACGACAATCTCATTTCCGATCCACTAATCCTTCTTTACTGCATCCCTTACTCCCTCACATTGACGAATTCACACGGAAATTCCGTCGCTATGAAATACGAGTACTATGTGTTCTAAGACATCTCCTTCTAAATCGAGTAACGTTTCTATGGAAACGACAGGATTTTCTCTTGGGATACGACAATCTCATTTCCGATCCACTGATCCTTCTTTACTGCATCCCTTACTCCCTCACATTGACGAATTCACACGGAAATTCCGTCGCTATGAAATACGAGTACCATGGGTTCTAAGACATTTCCTTCTACATCGAGTAACGTTTCTATGGAAACGACAGGATTTTCTTTTGGGATACGACAATCACATTTCCGATCCACTAATCCTTCTTTACTGCATCCCTCACTCCCAAACATTGACGAATTCACACGGAAATTCCGTCGCTATGAAATACGAGTACTATGTGATCTAAGACATTTCCTTCTAATTCGAGTAACGTTTCTATGGAAACGACAGGATTTTCTTTTTGGATACGACAATCTCATTTCCGATCCACTAATCCTTCTTTACTGCATCCCTTACTCCCTCACATTGACGAATTCACACGGAAATTGCGTCGCTATGAAATACTATGTGTTCTAAGACATTTCCTTCTAAATCGAGTAACGTTTCTATGGAAACGACAGGATTTTCTTTTGGGATACGACAATCTCATTTCCGATCCACTAATCCTTCTTTACTGCATCCCTTACTCCCTCACATTGACGAATTCACACGGAAATTCCGTCGCTATGAAATACGAGTACTATGTGTTCTAAGACATCTCCTTCTAAATCGAGTAACGTTTCTATGGAAAAGACAGGATTTTCTTTTGGGATACGACAATCACATTTCCGATCCACTAATCCTTCTTTACTGCATCCCTTACTCCCTCACATTGACGAATTCACACGGAAATTCCGTCGCTATGAAATACGAGTACTATGTGTTCTAAGACGTTTCCTTCTAAATCGAGTAACGTTTCTATGGAAACGACAGGATTTTCTTTTGGGATACGACAATCTCATTTCCGATCCACTAATCCTTCTTTACTGCATCCCTTACTCCCTCACATTGACGAATTCACACGGAAATTCCGTCGCTATGAATTACTATGGGTTCTATGACTTCTCCTTCTAAATCAAGTAATGTTTCTATGGAAACGAAAGGACTTTTTTTTGGGATACGACAATCTCATTTCCAATCCATTAATCCTTCTTTACTGCATCCCTGACTCCCAAACATTGACGAATTCACACGGAAATTGCGTCGCTATGAAATACTATGTGTTCTAAGACATTTCCTTCTAAATCGAGTAACGTTTCTATGGAAACGACAGGATTTTCTTTTGGGATATGACAATCTCATTTCCGATCCACCAATCCTTCTTTACTGCATCCCTCACTCCCACACATTGACGAATTCACACGGAAATTGCGTCGCTATGAATTACTATGGGTTCTATGACTTCTCCTTCTAAATCAAGTAATGTTTCTATGGAAACGAAAGGACTTTTTTTTGGGATACGACAATCTCATTTCCAATCCATTAATCCTTCTTTACTGCATCCTTCACTCCCAAACATTGACGAATTCACACGGAAATTGCGTCGCTATGAAATACTATGTGTTCTAAGACATTTCCTTCTAAATCGAGTAACGTTTCTATGGAAACGACAGGATTTTCTTTTGGGATACGACAATCTCAATTCCGATCCACTAATCTTTCTTTACTGCATACCTCACTCCCAAACATTGATGAATTCACACGGATATTGCGTCGCTATGAAATACTATGTGTTCTAAGACATTTCCTTCTAAATCGAGTAACGTTTCTATGGAAACGACAGGATTTTCTTTTGGGATACGACAATCTCATTTCCGATCCACTAATCCTTCTTTACTGCATCCCTCACTCCCAAACATTGACGAATTCACATGGAAATTCCGTCTCTATGAAATACGAGTACTATGTGTTCTAAGATATTTCCTTCTAAATCGAGTAACGCTTATATGGAAACGACAGGATTTTATTTTGGGATACGACAATCACATTTCCGATCCACTAATCCTTCTTTACTGCGTCCCTCACTCCCACACATTGACGAATGCACACGGAAATTGCGTCGCTATGAAATACGAGTACTATGTGTTCTAAGACATTTCCTTCTAAATCGAGTAACGTTTCTATGGAAACGACAGGATTTTCTTTTGGGATACGACAATCACATTTCCGATCCATAAATCCTCCTTTACTGCATCCCTCACTCCCACACATTGATGAATTCACACGGAAATTGCGTCGATATGAATTACTATGGGTTCTATGACTTCTCCTTCTAAATCAAGTAACGTTTCTATGGAAACGACAGGACTTTTTTTTTTGGGATACGACAATCTCATTTCCGATCCACTAATCTTTCTTTACTGCATCCCTCACTCCCAAACATTGAAGAATTCACACGGATATTGCGTCGCTATGAAATACTATGTGTTCTAAGACATTTCCTTCTAAATCGAGTAACGTTTCTATGGAAACGACAGGATTTTCTTTTGGGATACGACAATCACATTTCCGATCCACTAATCCTTCTTTACTGCATCCCTCACTCCCACACATTGACGAATTCACATGGAAATTGCGGCGCTATGAATAACTATGGGTTCTATGACTTCTCCTTCTAAATCAAGTAATGTTTTTATGGAAACGAAAGGACTTTTTTTTGGGATACGACAATCTCATTTCCAATCCATTAATCCTTCTTTACTGCATCCCTCATTCCCAAACATTGACGATTTCACACGGAAATTGCGTCCCTATGAATTACTATGGGTTCTATGACTTCTCCTTCTAAATCGAGTAACGTTTCTATGGAAACGAAAGGATTTTCTTTTGGGATACGACAATCACATTTCCGATCCGTTAATCCTTCTTTACTGCATCCCTCACTCCCAAACATTGACGAATTCACACGGAAATTCCTTGGCTATGAAATACGAGTACTATGTGTTCTAAGACATTTCCTTCTAAATCGAGTAACGTTTCTATGGAAACGACAGGATTTTCTTTTGGGATACGACAATCACATTTCCGATCCACTAATCCTCCTTTACTGCATCCCTTACTCCCTCACATTGACGAATTCACACGGAAATTGCGTCGATATGAATTACTATGGGTTCTATGACTTCTCCTTCTAAATCAAGTAACGTTTCTATGGAAACGACAGGACTTTTTTTTTGGGATACGACAATCTCATTTCCGATCCACTAATCTTTCTTTACTGCATCCCTCACTCCCAAACATTGACGAATTCACACGGATATTGCGTCGCTATGAAATACTATGTGTTCTAAGACATTTCCTTCTAAATCGAGTAACGTTTCTATGGAAACGACAGGATTTTCTTTTGGGATACGACAATCACATTTCCGATCCACTAATCCTTCTTTACTGAATTCCTCACTCCCAAACATTGACGAATTCACACGGAAATTGCGTCGCTATGAAATACTATGTGTTCTAAGACAATTCTTTCTAAATCGAGTAACGTTTCTATGGAAACGACAGGATTTTCTTTTGGGTTTACGACAATCTCATTTCCGATCCACTAATCCTTCTTTACTGCATCCCTCAATCCCAAACATTGACGAATTCACACGGAAATTGCGTCGCTATGAAATACGAGTACTATGCGTTCTAAGACATTTCCTTCTAAATCGAGTAACGTTTCTGTGGAAACGAAAGGATTTTCTTTTGGGATACGACAATCACATTTCCGATCCACTAATCCTTCTTTACTGCATCCCTCACTCCCACACATTGACGAATTCACACGGAAATTGCGTCGCTATGAATTACTATAGGTTCTATGACTTCTCCTTCTAAATCAAGTAATGTTTCTATGGAAACGAAAGGACTTTTTTTTGGGATACGACAATCTCATTTCCAATCCATTAATCCTTCTATACTGCATCCCTCACTCCCAAACATTGACGAATGCACACGGAAATTGCGTCGCTATGAAATGCTATGTGTTCTAAGACATTTCCTTCTAAATCGAGTAACGTTTCTAAGGAAACGACAGGATTTTCTTTTGGGATACGACAATCTCATTTCCGATCCACTAATCCTTCTTTACTGCATCCCTCACTCCCACACATTGACGAATTCACACGGAAATTGCGTCGCTATGAAATACGAGTACTATGTGTTCTAAGACATTTCCTTCTAAATCGAGTAACGTTTCTATGGAAACGACAGGATTTTCTTTTGGGATATGACAATCACATTTCCGATCCACTAATCCTTCTTTACTGCATCCCTCACTTCCACACACTGACGAATTCACACGGAAATTGCGTCGCTATGAATTACTATGGGTTCTATGACTTCTCCTTCTAAATCAAGTAATGTTTCTATGGAAACGAAAGGACTTTTTTTTGGGATACGACAATCTCATTTCCAATCCATTAACCCTTCTTTACTGCATCCTTCACTCCCAAACATTGACGAATTCACACGGAAATTGCGTCGCTATGAAATACTATGTGTTCTAAGACATTTCCTTCTAAATCGAGTAACGTTTCTATGGAAACGACAGGATTTTCTTTTGGGATATGACAATCTCATTTCAGATCCACTAATCCTTCTTTACTGCATCCCTCACTCCCACACATTGACGAATTCACACGGAAATTGCGTCGCTATGAAATACGAGTACTATGTGTTCTAAGACATTTCCTTCTAAATCGAGTAACGTTTCTATGGAAACGACAGGATTTTCTTTTGGGATATGACAATCACATTTCCGATCCACTAATCCTTCTTTACTGCATCCCTCACTCCCACACATTGACGAATTCACACGGAAATTGCGGCGCTATGAATAACTATGGGTTCTATGACTTCTCCTTCTAAATCAAGTAATGTTTCTATGGAAACTAAAGGACTTTTTTTTGGGATACGACAATCTCATTTCCAATCCACTAATCCTTCTTTACTGCATCCCTCACTCCCACACATTGACGAATTCACACGGAAATTCCGTCGCTATGAAATACGAGTACTATGTGTTCTAAGACATTTCCTTCTAAATCGAGTAACGTTTCTATGGAAACGACAGGATTTTCTTTTGGGATACGACAATCACATTTCCGATCCATTAATCCTTCTTTACTGCATCCCTCACTCCCAAACATTGACGAATTCACACGGAAATTCCGTGGCTATGAAATACGAGTACTATGTGTTCTAAGACATTTCCTTCTAAATCGAGTAACGTTTCTATGGAAACGACAGGATATTCTTTTGGGATACGACAATCACATTTCCGATCCACTAATCCTCCTTTACTGCATCCCTTACTCCCTCACATTGACGAATTCACACGGAAATTCCGTCGCTATGAAATACGAGTACTATGTGTTCTAAGACGTTTCCTTCTAAATCGAGTAACGTTTCTATGGAAACGACAGGATTTTCTTTTGGGATACGACAATCTCATTTCCGATCCACTAATCCTTCTTTACTGCATCCCTTACTCCCTCACATTGACGAATTCACACGGAAATTCCGTCGCTATGAAATACGAGTACTATGTGTTCTAAGACATCTCCTTCTAAATCGAGTAACGTTTCTGTGGAAACGACGGGATTTTCTTTTGGGATACGACAATCTCATTTCCCATCCACTAATCCTTCTTTACTGCATCCCTTACTCCCTCACATTGACGAATTCACACGGAAATTCCGTCGCTATGAAATACGAGTACTATGTGTTCTAAGACATTTCCTTCTAAATCGAGTAACGTTTCTATGGAAACGACAGGATTTTCTTTTGGGATACGACAATCACATTTCCGATCCACTAATCCTTCTTTACTGCATCCCTCACTCCCAAACATTTCGAATTCACACGGAAATTCCGTCGCTATGAAATACGAGTACTATGTGTTCTAAGACATTTCCTTCTAAATCGAGTAACGTTTCTATGGAAACGACAGGAATTTCTTTTGGGATATGACAATCTCATTTCCGATCCACTAATCCTTCTTTACTGCATCCCTCAATCCCACACATTGACGAATTCACACGGAAATTGCGTCGCTATGAAATACGAGTACTATGTGTTCTAAGACATTTCCTTCTAAATCGAGTAACGTTTCTATGGAAACGAAAGGATTTTCTTTTGGGATACGACAATCACATTTCCGATCCACTAATCCTTCTTTACTGCATCCCTCACTCCCACACATTGACGAATTCACACGGAAATTGCGTCGCTATGAATTACTATGGGTTCTATGACTTCTCCTTCTAAATCAAGTAATGTTTCTATGGAAACGAAAGGACTTTTTTTTGGGATACGACAATCTCATTTCCAATCCATTAATCCTTCTTTACTGCATCCCTCACTCCCAAACATTGACGAATTCACACGGAAATTGCGTCGCTATGAAATACTATGTGTTCTAAGACATTTCCTTCTAAATCGAGTAACGTTTCTATGGAAACGACAGGATTTTCTTTTGGGATACGACAATCTCATTTCCGATCCACTAATCCTTCTTTACTGCATCCCTCACTCCCACACATTGACGAATTCACACGGAAATTGCGTCGCTATGAAATACGAGTACTATGTGTTCTAAGACATTTCCTTCTAAATCGAGTAACGTTTCTATGGAAACGACAGGATTTTCTTTTGGGATATGACAATCACATTTCCGATCCTTTAATCCTTCTTTACTGCATCCCTCACTCCCACACATTGACGAATTCACACGGAAATTGCGTCGCTATGAATTACTATGGGTTCTATGACTTCTCCTTCTAAATCAAGTAATGTTTCTATGGAAACGAAAGGACTTTTTTTTGGGATACGACAATCTCATTTCCAATCCATTAATCCTTCTTTACTGCATCCTTCACTCCCAAACATTAACGAATTCACACGGAAATTGCGTCGCTATGAAATACTATGTGTTCTAAGACATTTCCTTGTAATTCGAGTAACGTTTCTATGGAAACGACAGGATTTTCTTTTGGGATACGACAATCTCATTTCAGATCCACTAAACCTTCTTTACTGCATCCCTCACTCCCACACATTGACGAATTCACAAGGAAATTGCGTCGCTATGAAATACGAGTACTATGTGTTCTAAGACATTTCCTTCTAAATCGAGTAACGTTTCTATGGAAACGACAGGATTTTCTTTTGGGATACGACAATCACATTTCCGATCCACTAATCCTTCTTTACTGCATCCCTCACTCCCACACATTGACGAATTCACACGGAAATTGCGGCGCTATGAATAACTATGGGTTCTATGACTTCTCCTTCTAAATCAAGTAATGTTTCTATGGAAACGAAAGGACTTTTTTTTGGGATACGACAATCTCATTTCCAATCCATTAATCCCTCTTTACTGCATCCCTCACTGCCAAACATTGACGATTTCACACGGAAATTGCGTCCCTATGAATTACTATGGGTTCTATGACTTCTCCTTCTAAATCGAGTAACGTTTCTATGGAAACGGAAGGATTTTCTTTTGGGATACGACAATCACATTTCCGATCCGTTAATCCTTCTTTACTGCATCCCTCACTCCCAAACATTGACGAAATCACACGGAAATTCCTTGGCTATGAAATACGAGTACTATGTGTTCTAAGACATTTCCTTCTAAATCGAGTAACGTTTCTATGGAAACGACAGGATTTTCTTTTGGGATACGACAATCACATTTCCGATCCACTAATCCTCCTTTACTGCATCCCTTACTCCCTCACATTGACGAATTCACACGGAAATTGCGTCGATATGAATTACTATGGGTTCTATGACTTCTCCTTCTAAATCAAGTAACGTTTCTATGGAAACGACAGGACTTTTTTTTTGGGATACGACAATCTCATTTCCGATCCACTAATCTTTCTTTACTGCATCCCTCACTCCCAAACATTGACGAATTCACACGGATATTGCGTCGCTATGAAATACTATGTGTTCTAAGACATTTCCTTCTAAATCGAGTAACGTTTCTATGGAAACGACAGGATTTTCTTTTGGGATACGACAATCACATTTCCGATCCACTAATCCTTCTTTACTGCATTCCTCACTCCCAAACATTGACGAATTCACACGGAAATTGCGTCGCTATGAAATACTATGTGTTCTAAGACAATTCTTTCTAAATCGAGTAACGTTTCTATGGAAACGACAGGATTTTCTTTTGGGATACGACAATCTCATTTCCGATCCACTAATCCTTCTTTACTGCATCCCTCAATCCCAAACATTGACGAATTCACACGGAAATTGCGTCGCTATGAAATACGAGTACTATGTGTTCTAAGACATTTCCTTCTAAATCGAGTTACGTTTCTATGGAAACGAAAGGATTTTCTTTTGGAATACGACAATCACATTTCCGATCCACTAATCCTTCTTTACTGCATCCCTCACTCCCACACATTGACGAATTCACACGGAAATTGCGTCGCTATGAATTCCTATGGGTTCTATGACTTCTCCTTCTAAATCAAGTAATGTTTCTATGGAAACGAAAGGACTTTTTTTTGGGATACGACAATCTCATTTCCAATCCATTAATCCTTCTTTACTGCATCCCTCACTCCCAAACATTGACGAATGCACACGGAAATTGCGTCGCTATGAAATACTATGTGTTCTAAGACATTTCCTTCTAAATCGAGTAACGTTTCTATGGAAACGACAGGATTTTCTTTTGGGATACGACAATCTCATTTCCGATCCACTAATCCTTCTTTACTGCACCCCTCACTCCCACACATTGACGAATTCACACGGAAATTGCGTCGCTATGAAATACGAGTACTATGTGTTCTAAGACATTTTCTTCTAAATCGAGTAATGTTTCTATGGAAACGACAGGATTTTCTTTTGGGATATGACAATCACATTTCCGATCCACTAATCCTTCTTTACTGCATCCCTCACTCCCACACATTGACGAATTCACACGGAAATTGCGTCGCTATGAATTACTATGGGTTCTATGACTTCTCCTTCTAAATCAAGTAATGTTTCTATGGAAACGAAAGGACTTTTTTTTGGGATACGACAATCTCATTTCCAATCCATTAATCCTTCTTTACTGCATCCTTCACTCCCAAACATTGACGAATTCACACGGAAATTGCATCGCTATGAAATACTATGTGTTCTAAGACATTTCCTTCTAAATCGAGTAACGTTTCTATGGAAACGACAGGATTTTCTTTTGGGATATGACAATCTCATTTCAGATCCACTAATCCTTCTTTACTGCATCCCTTACTCCCTCACATTGACGAATTCACACGGAAATTCCGTCGCTATGAAATACGAGTACTATGTGTTCTAAGACATTTCCTTCTAAATCGAGTAACGTTTCTATGGAAACGACAGGATATTCTTTTGGGATACGACAATCACATTTCCGATCCACTAATCCTCCTTTACTGCATCCCTTACTCCCTCACATTGACGAATTCACACGGAAATTCCGTCGCTATGAAATACGAGTACTATGTGTTCTAAGACGTTTCCTTCTAAATCGAGTAACGATTCTATGGAAACGACAGGATTTTCTTTTGGGATACGACAATCTCATTTCCGATCCACTAATCCTTCTTTACTGCATCCCTTACTCCCTCACATTGACGAATTCACACGGAAATTCCGTCGCTATGAAATACGAGTACTATGTGTTCTAAGACATCTCCTTCTAAATCGAGTAACGTTTCTGTGGAAACGACGGGATTTTCTTTTGGGATACGACAATCTCATTTCCGATCCACTAATCCTTCTTTACTGCATCCCTTACTCCCTCACATTGACGAATTCACACGGAAATTCCGTCGCTATGAAATACGAGTACTATGTGTTCTAAGACATTTCCTTCTAAATCGAGTAACGTTTCTATGGAAACGACAGGATTTTCTTTTGGGATACGACAATCACATTTCCGATCCACTAATCCTTCTTTACTGCATCCCTCACTCCCAAACATTTCGAATTCACACGGAAATTCCGTCGCTATGAAATACGAGTACTATGTGTTCTAAGACATTTCCTTCTAAATCGAGTAACGTTTCTATGGAAACGACAGGATTTTCTTTTGGGATACGACAATCTCATTTCCGATCCACTAATCCTTCTTTACTGCATCCCTTACTCCCACACATTGACGAATTCACACGGAAATTGCGTCGCTATGAAATACTATGTGTTCTAAGACATTTCCTTCTAAATAGAGTAACGTTTCTATGGAAACGACAGGATTTTCTTTTGGGATACGACAATCACATTTCCGATCCACTAATCCTTCTTTACTGCATCCCTCACTCCCAAACATTGACGAATTCACACGGAAATTCCGTCGCTATGAAATACGAGTACTATGTGTTCTAAGACATTTCCTTCTAAATCGAGTAACGTTTCTATGGAAACGACAGGATTTTCTTTTGGGATACGACAATCTCATTTCCGATCCACTAATCCTTCTTTACTGCATCCCTTACTCCCTCACATTGACGAATTCACACGGAAATTCCGTCGCTATGAAATACGAGTATTTGTGTTCTAAGACATCTCCTTCTAAATCGAGTAACGTTTCTATGGAAACGACAGGATTTTCTTTTGGGATACGACTATCTCATTTCCGATCCACTAATCCTTCTTTACTGCATCCCTCACTCCCACACATTGACGAATTCACACGGAAATTGCGTCGCTATGAAATCCGAGTACTATGTGTTCTAAGACATTGCCTTCTACATCGAGTAACGTTTCTATGGAAACGACAGGATTTTCTTTTGGGATACGACAATCACATTTCCGATCCACTAATCCTTCTTTACTGCATCCCTCACTCCCAAACATTGACGAATTCACACGGAAATTCCGTCGCTATGAAATACGAGTACTATGTGTTCTAAACATTTCCTTCTAAATCGAGTAACGTTTCTATGGAAACGACAGGATTTTATTTTGGGATACGTCAATCACATTTCCGATCCACTAATCCTTCTTTACTGCATCCCTCACTCCCAAACATTGACGAATTCACACGGAAATTCCGTCGCTATGAAATACGAGTACTATGTGTTCTAAGACATCTCCTTCTAAATCGAGTAACGTTTCTATGGAAACGACAGGATTTTCTTTTGGGATACGACAATCACATTTCCGATCCACTAATCCATCTTTACCCGGATCCCTCACTCCCAAACATTGACGAATTCACACGGAAATTGCGTCGCTATGAAATACTATGTCTTCTAAGACATTTCTTTCTAAATCGAGTAACGTTTCTATGGAAACGACGGGATTTTCTGTTGTGATATGACAATCTCATTTCCGATCCACTAATCCTTCTTTACTGCATCCCTCACTCCCACACATTGACGAATTCACACGGAAATTGCGTCGCAATGAAATACGAGTACTATGTGTTCTAAGACATTTCTTTCTAAATCGAGTAACGTTTCTATGGAAACGACACGATTTTCTTTTGGGATACGACAATCACATTTCCGATCCACTAATCCTTCTTTACCCGCATCCCTCACTCCCAAACATTGACGAATTCACACGGAAATTGCGTCGCTATGAATTACTATGGGTTCTATTACTTCTCCTTCTATATCAAGTAACGTTTCTATGGAATCGACACGACTTTTTTTTGGGATACGACAATCTCGTTTCCGATCCACTAATCCTTCTATACTGCATCTCTCACTCCCAAACATTGACGAATTCACACGGAAATTGCGTCGCTATGTAATACTATGTGTTCTAAGACATTTCCTTCTAAATCGAGTAATGTTTCTATGGAAACGACAGGATTTTCTCTTGGGATACGACAATCTCATTTCCGATCCACTAATCCTTCTTTACTACATCCCTCACTCCCACACATTTACAAATTCACACGGAAATTTCGTCGCTATGAAATACGAGTACTATGTGTTCTATGACATTTCCTTCTAAATCGAGTAACGTTTCTATGGAAACGACAGGATTTTCTTTTGGGATACGACAATCACATTTCCGATCCACTAATCCTTCTTTACTGCATCCCTCACTCCCAAACATTGACGAATTCACACGGAAATTGCGTCGCTATGAAATATTATGTGTTCTAGGACATTTCCTTCTAAATCGAGTAACGTTTCTATGGAAACGAAAGGATTTTCTTTTGGGATACGACAATCTCATTTCCGATCCACTAATCCTTCTTTACTGCATCCCTCACTCCCACACATTGACGAATTCACACGGAAATTGCGTCGCTATGAAATACGAGTACTATGTGTTCTAAAACATTTCCTTCTAAATCGAGTAACGTTTCTATGGAATCGACAGGATTTTCTTTTGGGATACGACAATCACATTTCCGATCCACTAATCCTTCTTTACTGCATCCCTCACTCCCAAACATTGACGAATTCACACGGAAATTCCGTCGCTATGAAATACGAGTACTATGTGTTCTAAGACGTTTCCTTCTAAATCGAGTAACGTTTCTATGGAAACGACAGGATTTTCTTTTGGGATACGACAATCTCATTTCCGATCCACTAATCCTTCTTTACTGCATCCCTTACTCCCTCACATTGACGAATTCACACGGAAATTCCGTCGCTATGAAATACGAGTACTATGTGTTCTAAGACATCTCCTTCTAAATCGAGTAACGTTTCTGTGGAAACGACGGGATTTTCTTTTGGGATACGACAATCTCATTTCCCATCCACTAATCCTTCTTTACTGCATCCCTTACTCCCTCACATTGACGAATTCACACGGAAATTCCGTCGCTATGAAATACGAGTACTATGTGTTCTAAGACATTTCCTTCTAAATCGAGTAACGTTTCTATGGAAACGACAGGATTTTCTTTTGGGATACGACAATCACATTTCCGATCCACT
The DNA here is from genome assembly GCF_023864345.2 of Schistocerca serialis cubense. NCBI lineage: Eukaryota > Metazoa > Arthropoda > Insecta > Orthoptera > Acrididae > Schistocerca > Schistocerca serialis. The sequence continues at coordinate 3,139,992 of NC_064644.1, forward strand.
AATCCTTCTTTACTGCATCCCTCACTCCCAAACATTTCGAATTCACACGGAAATTCCGTTGCTATGAAATACGAGTACTATGTGTTCTAAGACATTTCCTTCTAAATCGAGTAACGTTTCTATGGAAACGACAGGAATTTCTTTTGGGATATGACAATCTCATTTCCGATCCACTAATCCTTCTTTACTGCATCCCTCAATCCCACACATTGACGAATTCACACGGAAATTGCGTCGCTATGAAATACGAGTACTATGTGTTCTAAGACATTTCCTTCTAAATCGAGTAACGTTTCTATGGAAACGAAAGGATTTTCTTTTGGGATACGACAATCACATTTCCGATCCACTAATCCTTCTTTACTGCATCCCTCACTCCCACACATTGACGAATTCACACGGAAATTGCGTCGCTATGAATTACTATGGGTTCTATGACTTCTCCTTCTAAATCAAGTAATGTTTCTATGGAAACGAAAGGACTTTTTTTTGGGATACGACAATCTCATTTCCAATCCATTAATCCTTCTTTACTGCATCCCTCACTCCCAAACATTGACGAATTCACACGGAAATTGCGTCGCTATGAAATACTATGTGTTCTAAGACATTTCCTTCTAAATCGAGTAACGTTTCTATGGAAACGACAGGATTTTCTTTTGGGATACGACAATCTCATTTCCGATCCACTAATCCTTCTTTACTGCATCCCTTACTCCCTCACATTGACGTATTCACACGGAAATTCCGTCGCTATGAAATACGAGTACTATGTGTTCTAAGACATCTCCTTCTAAATCGAGTAACGTTTCTATGGAAACGACAGGATTTTCTTTTGGGATACGACGATCTCATTTCCGATCCACTAATCCTTCTTTACTGCATCCCTCACTCCCAAACATTGACGAATTCACACGGAAATTCCGTCGCTAAGAAATACGAGTACTATGTGTTTAAAGACATCTCCTTCTAAATCGAGTAACGTTTCTATGGAAACGACAGGATTTTCTTTTGGGATACGACAATCTCATTTCCGATCCACTAATCCTTCTTTACTGCATCCCTTACTCCCTCACAATGACGAATTCACACGGAAATTCCGCCGCTATGAAATACGAGTACTATGTGTTCTAAGACGTTTCCTTCTAAATCGAGTAACGTTTCTATGGAAACGACAGGATTTTCTTTTGGGATACGACAATCTCATTTCCGATCCACTAATCCTTCTTTACAGCATCCCTTACTCCCTCACATTGACGAATTCACACGGAAATTCCGTCGCTATGAAATACGAGTGCTATGTGTTCTAAGACATCTCCGTCTAAATCGAGTAACGTTTCTATGGAAACGACAGGATTTTCTTTTGGGATACGACAATCTCATTTCCGATCCACTAATCCTTCTTTACTGCATCCCTCACTCCCAAACATTGACGAATTCACACGGAAATTCCGACGCTATGAAATACGAGTACTATGTGTTCTAAGACATTTCCTTCTAAATCGAGTAACGTTTCTATGGAAAAGACAGGATTTTCTTTTGGGATACGACAATCACATTTCCGATCCACTAATCCTTCTTTACTGCATCCCTTACTCCCTCACATTGACGAATTCACACGGAAATTCCGTCGCTATGAAATACGAGTACTATGTGTTCTAAGACGTTTCCTTCTAAATCGAGTAACGTTTCTATGGAAACGACAGGATTTTCTTTTGGGATACGACAATCTCATTTCCGATCCACTAATCCTTCTTTACTGCATCCCTTACACCCTCACATTGACGAATACACACGGAAATTCCGTCGCTATGAAATACGAGTACTATGTGTTCTAAGACATCTCCTTCTAAATCGAGTAACGTTTCTATGGAAACGACAGGATTTTCTTTTGGGATACGACAATCTCATTTACGATCCACTGATCCTTCTTTACTGCATCCCTTACTCCCTCACATTGACGAATTCACACGGAAATTCCGTCGCTATGAAATACGAGTACTATGTGTTCTAAGACATTTCCTTCTAAATCGAGTAACGTTTCTATGGAAACGACAGGATTTTCTTTTGGGATACGACAATCACATTTCCGATCCACTAATCCTTCTTTACTGCATCCCTCACTCCCAAACATTGACGAATTCACACGGAAATTCCGTCGCTATGAAATACGAGTACTATGTGTTCTAAGACATTTCCTTCTAAATCGAGTAACGTTTCTATGGAAACGACAGGATTTTCTTTTTGGATACGACAATCTAATTTCCGATCCACTAATCCTTCTTTACTGCATCCCTTACTCCCTCACATTGACGAATTCACACGGAAACTGCGTCGCTATGAAACACTATGTGTTCTAAGACATTTCCTTGTAAATCGAGTAACGTTTCTATGGAAACGACAGGATTTTCTTTTGGGATACGAAAATCTCATTTCCGATCCACTAATCCTTCTTTACTACATCCCTCACTCCCACACATTTACAAATTCACACGGAAATTTCGTCGCTATGAAATACGAGTACTATGTGTTCTATGACATTTCCTTCTAAATCGAGTAACGTTTCTATGGAAACGACAGGATTTTCTTTTGGGATACGACAATCACATTTCCGATCCACTAATCCTTCTTTACTGCATCCCTCACTCCCAAACATTGACGAATTCACACGGAAATTGCGTCGCTATGAAATATTATGTGTTCTAGGACATTTCCTTCTAAATCGAGTAACGTTTCTATGGAAACGAAAGGATTTTCTTTTGGGATACGACAATCTCATTTCCGATCCACTAATCCTTCTTTACTGCATCCCTCACTCCCACACATTGACGAATTCACACGGAAATTGCGTCGCTATGAAATACGAGTACTATGTGTTCTAAGACATTTCCTTCTAAATCGAGTAACGTTTCTATGGAATCGACAGGATTTTCTTTTGGGATACGACAATCACATTTCCGATCCACTAATCCTTCTTTACTGCATCCCTCACTCCCAAACATTGACGAATTCACACGGAAATTCCGTCGCTATGAAATACGAGTACTATGTGTTCTAAGACGTTTCCTTCTAAATCGAGTAACGTTTCTATGGAAACGACAGGATTTTCTTTTGGGATACGACAATCTCATTTCCGATCCACTAATCCTTCTTTACTGCATCCCTTACTCCCTCACATTGACGAATTCACACGGAAATTCCGTCGCTATGAAATACGAGTACTATGTGTTCTAAGACATCTCCTTCTAAATCGAGTAACGTTTCTGTGGAAACGACGGGATTTTCTTTTGGGATACGACAATCTCATTTCCCATCCACTAATCCTTCTTTACTGCATCCCTTACTCCCTCACATTGACGAATTCACACGGAAATTCCGTCGCTATGAAATACGAGTACTATGTGTTCTAAGACATTTCCTTCTAAATCGAGTAACGTTTCTATGGAAACGACAGGATTTTCTTTTGGGATACGACAATCACATTTCCGATCCACTAATCCTTCTTTACTGCATCCCTCACTCCCAAACATTTCGAATTCACACGGAAATTCCGTTGCTATGAAATACGAGTACTATGTGTTCTAAGACATTTCCTTCTAAATCGAGTAACGTTTCTATGGAAACGACAGGAATTTCTTTTGGGATATGACAATCTCATTTCCGATCCACTAATCCTTCTTTACTGCATCCCTCAATCCCACACATTGACGAATTCACACGGAAATTGCGTCGCTATGAAATACGAGTACTATGTGTTCTAAGACATTTCCTTCTAAATCGAGTAACGTTTCTATGGAAACGAAAGGATTTTCTTTTGGGATACGACAATCACATTTCCGATCCACTAATCCTTCTTTACTGCATCCCTCACTCCCACACATTGACGAATTCACACGGAAATTGCGTCGCTATGAATTACTATGGGTTCTATGACTTCTCCTTCTAAATCAAGTAATGTTTCTATGGAAACGAAAGGACTTTTTTTTGGGATACGACAATCTCATTTCCAATCCATTAATCCTTCTTTACTGCATCCCTCACTCCCAAACATTGACGAATTCACACGGAAATTGCGTCGCTATGAAATACTATGTGTTCTAAGACATTTCCTTCTAAATCGAGTAACGTTTCTATGGAAACGACAGGATTTTCTTTTGGGATACGACAATCTCATTTCCGATCCACTAATCCTTCTTTACTGCATCCCTTACTCCCTCACATTGACGTATTCACACGGAAATTCCGTCGCTATGAAATACGAGTACTATGTGTTCTAAGACATCTCCTTCTAAATCGAGTAACGTTTCTATGGAAACGACAGGATTTTCTTTTGGGATACGACGATCTCATTTCCGATCCACTAATCCTTCTTTACTGCATCCCTCACTCCCAAACATTGACGAATTCACACGGAAATTCCGTCGCTAAGAAATACGAGTACTATGTGTTTAAAGACATCTCCTTCTAAATCGAGTAACGTTTCTATGGAAACGACAGGATTTTCTTTTGGGATACGACAATCTCATTTCCGATCCACTAATCCTTCTTTACTGCATCCCTTACTCCCTCACAATGACGAATTCACACGGAAATTCCGCCGCTATGAAATACGAGTACTATGTGTTCTAAGACGTTTCCTTCTAAATCGAGTAACGTTTCTATGGAAACGACAGGATTTTCTTTTGGGATACGACAATCTCATTTCCGATCCACTAATCCTTCTTTACAGCATCCCTTACTCCCTCACATTGACGAATTCACACGGAAATTCCGTCGCTATGAAATACGAGTGCTATGTGTTCTAAGACATCTCCGTCTAAATCGAGTAACGTTTCTATGGAAACGACAGGATTTTCTTTTGGGATACGACAATCTCATTTCCGATCCACTAATCCTTCTTTACTGCATCCCTCACTCCCAAACATTGACGAATTCACACGGAAATTCCGACGCTATGAAATACGAGTACTATGTGTTCTAAGACATTTCCTTCTAAATCGAGTAACGTTTCTATGGAAAAGACAGGATTTTCTTTTGGGATACGACAATCACATTTCCGATCCACTAATCCTTCTTTACTGCATCCCTTACTCCCTCACATTGACGAATTCACACGGAAATTCCGTCGCTATGAAATACGAGTACTATGTGTTCTAAGACGTTTCCTTCTAAATCGAGTAACGTTTCTATGGAAACAACAGGATTTTCTTTTGGGATACGACAATCTCATTTCCGATCCACTAATCCTTCTTTACTGCATCCCTTACACCCTCACATTGACGAATACACACGGAAATTCCGTCGCTATGAAATACGAGTACTATGTGTTCTAAGACATCTCCTTCTAAATCGAGTAACGTTTCTATGGAAACGACAGGATTTTCTTTTGGGATACGACAATCTCATTTACGATCCACTGATCCTTCTTTACTGCATCCCTTACTCCCTCACATTGACGAATTCACACGGAAATTCCGTCGCTATGAAATACGAGTACTATGTGTTCTAAGACATTTCCTTCTAAATCGAGTAACGTTTCTATGGAAACGACAGGATTTTCTTTTGGGATACGACAATCACATTTCCGATCCACTAATCCTTCTTTACTGCATCCCTCACTCCCAAACATTGACGAATTCACACGGAAATTCCGTCGCTATGAAATACGAGTACTATGTGTTCTAAGACATTTCCTTCTAAATCGAGTAACGTTTCTATGGAAACGACAGGATTTTCTTTTTGGATACGACAATCTAATTTCCGATCCACTAATCCTTCTTTACTGCATCCCTTACTCCCTCACATTGACGAATTCACACGGAAACTGCGTCGCTATGAAACACTATGTGTTCTAAGACATTTCCTTGTAAATCGAGTAACGTTTCTATGGAAACGACAGGATTTTCTTTTGGGATACGAAAATCTCATTTCCGATCCACTAATCCTTCTTTACTACATCCCTTACTCCCTCACAATGTCGAATTCACACGGAAATTCCGCCGCTATGAAATACGAGTACTATGTGTTCTAAGACGTTTCCTTCTAAATCGAGTAACGTTTCTATGGAAACGACAGGATTTTATTTTGGGATACGACAATCTCATTTCCGATCCACTAATCCTTCTTTACAGCATCCCTTACTCCCTCACATTGACGAATTCACACGGAAATTGCGTCGCTATGAATTACTATGGGTTCTATGACTTCTCCTTCTATATCAAGTAACGTTTCTATGGAATCGACACGACTTTTTTTTGGGATACGACAATCTCGTTTCCGATCCACTAATCCTTCTATACTGCATCTCTCACTCCCAAACATTGACGAATTCACACGGAAATTGCGTCGCTATGTAATACTATGTGTTCTAAGACATTTCCTTCTAAATCGAGTAATGTTTCTATGGAAACGACAGGATTTTCTCTTGGGATACGACAATCTCATTTCCGATCCACTAATCCTTCTTTACTACATCCCTCACTCCCACACATTTACAAATTCACACGGAAATTTCGTCGCTATGAAATACGAGTACTATGTGTTCTAAGACATTTCCTTCTAAATCGAGTAACGTTTCTATGGAAACGACAGGATTTTCTTTTGGGATACGACAATCACACTTCCGATCCACTAATCCTTCTTTACTGCATCCCTCACTCCCAAACATTGACGAATTCACACGGAAATTGCGTCGCTATGAAATATTATGTGTTCTAGGACATTTCCTTCTAAATCGAGTAACGTTTCTATGGAAACGAAAGGATTTTCTTTTGGGATACGACAATCTCATTTCCGATCCACTAATCCTTCTTTACTGCATCCCTCACTCCCACACATTGACGAATTCACACGGAAATTGCGTCGCTATGAAATACGAGTACTATGTGTTCTAAGACATTTCCTTCTAAATCGAGTAACGTTTCTATGGAATCGACAGGATTTTCTTTTGGGATACGACAATCACATTTCCGATCCACTAATCCTTCTTTACTGCATCCCTCACTCCCAAACATTGACGAATTCACACGGAAATTCCGTCGCTATGAAATACGAGTACTATGTGTTCTAAGACGTTTCCTTCTAAATCGAGTAACGTTTCTATGGAAACGACAGGATTTTCTTTTGGGATACGACAATCTCATTTCCGATCCACTAATCCTTCTTTACTGCATCCCTTACTCCCTCACATTGACGAATTCACACGGAAATTCCGTCGCTATGAAATACGAGTACTATGTGTTCTAAGACATCTCCTTCTAAATCGAGTAACGTTTCTGTGGAAACGACGGGATTTTCTTTTGGGATACGACAATCTCATTTCCCATCCACTAATCCTTCTTTACTGCATCCCTTACTCCCTCACATTGACGAATTCACACGGAAATTCCGTCGCTATGAAATACGAGTACTATGTGTTCTAAGACATTTCCTTCTAAATCGAGTAACGTTTCTATGGAAACGACAGGATTTTCTTTTGGGATACGACAATCACATTTCCGATCCACTAATCCTTCTTTACTGCATCCCTCACTCCCAAACATTTCGAATTCACACGGAAATTCCGTCGCTATGAAATACGAGTACTATGTGTTCTAAGACATTTCCTTCTAAATCGAGTAACGTTTCTATGGAAACGACAGGAATTTCTTTTGGGATATGACAATCTCATTTCCGATCCACTAATCCTTCTTTACTGCATCCCTCAATCCCACACATTGACGAATTCACACGGAAATTGCGTCGCTATGAAATACGAGTACTATGTGTTCTAAGACATTTCCTTCTAAATCGAGTAACGTTTCTATGGAAACGAAAGGATTTTCTTTTGGGATACGACAATCACATTTCCGATCCACTAATCCTTCTTTACTGCATCCCTCACTCCCACACATTGACGAATTCACACGGAAATTGCGTCGCTATGAATTACTATGGGTTCTATGACTTCTCCTTCTAAATCAAGTAATGTTTCTATGGAAACGAAAGGACTTTTTTTTGGGATACGACAATCTCATTTCCAATCCATTAATCCTTCTTTACTGCATCCCTCACTCCCAAACATTGACGAATTCACACGGAAATTGCGTCGCTATGAAATACTATGTGTTCTAAGACATTTCCTTCTAAATCGAGTAACGTTTCTATGGAAACGACAGGATTTTCTTTTGGGATACGACAATCTCATTTCCGATCCACTAATCCTTCTTTACTGCATCCCTTACTCCCTCACATTGACGTATTCACACGGAAATTCCGTCGCTATGAAATACGAGTACTATGTGTTCTAAGACATCTCCTTCTAAATCGAGTAACGTTTCTATGGAAACGACAGGATTTTCTTTTGGGATACGACGATCTCATTTCCGATCCACTAATCCTTCTTTACTGCATCCCTCACTCCCAAACATTGACGAATTCACACGGAAATTCCGTCGCTAAGAAATACGAGTACTATGTGTTTAAAGACATCTCCTTCTAAATCGAGTAACGTTTCTATGGAAACGACAGGATTTTCTTTTGGGATACGACAATCTCATTTCCGATCCACTAATCCTTCTTTACTGCATCCCTTACTCCCTCACAATGACGAATTCACACGGAAATTCCGCCGCTATGAAATACGAGTACTATGTGTTCTAAGACGTTTCCTTCTAAATCGAGTAACGTTTCTATGGAAACGACAGGATTTTCTTTTGGGATACGACAATCTCATTTCCGATCCACTAATCCTTCTTTACAGCATCCCTTACTCCCTCACATTGACGAATTCACACGGAAATTCCGTCGCTATGAAATACGAGTGCTATGTGTTCTAAGACATCTCCGTCTAAATCGAGTAACGTTTCTATGGAAACGACAGGATTTTCTTTTGGGATACGACAATCTCATTTCCGATCCACTAATCCTTCTTTACTGCTTCCCTCACTCCCAAACATTGACGAATTCACACGGAAATTCCGACGCTATGAAATACGAGTACTATGTGTTCTAAGACATTTCCTTCAAAATCGAGTAACGTTTCTATGGAAAAGACAGGATTTTCTTTTGGGATACGACAATCACATTTCCGATCCACTAATCCTTCTTTACTGCATCCCTTACTCCCTCACATTGACGAATTCACACGGAAATTCCGTCGCTATGAAATACGAGTACTATGTGTTCTAAGACGTTTCCTTCTAAATCGAGTAACGTTTCTATGGAAACGACAGGATTTTCTTTTGGGATACGACAATCTCATTTCCGATCCACTAATCCTTCTTTACTGCATCCCTTACACCCTCACATTGACGAATACACACGGAAATTCCGTCGCTATGAAATACGAGTACTATGTGTTCTAAGACATCTCCTTCTAAATCGAGTAACGTTTCTATGGAAACGACAGGATTTTCTTTTGGGATACGACAATCTCATTTCCGATCCACTGATCCTTCTTTACTGCATCCCTTACTCCCTCACATTGACGAATTCACACGGAAATTCCGTCGCTATGAAATACGAGTACTATGTGTTCTAAGACATTTCCTTCTAAATCGAGTAACGTTTCTATGGAAACGACAGGATTTTCTTTTGGGATACGACAATCACATTTCCGATCCACTAATCCTTCTTTACTGCATCCCTCACTCCCAAACATTGACGAATTCACACGGAAATTCCGTCGCTATGAAATACGAGTACTATGTGTTCTAAGACATTTCCTTCTAAATCGAGTAACGTTTCTATGGAAACGACAGGATTTTCTTTTTGGATACGACAATCTAATTTCCGATCCACTAATCCTTCTTTACTGCATCCCTTACTCCCTCACATTGACGAATTCACACGGAAACTGCGTCGCTATGAAACACTATGTGTTCTAAGACATTTCCTTGTAAATCGAGTAACGTTTCTATGGAAACGACAGGATTTTCTTTTGGGATACGACAATCTCATTTCCGATCCACTAATCCTTCTTTACTACATCCCTTACTCCCTCACAATGACGAATTCACACGGAAATTCCGCCGCTATGAAATACGAGTACTATGTGTTCTAAGACGTTTCCTTCTAAATCGAGTAACGTTTCTATGGAAACGACAGGATTTTATTTTGGGATACGACAATCTCATTTCCGATCCACTAATCCTTCTTTACAGCATCCCTTACTCCCTCACATCGACGAATTCACACGGAAATTCCGTCGCTATGAAATACGAGTGCTATGTGTTCTAAGACATCTCCGTCTAAATCGAGTAACGTTTCTATGGAAACGACAGGATTTTCTTTTGGGATACGACAATCTCATTTCCGATCCACTAATCCTTCTTTACTGCATCCATCACTCCCAAACATTGACGAATTCACACGGAAATTCCGACGCTATGAAATACGAGTACTATGTGTTCTAAGACATTTCCTTCTAAATCGAGTAACGTTTCTATGGAAAAGACAGGATTTTCTCTTGGGATACGACAATCACATTTCCGATCCACTAATCCTTCTTTACTGCATCCCTTACTCCCTCACATTGACGAATTCACACGGAAATTCCGTCGCTATGAAATACGAGTACTACGTGTACTAAGACGTTTCCTTCTAAATCGAGTAACGTTTCTATGGAAACGACAGGATTTTCTTTTGGGATACGACAATCTCATTTCCGATCCACTAATCCTTCTTTACTGCATCCCTTACTCCCTCACATTGACGAATTCACACGGAAATTCCGTCGCTATGAAATACGAGTACTATGTGTTCTAAGACATCTCCTTCTAAATCGAGTAACGTTTCTATGGAAACGACAGGATTTTCTCTTGGGATACGACAATCTCATTTCCGATCCACTGATCCTTCTTTACTGCATCCCTTACTCCCTCACATTGACGAATTCACACGGAAATTCCGTCGCTATGAAATACGAGTACCATGGGTTCTAAGACATTTCCTTCTACATCGAGTAACGTTTCTATGGAAACGACAGGATTTTCTTTTGGGATACGACAATCACATTTCCGATCCACTAATCCTTCTTTACTGCATCCCTCACTCCCAAACATTGACGAATTCACACGGAAATTCCGTCGCTATGAAATACGAGTACTATGTGATCTAAGACATTTCCTTCTAATTCGAGTAACGTTTCTATGGAAACGACAGGCTTTTCTTTTTGGATACGACAATCTCATTTCCGATCCACTAATCCTTCTTTACTGCATCCCTTACTCCCTCACATTGACGAATTCACACGGAAATTGCGTCGCTATGAAATACTATGTGTTCTAAGACATTTCCTTCTAAATCGAGTAACGTTTCTATGGAAACGACAGGATTTTCTTTTGGGATACGACAATCTCATTTCCGATCCACTAATCCTTCTTTACTGCATCCCTTACTCCCTCACATTGACGAATTCACACGGAAATTCCGTCGCTATGAAATACGAGTACTATGTGTTCTAAGACATCTCCTTCTAAATCGAGTAACGTTTCTATGGAAAAGACAGGATTTTCTTTTGGGATACGACAATCACATTTCCGATCCACTAATCCTTCTTTACTGCATCCCTTACTCCCTCACATTGACGAATTCACACGGAAATTCCGTCGCTATGAAATACGAGTACTATGTGTTCTAAGACGTTTCCTTCTAAATCGAGTAACGTTTCTATGGAAACGACAGGATTTTCTTTTGGGATACGACAATCTCATTTCCGATCCACTAATCCTTCTTTACTGCATCCCTTACTCCCTCACATTGACGAATTCACACGGAAATTCCGTCGCTATGAATTACTATGGGTTCTATGACTTCACCTTCTAAATCAAGTAATGTTTCTATGGAAACGAAAGGACTTTTTTTTGGGATACGACAATCTCATTTCCAATCCATTAATCCTTCTTTACTGCATCCCTCACTCCCAAACATTGACGAATTCACACGGAAATTGCGTCGCTATGAAATACTATGTGTTCTAAGACATTTCCTTCTAAATCGAGTAACGTTTCTATGGAAACGACAGGATTTTCTTTTGGGATATGACAATCTCATTTCCGATCCACCAATCCTTCTTTACTGCATACCTCACACCCAAACATTGATGAATTCACACGGATATTGCTTCGCTATGAAATACTATGTGTTCTAAGACATTTCCTTCTAAATCGAGTAACGTTTCTATGGAAACGACAGGATTTTCTTTTGGGATACGACAATCTCATTTCCGATCCACTAATCCTTCTTTACTGCATCCCTCACTCCCAAACATTGACGAATTCACATGGAAATTCCGTCTCTATGAAATACGAGTACTATGTGTTCTAAGACATTTCCTTCTAAATCGAGTAACGCTTATATGGAAACGACAGGATTTTATTTTGGGATACGACAATCACATTTCCGATCCACTAATCCTTCTTTACTGCGTCCCTCACTCCCACACATTGACGAATGCACACGGAAATTGCGTCGCTATGAAATACGAGTACTATGTGTTCTAAGACATTTCCTTCTAAATCGAGTAACGTTTCTATGGAAACGACAGGATTTTCTTTTGGGATACGACAATCACATTTCCGATCCATAAATCCTCCTTTACTGCATCCCTCACTCCCACACATTGATGAATTCACACGGAAATTGCGTCGATATGAATTACTATGGGTTCTATGACTTCTCCTTCTAAATCAAGTAACGTTTCTATGGAAACGACAGGACTTTTTTTTTTTGGGATACGACAATCTCATTTCCGATCCACTAATCTTTCTTTACTGCATCCCTCACTCCCAAACATTGAAGAATTCACACAGATATTGCGTCGCTATGAAATACTATGTGTTCTAAGACATTTCCTTCTAAATCGAGTAACGTTTCTATGGAAACGACAGGATTTTCTTTTGGGATACGACAATCACATTTCCGATCCACTAATCCTTCTTTACTGCATCCCTCACTCCCACACATTGACGAATTCACATGGAAATTGCGGCGCTATGAATAACTATGGGTTCTATGACTTCTCCTTCTAAATCAAGTAATGTTTTTATGGAAACGAAAGGACTTTTTTTTGGGATACGACAATCTCATTTCCAATCCATTAATCCTTCTTTACTGCATCCCTCACTCCCAAACATTGACGATTTCACACGGAAATTGCGTCCCTATGAATTACTATGGGTTCTATGACTTCTCCTTCTAAATCGAGTAACGTTTCTATGGAAACGAAAGGATTTTCTTTTGGGATACGACAATCACATTTCCGATCCGTTAATCCTTCTTTACTGCATCCCTCACTCCCACACATTGACGAATTCACACGGAAATTCCTTGGCTATGAAATACGAGTACTATGTGTTCTAAGACATTTCCTTCTAAATCGAGTAACGTTTCTATGGAAACGACAGGATTTTCTTTTGGGATACGACAATCACATTTCCGATCCACTAATCCTCCTTTACTGCATCCCTTACTCCCTCACATTGACGAATTCACACGGAAATTGCGTCGATATGAATTACTATGGGTTCTATGACTTCTCCTTCTAAATCAAGTAACGTTTCTATGGAAACGACAGGACTTTTCTTTTGGGATACGACAATCTCATTTCCGATCCACTAATCTTTCTTTACTGCATCCCTCACTCCCAAACATTGACGAATTCACACGGATATTGCGTCGCTATGAAATACTATGTGTTCTAAGACATTTCCTTCTAAATCGAGTAACGTTTCTATGGAAACGACAGGATTTTCTTTTGGGATACGACAATCACATTTCCGATCCACTAATCCTTCTTTACTGCATTCCTCACTCCCAAACATTGACGAATTCACACGGAAATTGCGTCGCTATGAAATACTATGTGTTCTAAGACAATTCTTTCTAAATCGAGTATCGTTTCTATGGAAACGACAGGATTTTCTTTTGGGATACGACAATCTCATTTCCGATCCACTAATCCTTCTTTACTGCATCCCTCAATCCCAAACATTGACGAATTCACACGGAAATTGCGTCGCTATGAAATACGAGTACTATGTGTTCTAAGACATTTCCTTCTAAATCGAGTAACGTTTCTGTGGAAACGAAAGGATTTTCTTTTGGGATACGACAATCACATTTCCGATCCACTAATCCTTCTTTACTGCATCCCTCACTCCCACACATTGACGAATTCACACGGAAATTGCGTCGCTATGAATTACTATAGGTTCTATGACTTCTCCTTCTAAATCAAGTAATGTTTCTATGGAAACGAAAGGACTTTTTTTTGGGATACGACAATCTCATTTCCAATCCATTAATCCTTCTATACTGCATCCCTCACTCCCAAACATTGACGAATGCACACGGTAATTGCGTCGCTATGAAATACTATGTGTTCTAAGACATTTCCTTCTAAATCGAGTAACGTTTCTATGGAAACGACAGGATTTTCTTTTGGGATACGACAATCTCATTTCCGATCCACTAATCCTTCTTTACTGCATCCCTCACTCCCACACATTGACGAATTCACACGGAAATTGCGTCGCTATGAAATACGAGTACTATGTGTTCTAAGACATTTCCTTCTAAATCGAGTAACGTTTCTATGGAAACGACAGGATTTTCTTTTGGGATATGACAATCACATTTCCGATCCACTAATCCTTCTTTACTGCATCCCTCACTTCCACACACTGACGAATTCACACGGAAATTGCGTCGCTATGAATTACTATGGGTTCTATGACTTCTCCTTCTAAATCAAGTAATGTTTCTATGGAAACGAAAGGACTTTTTTTTGGGATACGACAATCTCATTTCCAATCCATTAATCCTTCTTTACTGCATCCTTCACTCCCAAACATTGACGAATTCACACTTAAATTGCGTCGCTATGAAATACTATGTGTTCTAAGACATTTCCTTCTAAATCGAGTAACGTTTCTATGGAAACGACAGGATTTTCTTTTGGGATATGACAATCTCATTTCAGATCCACTAATCCTTCTTTACTGCATCCCTCACTCCCACACATTGACGAATTCACACGGAAATTGCGTCGCTATGAAATACGAGTACTATGTGTTCTAAGACATTTCCTTCTAAATCGAGTAACGTTTCTATGGAAACGACAGGATTTTCTTTTGGGATATGACAATCACATTTCCGATCCACTAATCCTTCTTTACTGCATCCCTCACTCCCACACATTGACGAATTCACACGGAAATTGCGGCGCTATGAATAACTATGGGTTCTATGACTTCTCCTTCTAAATCAAGTAATGTTTCTATGGAAACTAAAGGACTTTTTTTTGGGATACGACAATCTCATTTCCAATCCACTAATCCTTCTTTACTGCATCCCTCACTCCCACACATTGACGAATTCACACGGAAATTCCGTCGCTATGAAATACGAGTACTATGTGTTCTAAGACATTTCCTTCTAAATCGAGTAACGTTTCTATGGAAACGACAGGATTTTCTTTTGGGATACGACAATCACATTTCCGATCCATTAATCCTTCTTTACTGCATCCCTCACTCCCAAACATTGACGAATTCACACGGAAATTCCGTGGCTATGAAATACGAGTACTATGTGTTCTAAGACATTTCCTTCTAAATCGAGTAACGTTTCTATGGAAACGACAGGATATTCTTTTGGGATACGACAATCACATTTCCGATCCACTAATCCTCCTTTACTGCATCCCTTACTCCCTCACATTGACGAATTCACACGGAAATTCCGTCGCTATGAAATACGAGTACTATGTGTTCTAAGACGTTTCCTTCTAAATCGAGTAACGTTTCTATGGAAACGACAGGATTTTCTTTTGGGATACGACAATCTCATTTCCGATCCACTAATCCTTCTTTACTGCATCCCTTACTCCCTCACATTGACGAATTCACACGGAAATTCCGTCGCTATGAAATACGAGTACTATGTGTTCTAAGACATCTCCTTCTAAATCGAGTAACGTTTCTGTGGAAACGACGGGATTTTCTTTTGGGATACGACAATCTCATTTCCCATCCACTAATCCTTCTTGACTGCATCCCTTACTCCCTCACATTGACGAATTCACACGGAAATTCCGTCGCTATGAAATACGAGTACTATGTGTTCTAAGACATTTCCTTCTAAATCGAGTAACGTTTCTATGGAAACGACAGGATTTTCTTTTGGGATACGACAATCACATTTCCGATCCACTAATCCTTCTTTACTGCATCCCTCACTCCCAAACATTTCGAATTCACACGGAAATTCCGTCGCTATGAAATACGAGTACTATGTGTTCTAAGACATTTCCTTCTAAATCGAGTAACGTTTCTATGGAAACGACAGGAATTTCTTTTGGGATATGACAATCTCATTTCCGATCCACTAATCCTTCTTTACTGCATCCCTCAATCCCACACATTGACGAACTCACACGGAAATTGCGTCGCTATGAAATACGAGTACTATGTGTTCTAAGACATTTCCTTCTAAATCGAGTAACGTTTCTATGGAAACGAAAGGATTTTCTTTTGGGATACGACAATCACATTTCCGATCCACTAATCCTTCTTTACTGCATCCCTCACTCCCACACATTGACGAATTCACACGGAAATTGCGTCGCTATGAATTACTATGGGTTCTATGACTTCTCCTTCTAAATCAAGTAATGTTTCTATGGAAACGAAAGGACTTTTTTTTGGGATACGACAATCTCATTTCCAATCCATTAATCCTTCTTTACTGCATCCCTCACTCCCAAACATTGACGAATTCACACGGAAATTGCATCGCTATGAAATACTATGTGTTCTAAGACATTTCCTTCTAAATCGAGTAACGTTTCTATGGAAACGACAGGATTTTCTTTTGGGATACGACAATCTCATTTCCGATCCACTAATCCTTCTTTACTGCATCCCTCACTCCCACACATTGACGAATTCACACGGAAATTGCGTCGCTATGAAATACGAGTACTATGTGTTCTAAGACATTTCCTTCTAAATCGAGTAACGTTTCTATGGAAACGACAGGATTTTCTTTTGGGATATGACAATCACATTTCCGATCCTTTAATCCTTCTTTACTGCATCCCTCACTCCCACACATTGACGAATTCACACGGAAATTGCGTCGCTATGAATTACTATGGGTTCTATGACTTCTCCTTCTAAATCAAGTAATGTTTCTATGGAAACGAAAGGACTTTTTTTTGGGATACGACAATCTCATTTCCAATCCATTAATCCTTCTTTACTGCATCCTTCACTCCCAAACATTAACGAATTCACACGGAAATTGCGTCGCTATGAAATACTATGTGTTCTAAGACATTTCCTTGTAATTCGAGTAACGTTTCTATGGAAACGACAGGATTTTCTTTTGGGATACGACAATCTCATTTCAGATCCACTAATCCTTCTTTACTGCATCCCTCACTCCCACACATTGACGAATTCACAAGGAAATTGCGTCGCTATGAAATACGAGTACTATGTGTTCTAAGACATTTCCTTCTAAATCGAGTAACGTTTCTATGGAAACGACAGGATTTTCTTTTGGGATACGACAATCACATTTCCGATCCACTAATCCTTCTTTACTGCATCCCTCACTCCCACACATTGACGAATTCACACGGAAATTGCGGCGCTATGAATAACTATGGGTTCTATGACTTCTCCTTCTAAATCAAGTAATGTTTCTATGGAAACGAAAGGACTTTTTTTTGGGATACGACAATCTCATTTCCAATCCATTAATCCCTCTTTACTGCATCCCTCACTGCCAAACATTGACGATTTCACACGGAAATTGCGTCCCTATGAATTACTATGGTTTCTATGACTTCTCCTTCTAAATCGAGTAACGTTTCTACGGAAACGGAAGGATTTTCTTTTGGGATACGACAATCACATTTCCGATCCGTTAATCCTTCTTTACTGCATCCCTCACTCCCGAACATTGACGAATTCACACGGAAATTCCTTGGCTATGAAATACGAGTACTATGTGTTCTAAGACATTTCCTTCTAAATCGAGTAACGTTTCTATGGAAACGACAGGATTTTCTTTTGGGATACGACAATCACATTTCCGATCCACTAATCCTCCTTTACTGCATCCCTTACTCCCTCACATTGACGAATTCACACGGAAATTGCGTCGATATGAATTACTATGGGTTCTATGACTTCTCCTTCTAAATCAAGTAACGTTTCTATGGAAACGACAGGACTTTTTTTTTGGGATACGACAATCTCATTTCCGATCCACTAATCTTTCTTTACTGCATCCCTCACTCCCAAACATTGACGAATTCACACGGATATTGCGTCGCTATGAAATACTATGTGTTCTAAGACATTTCCTTCTAAATCGAGTAACGTTTCTATGGAAACGACAGGATTTTCTTTTGGGATACGACAATCACATTTCCGATCCACTAATCCTTCTTTACTGCATTCCTCACTCCCAAACATTGACGAATTCACACGGAAATTGCGTCGCTATGAAATACTATGTGTTCTAAGACAATTCTTTCTAAATCAAGTAACGTTTCTATGGAAACGACAGGATTTTCTTTTGGGATACGACAATCTCATTTCCGATCCACTAATCCTTCTTTACTGCATCCCTCAATCCCAAACATTGACGAATTCACACGGAAATTGCGTCGCTATGAAATACGAGTACTATGTGTTCTAAGACATTTCCTTCTAAATCGAGTTACGTTTCTATGGAAACGAAAGGATTTTCTTTTGGGATACGACAATCACATTTCCGATCCACTAATCCTTCTTTACTGCATCCCTCACTCCCACACATTGACGAATTCACACGGAAATTGCGTCGCTATAAATTCCTATGGGTTCTATGACTTCTCCTTCTAAATCAAGTAATGTTTCTATGGAAACGAAAGGACTTTTTTTTGGGATACGACAATCTCATTTCCAATCCATTAATCCTTCTTTACTGCATCCCTCACTCCCAAACATTGACGAATGCACACGGAAATTGCGTCGCTATGAAATACAATGTGTTCTAAGACATTTCCTTCTAAATCGAGTAACGTTTCTATGGAAACGACAGGATTTTCTTTTGGGATACGACAATCTCATTTCCGATCCACTAATCCTTCTTTACTGCACCCCTCACTCCCACACATTGACGAATTCACACGGAAATTGCGTCGCTATGAAATACGAGTACTATGTGTTCTAAGACATTTTCTTCTAAATCGAGTAACGTTTCTATGGAAACGACAGGATTTTCTTTTGGGATATGACAATCACATTTCCGATCCACTAATCCTTCTTTACTGCATCCCTCACTCCCACACATTGACGAATTCACACGGAAATTGCGTCGCTATGAATTACTATGGGTTCTATGACTTCTCCTTCTAAATCAAGTAATGTTTCTATGGAAACGAAAGGACTTTTTTTTGGGATACGACAATCTCATTTCCAATCCATTAATCCTTCTTTACTGCATCCTTCACTCCCAAACATTGACGAATTCACACGGAAATTGCATCGCTATGAAATACTATGTGTTCTAAGACATTTCCTTCTAAATCGGGTAACGTTTCTATGGAAACGACAGGATTTTCTTTTGGGATATGACAATCTCATTTCAGATCCACTAATCCTCCTTTACTGCATCCCTTACTCCCTCACATTGACGAATTCACACGGAAATTCCGTCGCTATGAAATACGAGTACTATGTGTTCTAAGACATTTCCTTCTAAATCGAGTAACGTTTCTATGGAAACGACAGGATATTCTTTTGGGATACGACAATCACATTTCCGATCCACTAATCCTCCTTTACTGCATCCCTTACTCCCTCACATTGACGAATTCACACGGAAATTCCGTCGCTATGAAATACGAGTACTATGTGTTCTAAGACGTTTCCTTCTAAATCGAGTAACGTTTCTATGGAAACGACAGGATTTTCTTTTGGGATACGACAATCTCATTTCCGATCCACTAATCCTTCTTTACTGCATCCCTTACTCCCTCACATTGACGAATTCACACGGAAATTCCGTCGCTATGAAATACGAGTACTATGTGTTCTAAGACATCTCCTTCTAAATCGAGTAACGTTTCTGTGGAAACGACGGGATTTTCTTTTGGGATACGACAATCTCATTTCCGATCCACTAATCCTTCTTTACTGCATCCCTTACTCCCTCACATTGACGAATTCACACGGAAATTCCGTCGCTATGAAATACGAGTACTATGTGTTCTAAGACATTTCCTTCTAAATCGAGTAACGTTTCTATGGTAACGACAGGATTTTCTTTTGGGATACGACAATCACATTTCCGATCCACTAATCCTTCTTTACTGCATCCCTCACTCCCAAACATTTCGAATTCACACGGAAATTCCGTCGCTATGAAATACGAGTACTATGTGTTCTAAGACATTTCCTTCTAAATCGAGTAACGTTTCTATGGAAACGACAGGATTTTCTTTTGGGATACGACAATCTCATTTCCGATCCACTAATCCTTCTTTACTGCATCCCTTACTCCCACACATTGACGAATTCACACGGAAATTGCGTCGCTATGAAATACTATGTGTTCTAAGACATTTCCTTCAAAATAGAGTAACGTTTCTATGGAAACGACAGGATTTTCTTTTGGGATACGACAATCACATTTCCGATCCACTAATCCTTCTTTACTGCATCCCTCACTCCCAAACATTGACGAATTCACACGGAAATTCCGTCGCTATGAAATACGAGTATTTGTGTTCTAAGACATCTCCTTCTAAATCGAGTAACGTTTCTATGGAAACGACAGGATTTTCTTTTGGGATACGACTATCTCATTTCCGATCCACTAATCCTTCTTTACTGCATCCCTCACTCCCACACATTGACGAATTCACACGGAAATTGCGTCGCTATGAAATCCGAGTACTATGTGTTCTAAGACATTGCCTTCTACATCGAGTAACGTTTCTATGGAAACGACAGGATTTTCTTTTGGGATACGACAATCACATTTCCGATCCACTAATCCTTCTTTACTGCATCCCTCACTCCCAAACATTGACGAATTCACACGGAAATTCCGTCGCTATGAAATACGAGTACTATGTGTTCTAAACATTTCCTTCTAAATCGAGTAACGTTTCTATGGAAACGACAGGATTTTCTTTTGGGATACGACAATCACATTTCCGATCCACTAATCCTTCTTTACTGCATCCCTCACTCCCAAACATTGACGAATTCACACGGAAATTCCGTCGCTATGAAGTACGAGTACTATGTGTTCTAAGACATCTCCTTCTAAATCGAGTAACGTTTCTATGGAAACGACAGGATTTTCTTTTGGGATACGACAATCACATTTCCGATCCACTAATCCATCTTTACCCGGATCCCTCACTCCCAAACATTGACGAATTCACACGGAAATTGCGTCGCTATGTAATACTATGTGTACTAAGACATTTCTTTCTAAATCGAGTAACGTTTCTATGGAAACGACGGGATTTTCTGTTGTGATATGACAATCTCATTTCCGATCCACTAATCCTTCTTTACTGCATCCCTCACTCCCACACATTGACGAATTCACACGGAAATTGCGTCGCTATGAAATACGTGCACTATGTGTTCTAAGACATTTCTTTCTAAATCGAGTAACGTTTCTATGGAAACGACAGGATTTTCTTTTGGGATACGACAATCACATTTCCGATCCACTAATCCTTCTTTACCCGCATCCCTCACTCCCAAACATTGACGAATTCACACGGAAATTGCGTCGCTATGAATTACTATGGGTTCTATGACTTCTCCTTCTATATCAAGTAACGTTTCTATGGAATCGACACGACTTTTTTTTGGGATACGACAATCTCGTTTCCGATCCACTAATCCTTCTATACTGCATCTCTCACTCCCAAACATTGACGAATTCACACGGAAATTGCGTCGCTATGTAATACTATGTGTTCTAAGACATTTCCTTCTAAATCGAGTAATGTTTCTATGGAAACGACAGGATTTTCTCTTGGGATACGACAATCTCATTTCCGATCCACTAATCCTTCTTTAGTGCATCCCTCACTCCCACACATTTACAAATTCACACGGAAATTTCGTCGCTATGAAATACGAGTACTATGTGTTCTAAGACATTTCCTTCTAAATCGAGTAACGTTTCTATGGAAACGACAGGATTTTCTTTTGGGATACGACAATCACATTTCCGATCCACTAATCCTTCTTTACTGCATCCCTCACTCCCAAACATTGACGAATTCACACGGAAATTGCGTCGCTATGAAATATTATGTGTTCTAGGACATTTCCTTCTAAATCGAGTAACGTTTCTATGGAAACGAAAGGATTTTCTTTTGGGATACGACAATCTCATTTCCGATCCACTAATCCTTCTTTACTGCATCCCTCACTCCCACACATTGACGAATTCACACGGAAATTGCGTCGCTATGAAATACGAGTACTATGTGTTCTAAGACATTTCCTTCTAAATCGAGTAACGTTTCTATGGAATCGACAGGATTTTCTTTTGGGATACGACAATCACATTTCCGATCCACTAATCCTTCTTTACTGCATCCCTCACTCCCAAACATTGACGAATTCACACGGAAATTGCGTCGCTATGAAATACTATGTGTTCTAAGACATTTCCTTCTAAATCGAGTAACGTTTCTATGGAATCGACAGGAGTTTCTTTTGGGATACGACAATCACATTTCCAATCCACTAATCCTTCTTTACTGCAACCCTCACTCCCACACATTGACGAATTCACACGGATATTACGTCGCTATGAAATACGAGTACTATGTGTTCTAAGACATTTCCTTCTAAATCGAGTAACGTTTCTATGGAAACGACAGGATTTTCTTTTGGGATACGACAATCACATTTCCGATCCACTAATCTTTCTTTACTGCATCCCTCACTCCCAAACATTGACGAATTTACACGGAAATTGCGTCGCTATGAAATACTATGTGTTCTAAGACATTTCCTTCTAAATCGAGTAACGTTTCTATGGAAACGACAGGATTTTCTTTTGGGATACGACAATCTTATTTCCGATCCACTAATAATTCTTTACTGCATCCCTCACTCCCACACATTGACGAATTCACACGGAAATTGCGTAGCTATGAAATACGAGTACTATGTGTTCTAAGACAATTCCTTCTAAATCGAGTAACGTTTCAATGGAAACGACAGGATTTTCTTTTGGGATACAACAATCACATTTCCAATCCACTAATCCTCCTTTACTGCAACCCTCACTCCCAAACATTGACGAATTCACACAGAAATTGCGTCGCTATGAAATACTATGTGTTCTAAGACATTTCCTTCTAAATCGAGTAACGTTTCTATGGAAACGACAGGATTTTCTTTTGGGATACGACAATCACATTTCCGATCCACTAATCCTTCTTTACTGCATCCCTCACTCCCACACATTGACGAATTCACACGGAAATTCCGTCGCTATGAAATACGAGTACTATGTGTTCTAAGACATTTCCTTCTAAATCGAGTAACGTTTCTATGGAAACGACAGGATTTACTTTTGGGATACGACAATCACATTTCCGATCCACTAATCCTTCTTTACTGCATCCCTCACTCCCACACATTGACCAATTCATACGGAAATTGCGTCGCTATGAATTACTGTGGGTTCTATGACTTCTCCTTCTAAATCAAGTAACGTTTCTATGGAAACGACAGAACTTTTTTTTGGGATACGACAATCTCATTTCCGATCCACTAAACCTTCTTTACTGCATCCCTCACTCCCAAACATTGACGAATTCACACAGAAATTGCGTCGCTATGAAATACTATGTGTTCTAAGACATTTCCTTCTAAATCGAGTAACGTTTCTATGGAAACGACAGGATTTTCTTTTGGGATACGACAATCTCATTTCCGATCCACTAATCCTTCTTTACTGCATCCCTCACTCCCACACATTGACGAATTCACACGGAAATTGCGTCGCTATGAAATACGAGTACTATGTGTTCTAAGACATTTCTTTCTAAATCGAGTAACGTTTCTATGGAAACGACAGGATTTTATTTTAGGGGTACGACAATCACATTTCCGATCCACTAATTCTTCTTTACTGCATCCCTCACTCCCAAACATTGACGAATACACACGGAAATTGCGTTGCTATGAATTACTATGGGTTCTATGACTTCTCCTTCTAAATCGAGTAACGTTTCTATGGAAACGACAGGATTTTCTTTTGGGATACGACAATCTCATTTCCGATCCACTAATCCCTCTTTACTGCATCCCTCACTCCCACACATTGACGAATTCACACGGAAATTGCATCGCTATGAAATACTATGTGTTCTAAGACATTTCCTTCTAAATCGAGTAACGTTTCTATGGAAACGACAGGATTTTCTTTTGGGATACGACAATCACATTTCCGATCCACTAATCCTTCTTTACTGCATCCCTCACTCCCAAACATTTCGAATTCACACGGAAATTCCGTCGCTATGAAATACGAGTACTATGTGTTCTAAGACATTTCCTTCTAAATCGAGTAACGTTTCTATGGAAACGACAGGATTTTCTTTTGGGATACGACAATCTCATTTCCGATCCACTAATCCTTCTTTACTGCATCCCTTACTCCCACACATTGACGAATTCACACGGAAATTGCGTCGCTATGAAATACTATGTGTTCTAAGACATTTCCTTCTAAATAGAGTAACGTTTCTATGGAAACGACAGGATTTTCTTTTGGGATACGACAATCACATTTCCGATCCACTAATCCTTCTTTACTGCATCCCTCACTCCCAAACATTGACGAATTCACACGGAAATTCCGTCGCTATGAAATACGAGTACTATGTGTTCTAAGACATTTCCTTCTAAATCGAGTAACGTTTCTATGGAAACGACAGGATTTTCTTTTGGGATACGACAATCTCATTTCCGATCCACTAATCCTTCTTTACTGCATCCCTTACTCCCTCACATTGTCGAATTCACACGGAAATTCCGTCGCTATGAAATACGAGTATTTGTGTTCTAAGACATCTCCTTCTAAATCGAGTAACGTTTCTATGGAAACGACAGGATTTTCTTTTGGGATACGACTATCTCATTTCCGATCCACTAATCCTTCTTTACTGCATCCCTCGCTCCCACACATTGACGAATTCACACGGAAATTGCGTCGCTATGAAATCCGAGTACTATGTGTTCTAAGACATTGCCTTCTACATCGAGTAACGTTTCTATGGAAACGACAGGATTTTCTTTTGGGATACGACAATCACATTTCCGATCCACTAATCTTTCTTTACTGCATCCCTCACTCCCAAACATTGACGAATTCACACGGAAATTCCGTCGCTATGAAATACGAGTACTATGTGTTCTAAACATTTCCTTCTAAATCGAGTAACGTTACTATGGAAACGACAGGATTTTCTTTTGGGATACGACAATCACATTTCCGATCCACTAATCCTTCTTTACTGCATCACTCACTCCCAAACAATTACGAATTCACACGGAAATTCCGTCGCTATGAAATACGAGTACTATGTGTTCTAAGACATCTCCTTCTAAATCGAGTAACGTTTCTATGGAAACGACAGGATTTTCTTTTGGGATACGACAATCACATTTCCGATCCACTAATCCATCTTTACCCGGATCCCTCACTCCCAAACATTGACGAATTCACACGGAAATTGCGTCGCTATGAAATACTATGTCTTCTAAGACATTTCTTTCTAAATCGAGTAACGTTTCTATGGAAACGACGAGATTTTCTGTTGTGATATGACAATCTCATTTCCGATCCACTAATCCTTCTTTACTGCATCCCTCACTCCCACACATTGACGAATTCACACGGAAATTGCGTCGCTATGAAATACGAGTACTATGTGTTCTAAGACATTTCTTTCTAAATCGAGTAACGTTTCTATGGAAACGACAGGATTTTCTTTTGGGATACGACAATCACATTTCCGATACACTAATCCTTCTTTACCCGCATCCCTCACTCCCAAACATTGACGAATTCACACGGAAATGGCGTCGCTATGAATTACTATGGGTTCTATGACTTCTCCTTCTATATCAAGTAACGTTTCTATGGAATCGACACGACTTTTTTTTGGGATACGACAATCTCGTTTCCGATCCACTAATCCTTCTATACTGCATCTCTCACTCCCAAACATTGACGAATTCACACGGAAATTGCGTCGCTATGTAATACTATGTGTTCTAGGACATTTCCTTCTAAATCGAGTAACGTTTCTATGGAAACGACAGGAGTTTCTTTTGGGATACGACAATCACATTTCCAGTCCACTAATCCTTCTTTACTGCAACCCTCACTCCTACACATTGACGAATTCACACGGATATTACGTCGCTATGAAATACGAGTACTATGTGTTCTAAGACATTTCCTTCTAAATCGAGTAACGTCTCTATGGAAACGACAGGATTTTCTTTTGGGATACGACAATCACATTTCCGATCCACTAATCCTTCTTTACTGCATCCCTCACTCCCAAACATTGACGAATTCACACGGAAAATGCGTCGCTATGAAATACTATGTGTTCTAAGACATTTCCTTCTAAATCGAGTAACGTTTCTATGGAAACGACAGGATTTTCTTTTGGGATACGACAATCTTATTTCCGATCCACTAATCCTTCTTTACTGCATCCCTCACTCCCACACATTGACGAATTCACACGGAAATTGCGTAGCTATGAAATACGAGTACTATGTGTTCTAAGACAATTCCTTCTAAATCGAGTAACGTTTCAATGGAAACGACAGGATTTTCATTTGGGATACAACAATCACATTTCCGATCCACTAATCCTCCTTTACTGCAACCCTCACTCCCAAACATTGACGAATTCACACAGAAATTGCGTCGCTATGAAATACTATGTGTTCTAAGACATTTCCTTCTAAATCGAGTAACGTTTCTATGGAAATGACAGGATTTTCTTTTGGGATACGACAATCACATTTCCGATCCACTAATCCTTCTTTACTGCATCCCTCACTCCCACACATTGACGAATTCACACGGAAATTCCGTCGCTATGAAAAACGAGTACAATGTGTTCTAAGACATTTCCTTCTAAATCGAGTAACGTTTCTATGGAAACGACAGGATTTACTTTTGGGATACGACAATCACATTTCCGATCCACTAATCCTTCTTTACTGCATCCCTCACTCCCACACATTGACCAATTCATACGGAAATTGCGTCGCTATGAACTACTGTGGGTTCTATGACTTCTCCTTCTAAATCAAGTAACGTTTCTATGGAAACGACAGAACTTTTTTTTGGGATACGACAATCTCATTTCCGATTCACTAAACCTTCTTTACTGCATCCCTCACTCCCAAACATTGACGAATTCACACAGAAATTGCGTCGCTATGAAATACTATGTGTTCTAAGACATTTCCTTCTAAATCGAGTAACGTTTCTATGGAAACGACAGGATTTTCTTTTGGGATACGACAATCTCATTTCCGATCCACTAATCCTTCTTTACTGCATCCCTCACTCCCACACATTGACGAATTCACACGGAAATTGCGTCGCTATGAAATACGAGTACTATGTGTTCTAAGACATTTCTTTCTAAATCGAGTAACGTTTCTATGGAAACGACAGGATTTTATTTTAGGGGTACGACAATCACATTTCCGATCCACTAATTCTTCTTTACTGCATCCCTCACTCCCAAACATTGACGAATACACACGGAAATTGCGTTGCTATGAATTACTATGGGTTCTATGACTTCTCCTTCTAAATCGAGTAACGTTTCTATGGAAACGACAGGATTTTCTTTTGGGATACGACAATCTCATTTCCGATCCACTAATCCCTCTTTACTGCATCCCTCACTCCCACACATTGACGAATTCACACGGAAATTGCATCGCTATGAAATACTATGTTTTCTAAGACATTTCCTTCTAAATCGAGTAACGTTTCTATGGAAACGACAGGATTTTCTTTTGGGATACGACAATCACATTTCCGATCCACTAATCCTTCTTTACTGCAGCCCTCACTCCCAAACATTGACGAATTCACACGGAAATTGCGTCGCTATGAAATATTATGTGTTCTAGGACATTTCCTTCTAAATCGAGTAACGTTTCTATGGAAACGACAGGAGTTTCTTTTGGGATACGACAATCACATTTCCAATCCACTAATCCTTCTTTACTGCAACCCTCACTCCCACACATTGACGAATTCACACGGATATTACGTCGCTATGAAATACGAGTACTATGTGTTCTAAGACATTTCCTTCTAAATCGAGTAACGTCTCTATGGAAACGACAGGATTTTCTTTTGGGATACGACAATCACATTTCCGATCCACTAATCCTTCTTTACTGCATCCCTCACTCCCAAACATTGACGAATTCACACGGAAATTGCGTCGCTATGAAATACTATGTGTTCTAAGACATTTCCTTCTAAATCGAGTAACGTTTCTATGGAAACGACAGGATTTTCTTTTGGGATACGACAATCTTATTTCCGATCCACTAATCCTTCTTTACTGCATCCCTCACTCCCACACATTGACAAATTCACACGGAAATTGCGTAGCTATGAAATACGAGTACTATGTGTTCTAAGACAATTCCTTCTAAATCGAGTAACGTTTCAATGGAAACGACAGGATTTTCATTTGGGATACAACAATCACATTTCCGATCCACTAATCCTCCTTTACTGCAACCCTCACTCCCAAACATTGACGAATTCACACAGAAATTGCGTCGCTATGAAATACTATGTGTTCTAAGACATTTCCTTCTAAATCGAGTAACGTTTCTATGGAAATGACAGGATTTTCTTTTGGGATACGACAATCACATTTCCGATCCACTAATCCTTCTTTACTGCATCCCTCACTCCCACACATTGACGAATTCACACGGAAATTCCGTCGCTATGAAATACGAGTACTATGTGTTCTAAGACATTTCCTTCTAAATCGAGTAACGTTTCTATGGAAACGACAGGATTTACTTTTGGGATACGACAATCACATTTCCGATCCACTAATCCTTCTTTACTGCATCCCTCACTCCCACACATTGACCAATTCATACGGAAATTGCGTCGCTATGAATTACTGTGGGTTCTATGACTTCTCCTTCTAAATCAAGTAACGTTTCTATGGAAACGACAGAACTTTTTTTTGGGATACGACAATCTCATTTCCGATTCACTAAACCTTCTTTACTGCATCCCTCACTCCCACACATTGACGAATTCACACGGAAATTGCGTCGCTATGAAATACGAGTACTATGTGTTCTAAGACATTTCTTTCTAAATCGAGTAACGTTTCTATGGAAACGACAGGATTTTATTTTAGGGGTACGACAATCACATTTCCGATCCACTAATTCTTCTTTACTGCATCCCTCACTCCCAAACATTGACGAATTCACACGGAAATTGCGTCGCTATGAAATACGAGTACTATGTGTTCTAAGACAATTCCTTCTAAATCGAGTAACGTTTCTACGGAAACGACAGGATTTTCTTTTGGGATACGACAATCACATTTCCGATCCACTAATCCTTCTTTACTGCATTTCTCACTCCCAAACATTGACGAATTCACATGGAACTTGCGTCGCTATAAAATACTATGTGTTCTAAGAGATTTCCTTCTAAATCGAGTAACGTTTCTATGGAAACGACAGGATTATCTTTTGGGATACGACAATCTCATTTCCCATCCACTAATCCTTCTTTACTGCAACCCTCACTCCCAAACATTGACGAATTCACACGGAAATTGCGTCGATATGAAATACTATGTGTTGTAAGACATTTCCTTCTAAATCGAGTAACGTTTCTATGGAAACGACAGGATTTTCTTTTAGGATACGACAATCTAATTTCCGATCCACTTATCCTTCTTTACTGCATCCCTCACTCCCACACATTGACGAATTCACACGGAAATTGCGTCGCTATGAAATACTATGCGTTCTAAGACATTTCCTTCTAAATCGAGTAACGTTTCTATGGAAACGACAGGATTTACTTTTGGGATACGACAATCACATTTCCGATCCACTAACCCATCCTTACTGCATCCCTCACTCCCACACATTGACGAATTCACACGGAAATTGCGTCGCTATGTATTACTGTGGGTTCTATGACTTCTCCTTCTACATCAAGTAACGTTTCTATGGAAACGACAGGACCTTTTTTTGGGATACGACAATCTCATTTCCGATCCACTAATCCTTTTTTACTGCATCCCTCACTCCCACACATTGACGAATTCACACGGAAATTGCGTCGCTATGAAATACTATGTGTTCTAAGACATTTCCTTCTAAATCGAGTAACGTTTCTATGGAAACGACAGGATCTACTTTTGGGATACGACAATCACATTTCCGATCCACTAATCCTTCTTTACTGCATCCCTCACTCCCACACATTGACGAATTCACACGGAAATTCCGTCGCTATGAAATACGAGTACTATGTGTTCTAAGACATTTCCTTCTAAATCGAGTAACGTTTCTATGGAAACGACAGGATTTTCTTTTGGGATACGACAATCACATTTCCGATCCACTAATCCTTCTTTACTGCATCCCTCACTCCCAAACATTGACGAATTCACACGGAAATTGCGTCGCTATGTAATACTATGTGTTCTAAGACATTTCCTTCTAAATCGAGTAACGTTTCTATGGAAACGACAGGATTTTTTTTGGGATACGACAATCTTATTTCCGATCCACTAACCCTTCTTTACTGCGTCCCTCACTCCCACACATTGACGAATTCACACGGAAATTGCGTAGCTATGAAATACGAGTACTATGTGTTCTAAGACAATTCCTTCTAAATCGAGTAACGTTTCTATGGAAACGACAGGATTTTCTTTTGGGATACGACAATCACATTTCCGATCCACTAATCCTCCTTTACTGCAACCCTCACTCCCAAACATTGATGAATTCACACAGAAATTGCGTCGCTATGATATACTATGTGTTCTAAGACATTTCCTTCTAAATCGAGTAACGTTTCTATGGAAACGACAGGATTTTCTTTTGGGATACGACAATCACATTTCCGATCCACTAATCCTTCTTTACTGCATCCCTCACTTCCACACATTGACGAATTCACACGGAAATTCCGTCGCTATGAAATACGAGTACCATGTGTTCTAAGACATTTCCTTATAAATCGAGTAACGTTTCTATGGAAACGACAGGATTTACTTTTGGGATTCGACAATCACATTTGCGATCCACTAATCCTTTACTGCATCCCTCACTCCCACACAATGACCAATTCATACGGAAATTGCGTCGCTATGAATTACTGTGGGTTCTATGACTTCTCCTTCTAAATCAAGTAACGTTTCTATGGAAAAGACAGGACTTTTTTTTGGGATACGACAATCTCTTTTCCGATCCCCTAAACCTTCTTTACTGCATCCCTCACTCCCAAACATTGACGAATTCACACAGAAATTGCGTCGCTATGAAATACTATGTGTTGTAAGACATTTCCTTCTAAATCGAGTAACGTCTCTATGGAAACGACAGGATTTTCTTTTGGGATACGACAATCTCATTTCCGATCCACTAATCCTTCTTTACTGCATCCCTCACTCCCACACATTGACGAATTCACACGGAAATTGCGTTGCTATGTAATACGAGTTCTATGTGTTCTAAGACATTTCTTTCTAAATCGAGTAACGTGTCTATGGAAACGACAGGATTTTCTTTTGGGGGTACGACAATCACATTTCCGATCCACTAATTCTTCTTTACTGCATCCCTCACTCCCAAACATTGACGAATTCACACGGAAATTGCGTCGCTATGAAATACTATGTGTTCTAAGACATTTCCTTCTAAATCGAGTAACGTTTCTATGGAAACGACAGGATTTTCTTTTGGGATACGACAATAACATTTCCGATCCACTAAGCCTTCTTTACTGCATCCCTCACTCCCACACATTGACGAATTCACACGCAAATTCCGTCGCTATGAAATACGAGTACTATGTGTTCTAAGACATTTCCTTCTAAATCGAGTAACGTTTCTATGGAAAAGACTGGATTTTCTTTTGGGATACGACAATCACTTTTCCGATCCACTAATCCTTCTTTACTGCATCCCTCACTCCCAAACATTGACGAATTCACACGGAAATTGCGTCGCTATGAAATACTATGTGTTCTAAGACATTTCCTTTTAATCGAGTAACGTTTCTATGGAAACGAAAGGATTTTCTTTTGGGATACGACAATCACATTTCCGATCCACTAATCCTTCTTTACTGCATCCCTCACTCCCACACATTGACGAATTCACACGGAAATTCCGTCGCTATGAAATACGAGTACTATGTGTTCTAAGACATTTCTTTCTAAATCGAGTAACGTTTCTATGGAAACGACAGGATTTTCTTTTGGGGGTACGACAATCACATTTCCGATCCACTAATTCTTCTTTACTGCATCCCTCACTCCCAAACATTGACGAATTCACACGGAAATTGCGTCGCTATGAATTACTATGGGTTCTATGACTTCTCCTTCTAAATCGAGTAATTTTTCTATGGAAACGACAGGATTTTCTTTTGGGATACGACAATCTCATTTCCGATCCACTAATCCCTCTTTACTGCATCCCTCACTCCCACACATTGACGAATTCACACAGAAATTGCATCGCTATGAAATACTATGTGTTCTAAGACATTTCCTTCTAAGTCGAGTAACGTTTCTATGGAAACGACAGGATTTTCTTTTGGGATACGACAATCACATTTCCGATCCACTAATCCTTCTTTACTGCATTTCTCACTCCCAAACATTGACGAATTCACATGGAAATTGCGTCGCTATGAAATACTATGTGTTCTAAGACATTTCCTTCTAAATCGAGTAACCTTCCTATGGAAACGACAGGATTATCTTTTGGGATACGACAATCTCAATTCCGATCCACTAATCCTTCTTTACTGCATCCCTCACTCCCACACATTGACGAATTCACACGGAAATTGCGTCGCTATGAAATACGAGTACTATGTGTTCTAAGACAATTCCTTCTAAATCGAGTAACGTTTCTACGGAAACGACAGGATTTTCTTTTGGGATACGACAATCACATTTTCCGTCCACTAATCCTTCTTTACTGCAACCCTCACTCCCAAACATTGACGATTTCACACGGAAATTGCGTCGCTATGAAATACTATGTGTTCTAAGACATTTCCTTCTAAATCGAGTAACGTTTCTATGGAAACGACAGGATTTTCTTTTGGGATACGACAATCTCATTTCCGATCCACTAATCCTTCTTTACTGCATCCCTCACTCCCACACATTGACGAATTCACACGGAAATTGCGTCGCTATGAAATACTATGTGTTCTAAGACATTTCCTTCTAAATCGAGTAACGTTTCTATGGAAACGACAGGATTTACTTTTGGGATACGACAATCACATTTCCGATCCACTAATCCTTCTTTACTGCATCCCTCACTCCCACACATTTACGAATTCACACGGAAATTGCGTCGCTGTGAAATACTATGTGTTCTAAGACATTTCCTTCTAAATCGAGTAACGTTTCTATGGAAACGACAGGATTTTCTTTTGGGATACGACAATCACATTTCCGATCCACTAATCCTTCTTTACTGCATCCCTCACTCCCACACATTGACGAATTCACACGGAAATTCCGTCGCTATGAAATACGAGTACTATGTGTTCTAAGACATTTCCTTCTAAATCGAGTAACGTTTCTATGGAAACGACAGGATTTTCTTTTGGGATACGACAATCACATTTCCGATCCACTAATCCTTCTTTACTGCATCCCTCACTCCCAAACATTGACGAATTCACACGGAAATTGCGTCGCTATGAAATACTATGTGTTCTAAGACATTTCCTTCTAAATCGAGTAACGTTTCTATGGAAACGACAGGATTTTTTTTGGGATACGACAATCTTATTTCCGATCCACTAACCCTTCTTTACTGCGTCCCTCACTCCCACACATTGACGAATTCACACGGAAATTGCGTAGCTATGAAATACGAGTACTATGTGTTCTAAGACAATTCCTTCTAAATCGAGTAACGTTTCTATGGAAACGACAGGATTTTCTTTTGGGATACGACAATCACATTTCCGATCCACTAATCCTCCTTTACTGCAACCCTCACTCCCAAACATTGACGAATTCACACAGAAATTGCGTCGCTATGATATACTATGTGTTCTAAGACATTTCCTTCTAAATCGAGTAACGTTTCTATGGAAACG
This sequence comes from Schistocerca serialis cubense, assembly GCF_023864345.2. Classification (NCBI taxonomy): domain Eukaryota; kingdom Metazoa; phylum Arthropoda; class Insecta; order Orthoptera; family Acrididae; genus Schistocerca; species Schistocerca serialis. The sequence goes on from NC_064644.1 coordinate 3,174,447, forward strand.
ACAGGATTTTCTTTTGGGATACGACAATCACATTTCCGATCCACTAATCCTTCTTTACTGCATCCCTCACTCCCACACATTGACGAATTCACACGGAAATTCCGTCGCTATGAAATACGAGTACTATGTGTTCTAAGACATTTCCTTATAAATCGAGTAACGTTTCTATGGAAACGACAGGATTTACTTTTGGGATACGACAATCACATTTCCGATCCACTAATCCTTTACTGCATCCCTCACTCCCACACATTGACCAATTCATACGGAAATTGCGTCGCTATGAATTACTGTGGGTTCTATGACTTCTCCTTCTAAATCAAGTAACGTTTCTATGGAAACGACAGGACTTTTTTTGGGATACGACAATCTCTTTTCCGATCCCCTAAACCTTCTTTACTGCATCCCTCACTCCCAAACATTGACGAATTCACACAGAAATTGCGTCGCTATGAAATACTATGTGTTGTAAGACATTTCCTTCTAAATCGAGTAACGTTTCTATGGAAACGACAGGATTTTCTTTTGGGATACGACAATCACATTTCCGATCCACTAATCCTTCTTTACTGCATCCCTCACTCCCACACATTGACGAATTCACACGGAAATTCCGTCGCTATGAAATACGAGTACTATGTGTTCTAAGACATTTCCTTATAAATCGAGTAACGTTTCTATGGAAACGACAGGATTTTCTTTTGGGATACGACAATCTCATTTCCGATCCACTAATCCTTCTTTACTGCATCCCTCACTCCCACACATTGACGAATTCACACGGAAATTGCGTTGCTATGTAATACGAGTTCTATGTGTTCTAAGACATTTCTTTCTAAATCGAGTAACGTGTCTATGGAAACGACAGGATTTTCTTTTGGGGGTACGACAATCACATTTCCGATCCACTAATTCTTCTTTACTGCATCCCTCACTCCCAAACATTGACGAATTCACACGGAAATTGCGTCGCTATGAAATACTATGTGTTCTAAGACAATTCCTTCCAAATCGAGTAACGTTTCTATGGAAACGACAGGATTTTCTTTTGGGATACGACAATCACATTTCCGATCCACTAATCCTCCTTTACTGCAACCCTCACTCCCAAACATTGACGAATTCACACAGAAATTGCGTCGCTATGATATACTATGTGTTCTAAGACATTTCCTTCTAAATCGAGTAACGTTTCTATGGAAACGACAGGATTTTCTTTTGGGATACGACAATCACATTTCCGATCCACTAATCCTTCTTTACTGCATCCCTCACTCCCACACATTGACGAATTCACACGGAAATTCCGTCGCTATGAAATACGAGTACTATGTGTTCTAAGACATTTCCTTATAAATCGAGTAACGTTTCTATGGAAACGACAGGATTTTCTTTTGGGATACGACAATCTCATTTCCGATCCACTAATCCTTCTTTACTGCATCCCTCACTCCCACACATTGACGAATTCCCACGGAAATTGCGTTGCTATGTAATACGAGTTCTATGTGTTCTAAGACATTTCTTTCTAAATCGAGTAACGTGTCTATGGAAACGACAGGATTTTCTTTTGGGGGTACGACAATCACATTTCCGATCCACTAATTCTTCTTTACTGCATCCCTCACTCCCAAACATTGACGAATTCACACGGAAATTGCGTCGCTATGAGATACTATGTGTTCTAAGACATTTCCTTCTAAATCGAGTAACGTTTCTATGGAAACGACAGGATTTTCTTTTGGGATACGACAATCACATTTCCGATCCACTAAGCCTTCTTTACTGCATCCCTCACTCCCACACATTGACGAATTCACACGCAAATTCCGTCGCTATGAAATACGAGTACTATGTGTTCTAAGACATTTCCTTCTAAATCGAGTAACGTTTCTATGGAAACGACAGGATTTTCTTTTGGGATACGACAATCACTTTTCCGATCCACTAATCCTTCTTTACTGCATCCCTCACTCCCAAACATTGACGAATTCACACGGAAATTGCGTCGCTATGAAAAACTATGTGTTCTAAGACATTTCCTTCTAAATCGAGTAACGTTTCTATGGAAACGAAAGGATTTTCTTTTGGGATACGACAATCACATTTCCGATCCACTAATCCTTCTTTACTGCATCCCTCGCTCCCACACATTGACGAATTCACACGGAAATTCCGTCGCTATGAAATACGAGTACTATGTGTTCTAAGACATTTCTTTCTAAATCGAGTGACGTTTCTATGGAAACGACAGGATTTTCTTTTGGGGGTACGACAATCACATTTCCGATCCACTAATTCTTCTTTATTGCATCCCTCACTCCCAAACATTGACGAATTCACACGGAAATTGCGTCGCTATGAATTACTATGGGTTCTATGACTTCTCCTTCTAAATCGAGTAATTTTTCTATGGAAACGACAGGATTTTCTTTTGGGATACGACAATCTCATTTCCGATCCACTAATCCCTCTTTACTGCATCCCTCACTCCCACACATTGACGAATTCACACGGAAATTGCATCGCTATGAAATACTATGTGTTCTAAGACATTTCCTTCCAAATCGAGTAACGTTTTTATGGAAACGACAGGATTTTCTTTTGGGATACGACAATCACATTTCCGATCCACTAATCCTTCTTTACTGCATTTCTCACTCCCAAACATTGACGAATTCACATGGAAATTGCGTCGCTATGAAATACTATGTATTCTAAGACATTTCCTTCTAAATCGAGTAACCTTTCTATGGAAACGACAGGATTATCTTTTGGGATACGACAATCTCAATTCCGATCCACTAATCCTTCTTTACTGCATCCCTCACTCCCACACATTGACGAATTCACACGGAAATTGCGTCGCTATGAAATACGAGTACTATGTGTTCTAAGACAATTCCTTCTAAATCGAGTAACGTTTCTACGGAAACGACAGGATTTTCTTTTGGGATACCACAATCACATTTTCCGTCCACTAATCCTTCTTTACTGCAACCCTCACTCCCAAACATTGACGATTTCACACGGAAATTGCGTCGCTATGAAATACTATGTGTTCTAAGACATTTCCTTCTAAATCGAGTAACGTTTCTATGGAAACGACAGGATTTTCTTTTGGGATACGACAATCTCATTTCCGATCCACTAATCCTTCTTTACTGCATCCCTCACTCCCACACATTGACGAATTCACACGGAAATTGCGTCGCTATGAAATACTATGTGTTCTAAGACATTTCCTTCTAAATCGAGTAACGTTTCTATGGAAACGACAGGATTTACTTTTGGGATACGACAATCACATTTCCGATCCACTAATCCTTCTTTACTGCATCCCTCACTCCCACACATTTACGAATTCACACGGAAATTGCGTCGCTATGAATTACTGTGGGTTCTATGACTTCTCCTACTAAATCAAGTAACGTTTCTATGGAAACGACAGGACCTTTTTTTGGGATACGACAATCTCATTTCCGATCCACTAATCCTTCTTTACTGCATCCCTCACTCCCAAACATTGACGAATTCACACGGAAATTGCGTCGCTATGAAATACTATGTGTTCTAAGACATTTCCTTCTAAATCGAGTAACGTTTCTATGGTAACGACAGGATTTTCTTTTGGGATACGACAATCTCATTTCCGTTCCACTAATCCTTCTTTACTGCATCCCTCACTCCCACACATTGACGAATTCACACGGAAATTCCTTCGCTATGAAATACGAGTACTATGTGTTCTAAGACATTTCCTTCTAAATCGAGTAACGTTTCTATGGAAACGACAGGATTTACTTTTGGGATGCGACAATCACATTTCCGATCCACTAATCCTTCTTTACTGCATCCCTCACTCCCACACATTGACCAATTCATACGGAAATTGCGTCGCTATGAATTACTGTGGGTTCTATGACTTCTCCTTCTAAATCAAGTAACGTTTCTATGGAAACGACAGGACTTTTTTTTGGGATACGACAATCTCATTTCCGATCCACTAATCCTTCTTTACTGCATCCCTCACTCCCACACATTGACGAATTCACACGGAAATTCCTTCGCTGTGAAATACGAGTACTATGTGTTCTAAGACATTTCCTTCTAAATCGAGTAACGTTTCTATGGAAACGACAGGATTTACTTTTGGGATGCGACAATCACATTTCCGATCCACTAATCCTTCTTTACTGCATCCCTCACTCCCACACATTTACGAATTCACACGGAAATTGCGTCGCTATGAAGTACTGTGGGTTCTATGACTTCTCCTTCTAAATCAAGTAACGTTTCTATGGAAACGACAGGACCTTTTTTTGGGATACGACAATCTCATTCCCGATCCACTAATCCTTCTTTACTGCATCCCTCACTCCCAAACATTGACGAATTCACACGGAAATTGCGTCGCTATGAAATACTATGTGTTCTACGACATTTCCTTCTAAATCGAGTAACGTTTCTATGGAAACGACAGGATTTTCTTTTGGGATACGACAATCTCAATTCCGATCCACTAATCCTTCTTTACTGCATCCCTCACTCCCACACATTGACGAATTCACACGGAAATTGCATCGCTATGTAATACTATGTGTTCTAAGACATTTCCTTCTAAATCGAGTAACGTTTCTATGGAAACGACAGGATTTTCTTTTGGGATACGACAATAACATTTCCGATCCACTAATCCTTCTTTACTGCATTTCTCACTTCCAAACATTGACGAATTCACATAGAAATTGCGTCGCTATGAAATACTATGTGTTCTACCACATTTCCTTCTAAATCGAGTAACGTTTCTATGGAAACGACAGGATTTTCTTTTGGGATACGACAATCTCAATTCCGATCCACTAATCCTTCTTTACTGCATCCCTCACTCCCACACATTGACGAATTCACACGGAAATTGCGTCGCTATGAAATACGAGTACTATGTGTTCTAAGACAATTCCTTCAAAATCGAGTAACGTTTCTACGGAAACGACAGGATTTTCTTTTGGGATACGACAATCACATTTTCCATCCACTAATCCTTCTTTACTGCAACCCTCACTCCCAAACATTGACGATTTTACACGGAAATTGCGTCGCTATGAAATACTATGTGTTCTAAGACATTTCCTTCTAAATCGAGTAACGTTTCTATGGAAACGACAGGATTTTCTTTTGGGATACGACAATCTCATTTCCGATCCACTAATCCTTCTTTACTGCATCCCTCACTCCCACACATTGACGAATTCACACGGAAATTGCGTCGCTATGAAATACTATGTGTTCTAAGACATTTCCTTCTAAATCGAGTAACGTTTCTATGGAAACGACAGGATTTACTTTTGGGATACGACAATCACATTTCCGATCCACTAATCCTTCTTTACTGCATCCCTCACTCCCACACATTTACGAATTCACACGGAAATTGCGTCGCTATGAATTACTGTGGGTTCTATGACTTCTCCTTCTAAATCAAGTAACGTTTCTATGGAAACGACAGGACCTTTTTTTGGGATAAGACAATCTCATTTCCGATCCACTAATCCTTCTTTACTGCATCCCTCACTCCCAAACATTGACGAATTCACACGGAAATTGCGTCGCTATGAAATACTATGTGTTCTAAGACATTTCCTTCTAAATCGAGTAACGTTTCTATGGAAACGACGGGATTTTCTTTTGGGATACGACAATCTCATTTCCGATCCACTAATCCTTCTTTACTGCATCCCTCACTCCCACACATTGACGAATTCACACGGAAATTCCTTCGCTATGAAATACGAGTACTATGTGTTCTAAGACATTTCCTTCTAAATCGAGTAACGTTTCTATGGAAACGACAGGATTTACTTTTGGGATGCGACAATCACATTTCCGATCCACTAATCCTTCTTTACTGCATCCCTCACTCCCACACATTGACCAATTCATACGGAAATTGCGTCGCTATGAATTACTGTGGGTACTATGACTTCTCCTTCTAAATCAAGTAACGTTTCTATGGAAACGACAGGACTTTTTTTTGGGATACGACAATCTCATTTCCGATCCACTAATCCTTCTTTACTACATCCCTCACTCCCAAACATTGACGAATTCACACGGAAATTGCGTCGCTATGAAATACTATGTGTTCTAAGACATTTCCTTCTAAATCGAGTAACGTTTCTATGGAAACGACAGGATTTTCTTTTGGGATACGACAATCTCAATTCCGATCCACTAATCCTTCTTTACTGCATCCCTCACTCCCACACATTGACGAATTCACACGGAAATTGCGTCGCTATGAAATACGAGTACTATGTGTTCTAAGACAATTCCTTCTAAATCGAGTAACGTTTCTACGGAAACGACAGGTTTTTCTTTTGGGATAAGACAATCACATTTCCCATCCACTAATCCTTCATTACTGCAACCCTCACTCCCAAACATTGACGAATTCACACGGAAATTGCGTCGCTATGAAATACTATGTGTTCTAAGACGTTTCCTTCTAAATCGAGTAACGTTTCTATGGAAACGACAGGATTTTCTTTTGGGATACGACAATCACATTTCCGATCCACTAATCCTTCTTTACTGCATCCCTCACTATCAAACATTGACGAATTCACACGGAAATTGCGTCGCTATGAAATACTATGTGTTCTAAGACATTTCCTTCTAAATCGAGTAACGTTTCTATGGAAACGACAGGATTTTCTTTTGGGATACGACAATCACATTTCCGATCCACTAATCCTTCTTTACTGCAACCCTCACTCCCACACATTGACGAATTCACACGGATATTCCCTCGCTAAGAAATACGAGTACTATGTGTTCTAAGACATTTCCTTCTAAATCGAGTAACGTTTCTATGGAAACGACAGGATTTTCTTTTGGGATACGACAATCACATTTCCGATCCACTAATCCTTCTTTACTGCATCCCTCACTCCCAAACATTGACGAATTCACACGGAAATTGCGTCGCTATGATATACTGTGTGTTCTAAGACATTTCCTTCTAAATCGAGTAACGTTTCTATGGAAACGACAAGATTTTCTTTTGGGATACGACAATCTTATTTCCGATCCACTAATCCTTCTTTACTGCATCCCTCACTCCCACACATTGACTAATTCACACGGAAATTGCGTAGCTATGAAATACGAGTACTATGTGTTCTAAGACTTATTCCTTCTAAATCGAGTAACGTTTCAATGGCAACGACAGGATTTTCTTTTGGGATACGACAATCACATTTCCGATCCACTAATCCTCCTTTACTGCAACCCTCACTCCCAAACATTGACGAATTCACACAGAAATTGCGTCGCTATGATATACTATGTGTTCTAAGACATTTCCTTCTAAATCGAGTAACGTTTCTATGGAAACGACAGGATTTTCTTTTAGGATACGGCAATCTCATTTCCGATCCACTAATCCTTCTTTACTGCATCCCTCACTCCCACACCTTGACGAATTCACACGGAAATTGCGTCGCTATGAAATACTATGTGTTCTAAGACATTTCCTTCTAAATCGAGTAACGTTTCTATGGAAACGACAGGATTTTCTTTTGGGATACGACAATCTCATTTCCGATCCACTAATCCCTCTTTACTGCATCCCTCACTCCCACACGTTGACGAATTCACACGGAAATTGCATCGCTATGAAATACTATGTGTTCTAAGACATTTCCTTCTAAATCGAGTAACGTTTCTATGGAAACGACAGGATTTTCTTTTGGGATACGACAATCACCTTTCCGATCCACTAATCCTTCTTTACTGCATTTCTCACTCCCAAACATTGACGAATTCACATGGAAATTGCGTCGCTATGAAATACTATGTGTTCTACGACATTTCCTTCTAAATCGAGTAACGTTTCTATGGAAACGACAGGATTTTCTTTTGAGATGCGACAATCTCAATTCCGATCCACTAATCCTTCTTTACTGCATCCCTCACTCCCACACATTGACGAATTCACACGGAAATTGCGTCGCTATGAAATACGAGTACTATGTGTTCTAAGACAATTCCTTCTAAATCGAGTAACGTTTCTACGGAAACGACAGGATTTTCTATTGGGATACGACAATCACATTTCCCATCCTCTAATCCTTCTTTACTGCAACCCTCACTCCCAAACATTGACGAATTAACACGGAAATTTCGTCGCTATGAAATACTATGTGTTCTAAGACATTTCCTTCTAAATCGAGTAACGCTTCTATGGAAACGACAGGATTTTCTTTTGGGATACGACAATCTCATTTCCGATCCACTAATCCTTCTTTACTGCATCCCTCACTCCCACACATTGACGAATTCACACGGAAATTGCGTCGCTATGAAATACTATGTGTTCTAAGACATTTCCTTCTAAATCGAGTAACGTTTCTATGGAAACGACAGGATTTACTTTTGGGATACGACAAACACATTTCCGATCCACTAATCCTTCTTTACTGCATCCCTCACTCCCACACATTTACGAATTCACACGGAAATTGCGTTGCTATGAATTACTGTGGGTTCTATGACTTCTCTTACTAAATCAAGTAACGTTTCTATGGAAACGACAGGACCTTCTTTTGGGATACGACAATCTTATTTCCGATCAACTAATCCTTCTTTACTGCATCCCTCACTCCCACACATTGACGAATTCACACGGAAATTGCGTCGCTATGAAATACGAGTACTATGTGTTCTAAGACAATTCCTTCTAAATTTAGTAACGTTTCTACGGAAACGACAGGATTTTCTTTTGGGATACGACAATCACATTTCCGATCCACTAATCCTTCTTTACTGCATCTCTCACTCCCAAACATTGACGAATTCACATGGAAATTGCGTCGCTATGAAATACGAGTACTATGTGTTCTAAGACAATTCCTTCTAAATCGAGTAACGTTTCTACGGAAACGACAGGATTTTCTTTTGGGATACGACAATCACATTTCCCATCCACTAATCCTTCTTTACTGCAACCCTCACTCCCAAACATTGACGAATTAACACGGAAATTTCGTCGCTATGAAATACTATGTGTTCTAAGACATTTCCTTCTAAATCGAGTAACGTTTCTATGGAAACGACAGGATTTTCTTTTGGGATACGACAATCTCATTTCCGATCCACTAATCCTTCTTTGCTGCATCCCTCACTCCCACACATTGACGAATTCACACGGAAATTGCGTCGCTATGAAATACGAGTACTATGTGTTCTAAGACAATTCCTTCTAAATTGAGTAACGTTTCTACGGAAACGACAGGATTTTCTTTTGGGATACGACAATCACATTTCCGATCCACTAATCCTTCTTTACTGCATCTCTCACTCCCAAACATTGACGAATTCACATGGAAATTGCGTCGCTATGAAATACTATGTGTTCTAAGACATTTCCTTCTAAATCGAGTAACGTTTGTATGGAAACGACAGGATTATCTTTTGGGATACGACAATCTAATTTCCCATCCACTAATCCTTCTTTACTGCAACCCTCACTCCCAAACATTGACGAATTCACACGGAAATTGCGTCGCTATGAAATACTATGTGTTGTAAGACATTTCCTTCTAAATCGAGTAACGTTTCTATGGAAACGACAGGATTTTCTTTTAGGATACGACAATCTCATTTCCGATCCACTAATCCTTCTTTACTGCATCCCTCACTCCCACACATTGACGAATTCACACGGAAATTGCGTCGCTATGAAATACTATGTGTTCTAAGACATTTCCTTCTACATCGAGTAACGTTTCTATGGAAACGACAGGATTTACTTTTGGGATACGACAATCACATTTCCGATCCACTAATCCTTCTTTACTGCATCCCTCACTCCCACACATTGACGAATTCACACGGAAATTGCGTCGCTATGAATTACTGTGGGTTCTATGACTTCTCCTTCTACATCAAGTAACGTTTCTATGGAAACGACAGGACCTTTTTTTGGGATACGACAATCCCATTTCCGATCCACTAATCCTTCTTTACTGCATCCCACACTCCCAAACATTGACGAATTCACACGGAAATTGCGTCGCTATGAATTACTATGTGTTCTAAGACATTTCCTTCTAACTCGAGTAACGTTTCTATGGAAACGACAGGATTTTCTTTTGGGATACGACAATCTCATTTCCGATCCACTAATCCTTCTTTACTGCATCCCTCACTCCCACACATTGACGAATTCACACGGAAATTCCTTCGCTATGAAATACGAGTACTATGTGTTCTAAGACATTTCCTTCTAAATCGAGTAACGTTTCTATGGAAACGACAGGATTTACTTTTGGGATGCGACAATCACATTTCCGATCCACTAATCCTTCTTTACTGCATCCCTCACTCCCACACATTGACCAATTCATACGGAAATTGCGTCGCTATGAAATATTATGTGTTCTAAGACATTTCCTTCTAAATCGAGTAACGTTTCTATGGAAACGACAGGATTTTCTTTTGGGATACGACAATCTCAACTCCGATCCACTAATCCTTCTTTACTGCATCCCTCACTCCCTCACATTGACGAATTCACACGGAAATTGCGTCGCTATGAAATACGAGTACTATGTGTTCTAAGACAATTCCTTCTAAATCGAGTAACGTTTCTACGGAAACGACTGGATTTTCTTTTGGGATACGACAATCACATTTCCGATCCACTAATCCTTCTTTACTGCATTTCTCACTCCCAAACATTGACGAATTCACATGGAAATTGCGTCGCTATGAAATACTATGTGTTCTAAGACATTTCCTTCTAAATCGAGTAACGTTTCTATGGAAACGACAGGATTATCTTTTGGGATACGACAATCTCATTTCCCATCCACTAATCCTTCTTTACTGCAACCCTCACTCCCAAACATTGACGAATTCACACGGAAATTGCGTCGCTATGAAATACTATGTGTTGTAAGACATTTCCTTCTAAATCGAGTTACGTTTCTATGGAAACGACAGGATTTTCTTTTAGGATACGACAATCTCATTTCCGATCCACTAATCCTTCTTTACTGCATCCCTCACTCCCACACATTGACGAATTCACACGGAAATTGCGTCGCTATGAAATACTATGTGTTCTAAGACATTTCCTTCTAAATCGAGTAACGTTTCTATGGAAACGACAGGATTTTCTTTTGGGATACGACAATCTCATTTCCGATCCACTAATCCTACTTTACTGCATTCCTCACTCCCACACATTGACGAATTCACACGGAAATTGCGTCGCTATGAAATACTATGTGTTCTAAGACATTTCCTTCTAAATCGAGTAACGTTTCTATGGAAACGACAGGATTTACTTTTGGGATACGACAAACACATTTCCGATCCACTAATCCTTCTTTACTGCATCCCTCACTCCCACACATTTACGAATTCACACGGAAATTGCGTTGCTATGAATTACTGTGGGTTCTATGACTTCTCCTTCTACATCAAGTAACGTTTCTATGGAAACGACAGGACCTTTTTTTGGGATACGACAATCTCATTTCCGATCCACTAATCCTTCTTTACTGTATTTCTCACTCCCAAACATTGACGAATTCACATGGAAATTGCGTCGCTGTGAAATACTGTGTGTTCTAAGACATTTCCTTCTAAATCGAGTAACGTTTCTGTGGAAACGACAGGATTTTCTTTTGGGATACGACAATCTCATTTCCGAACCACTAATCCTTCTTTACTGCATCCCTCACTCCCACACATTGACGAATTCACACGGAAATTGCGTCGCTATGAAATACGAGTACTATGTGTTCTAAGACATTTCCTTCTAAATCGAGTAACGTTTCTATGCAAACGACTGGATTTTCTTTTGGGATACGACAATCTCATTTCCGATCCACTAATCCTTCTTTACTGCATCCCTCACTCCCAAACATTGACGAATTCACACGGAAATTGCGTCGCTATGAACTACTATGTGTTCTAAGACATTTCCTTCTAAATCGAATAACGTTTCTATGCAAACGACTGGATTTTCTTTTGGGATACGACAATCTCATTTCCGATCCACTAATCATTCTTTACTGCATCCCTCACTCCCAAACGTTGACGAATTCACACGGAAATTCCGTCGCTATGAAATACGAGTACTATGTGTTCTAAGACATTTCCTTCTAAATCGAGTAACGTTTCTATGGAAACGACAGGATTTTCTTTTGGGGTACGACAATCACATTTCCGATCCATTAATCCTTCTTTACTGCATCCCTCACTCCATTTGACGAATTCACACGGAAATTGCGTCGCGATGAAATACTATGTGTTCTAAGACATTTCCTTCTAAATCGAGTAACGTTTCTATGGAAACGACAGGATTTACTTTTGGGATACGACAATCACATTTCCGATCCACTAATCCTTCTTTACTGCATCCCTCACTCCCACACATTGACGAATTCACACGGAAATTGCGTCGCTATGAACTACTATGTGTTCCAAGACATTTCCTTCTAAATCGAGTAACGTTTCTATGCAAACGACTGGATTTTCTTTTGGGATACGACAATCTCATTTCCGATCCACTAATCATTCTTTACTGCATCCCTCACTCCCACACATTGACGAATTCACACGAAAATTGCGTCGCTATGAATTACTATGGGTTCTATGACTTCTCCTTCTAAATCAAGTAACGTTTCTATGGAAACGACAGGACTTTTTTTTTGGGATACGACAATCTCATTTCCGATTCACTAATCCTTCTTTACTGCATCCCTCACTCCTAAACATTGACGAATTCACACGGAAATTGCGTCGCTATGAAATACTATGTGTTCTAAGACATTTCCTTCTAAATCGAGTAACGTTTCTATTGAAACGACAGGATTTTCTTTTGGGATACGACAATCTCATTTCCGATCCACTAATCCTTCTTTACTGCATCCCTCACTCCCACACATTGACGAATTCACACGGAAATTGCGTCGCTATGAAATACGAGTACTATGTGTTCTAAGACATTTCCTTCTAAATGGAGTAACGTTTCTATGGACACGACAGGATTTTCTTTTGGGATACGACAATCACATTTCCGATTCACTAATCCTTCTTTACTGCATCCCTCACTCCTAAACATTGACGAATTCACACGGAAATTACGTCGCTATGAAATACTATGTGTTCTAAGACATTTCCTTCTAAATCGAGTAACGTTTCTATGGAAACGACACGATTTTCTTTTGGGATACGACAATCTCATTTCCGATCCACTAATCCTTCTTTACTGCATCCCTCACTCCCACACATTGACGAATTCACACGGAAATTGCGTCGCTATGAAATACGAGTACTATGTGTTCTAAGACATTTACTTCTAAATGGAGTAACGTTTCTATGGACACGACAGGATTTTCTTTTGGGATACGACAATCACATTTCCGATCCACTAATCCTTCTTTACTCCATCCCTCACTCCCAAACATTGACGAATTCAAACGGAAATTGCGTCGCTATGAATTACTATGGGTTCTATGACTTCTCCTTCTAAATCGAGTAACGTTTCTTTGGAAACCACAGGGTTTTCTTTTGGGATACGACAATCACATTTCCGATCCACTAATCCTTCATTACTGCATTCCTCACTCCCAGACATTGACGAATTCACACGGAAATTCCATCGCTATGAAAGACGAGTACTATGTGTTCTAAGACATTTCCTTCTAAATCGAGTAACGTTTCTATGGAAACGACAGGATTTTCTTTTGAGATACGACAACCTCATTTCCGATCCACTAATCCTTCTTAACTGTATCCCTCACTCCCACACATTGACGAATTCACACGGAAATTGCGTCGCTATGAAATACGAGTACTATGTGTTCTAAGACATTTGCTTCTAAATCGAGTAACGTTTCTATGGAAACGACCGGACTTTTTTTTGGGAAACGACAATCTCATTTCCGATACACTAATCCTTCTTTACTGCATCCCTCACTCCCAAACATTCACGAATTCACACGGAAATTGCGTCGCTATGAAATACTATGTGTTCTAAGGCATTTCCTTCTAAATCGAGTAACGTTTCTATGGAAACGACAAGTTTTTCTTTTGGGATACGACAATCTCATTTCCGATCCACTAATCCTTCTTTACTGCATCCCTCACTCCCACACATTGACGAATTCACACGGAAATTGCGTCGCTATGATATACGAGTACTATGTGTTCTAAAACATTTCCTACTAAATCGAGTAATGTTTCTATGGAAACGTCACGATTTTCTTTTGGGATACGACAATCTCATTTCCGATCCACTAATCCTTCTTTACTGCATTTCTCACTCCCAAACATTGACGAATTCACATGGAAATTGCGTCGCTATGAAATACTATGTGTTCTAAGACATTTCCTTCTAAATCGAGTAACGTTTCTGTGGAAACGACAGGATTTTCTTTTGGGACACGACAATCTCATTTCCGAACCACTAATCCTTCTTTACTGCATCCCTCACTCCCAAACATTGACGAATTCACACGGAAATTCCGTCGCTATGAAATACGAGTACTATGAGTTCTAAGACATTTCCTTCTAAATCGAGTAACGTTTCTATGGAAACGACAGGATTTTCTTTTGGGATACGACAATCACATTTCCGATCCATTAATCCTTCTTTACTGCATCCCTCACTCCATTTGACGAATTCACACGGAAATTGCGTCGCTATGAAATACTATGTGTTCTAAGACATTTCTTTCTAAATCGAGTAACGATTCTATGGAAACGACAGGATTTTCTTTTGGGATACGACAATCTCATTTCCGATCCACTAATCCTTCTTTACTGCATCCCTCACTCCCACACATTGACGAAGTGACACGGAAATTGCGTCGCTATGAAATACGAGTACTATGTGTTCTAAGACATTTCCTTCTAAATAGAGTAACGTTTCTATGGAAACGACAGGATTTTCCTTTGGTATACAACAATCACATTTCCGATCCACTAATCCTTCTTTACTGCATCCCTCACTCCCACACATTGACGAATTCACACGAAAATTGCGTCGCTATGAATTACTATGGGTTCTATGACTTCTCCTTCTAAATCAAGTAACGTTTCTATGGAAACGACAGGACTTTTTTTTGGGATACGACAATCTCATTTCCGATTCACTAATCCTTCTTTACTGCATCCCTCACTCCCAAACATTGACGAATTCACACGGAAATTGCGTCTCTATGAACTACTATGTGTTCTAAGACATTTCCTTCTAAATCGATAACGTTTCTATGCAAACGACTGGATTTTCTTTTGGGATACGACAATCTCATTTCCGATCCACTAATCCTTCTTTACTGCATCCCTCACTCCTAAACATTGACGAATTCACACGGAAATTGCGTCGCTATGAACTACTATGTGTTCTAAGACATTTCCTTCTAAATCGAGTAACGTTTCTATGCAAACGACTGGATTTTCTTTTGGGAAACGACAATCTCATTTCCGATCCACTAATCATTCTTTACTGCATCCCTCACTCCCAAACATTGACGAATTCACACGGAAATTCCGTCGCTATGAAATACGAGTACTATGTGTTCTAAGACATTTCCTTCTAAATCGAGTAACGTTTCTATGGAAACGACAGGATTTTCTTTTGGGATACGACAATCACATTTCCGATCCATTAATCCTTCTTTACTGCATCCCTCACTCCATTTGACGAATTCACACGGAAATTGCGTCGCTATGAAATACTATGTGTTCTAAGACATTTCTTTCTAAATCGAGTAACGATTCTATGGAAACGACAGGATTTTCTTTTGGGATACGACAATCTCATTTCCGATCCACTAATCCTTCTTTACTGCATCCCTCACTCCCACACATTGACGAAGTCACACGGAAATTGCGTCGCTATGAAATACGAGTACTATGTGTTCTAAGACATTTCCTTCTAAATCGAGTAACGTTTCTATGGAAACGACAGGATTTTCCTTTGGTATACAACAATCACATTTCCGATCCACTAGTCCTTCTTTACTGCATCCCTCACTCCCACACATTGACGAATTCACACGAAAATTGCGTCGCTATGAATTACTATGGGTTCTATGACTTCTCCTTCTAAATCAAGTAACGTTTCTATGGAAACGACAGGACTTTTTTTTGGGATACGACAATCTCATTTCCGATTCACTAATCCTTCTTTACTGCATCCCTCACTCCCAAACATTGACGAATTCACACGGAAATTGCGTCGCTATGAAATACTATGTGTTCTAAGACATTTCCTTCTAAATCGAGTAACGTTTCTATGGAAACGACAGGATTTTCTTTTGGGATACGACAATCTCATTTCCGATCCACTAATCCTTCTTTACTGCATCCCTCACTCCCACACATTGACGAATTCACACGGAAATTGCGTCGCTATGAAATACGAGTACTATGTGTTCTAAGACATTTCCTTCTAAATGGAGTAACGTTTCTATGGAAACGACAGGATTTTCTTTTGGGATACGACAATCACATTTCCGATCCACTAATCCTTCTTTACTGCATCCCTCACTGCCAAACATTGACGAATTCAAACGGAAATTGCGTCGCTATGAATTACTATGGGTTCTATGACTTCTCCTTCTAAATCGGGTAACGTTTCTATGGAAACCACAGGGTTTTCTTTTGGGATACGACAATCACATTTCCGATCCACTAATCCTTCATTACTGCATTCCTCACTCCCACACATTGACGAATTCACACGGAAATTCCATCGCTATTAAAGACGAGTACTATGTGTTCTAAGACATTTCCTTCAAAATCGAGTAACGTTTCTATGGAAACGACAGGATTTTCTTTTGAGATACGACAATCTCATTTCCGATCCACTAATCCTTCTTAACTGCATCCCTCACTCCCACACATTGACGAATTCACACGGAAATTGCGTCGCTATGAAATACGAGTACTATGTGTTCTAAGACATTTGCTTCTAAATCGAGTAACGTTTCTATGGAAACGACAGGACTTTTTTTTGGGATACGACAATCTCATTTCCGATACACTAATCCTTCTTTACTGCATCCCACACTCCCAAACATTCACGAATTCACACGGAAATTGCGTCGCTATGAAATACTATGTGTTCTAAGACATTTCCTTCTAAATCGAGTAACGTTTCTATGGAAACGACAGGTTTTTCTTTTGGGATACGACAATCTCATTTCCGATCCACTAATCCTTCTTTACTGCATCCCTCACTCCCACACATTGACGAATTCACACGGAAATTGCGTCGCTATGATATACGAGTACTATGTGTTCTAAAACATTTCCTACTAAATCGAGTAACGTATCTATGGAAACGACACGATTTTCTTTTGGGATACGACAATCTCATTTCCGATCCACTAATCCTTCTTTACTGCATTTCTCACTCCCAAACATTGACGAATTCACATGGAAATTGCGTCGCTATGAAATACTATGTGTTCTAAGACATTTCCTTCTAAATCGAGTAACGTTTCTGTGGAAACGACAGGATTTTCTTTTGGGATACGACAATCTCATTTCCGAACCACTAATCCTTCTTTACTGCATCCCTCACTCCCACACATTGACGAATTCACACGGAAATTGCGTCCTATTAAATACTATGTGTTCTAAGACATTTCTTTCTAAATCGAGTCACGTTTCTATGGAAACGACAGGATTATCTTTTGGGATACGACAATCTCATTTCCGATCCACTAATCATTCTTTACTGCATCCCTCACTCCCAAACATTGACGAATTCACACGGAAATTCCGTCGCTATGAAATACGAGTACTATGTGTTCTAAGACATTTCCTTCTAAATCGAGTAACGTTTCTATGGAAACGACAGGATTTTCTTTTGGGATACGACAATCACATTTCCGATCCATTAATCCTTCTTTACTGCATCCCTCACTCCATTTGACGAATTCACACGGAAATTGCGTCGCTATGAAATACTATGTGTTCTAAGACATTTCTTTCTAAATCGAGTAACGATTCTATGGAAACGACAGGATTTTCTTTTGGGATACGACAATCTCATTTCCGATCCACTAATCCTTCTTTACTGCATCCCTCACTCCCACACATTGACGAAGTCACACGGAAATTGCGTCGCTATGAAATACGAGTACTATGTGTTCTAAGACATTTCCTTCTAAATAGAGTAACGTTTCTATGGAAACGACAGGATTTTCCTTTGGTATACAACAATCACATTTCCGATCCACTAATCCTTCTTTACTGCATCCCTCACTCCCACACATTGACGAATTCACACGAAAATTGCGTCGCTATGAATTACTATGGGTTCTATGACTTCTCCTTCTAAATCAAGTAACGTTTCTATGGAAACGACAGGACTTTTTTTTGGGATACGACAATATCATTTCCGATTCACTAATCCTTCTTTACTGCATCCCTCACTCCCAAACATTGACGAATTCACACGGAAATTGCGTCGCTATGAACTACTATGTGTTCTAAGACATTTCCTTCTAAATCGATAACGTTTCTATGCAAACGACTGGATTTTCTTTTGGGTTACGACAATCTCATTTCCGATCCACTAATCCTTCTTTACTGCATCCCTCACTCCCAAACATTGACGAGTTCACACGGAAATTGCGTCGCTATGAACTACTATGTGTTCTAAGACATTTCCTTCTAAATCGAGTAACGTTTCTATGCAAACGACTGGATTTTCTTTTGGGATACGACAATCTCATTTCCGATCCACTAATCATTCTTTACTGCATCCCTCACTCCCAAACATTGACGAATTCACACGGCAATTCCGTCGCTATGAAATACGAGTACTATGTGTTCTAAGACATTTCCTTCTAAATCGAGTAACGTTTCTATGGAAACGACAGGATTTTCTTTTGGGGTACGACAATCACATTTCCGATCCATTAAACCTTCTTTACTGCATCCCTCACTCCATTTGACGAATTCACACGGAAATTGCGTCGCTATGAAATACTATGTGTTCTAAGACATTTCTTTCTAAATCGAGTAACGATTCTATGGAAACGACTGGATTTTCTTTTGGGATACGACAATCTCATTTCCGATCCACTAATGCTTCTATACTGCATCCCTCACTCCCACAACATGACGAAGTCACACGGAAATTGCGTCGCTATGAAATACGAGTACTATGTGTTCTAAGACATTTCCTTCTAAATCGAGTAACGTTTCTATGGAAACGACAGGATTTTCCTTTGGTATACAACAATCACATTTCCGATCCACTAATCCTTCTTTACTGCATCCCTCACTCCCACACATTGACGAATTCACACGAAAATTGCGTCGCTATGAATTACTATGGGTTCTATGACTTCTCCTTCTAAATCAAGTAACGTTTCTATGGAAACGACAGGACTTTTTTTTGGGATACGACAATCTCATTTCCGATTCACTAATCCTTCTTTACTGCATCCCTCACTCCCAAACATTGACGAATTCACACGGAAATTGCGTCGCTATGAAATACTATGTGTTCTAAGACATTTCCTTCTAAATCGAGTAACGTTTCTATGGAAACGACAGGATTTTCTTTTGGGATACGACAATCTCATTTCCGATCCACTAATCCCTCTTTACTGCATCCCTCACTCCCACACATTGACGAATTCACACGGAAATTGCGTCGCTATGAAATACGAGTACTATGTGTTCTAAGACATTTCCTTCTAAATGGAGTAACGTTTCTATGGAAACGACAGGATTTTCTTTTGGGATACGACAATCACATTTCCGATCCACTAATCCTTCTTTACTGCATCCCTCACTCCCAAACATTGACGAATTCAAACGGAAATTGCGTCGCTATGAATTATTATGGGTTCTATGACTTCTCCTTCTAAATCGAGTAACGTTTCTATGGAAACCACAGGGTTTTCTTTTGGGATACGACAATCACATTTCCGATCCACTAATCCTTCATTACCTCATTCCTCACTCCCACACATTGACGAATTCACACGGAAATTCCATCGCTATGAAAGACGAGTACTATGTGTTCTAAGACATTTCCTTCTAAATCGAGTAACGTTTCTATGGAAACGACAGGATTTTCCTTTGAGATACGACAATCTCATTTCCGATCCACTAATCCTTCTTAACTGCATCCCTCACTCCCACACATTGACGAATTCACACGGAAATTGCGTCGCTATGAAATACGAGTACTATGTGTTCTAAGACATTTGCTTCTAAATCGAGTAACGTTTCTATGGAAACGACAGGACTTTTTTTTGGGATACGACAATCTCATTTCCGATACACTAATCCTTCTTTACTGCATCCCTCACTCCCAAACATTCACGAATTCACACGGAAATTGCGTCGCTATGAAATACTATGTGTTCTAAGACATTTCCTTTTAAATCGAGTAACGTTTCTATGGAAACGACAGGTTTTTCTTTTGGGATACGACAATCTCATTTCCGATCCACTAATCCTTCTTTACTGCATCCCTCACTCCCACACATTGACGAATTCACACGGAAATTGCGTCGCTATGATATACGAGTACTATGTGTTCTAAAACATTACCTACTAAATCGAGTAACGTTTCTATGGAAACGACACGATTTTCTTTTGGGATACGACAATCTCATTTCCGATCCACTAATCCTTCTTTACTGCATTTCTCACTCCCAAACATTGACGAATTCACATGGAACTTGCGTCGCTATGAAATACTATGTGTTCTAAGACATTTCCTTGTAAATCGAGTAACGTTTCTGTGGAAACGACAGGATTTTCTTTTGGGATACGACAATCTCATTTCCGAACCACTAATCCTTCTTTACTGCATCCCTCACTCCCACACATTGACGAATTCACACGGAAATTGCGTCGCTATGAAATACTATGTGTTCTAATACATTTCTTTCTAAATCGAGTCACGTTTCTATGGAAACGACAGGATTATCTTTTGGGATACGACAATCTCATTTCCGATCCACTAATCATTCTTTACTGCATCCCTCACTCCCAAACATTGACGAATTCACACGGAAATTCCGTCGCTATGAAATACGAGTACTATGTGTTCTAAGACATTTCCTTCTAAATCGAGTAACGTTTCTATGGAAACGACAGGATTTTCTTTTGGGGTACGACAATCACATTTCCGATCCATTAGTCCTTCTTTACTGCATCCCTCACTCCATTTGACGAATTCACACGGAAATTGCGTCGCTATGAAATACTATGTGTTCTAAGACATTTCATTCTAAATCGAGTAACGATTCTATGGAAACGACAGGATTTTCTTTTGGGATACGACAATCTCATTTCCGATCCACTAATCCTTCTTTACTGCATCCCTCACTCCCACACATTGACGAATTCACACGGAAATTGCGTCGCTATGAAATACGAGTACTATGTGTTCTAAGACATTTCCTTCTAAATCGAGTAACGTTTCTATGGAAACGACAGGATTTTCCTTTGGTATACAACAATCACATTTCCGATCCACTAATCCTTCTTTACTGCATCCCTCACTCCCACACATTGACGAATTCACACGAAAATTGCGTCGCTATGAATTACTATGGGTTCTATGACTTCTCCTTCTAAATCAAGTAACGTTTCTATGGAAACGACAGGACTTTTTTTTGGGATACGACAATCTCATTTCCGATTCACTAATCCTTCTTTACTGCATCCCTCACTCCCAAACATTGACGAATTCACACGGAAATTGCGTCGCTATGAAATACTATGTGTTCTAAGACATTTCCTTCTAAATCGAGTAACGATTCTATGGAAACGACAGGATTTTCTTTTGGGATACGACAATCTCATTTCCGATCCACTAATCCTTCTTTACTGCATCCCTCACTCCCACACATTGACGAATTCACACGGAAATTGCGTCGCTATGAAATACGAGTACTATGTGTTCTAAGACATTTCCTTCTAAATGGAGTAACGTGTCTATGGAAACGACAGGATTTTCTTTTGGGATACGACAATCACATTTCCGATCCACTAATCCTTCTTTACTGCATCCCCCACTCCCAAACATTGACGAATTCAAACGGAAATTGCGTCGCTATGAATTACTATGGGTTCTATGACTTCTCCTTCTAAATCGAGTAACGTTTCTGTGGAAACCACAGGGTTTTCTTTTGGGATACGACAATCACATTTCCGATCCACTAATCCTTCATTACTGCATTCCTCACTCCCACACATTGACGAATTCACACGGAAATTCCATCGCTATGAAAGACGAGTACTATGTGTTCTAAGACATTTCCTTCTAAATCGAGTAACGTTTCTATGGAAACAACAGGATTTTCTTTTGAGATACGACAATCTCATTTCCGATCCACTAATCCTTCTTAACTGCATCCCTCACTCCCACACATTGACGAATTCACACGGAAATTGCGTCGCTATGAAATACGAGTACTATGTGTTCTAAGACATTTGCTTCTAAATCGAGTAACGTTTCTATGGAAACGACAGGACTTTTTTTTGGGATACGACAATCTCATTTCCGATACACTAATCCTTCTTTACTGCATCCCTCACTCCCAAACATTCACGAATTCACACGGAAATTGCGTCGCTATGAAATACTATGTGTTCTAAGACATTTCCTTCCAAATCGAGTAACGTTTCTATGGAAACGACAGGTTTCTCTTTTGGGATACGACAATCTCATTTCCGATCCACTAATCCTTCTTTACTGCATCCCTCACTCCCACACATTGACGAATTCACACGGAAATTGCGTCGCTATGATATACGAGTACTATGTGTTCTAAAACATTTCCTACTAAATCGAGTAACGTTTCTATGGAAACGACACGATTTTCTTTTGGGATACGACAATCTCATTTCCGATCCACTAATCCTTCTTTACTGCATTTCTCACTCCCAAACATTGACGAATTCACATGGAAATTGCGTCGCTATGAAATACTATGTGTTCTAAGACATTTCCTTCTAAATCGAGTAACGTTTCTGTGGAAACGACAGGATTTTCTTTTGGGATACGACAATCTCATTTCCGAACCACTAATCCTTCTTTACTGCATCCCTCACTCCCACACATTGACGAATTCACACGGAAATTGCGTCGCTATGAAATACTATGTGTTCTAAGACATTTCTTTCTAAATCGAGTCACGTTTCTATGGAAACGACAGGATTATCTTTTGGGATACGACAATCTCATTTCCGATCCACTAATCCTTCTTTACTGCATCCCTCACTCCCAAACATTGACGAATTCACACGGAAATTCCGTCGCTATGAAATACGAGTACTATGTGTTCTAAGACATTTCCTTCTAAATCGAGTAACGTTTCTATGGAAACGACAGGATTTTCTTTTGGGATACGACAATCACATTTCCGATCCATTAATCCTTCTTTACTGCATCCCTCACTCCATTTGACGAATTCACACGGAAATTGCGTCGCCATGAAATACTATGTGTTCTAAGACATTTCTTTCTAAATCGAGTAACGATTCTATGGAAACGACAGGATTTTCTTTTGGGATACGACAATCTCATTTCCGATCCACTAATCCTTCTTTACTGCATCCCTCACTCCCACACATTGACGAAGTCACACGGAAATTGCGTCGCTATGAAATACGAGTACTATGTGTTCTAAGACATTTCCTTCTTAATCGAGTAACGTTTCTATGGAAAAGACAGGATTTTCCTTTGGTATACAACAATCACATTTCCGATTCACTAATCCTTCTTTACTGCATCCCTCACTCCCACACATTGACGAATTCACACGAAAATTGCGTCGCTATGAATTACTATGGGTTCTATGACTTCTCCTTCTAAATCAAGTAACGTTTCTATGGAAACGACGGGACTTTTTTTTGGGATACGACAATCTCATTTCCGATCCACTAATCCTTCTTTACTGCATCCCTCACTCCCAAACATTGACGGATTCACACGGAAATTGCGTCGCTATGAAATACTATGTGTTCTAAGACATTTCCTTTTAAATCGAGTAACGTTTCTATGGAAACGACAGGACTTTTTTTTGGGATACGACAATCTCATTTCCGAATACACTAATCCTACTTTACTGCATCCCTCACTCCCAAACATTCACGAATTCACACGGAAATTGCGTCGCTATGAAATACTATGTGTTCTAAGACATTTCCTTCTAAATCGAGTAACGTTTCTATGGAAACGACAGGATTTTCTTTTGGGATACGACAATCTCATTTCCGATCCACTAATCCTTCTTTACTGCATCCCTCACTCCCACACATTGACGAATTCACACGGAAATTACGTCGCTATGATATACGAGTACTATGTGTTCTAAAACATTTCCTACTAAATCGAGTAACGTTTCTATGGAAACGACACGATTTTCTTTTGGGATACGACCATCTCATTTCCGACCCACTAATCCTTCTTTACTGCATTTCTCACTCCCAAACATTGACGAATTCACACGGAAATTGCGTCGCTATGAAATACTATGTGTTCTAAGACGTTTCCTTCTAAATCGAGTAACGTTTCTGTGGAAACGACAGGATTTTCTTTTGGGATACGACAATATCATTTCCGAACCACTAATCCTTCTTTACTGCATCCCTCACTCCCACACATTGACGAATTCACACGGAAATTGCGTCGCTATGAAATACTATGTGTTCTAAGACATTTCTTTCTAAATCGAGTCACGTTTCAATGGAAACGACAGGATTATCTTTTGGGATACGACAATCTCATTTCCGATCCACTAATCCTTCTTTACTGCATCCCTCACTCCCACACATTGACGAATTCACACGGAAATAGCGTCGCTATGAAATACGAGTACTATGTGTTCTAAGACATTTCCTTCTAAATCGAGTAACGTTTCTATGGAAACGACAGGATTTCCTTTTGGGATACGACAATCTCATTTCCGATACACTAATCCTTCTTTACTGCATCCCTCACTCCCACACATTGACGAATTCACGCGGAAATTGCGTCGCTATGAAATACGAGTACTATGTGTTCTAAGACAATTCCTTCTAAATCGAGTAACGTTTCTACGGAAACGGCAGAATTTTCTTTTGGGATACGACAATCACATTTCCTATCCACTAATCCTCCTTTACTGCAACCCTCACTCCCAAACATTGACGAATTCACACGGAAATTGCGTCGCTATGAAATACTATGTGTTCTAAGACATTTCCTTCTAAATCGAGTAACGTTTCTATGGAAACGACAGGATTTTCTTTTAGGATACGACAATCTCATTTCCGATCCACTAATCCTTCTTTACTGCATCCCTCACTCCCACACATTGACGAATTCACACGGAAATTGCGTCGCTATGAAATACTCTGTGTTCTAAGACATTTCCTTCTAAATCGAGTAACGTTTCAATGGAAACGACAGGATTTACTTTTGGGATACGACAATCACATTTCCGATCCACTAATCCTTCTTTACTGCATCCCTCACTCCCACACAGTGACGAATTCACACGGAAATTGCGTCGCTATGAATTACTGTGGGTTCTATGACTTCTCCCTCTACATCAAATAACGTTTCTATGGAAACGACAGTACTTTTTTTTGGGATACGACAATCTCATTTTCGATCCACTAATCCTTCTTTACTGCATCCCTCACTCCCAAACATTGACGAATTCACACGGATATTGCGTCGCTATGAACTACTATGTGTTCTAAGACATTTCCTTCTAAATCGAGTAACGTTTCTATGCAAACGACTGGATTTTCTTTTGGGATACGACAATCTCATTTCCGATCCACTAATCATTCTTTACTGCATCCCTCACTCCCAAACATTGACGAATTCACACGGAAATTCCGTCGCTATGAAATACGAGTACTATGTGTTCTAAGACATTTCCTTCTAAATCGAGTAACGTTTCTATGGAAACGACAGGATTTTCTTTTGGGATACGACAATCACATTTCCGATCCATTAATCCTTCTTTACTGCATCCCTCACTCCATTTGACGAATTCACACGGAAATTGCGTCGCTATGAAATACTATGTGTTCTAAGACATTTCTTTCTAAATCGAGTAACGATTCTATGGAAACGACAGGATTTTCTTTTGGGATACCACAATCTCATTTCCGATCCACTAATCCTTCTTTACTGCATCCCTCACTCCCACACATTGACGAAATCACACGGAAATTGCGTCGCTATGAAATACGAGTACTATGTGTTCTAAGACATTTCCTTCTAAATCGAGTAACGTTTCTATGGAAACGACAGGATTTTCCTTTGGTATACGACAATCACATTTCCGATCCACTAATCCTTCTTTACTGCATACCTCACTCCCACACATTGACGAATTCACACGAAAATTGCGTCGCTATCAATTACTATTGGTTCTATGACTTCTCCTTCTAAATCAAGTAACGTTTCTATGGAAACCACAGGGTTTTCTTTTGGGATACGACAATCACATTTCCGATCCACTAATCCTTCATTACTGCATTCCTCACTCCCACACATTGACGAATTCACACGGAAATTCCATCGCTATGAAAAACGAGTACTATGTGTTCTAAGACATTTCCTTCTAAATCGAGTAACGTTTCTATGGAAACGACAGGATTTTCTTTTGAGATACGACAATCTCATTTCCGATCCACTAATCCTTCTTTACTGCATCCCTCACTCCCACACATTAACGAATTCACACGGAAATTGCGTCGCTATGAAATACGAGTACTATGTGTTCTAAGACATTTCCTTCTAAATCGAGTAACGTTTCTATGGAAACGACAGGATTTTCTTTTGGGATACGACAATCTCATTTCGGATCCACTAATCCTTCTTTACTGCATCCATCACTCCCACACATTGACGAATTCACACGGAAATTGCGTCGCTATGATATACGAGTACTATGTGTTCTAAAACATTTCCTTCTAAATCGAGTAACGTTCCTATGGAAACGACAGGATTTTCATTTGGGATACGACAATCACATTTCCGATCCACTAATCCTTCTTTACTCCATCCCTCACTCCCAAACATTGACGAATTCACACGGAAATTGCGTCGCTATGAATTACTATGGGTTCTATGACTTCTCCTTCTAAATCGAGTAACGTTTCTATGGAAACGACAGGATTTTCTTTTGGGATACTACAAACTTATTTCCGATCCACTAATCCTTCTTTACTGCACCCCTCACTCCCACACATTGACGAATTCACACGGAAATTGCGTCGCTATGAAATACGAGTATTATGTGTTCTAAGACATTTCCTTCTAAATCGAGTAACGTTTCTATGGAAACGACAGGATTTTCTTTTGGGATACGACAATCTCATTTCGGATCCACTAATCCTTTTTTACTGCATCCCTCACTCCCACACATTGACGAATTCACACGGAAATTCCATCGCTATGAAAAACGAGTACTATGTGTTCTAAGACATTTCCTTCTAAATCGAGTAACGTTTCTATGGAAACGACAGGATTTTCTTTTGAGATACGACAATCTCATTTCCGATCCACTAATCCTTCTTTACTGCATCCCTCACTCCCACACATTGACGAATTCACACGGAAATTGCGTCGCTATGAAATACGAGTACTATGTGTTCTAAGACATTTCCTTCTAAATCGGGTAACGTTTCTATGGAAACGACAGGACTTTTTTTTGGGATACGACAATCTCATTTCCGATACACTAATCCTTCTTTACTGCATCCCTTACTCCCAAACATTCACGAATTCACACGGATATTGCGTCGCTATGAAATACTATGTGTTCTAAGACATTTCCTTCTAAATCGAGTAACGTTTCTATGGTAACGACAGGATTTTCTTTTGGGATACGACAATCACATTTCCGATCCACTAATCCTTCTTTACTGCATCCTTCACTCCCAAACATTGACGAATTCACACGGAAATTGCGTCGCTATGAAATACTATGTGTTCTGAGACATTTCCTTCTAAATCGAGTCACGTTTCTATAAAAACGACAGGATTTTCTTTTGGGATACGACAATCTCATTTCCGATCCACTAATCCTTCTTTACTGCATCCCTCACTCCCACACATTGACGAATTCACACGGAAATTGCGTCGCTATGAAATACGAGTATTATGTGTTCTAAGACATTTCCTTCTAAATCGAGTAACGTTTCTATGGAAACGACAGGATTTTCTTTTGGGATACGACAATCACATTTCCGATCCACTAATCCTTCTTTACTGCATCCCTCACTCCCACACATTGACGAATTCACACGGAAATTGCGTCGCTATGAAATACGAGTACTATGTGTTCTAAGACATTTCCTTCTAAATCGAGTAACGTTTCTATGGAAACGACAGGATTTTCTTTTGGGATACGACAATCACTTTTCCTATCCACTAATCCTTCTTTACTGCATCCTTCACTCCCACACATTGACGAATTCACACGGAAATTGCGTCGCTATGAATTACTATGGGTTCTATGACTTCTCCTTCTAAATCAAGTAACGTTTCTACGGAAACGACAGGACTTTTTTTTGGGATACGACAATCTCATTTCCGATCCACTAATCCTTCTTTACTGCATCCCTCACTCCCAAACATTGACGAATTCACACGGAAATTGCGTCGCTATTAAATACTATGTGTTCTAAGACATTTCCTTCTAAATCGAGTAACGTTTCTATGCAAACGACTGGATTTTCTTTTGGGATACGACAATCTCATTTCCGATCCACTAGTCCTTCTTTACTGCATCCCTCACTCCCAAACATTGACGAATTCACACGGAAATGCCGTCGCTATGAAATACGAGTACTATGTGTTCTAAGACATTTCCTTCTAAATCGAGTAACGTTTCTATGGAAACGACAGGATTTTCTTTTGGGATACGACAATCACATTTCCGATCCATTAATCCTTCTTTACTGCATCCCTCACTCCATTTGACGAATTCACACGGAAATTGCGTCTCTATGAAATACTATGTGTTCTAAGACATTTCTTTCTAAATCGAGTAACGATTCTATGGAAACGACAGGATTTTCTTTTGGGATACCACAATCTCATTTCCGATCCACTAATCCTTCTTTACTGCATCCCTCACTCCCACACATTGACGAAGTCACACGGATATTGCGTCGCTATGAAATACGAGTACTATGTGTTCTAAGACATTTCCTTCTAAATCGAGTAACGTTTCTATGGAAACGACAGGATTTTCCTTTGGTATACGACAATCACATTTCCGATCCACTAATCCTTCTTTACTGCATCCCTCACTCCCACACATTGACGAATTCACACGAATATTGCGTCGCTATGAATTACTATGGGTTCTATGACTTCTCCTTCTAAATCAAGTAACGTTTCTATGGAAACAACAGGACTTTTTTTTGGGATACGACAATCTCATTTCCGATCCACTAATCCTTCTTTACTGCATCCCTCACTGCCAAACATTGACGAATTCACACGGAAATTGCGTCGCTATGAAATACTATGTGTTCTAAGACATTTCCTTCTAAATCGAGTAACGTTTCTATGGAAACGACAGGATTTTCTTTTGGGATACGACAATCTCACTTCCGATCCACTAATCCTTCCTTACTGCACCCCTCACTCCCAAACATTGACGAATTCACACGGAAATTCCGTCGCTATGAAATACGAATACTATGTGTTCTAAGACATTTCCTTCTAAATCGAGTAACGTTTCTATGGAAACGACAGGATTTTCTTTTGGGATACGACAATCACATTTCCGATCCACTAACCCTTCTTTACTGAATCCCTCACTCCCACACATTGACGAATTCACACGGACATTGCGTCGCTATGAAATACGAGTACTATGTGTTCTAAGACATTTCTTTCTAAATCGAGTAACGTTCCTATGGAAACGACAGGCTTTTCTTTTGGGATACGACAATCACTTTCCCGATCCACTAATCCTTCTTTACTGCATCCCTCACTCCCACACATTGATGAATTCACACGGAAATTGCGTCGCTATGAATTACAATGGGTTCTATGACTTCTCCTTCTAAATCAAGTAACGTTTCTATGGAAACGACAGGACTTTTTTTTGGGATACGACAATCTCATTTCCGATCCTCTAATCCTTCTTTACTGCATCCCTCACTCTTAAACATTGACGAATTCACACGGAAATTGCGTCGCTATGAAATACTATGTGTTCTAAGACATTAGTTTCTAAATCGAGTAACGTTTCTATGGAAACGACAGGATTTTCTTTTGGGATACGACAATCACACTTCCGATCCACTAATCCCTCTTTACTGCATCCCTCACTCTCACACATTGACGAATTCACACGGATATTGCGTCGCTATGAAAGTCGAGTGCTATGTGTTCTAAGACATTTCCTTCTAAATCGAGTAACGTTTCTATGGAAATGACAGGATTTTCTTTTGGGATGCGACAATCTCATTTCCGATCCACTAATCCTTCTTTACTGCATCCCTCACTACCACACATTGACGAATTCACACGGAAATTGCGTCGCTATGAATTACTATGGGTTCTATGACTTCTCTTTCTAAATCAAGTAACGTTTCTATGGAAACGACAGGACTTTTTTTTGGGATACGACAATCACATTTCCGATCCACTAATCCTTCTTTACTGCATCCCTCACTCCTACACATTGACGAATTCACACGGAAATTGCGTCGCTATGAAATACTATGTGTTCTAAGACATTTCCTTCTAAATCGAGTAACGTTTCTATGGAGACGACAGGATTTTCTTTTGGGATACGACAATCACATTTCCGATCCACTAATCCTTCTTTACTCCATCCCTCACTCCCAAACATTGACGACTTCACACGGAAATTGCGTCGCTATGAATTACTATGGGTTCTATGACTTCTCCTTCTAAATCGAGTAACGTTTCTATGGAAACGACAGGATTTTCTTTTGATATATGACAATCTCATTTCCGATTTACTAATCCTTCTTTACTGCATCCCTCACTCCCACACATTGACGAACTCACACGGAAATTGCGTCGCCATGAAATACGAGTACTATGTGTTCTAAGACATTTCCTTCTAAATCGAGTAACGTTTCTATGGAAACGACAGGATTTTCTTTTGGGATACGACAATCTCACTTCCGATACACTAATCCTTCTTTACTGCACCCCTCACTCCCAAACATTGACGAATTCACACGGAAATTCCGTCGCTATGAAATACGAGTACTATGTGTTCTAAGACATTTCCTTCTAAGTCGAGTAACGTTTCTATGGAAACGACAGGATTTTCTTTTGGGATACGACAATCACATTTCCGATCCACTAACCCTTCTTTACTGCATCCCTCACTCCCACACATTGACGAATTCACACGGAAATTGCGTCGCCATGAAATACGAGTACTATGTGTTCTAAGACATTTCCTTCTAAATCGAGTAACGTTTCTATGGAAACGACCGGAATTTCTTTTGGGATACGACAATCTCATTTCCGATCCACTAATCCTTCTTTACTGCATCCCTCACTCCCACACATTGACGAATTCACACGGAAATTGCGTCGCTATGAAATACGAGTACTATGTGTTCTAAGACATTTCCTTCTAAATCGAGTAACGTTTCTATGGAAACGACAGGATTTTCTTTTGGGATACGACAATCTCATTTCCGATCCACTAATCCTTCTTTACTGCATCCCTCACTCCCACACATTGACGAATTCACACGGAAATTGCGTCAATATGAAATACGAGTACTATGTGTTCTAAGTCATTTCCTTCTAAATCGAGTAACGTTT
The DNA here is from genome assembly GCF_023864345.2 of Schistocerca serialis cubense. NCBI lineage: Eukaryota > Metazoa > Arthropoda > Insecta > Orthoptera > Acrididae > Schistocerca > Schistocerca serialis. Next base: position 3,206,299 of record NC_064644.1, read on the forward strand.
CTATGGAAACGACAGGATTTTCTTATGGGATACGACAATCACATTTCCGATCCACTAATCCTTCTTTACTCCATCCCTCACTCCCAAACATTGACGAATTCACACGGAAATTGCGTCGCTATGAATTACTATGGGTTCTATGACTTCTCCTTCTAAATCGAGTAACGTTTCTATGGAAACGACAGGATTTTCTTTTGGGATACTTCAATCTCATTTCCGATCCACTAATCCTTCTTTACTGCATCCCTCACTCCCACACATTGACGAATTCACACGGAAATTGCGTCGCTATGAAATACGAGTACTATGTGTTCTAAGACATTTCCTTCTAAATCGAGTAACGTTTCTATGGAGACGAGAGGATTTTCTTTTGGGATACTTCAATCTCATTTCCGATCCACTAATCCTTCTTTACTGCACCCCTCACTCCCAAACATTGACGAATTCACACGGAAATTCCGTCGCTATGAAATACTATGTGTTCTAAGACATTTCTTTCTAAATCGAGTAACGTTTCTATGGAAACGACAAGATTTTCTTTTGGGATACGACAATCACATTTCCGATCCACTAATCCTTCTTTACTGCATCCCTCACTCTCACACATTGACGAATTCACACGGAAATTGCGTCGCTATGAAATACGAGTGCTATGTGTTCTAAGACATTTCCCTCTAAATCGAGTAACGTTTCTATGGACACGACAGGATTTTCTTTTGGGATGCGACAATCTCATTTCCGATCCACTAATCCTTCTTTACTGCATCCCTCACTCCCACACATAGACGAATTCACACGGAAATTGCGTCGCTATGAATTACTATGGGTTCTATGACTTCTCCCTCTAAATCAAGTAACGTTTATATGGAAACGACAGGACTTTTTTTTGGGATACGACAATCACATTTCCGATCCACTAATCCTTCTTTACTGCATCCCTCACTCCCACACATTGACGAATTCACACGGAAATTGCGTCGCTATGAAATACTATGTGTTCTAAGACATTTCTTTCTAAATCGAGTAACGTTTCTATGGAAACGACAGGATTTTCTTTTGGGATACGACAATCTCATTTCCGATCCACTAATCCTTCTTTACTGCATCCCTCACTCCCACACATTGACGGATTCACACGGAATTTGCGTCGCTATGAAATACGAGTACTATGTGTTCTAACACATTTCCTTCTAAATCGAGTAACGTTTCTATGGAAACGACAGGATTTTCTTTTGGGATACGACAATCATATTTCCGATCGACTAATCCTTCTTTACTGCATCCCTCACTCCCACACATTGACGAATTCACACGGAAATTGCGTCGCTATGAATTACTATGGGTTCTATGACTTCTCCTTCTAAATCAAGTAACGTTTCTATGGAAACGACAGCACTTTTTTTTGGGATACGACAATCTCATTTCCGATCCACTAATCCTTCTTTACTGCATCCCTCACTCCCAAACATTGACGAATTTACACGGAAATTGCGTCGCTATGACATTCTATGTGTTCTAAGACATTTCATTCTAAATCGAGTAACGTTTCTATGGAAACGACAGGATTTTCTTTTGGGATACGACAATCACATTTCCGATCCACTAATCCTTCTTTACTGCATCCCTCACTCCCAAACATTGACGAATTCACACGGAAATTGCGTCGCTATGAATTACTATGGGTTCTATGACTTCTCCTTCTAAATCGAGTAACGTTTCTATGGAATCGACAGGGTTTTCTTTTGGGATACGACAATCTCATTTCCGATCCACTAATCCTCCTTTACTGCATCCCTCACTCCCACACATTGACGAATTCACACGGAAATTGCGTCGCTATGAAATACGAGTACTATGTGTTCTAAGACATTTCCTTCTAAATCGAGTAACGTTTCTATGAAAACGACAGGATTTTCTTTTGGGATACGACAATCTCATTTCCGATCCACTAATCCTACTTTACTGCATCCCTCACTTCCACACATTGACGAATTCACACGGAAATTGCGTCGCTATGAAATACGAGTACTATGTGTTCTAAGACATTTCCTTCTAAATCGAGTAACGTTTCTATGGAAACGACAGGATTTTCTTTTGGGATACGACAACAACATTTCCGATCCACTAATCCTTCTTTACTGCATCCCTCACTCCCAAGCATTTACGAATTCACACGGAAATTGCGTCGCTATGAATTACTATGGGTTCTATGACTTCTCCTTCTAAATCGAGTAACGTTTCTATTGAATCGACAGGGTTTTCTTTTGGGATACGTCAATCTCATTTCCGATCCACTAATCCTCCTTTACTGCATCCCTCACTCCCACACACTGACGAATTCACACGGAAATTGCGTCGCTATGAAATACGAGTACTATGTGTTCTAAGACATTTCCTTCTAAATCGAGTAACGTTTCTATGGAAACGACAGGATTTTCTTTTGGCATACGACAATCACATTTCCGATCCACTAATCCTTCTTTACTGCATCCCTCACTCCCAAACATTGACGAATTCACACGGAAATTCCGTCGCTATGAAATACGAGTACTGTGTGTTCTAAGACATTTCCTTCTAAATCGAGTAACGTTTCTATGGAAACGACAGGATTTTCTTTTGGGATACTACAATCTCATTTCCGATCCACTAATCCTTCTTTACTGCATCCCTCACTCCCAAACATTGACGAATTCACACGGAAATTGCGTCGCTATGAAATACGAGTACTATGTGTTCTAAGACATTTCCTTCTAAATCGAGTAACGTTTCTATGGAAACGACAGGATTTTCTTTTGGGATACGACAATCTCATTTCCGATCCACTAATCCTTCTTTACTGCATCCCTCACTCCCACACATTGACGAATTCACACGGAAATTCCGTCGCTATGAAATACGAGTACTATGTGTTCTAAAACATTTCCTTCAAATTCGAGTAACGTTTCTATGGAAACGACAGGATTTTCTTTTGGGATATGTCAATCACATTTCCGATCCACTAATCCTTCTTTACTCCATCCCTCACTCCCACACATTGACGAATTCACACGGAAATTCCGTCGCTATGAAATACGAGTACTATGTGTTCTAAGACATTTCCTTCTAAATCGAGTAACGTTTCTATGGAAACGACAGGATTTTCTTTTGGGATACGTCAATCACATTTCCGATCCACTAATCCTTCTTTACTTCATCCCTCACTCCCACACATTGACGAATTCACACGGAAATTCCGTCGCTATGAAATACGAGTACTATGTGTTCTAAGACATTTCCTTCTAAATCGAGTAACGTTTCTATGGAAACGACAGGATTTTCTTTTGGTATACGTCAATCACATTTCCGATCCACTAATCCTTCTTTACTGCATCCCTCACTCCCACACATTGATGAATTCACACGGAAATTCCGTCGCTATGAAATATGAGTACTATGTGTTCTAAGACATTTCCTTCTAAATCGAGTAACGTTTCTATGGAAACGACAGGATTTTCTTTTGGATACGACAATCACATTTCCGATCCACTAATCCTTCTTTACTGCATCCCTCACTCCCACAAATTGACGAATTCACACGGAAATTCCGTCGCTATGAAATACGAGTACTATGTGTTCTAAGACATTTCCTTCTAAATCGAGTAACGTTTCTATGGAAATGACAGGATTTTCTTTTGGGATACGACAATCACATTTCCGATCCACTAATCCTTCTTTGCTGCATCCCTCACTCCCACACATTGACGAATTCACACGGAAATTCCGTCGCTATGAAATACGAGTACTATGTGTTCTAAGACATTTCCTTCAAATTCGAGTAACGTTTCTATGGAAACGACAGGATTTTCTTTTGGGATATGTCAATCACATTTCCGATCCACTAATCCTTCTTTACTCCATCCCTCACTCCCACACATTGACGAATTCACACGGAAATTCCGTCGCTATGAAATACGAGTACTATGTGTTCTAAGACATTTCCTTCTAAATCGAGTAACGTTTCTATGGAGACGACAGGATTTTCTTTTGGGATACGTCAATCACATTTCCGATCCACTAATCCTTCTTTACTGCATCCCTCACTCCCACACATTGATGAATTCACACGGAAATTCCGTCGCTATGAAATATGAGTACTATGTGTTCTAAGACATTTCCTTCTAAATCGATTAACGTTTCTATGGAAACGACAGGATTTTCTTTTGGGATACGACAATCTCATTTCCGATCCACTAATCCTTCTTTACTGCATCCCTCACTCCCACACATTGACGAATTCACACGGAAATTGCGTCGCTATGAAATACGAGTACTATGTGTTCTAAGACATTTCCTTCTAAATCGAGTAACGTTTCTATGGAAACGACAGGATTTTCTTTTGGGATACGTCAATCACATTTCCGATCCACTAATCCTTCTTTACTTCATCCCTCACTCCCACACATTGACGAATTCACACGGAAATTCCGTCGCTATGAAATACGAGTACTATGTGTTCTAAGACATTTCCTTCTAAATCGAGTAACGTTTCTATGGAAACGACAGGATTTTCTTTTGGTATACGACAATCACATTTCCGATCCACTAATCCTTCTTTACTGCATCCCTCACTCCCAAACATTGACGAATTCAGACGGAAATTGCGTCGCTATGAATTACTATGGGTTGTATGACTTCTCCTTCTAAATCGAGTAACGTTTCTATGGAATCGACAGGGTTTTCTTTTGGGATACGACAATCTCATTTCCGATCCACTAATCCTCCTTTACTGCATCCCTCACTCCCACACATTGACGAATTCACACGGAAATTGCGTCGCTATGAAATACGAGTACTATGTGTTCTAAGACATTTCCTTCTAAATCGAGTAACGTTTCTATGGAAACGACAGGATTTTCTTTTGGGATACGACAATCTCATTTCCGATCCACTAATCCTCCTTTACTGCATCCCTCACTCCCACACATTGACGAATTCACACGGAAATTGCGTCGCTTATGAAATACGAGTACTATGTGTTCTAAGACATTTCCTTCTATATCGAGTAACGTTTCTATGGAAACGACAGGATTTTCTTTTGGGATACGACAATCACATTTCCGATCCACTAATCCTTCTTTACTGCATCCCTCACCCCCAAGCATTTACGAATTCACACGGAAATTGCGTCGCTATGAATTACTATGGGTTCTATGACTTCTCCTTCTAAATCGAGTAACGATTCTATTGAATCGACAGGGTTTTCTTTTGGGATACGTCAATCTCATTTCCGATCCACTAATCCTCCTTTACTGCATCCCTCACTCCCACACATTGACGAATTCACACGGAAATTGCGTCGCTATGAAATACGAGTACTATGTGTTCTAAGACATTTCCTTCTAAATCGAGTAACGTTTCTATGGAAACGACAGGATTTTCTTTTGGCATACGACAATCATATTTCCGATCCACTAATCCTTCTTTACTGCATCCCTCACTCCCAAACATTGACGAATTCACACGGAAATTCCGTCGCTATGAAATACGAGTACTGTGTGTTCTAAGACATTTCCTTCTAAATCGAGTAACGTTTCTATGGAAACGAGAGGATTTTCTTTTGGGATACTACTATCTCATTTCCGATCCACTAATCCTTCTTTACTGCATCCCTCACTCCCAAACATTGACGAATTCACACGGAAATTGCGTCGCTATGAAATACGAGTACTATGTGTTCTAAGACATTTCCTTCTAAATCGAGTAACGTTTCTATGGAAACGACAGGATTTTCTTTTGGGATACGACAATCACATTTCCGATCCACTAATCCTTCTTTACTGCATCCCTCACTCCCACACATTGACGAATTCACACGGAAATTCCGTCGCTATGAAATACGAGTACTATGTGTTCTAAGACATTTCCTTCAAATTCGAGTAACGTTTCTATGGAAACGACAGGATTTTCATTTGGGATATGTCAATCACATTTCCGATCCACTAATCCTTCTTTACTCCATCCCTCACTCCCACACATTGACGAATTCACACGGAAATTCCGTCGCTATGAAATACGAGTACTATGTGTTCTAAGACTTTTCCTTCTAAATCGAGTAACGTTTCTATGGAAACGACAGGATTTTCTTTTGGGATACGTCAATCACATTTCCGATCCACTAATCCTTCTTTACTTCATCCCTCACTCCCACACATTGACGAATTCACACGGACATTCCGTCGCTATGAAATACGAGTACTATGTGTTCTAAGACATTTCCTTTTAAATCGAGTAACGTTTCTATGGAAACGACAGGATTTTCTTTTGGTATACGTCAATCACATTTCCGATCCACTAATCCTTCTTTACTGCATCCCTCACTCCCACACATTGATGAATTCACACGGAAATTCCGTCGCTGTGAAATATGAGTACTATGTGTTCTAAGACATTTCCTTCTAAATCGATTAACGTTTCTATGGAAACGACAGGTTTTTCTTTTGGGATACGTCAATCACATTTCCGATCCACTAATCCTTCTTTACTGCATCCCTCACTCCCACACATTGATGAATTCACACGGAAATTCCGTCGCTGTGAAATATGAGTACTATGTGTTCTAAGACATTTCCTTTTAAATCGAGTAACGTTTCTATGGAAACGACAGGATTTTCTTTTGGTATACGTCAATCACATTTCTGATCCACTAATCCTTCTTTACTGCATCACTTACTCCCACACATTGACGAATTCACATGGAAATTGCGTCGCTATGAAATACGAGTACTATGTGTTCTAAGACATTTCCTACTAAATCGAGTAACGTTTCTATGGAAACGACAGGATTTTCTTTTGGGATACGACAATCACATTTCCGATCCACTAATCCTTCTTTACTGCATCCCTCACTCCCAAACATTGACGAATTCACACGGAAATTGCGTCGCTATGAATTACTATGGGTTCTATGACTTCTCCTTCTACATCGAGTAACGTTTCTATGGAATCGACAGGGTTTTCTTTTGGGATACGACAATCTCATTTCCGATCCACTAATCCTCCTTTACTGCATCCCTCACTCCCACACATTGACGAATTCACACGGAAATTGCGTCGGTATGAAATACGAGTACTATGTGTTCTAAGACATTTCCTTTTAAATCGAGTAACGTTTCTATGGAAACGACAGGATTTTCTTTTGGTATACGTCAATCACATTTCTGATCCACTAATCCTTCTTTACTGCATCACTTACTCCCACACATTGACGAATTCACATGGAAATTGCGTCGCTATGAAATACGAGTACTATGTGTTCTAAGACATTTCCTACTAAATCGAGTAACGTTTCTATGGAAACGACAGGATTTTCTTTTGGGATACGTCAATCACATTTCCGATCCACTAATCCTTCTTTACTGCATCCCTCACTCCCACACATTGATGAATTCACACGGAAATTCCGTCGCTGTGAAATATGAGTACTATGTGTTCTAAGACATTTCCTTTTAAATCGAGTAACGTTTCTATGGAAACGACAGGATTTTCTTTTGGTATACGTCAATCACATTTCTGATCCACTAATCTTTCTTTACTGCATCACTTACTCCCACACATTGACGAATTCACATGGAAATTGCGTCGCTATGAAATACGAGTACTATGTGTTCTAAGACATTTCCTACTAAATCGAGTAACGTTTCTATGGAAACGACAGGATTTTCTTTTGGGATACGACAATCACACTTCCGATCCACTAATCCTTCCTTACTGCATCCCTCACTCCCAAACACTGACGAATTCACACGGAAATTCCGTCGCTATGAAATACGAGTACTGTGTGTTCCAAGACATTTCCTTCTAAATCGAGTTACGTTCCTATGGAAACGATAGGATTTTCTTTTGGGATACTACAATCTCATTTCCGATCCACTAATCCTTCTTTACTGCATCCCTCACTCCCAAACATTGACGAATTCACACAGAAATTGCATCGCTATGAAATACGAGTACTATGTGTTCTAAGACATTTCCTTCTAAATCGAGTAACGTTTCTATGGAAACGACAGGATTTTCTTTTGGGATACGACAATCACATTTCCGATCCACTAATCCTTCTTTACTGCATCCCTCACTCCCAAACATTGACGAATTCACACGGAAATTGCGTCGCTACGAATTACTATGGGTTCTATGACTTCTCCTTCTAAATCGAGTAACGTTTCTATGGAATCGACAGGGTTTTCTTTTGGGATACGACAATCTCATTTCCGATCCACTAATCCTCCTTTACTGCATCCCTCACTCCCACACATTGACGAATTCACACGGAAATTGCGTCGCTATGAAATACGAGTACTATGTGTTCTAAGATATTTCCTTCTAAATCGAGTTACGTTTCTATGGAAACGACAGGTATTTCTTTTGGGATACGACAATCTCATTTCCGATCCACTAATCCTCCTTTACTGCATCCCTCACTCCCACACATTGACGAATTCACACGGAAATTGCGTGGCTATGAAATACGAGTACTATGTGTTCTAAGACATTTCCTTCTAAATCGAGTAACGTTTCTATGGAAACGACAGGATTTTCTTTTGGGATACGACAATCACATTTCCGATCCACTAATCCTTCTTTACTGCATCCCTCACTCCCAAGCATTTACGAATTCACACGGAAATTGCGTCGCTATGAATTACTATGGGTTCTATGACTTCTCCTTCTAAATCGAGTAACGTTTCTATTGAATCGACAGGGTTTTCTTTTGGGATACGTCAATCTCATTTCCGATCCACTAATCCTTCTTTACTGCATCCCTCACTCCCACACATTGACGAATTCACACGGAAATTGCGTCGCTATGAAATACGAGTACTATGTGTTCTAAGACATTTCCTTCTAAATCGAGTAACGTTTCTATGGAAACGACAGGATTTTCTTTTGGCATACGACAATCACATTTCCGATCCACTAATCCTTCTTTACTGCATCCCTCACTCCCAAACATTGACGAATTCACACGGAAATTCCGTCGCTATGAAATACGAGTACTATGTGTTCTAAGACATTTCCTTTTAAATCGAGTAACGTTTCTATGGAAACGACAGGATTTTCTTTTGGTATACGTCAATCACATTTCCGATCCACTAATCCTTCTTTACTGCATCCCTCACTCCCACACATTGATGAATTCACACGGAAATTCCGTCGCTGTGAAATATGAGTACTATGTGTTCTAAGACATTTCCTTCTAAATCGATTAACGTTTCTATGGAAACGACAGGTTTTTCTTTTGGGATACGGCAATCTCATTTCTGATCCACTAATCCTTCTTTACTGCATCCCTCACTCCCACACATTGACGAATTCACATGGAAATTGCGTCGCTATGAAATACGAGTACTATGTGTTCTAAGACATTTCCTTCTAAATCGAGTAACGTTTCTATGGAAACGACAGGATTTTCTTTTGGGATACGTCAATCACATTTCCGATCCACTAATCCTTCTTTACTTCATCCCTCACTCCCACACATTGACGAATTCACACGGACATTCCGTCGCTATGAAATACGAGTACTATGTGTTCTAAGACATTTCCTTTTACATCGAGTAACGTTTCTATGGAAACGACAGGATTTTCTTTTGGTATACGTCAATCACATTTCCGATCCACTAATCCTTCTTTACTGCATCCCTCACTCCCACACATTGATGAATTCACACGGAAATTCCGTCGCTGTGAAATATGAGTACTATGTGTTCTAAGACATTTCCTTCTAAATCGATTAACGTTTCTATGGAAACGACAGGTTTTTCTTTTGGGATACGGCAATCTCATTTCTGATCCACTAATCCTTCTTTACTGCATCCCTCACTCCCAAACATTGACGAATTCACACGGAAATTGCGTCGCTATGAATTACTATGGGTTCTATGACTTCTCCTTCTACATCGAGTAACGTTTCTATGGAATCGACAGGGTTTTCTTTTGGGATACGACAATCTCATTTCCGATCCACTAATCCTCCTTTACTGCATCCCTCACTCCCACACATTGACGAATTCACACGGAAATTGCGTCGGTATGAAATACGAGTACTATGTGTTCTAAGACATTTCCTTCTAAATCGAGTAACGTTTCTATGGAAACGACAGGATTTTCTTTTGGGATACGACAATCAGATTTCCGATCCACTAATCCTTCTTTACTGCATCCCTCACTCCCAAGCATTTACGAATTCACACGGAAATTGCGTCGCTATGAATTACTATGGGTTCTATGACTTCTCCTTCTAAATCGAGTAACGTTTCTATTGAATCGACAGGGTTTTCTTTTGGGATACGTCAATCTCATTTCCGATCCACTAATCCTTCTTTACTGCATCCCTCACTCCCACACATTGACGAATTCACACGGAAATTGCGTCGCTATGAAATACGAGTACTATGTGTTCTAAGACATTTCCTTCTAAATCGAGTAACGTTTCTATGGAAACGACAGGATTTTCTTTTGGCATACGACAATCACATTTCCGATCCACCAATCCTTCTTTACTGCATCCCTCACTCCCAAACATTGACGAATTCACACGGAAATTCCGTCGCTATGAAATACGAGTACTATGTGTTCTAAGACATTTCCTTTAAAATCGAGTAACGTTTCTATGGAAACGACAGGATTTTCTTTTGGTATACGTCAATCACATTTCCGATCCACTAATCCTTCTTTACTGCATCCCTCACTCCCACACATTGATGAATTCACACGGAAATTCCGTCGCTGTGAAATATGAGTACTATGTGTTCTAAGACATTTCCTTCTAAATCGATTAACGTTTCAATGGAAACGACAGGTTTTTCTTTTGGGATACGGCAATCTCATTTCTGATCCACTAATCCTTCTTTACTGCATCCCTCACTCCCACACATTGACGAATTCACATGGAAATTGCGTCGCTATGAAATACGAGTACTATGTGTTCTAAGACATTTCCTTCTAAATCGAGTAACGTTTCTATGGAAACGACAGGATTTTCTTTTGGGATACGACAATCACATTTCCGATCCACTAATCCTTCTTTACTGCATACCTCACTCCCAAACATTGACGAATTCACACGGAAATTGCGTCGCTATGAATTACTATGGGTTCTATGACTTCTCCTTCTAAATCGAGTAACGTTTCTATGGAATCGACAGGGTTTTCTTTTGGGATACGACAATCTCATTTCCGATCCACTAATCCTCCTTTACTGCATCCCTCACTCCCACACATTGACGAATTCACACGGAAATTGCGTCGGTATGAAATACGAGTACTATGTGTTCTAAGACATTTCCTTCTAAATCGAGTAACGTTTCTATGGAAACGACAGGATTTTCTTTTGGGATACGACAATCACACTTCCGATCCACTAATCCTTCTTTACTGCATCCCTCACTCCCAAACACTGACGAATTCACACGGAAATTCCGTCGCTATGAAATACGAGTACTGTGTGTTCCAAGACATTTCCTTCTAAATCGAGTTACGTTCCTATGGAAACGATAGGATTTTCTTTTGGGGTACTACAATCTCATTTCCGATCCACTAATCCTTCTTTACTGCATCCCTCACTCCCAAACATTGACGAATTCACACAGAAATTGCATCGCTATGAAATATGAGTACTATGTGTTCTAAGACATTTCCTTCTAAATCGAGTAACGTTTCTATGGAAACGACAGGATTTTCTTTTGGGATACGACAATCACATTTCCGATCCACTAATCCTTCTTTACTGCATCCCTCACTCCCAAACATTGACGAATTCACACGGAAATTGCGTCGCTACGAATTACTATGGGTTCTATGACTTCTCCTTCTAAATCGAGTAACATTTCTATGGAATCGACAGGGTTTTCTTTTGGGATACGACAATCTCATTTCCGATCCACTAATCCTCCTTTACTGCATCCCTCACTCCCACACATTGACGAATTCACACGGAAATTGCGTCGCTATGAAATACGAGTACTATGTGTTCCAAGATATTTCCTTCTAAATCGAGTTACGTTTCTATGGAAACGACAGGTATTTCTTTTGGGATACGACAATCTCATTTCCGATCCACTAATCCTCCTTTACTGCATCCCTCACTCCCACACATTGACGAATTCACACGGAAATTGCGTCGCTATGAAATACGAGTACTATGTGTTCTAAGACATTTCCTTCTAAATCGAGTAACGTTTCTATGGAAACGACAGGATTTTCTTTTGGGATACGACAATCACATTTCCGATCCACTAATCCTTCTTTACTGCATCCCTCACTCCCAAGCATTTACGAATTCACACGGAAATTGCGTCGCTATGAATTACTATGGGTTCTATGACTTCTTCTAAATCGAGTAACGTTTCTATTGAATCGACAGGGTTTTCTTTTGGGATACGTCAATCTCATTTCCGATCTACTAATCCTTCTTTACTGCATCCCTCACTCCCACACATTGACGAATTCACACGGAAATTGCGTCGCTATGAAATACGAGTACTATGTGTTCTAAGACATTTCCTTCTAAATCGAGTAACGTTTCTATGGAAACGACAGGATTTTCTTTTGGCATACGACAATCACATTTCCCATCCACTAATCCTTCTTTACTGCATCCCTCACTCCCAAACATTGACGAATTCACACGGAAATTCCGTCGCTATGAAATACGAGTACTGTGTGTTCTAAGACATTTCCTTCTAAATCGAGTAACGTTTCTATGGAAACGACAGGATTTTCTTTTGGGATACTACAATCTCATTTCCGATCCACTAATCCTTCTTTACTGCATCCCTCACTCCCAAACATTGACGAATTCACACGGAAATTGCGTCGCTATGAAATACGAGTACTATGTGTTCTAAGACATTTCCTTCTAAATCGAGTAACGTTTCTATGGAAACGACAGGATTTTCTTTTGGGATACGACAATCGCATTTCCGATCCACTAATCCTTCTTTACTGCATCCCTCACTCCCACACATTGACGAATTCACACGGAAATGCCGTCGCTATGAAATACGAGTACTATGTGTTCTAAGACATTTCCTTCAAATTCGAGTAACGTTTCTATGGAAACGACAGGATTTTCTTTTGGGATATGCCAAACACATTTCCGATCCACTAATCCTTCTTTACTCCGTCCCTCACTCCCACACATTGACGAATTCACACGGAAATTCCGTCGCTATGAAATACGAGTACTATGTGTTCTAAGACATTTCCTTCTAAATCGAGTAACGTTTCTATGGAAACGACAGGATTTTCTTTTGGGATATGTCAATCACATTTCCGATCCACTAATCCTTCTTTACTTCATCCCTCACTCCCACACATTGTCGAATTCACACGGAAATTCCGTCGCTATGAAATGCGAGTACTATGTGTTCTAAGATATATCCTTCTAAATCGAGTAACGTTTCTATGGAAACGACAGGATTTTCTTTTGGGATACGTCAATCACATTTCCGATCCACTAATCCTTCTTTACTGCATCCCTCACTCCCACACATTGATGAATTCACACGGAAATTCCGTCGCTATGAAATATGAGTACTATGTGTTCTAAGACATTTCCTTCTTAATCGATTAACGTTTCTATGGAAGCGACAGGATTTTCTTTTGGGATACGACAATCTCATTTCCGATCCACTAATCCTTCTTTACTGCATCCCTCACTCCCACACATTGACGATTTCACACGGAAATTGCGTCGCTATTAAATACGAGTAATATGTGTTCTAAGACATTTCCTTCTAAATCGAGTAACGTTTCTATGGAAACGACAGGATTTTCTTTTGGGATACGACAATCACATTTCCGATCCACTAATCCTTCTTTACTGCATCCCTCACTCCCAAACATTGACGAATTCACACAGAAATTGCGTCGCTATGAATTACTATGGGTTCTATGATTTCTCCTTCTACATCGAGTAACGTTTCTATGGAATCGACAGGGTTTTCTTTTGGGATACGACAATCTCATTTCCGATCCACTAATCCTCCTTTACTGCATCCCTCACTCCCACACATTGACGAATTCACACGGAAATTGCGTCGCTATGAAATACGAGTACTATGTGTTCTAAGACATTTCCTTCTAAATCGAGTAACGTTTCTATGGAAACGACAGGATTTTCTTTTGGGATACGACAATCACACTTCCGATCCACTAATCCATCTTTACTGCATCCCTCACTCACAAACATTGACGAATTCACACGGAAATTCCGTCGCTATGAAATACGAGTACTGTGTGTTCCAAGACATTTCCTTCTAAATCGAGTAACGTTTCTATGGAAACGATAGGATTTTCTTTTGGGATACTACAATCTCATTTCCGATCCACTAATCCTTCTTTACTGCATCCCTCACTCCCAAACATTGACGAATTCACACTGAAATTGCGTCGCTATGAAATACGAGTACTATGTGTTCTAAGACATTTCCTTCTAAATCGAGTAACGTTTCTATGGAAACGACAGGATTTTCTTTTGGGATACGACAATCTCATTTCCGATCCACTAATCCTCCTTTACTGCATCCCTCACTCCCACACATTGACGAATTCACACGGAAATTGCGTCGCTTATGAAATACGAGTACTATGTGTTCTAAGACATTTCCTTCTATATCGAGTAACGTTTCTATGGAAACGACAGGATTTTCTTTTGGGATACGACAATCACATTTCCGATCCACTAATCCTTCTTTACTGCATCCCTCACCCCCAAGCATTTACGAATTCACACGGAAATTGCGTCGCTATGAATTACTATGGGTTCTATGACTTCTCCTTCTAAATCGAGTAACGTTTCTATTGAATCGACAGGGTTTTCTTTTGGGATACGTCAATCTCATTTCCGATCCACTAATCCTTCTTTACTGCATCCCTCACTCCCACACATTGACGAATTCACACGGAAATTGCGTCGCTATGAAATACGAGTACTATGTGTTCTAAGACATTTCCTTCTAAATCGAGTAACGTTTCTATGGAAACGACAGGATTTTCTTTTGGCATACGACAATCACATTTCCCATCCACTAATCCTTCTTTACTGCATCCCTCACTCCCAAACATTGACGAATTCACACGGAAATTCCGTCGCTATGAAATACGAGTACTGTGTGTTCTAAGACATTTCCTTCTAAATCGAGTAACGTTTCTATGGAAACGACAGGATTTTCTTTTGGGATACTACAATCTCATTTCCGATCCACTAATCCTTCTTTACTGCATCCCTCACTCCCAAACATTGACGAATTCACACGGAAATTGCGTCGCTATGAAATACGAGTACTATGTGTTCTAAGACATTTCCTTCTAAATCGAGTAACGTTTCTATGGAAACGACAGGATTTTCTTTTGGGATACGACAATCACATTTCCGATCCACTAATCCTTCTTTACTGCATCCCTCACTCCCACACATTGACGAATTCACACGGAAATGCCGTCGCTATGAAATACGAGTACTATGTGTTCTAAGACATTTCCTTCAAATTCGAGTAACGTTTCTATGGAAACGACAGGATTTTCTTTTGGGATATGCCAAACACATTTCCGATCCACTAATCCTTCTTTACTCCGTCCCTCACTCCCACACATTGACGAATTCACACGGAAATTCCGTCGCTATGAAATACGAGTACTATGTGTTCTAAGACATTTCCTTCTAAATCGAGTAACGTTTCTATGGAAACGACAGGATTTTCTTTTGGGATATGTCAATCACATTTCCGATCCACTAATCCTTCTTTACTTCATCCCTCACTCCCACACATTGACGAATTCACACGGAAATTCCGTCGCTATGAAATGCGAGTACTATGTGTTCTAAGATATATCCTTCTAAATCGAGTAACGTTTCTATGGAAACGACAGGATTTTCTTTTGGGATACGTCAATCACATTTCCGATCCACTAATCCTTCTTTACTGCATCCCTCACTCCCACACATTGATGAATTCACACGGAAATTCCGTCGCTATGAAATTTGAGTACTATGTGTTCTAAGACATTTCCTTCTTAATCGATTAACGTTTCTATGGAAGCGACAGGATTTTCTTTTGGGATACGACAATCTCATTTCCGATCCACTAATCCTTCTTTACTGCATCCCTCACTCCCACACATTGACGATTTCACACGGAAATTGCGTCGCTATTAAATACGAGTACTATGTGTTCTAAGACATTTCCTACTAAATCGAGTAACGTTTCTATGGAAACGACAGGATTTTCTTTTGGGATACGACAATCACATTTCCGATCCACTAATCCTTCTTTACTGCATCCCTCACTCCCAAACATTGACGAATTCACACAGAAATTGCGTCGCTATGAATTACTATGGGTTCTATGATTTCTCCTTCTACATCGAGTAACGTTTCTATGGAATCGACAGGGTTTTCTTTTGGGATGCGACAATCTCATTTCCGATCCACTAATCCTCCTTTACTGCATCCCTCACTCCCACACATTGACGAATTCACACGGAAATTGCGTCGCTATGAAATACGAGTACTATGTGTTCTAAGACATTTCCTTCTAAATCGAGTAACGTTTCTATGGAAACGACAGGATTTTCTTTTGGGATACGACAATCACACTTCCGATCCACTAATCCATCTTTACTGCATCCCTCACTCACAAACATTGACGAATTCACACGGAAATTCCGTCGCTATGAAATACGAGTACTGTGTGTTCCAAGACATTTCCTACTAAATCGAGTAACGTTTCTATGGAAACGATAGGATTTTCTTTTGGGATACTACAATCTCATTTCCGATCCACTAATCCTTCTTTACTGCATCCCTCACTCCCAAACATTGACGAATTCACACTGAAATTGCGTCGCTATGAAATACGAGTACTATGTGTTCTAAGACATTTCCTTCTAAATCGAGTAACGTTTCTATGGAAACGACAGGATTTTCTTTTGGGATACGACAATCTCATTTCCGATCCACTAATCCTCCTTTACTGCATCCCTCACTCCCACACATTGACGAATTCACACGGAAATTGCGTCGCTTATGAAATACGAGTACTATGTGTTCTAAGACATTTCCTTCTATATCGAGTAACGTTTCTATGGAAACGACAGGATTTTCTTTTGGGATACGACAATCACATTTCCGATCCACTAATCCTTCTTTACTGCATCCCTCACCCCCAAGCATTTACGAATTCACACGGAAATTGCGTCGCTATGAATTACTATGGGTTCTATGACTTCTCCTTCTAAATCGAGTAACGATTCTATTGAATCGACAGGGTTTTCTTTTGGGATACGTCAATCTCATTTCCGATCCACTAATCCTCCTTTACTGCATCCCTCACTCCCACACATTGACGAATTCACACGGAAATTGCGTCGCTATGAAATACGAGTACTATGTGTTCTAAGACATTTCCTTCTAAATCGAGTAACGTTTCTATGGAAACGACAGGATTTTCTTTTGGCATACGACAATCACATTTCCGATCCACTAATCCTTCTTTACTGCATCCCTCACTCCCAAACATTGACGAATTCACACGGAAATTCCGTCGCTATGAAATACGAGTACTGTGTGTTCTGAGACATTTCCTTCTAAATCGAGTAACGTTTCTATGGAAACGAGAGGATTTTCTTTTGGGATACTACAATCTCATTTCCGATCCACTAATCCTTCTTTACTGCATCCCTCACTCCCAAACATTGACGAATTCACACGGAAATTGCGTCGCTATGAAATACGAGTACTATGTGTTCTAAGACATTTCCTTCTAAATCGAGTAACGTTTCTATGGAAACGACAGGATTTTCTTTTGGGATACGACAATCACATTTCCGATCCACTAATCCTTCTTTACTGCATCCCTCACTCCCACACATTGACGATTTCACACGGAAATTCCGTCGCTATGAAATACGAGTACTATGTGTTCTAAGACATTTCCTTCAAATTCGAGTAACGTTTCTATGGAAACGACAGGATTTTCTTTTGGGATATGTCAATCACATTTCCGATCCACTAATCCTTCTTTACTCCATCCCTCACTCCCACACATTGACGAATTCACACGGAAATTCCGTCGCTATGAAATACGAGTACTATGTGTTCTAAGACATTTCCTTCTAAATCGAGTAACGTTTCTATGGAAACGACAGGATTTTCTTTTGGGATACGTCAATCACATTTCCGATCCACTAATCCCTCTTTACTTCATCCCTCACTCCCACACACTGACGAATTCACACGGACATTCCGTCGCTATGAAATACGAGTACTATGTGTTCTAAGACATTTCCTTTTAAATCGAGTAACGTTTCTATGGAAACGACAGGATTTTCTTTTGGTATACGTCAATCACATTTCCGATCCACTAATCCTTCTTTACTGCATCCCTCACTCCCACACATTGATGAATTCACACGGAAATTCCGTCGCTATGAAATATGAGTACTATGTGTTCTAAGACATTTCCTTCTAAATCGATTTACGTTTCTATGGAAACGACAGGTTTTTCTTTTGGGATACGACAATCTCATTTCTGATCCACTAATCCTTCTTTACTGTATCCCTCACTCCCACACATTGGCGAATTCACATGGAAATTGCGTCGCTATGAAATACGAGTACTATGTGTTCTAAGACATTTCCTTCTAAATCGAGTAACGTTTCTATGGAAACGACAGGATTTTCTTTTGGGATACGACAATCACATTTCCGATCCACTAATCCTTCTTTACTGCATCCCTCACTCCCAAACATTGACGAATTCACACGGAAATTGCGTCGCTATGAATTACTATGGGTTCTATGACTTCTCCTTCTAAATCGAGTAACGTTTCTATGGAATCGACAGGGTTTTCTTTAGGGGTACGACAATCTCATTTCCGATCCACTAATCCTCCTTTACTGCATCCCTCACTCCCACACATTGACGAATTCACACGGAAATTGCGTCGGTATGAAATACGAGTACTATGTGTTCTAAGACATTTCCTTCTAAATCGAGTAACGTTTCTATGGAAACGACAGGATTTTCTTTTGGGATACGACAATCACACTTCCGATCCACTAATCCTTCTTTACTGCATCCCTCACTCCCAAACACTGACGAATTCACACGGAAATTCCGTCGCTATGAAATACGAGTACTGTGTGTTCCAAGACATTTCCTTCTAAATCGAGTTACGTTCCTATGGAAACGATAGGATTTTCTTTTGGGATACTACAATCTCATTTCCGATCCACTAATCCTTCTTTACTGCATCCCTCACTCCCAAACATTGATGAATTCACACAGAAATTGCATCGCTATGAAATACGAGTACTATGTGTTCTAAGACATTTCCTTCTAAATCGAGTAACGTTTCTATGGAAACGACAGGATTTTCTTTTGGGATACGACAATCACATTTCCGATCCACTAATCCTTCTTTACTGCATCCCTCACTCCCAAACATTGACGAATTCACACGGAAATTGCGTCGCTACGAATTACTATGGGTTCTATGACTTCTCCTTCTAAATCGAGTAACGTTTCTATGGAATCGACAGGGTTTTCTTTTGGGATACGACAATCTCATTTCCGATCCACTAATCCTCCTTTACTGCATTCCTCACTCCCACACATTGACGAATTCACACGGAAATTGCGTCGCTATGAAATACGAGTACTATGTGTTCTAAGATATTTCCTTCTAAATCGAGTTACGTTTCTATGGAAACGACAGGTATTTCTTTTGGGATACGACAATCTCATTTCCGATCCACTAATCCTCCTTTACTGCATCCCTCACTCCCACACATTGACGAATTCACACGGAAATTGCGTCGCTATGAAATACGAGTACTATGTGTTCTAAGACATTTCCTTCTAAATCGAGTAACGTTTCTATGGAAACGACAGGATTTTCTTTTGGGATACGACAATCACATTTCCGATCCACTAATCCTTCTTTACTGCATCCCTCACTCCCAAGCATTTACGAATTCACACGGAAATTGCGTCGCTATGAATTACTATGGGTTCTATGACTTCTCCTTCTAAATCGAGTAACGTTTCTATTGAATCGACAGGGTTTTCTTTTGGGATACGTCAATCTCATTTCCGATCCACTAATCCTTCTTTACTGCATCCCTCACTCCCACACATTGACGAATTCACACGGAAATTGCGTCGCTATGAAATACGAGTACTATGTGTTCTAAGACATTTCCTTCTAAATCGAGTAACGTTTCTATGGAAACGACAGGATTTTCTTTTGGGATACGACAATCACACTTCCGATCCACTAATCCATCTTTACTGCATCCCTCACTCACAAACATTGACGAATTCACACGGAAATTCCGTCGCTATGAAATACGAGTACTGTGTGTTCCAAGACATTTCCTTCTAAATCGAGTAACGTTTCTATGGAAACGATAGGATTTTCTTTTGGGATACTACAATCTCATTTCCGATCCACTAATCCTTCTTTACTGCATCCCTCACTCCCAAACATTGACGAATTCACACTGAAATTGCGTCGCTATGAAATACGAGTACTATGTGTTCTAAGACATTTCCTTCTAAATCGAGTAACGTTTCTATGGAAACGACAGGATTTTCTTTTGGGATACGACAATCTCATTTCCGATCCACTAATCCTCCTTTACTGCATCCCTCACTCCCACACATTGACGAATTCACACGGAAATTGCGTCGCTTATGAAATACGAGTACTATGTGTTCTAAGACATTTCCTTCTATATCGAGTAACGTTTCTATGGAAACGACAGGATTTTCTTTTGGGATACGACAATCACATTTCCGATCCACTAATCCTTCTTTACTGCATCCCTCACCCCCAAGCATTTACGAATTCACACGGAAATTGCGTCGCTATGAATTACTATGGGTTCTATGACTTCTCCTTCTAAATCGAGTAACGATTCTATTGAATCGACAGGGTTTTCTTTTGGGATACGTCAATCTCATTTCCGATCCACTAATCCTCCTTTACTGCATCCCTCACTCCCACACATTGACGAATTCACACGGAAATTGCGTCGCTATGAAATACGAGTACTATGTGTTCTAAGACATTTCCTTCTAAATCGAGTAACGTTTCTATGGAAACGACAGGATTTTCTTTTGGCATACGACAATCACATTTCCGATCCACTAATCCTTCTTTACTGCATCCCTCACTCCCAAACATTGACGAATTCACACGGAAATTCCGTCGCTATGAAATACGAGTACTGTGTGTTCTGAGACATTTCCTTCTAAATCGAGTAACGTTTCTATGGAAACGAGAGGATTTTCTTTTGGGATACTACAATCTCATTTCCGATCCACTAATCCTTCTTTACTGCATCCCTCACTCCCAAACATTGACGAATTCACACGGAAATTGCGTCGCTATGAAATACGAGTACTATGTGTTCTAAGACATTTCCTTCTAAATCGAGTAACGTTTCTATGGAAACGACAGGATTTTCTTTTGGGATACGACAATCACATTTCCGATCCACTAATCCTTCTTTACTGCATCCCTCACTCCCACACATTGACGATTTCACACGGAAATTCCGTCGCTATGAAATACGAGTACTATGTGTTCTAAGACATTTCCTTCAAATTCGAGTAACGTTTCTATGGAAACGACAGGATTTTCTTTTGGGATATGTCAATCACATTTCCGATCCACTAATCCTTCTTTACTCCATCCCTCACTCCCACACATTGACGAATTCACACGGAAATTCCGTCGCTATGAAATACGAGTACTATGTGTTCTAAGACATTTCCTTCTAAATCGAGTAACGTTTCTATGGAAACGACAGGATTTTCTTTTGGGATACGTCAATCACATTTCCGATCCACTAATCCTTCTTTACTTCATCCCTCACTCCCACACACTGACGAATTCACACGGACATTCCGTCGCTATGAAATACGAGTACTATGTGTTCTAAGACATTTCCTTTTAAATCGAGTAACGTTTCTATGGAAACGACAGGATTTTCTTTTGGTATACGTCAATCACATTTCCGATCCACTAATCCTTCTTTACTGCATCCCTCACTCCCACACATTGATGAATTCACACGGAAATTCCGTCGCTTTGAAATATGAGTACTATGTGTTCTAAGACATTTCCTTCTAAATCGATTTACGTTTCTATGGAAACGACAGGTTTTTCTTTTGGGATACGACAATCTCATTTCTGATCCACTAATCCTTCTTTACTGTATCCCTCACTCCCACACATTGACGAATTCACATGGAAATTGCGTCGCTATGAAATACGAGTACTATGTGTTCTAAGACATTTCCTTCTAAATCGAGTAACGTTTCTATGGAAACGACAGGATTTTCTTTTGGGATACGACAATCACATTTCCGATCCACTAATCCTTCTTTACTGCATCCCTCACTCCCAAACATTGACGAATTCACACGGAAATTGCGTCGCTATGAATTACTATGGGTTCTATGACTTCTCCTTCTAAATCGAGTAACGTTTCTATGGAATCGACAGGGTTTTCTTTAGGGGTACGACAATCTCATTTCCGATCCACTAATCCTCCTTTACTGCATCCCTCACTCCCACACATTGACGAATTCACACGGAAATTGCGTCGCTATGAAATACGAGTACTATGTGTTCTAAGACATTTCCTTCTAAATCGAGTAACGTTTCTATGGAAACGACAGGATTTTCTTTTGGGATACGACAATCACACTTCCGATCCACTAATCCTTCTTTACTGCATCCCTCACTCCCAAACACTGACGAATTCACACGGAAATTCCGTCGCTATGAAATACGAGTACTGTGTGTTCCAAGACATTTCCTTCTAAATCGAGTTACGTTCCTATGGAAACGATAGGATTTTCTTTTGGGATACTACAATCTCATTTCCGATCCACTAACCCTTCTTTATTGCATCCCTCACTCCCAAACATTGACGAATTCACACAGAAATTGCATCGCTATGAAATACGAGTACTATGTGTTCTAAGACATTTCCTTCTAAATCGAGTAACGTTTCTATGGAAACGACAGGATTTTCTTTGGGGATACGACAATCACATTTCCGATCCACTAATCCTTCTTTACTGCATCCCTCACTCCCAAACATTGACGAATTCACACGGAAATTGCGTCGCTACGAATTACTATGGGTTCTATGACTTCTCCTTCTAAATCGAGTAACGTTTCTATGGAATCGACAGGGTTTTCTTTTGGGATACGACAATCTCATTTCCGATCCACTAATCCTCCTTTACTGCATCCCTCACTCCCACACATTGACGAATTCACACGGAAATTGCGTCGCTATGAAATACGAGTACTATGTGTTCTAAGATATTTCCTTCTAAATCGAGTTACGTTTCTATGGAAACGACAGGTATTTCTTTTGGGATACGACAATCTCATTTCCGATCCACTAATCCTCCTTTACTGCATCCCTCACTCCCACACATGGACGAATTCACACGGAAATTGCGTCGCTATGAAATACGAGTACTATGTGTTCTAAGACATTTCCTTCTAAATCGAGTAACGTTTCTATGGAAACGACAGGATTTTCTTTTGGGATACGACAATCACATTTCCGATCCACTAATCCTTCTTTACTGCATCCCTCACTCCCAAGCATTTACGAATTCACACGGAAATTGCGTCGCTATGAATTACTATGGGTTCTATGACTTCTCCTTCTAAATCGAGTAACGTTTCTATTGAATCGACAGGGTTTTCTTTTGGGATACGTCAATCTCATTTCCGATCCACTAATCCTTCTTTACTGCATCCCTCACTCCCACACATTGGCGAATTCACACGGAAATTGCGTCGCTGTGAAATACGAGTACTATGTGTTCTAAGACATTTCCTTCTAAATCGAGTAACGTTTCTATGGAAACGACAGGATTTTCTTTTGGCATACGACAATCACATTTCCGATCCACTAATCCTTCTTTACTGCATCGTTCACTCCCAAACATTGACGAATTCACACGGAAATTCCGTCGCTATGAAATACGAGTACTGTGTGTTCTAAGACATTTCCTTCTAAATCGAGTAACGTTTCTATGGAAACGACAGGATTTTCTTTTGGGATACTACAATCTCATTTCCGATCCACTAATCCTTCTTTACTGCATCCCTCACTCCCAAACATTGACGAATTCACACGGAAATTGCGTCGCTATGAAATACGAGTACTATGTGTTCTAAGACATTTCCTTCTAAATCGAGTAACGTTTCTATGGAAACGACAGGATTTTCTTTTGGGATACGACAATCACATTTCCGATCCACTAATCCTTCTTTACTGCATCCCTCACTCCCACACATTGACGAATTCATACGGAAATTCCGTCGCTATGAAATACGAGTACTATGTGTTCTAAGACATTTCCTTCAAATTCGAGTAGCGTTTCTATGGAAACGACAGGATTTTCTTTTGGGATATGCCAAACACATTTCCGATCCACTAATCCTTCTTTACTCCGTCCCTCACTCCCACACATTGACGAATTCACACGGAAATTCCGTCGCTATGAAATACGAGTACTATGTGTTCTAAGACATTTCCTTCTAAATCGAGTAACGTTTCTATGGAAACGACAGGATTTTCTTTTGGGATACGTCAATCACATTTCCGATCCACTAATCCTTCTTTACTTCATCCCTCACTCCCACACATTGACGAATTCACACGGAAATTCCGTCGCTATGAAATGCGAGTACTATGTGTTCTAAGATATATCCTTCTAAATCGAGTAACGTTTCTATGGAAACGACAGGATTTTCTTTTGGGATACGTCAATCACATTTCCGATCCACTAATCCTTCTTTACTGCATCCCTCAATCCCACACATTGATGAATTCACACGGAAATTCCGTCGCTATGAAATATGAGTACTATGTGTTCTAAGACATTTCCTTCTTAATCGATTAACGTTTCTATGGAAGCGACAGGATTTTCTTTTGGGATACGACAATCTCATTTCCGATCCACTAATCCTTCTTTACTGCATCCCTCACTCCCACACATTGACGATTTCACACGGAAATTGCGTCGCTATAAAATACGAGTACTATGTGTTCTAAGACATTTCCTTCTAAATCGAGTAACGTTTCTATGGAAACGACAGGATTTTCTTTTGGGATACGACAATCACATTTCCGATCCACTAATCCTTCTTTACTGCATCCCTCACTCCCAAACATTGGCGAATTCACACAGAAATTGCGTCGCTATGAATTACTATGGGTTCTATGATTTCTCCTTCTACATCGAGTAACGTTTCTATGGAATCGACAGGGTTTTCTTTTGGGATACGACAATCTCATTTCCGATCCACTAATCCTCCTTTACTGCATCCCTCACTCCCACACATTGACGAATTCACACGGAAATTCCGTCGCTATGAAATACGAGTACTGTGTGTTCCAAGACATTTCCTTCTAAATCGAGTAACGTTTCTATGGAAACGATAGGATTTTCTTTTGGGATACTACAATCTCATTTCCGATCCACTAATCCTTCTTTACTGCATCCCTCACTCCCAAACATTGACGAATTCACACTGAAATTGCATCGCTATGAAATACGAGTACTATGTGTGCTTAGACATTTCCTTCTAAATCGAGTAACGTTTCTATGGAAACGACAGGATTTTCTTTTGGGATACGACAATCTCATTTCCGATCCACTAATCCTTCTTTACTGCATCCCTCACTCCCACACATTGACGAATTCACACGGAAATTGCGTCGCTATGAAATACGAGTACTATGTGTTCTAAGACATTTCCTTCTAAATCGAGTAACGTTTCTATGGAAACGACAGGATTTTCTTTTGGGATACGACAATCACATTTCCGATCCACTAATCCTTCTTTACTGCATCCCTCACGCCCAAACATTGACGACTTCACACGGAAATTGCGTCGCTATGAATTACTATGGGTTCTATGTTTTCTCCTTCTAAATCGAGTAACGTTTCTATGGAATCGACAGGCTTTTCTTTTGGGATACGACAATCTCATTTCCGATCCACTAATCCTCCTTTACTGCATCCCTAACTCCCACACATTGACGAATTCACACGGAAATTGCGTCGCAATGAAGTACGAGTACTGTGTGTTCTAAGACATTTCATTCTAAATCGAGTAACGTTCCTATGGAAACGACAGGATTTTCTTTTGGGATACTACAATCTCATTTCCGATCCACTAATCCTTCTTTACTGCATCCCTCACTCCCAAACATTGACGAATTCACACGGAAATTGCGTCGCTATGAAATACAAGTACTATGTGTTCTAAGACATTTCCTTATAAATCGAGTAACGTTTCTATGGAAACGACAGGATTTTCTTTTGGGATACGACAATCACATTTCCGATCCACTAATCCTTCTTTACTGCATCCCTCACTCCCACACATTGACGAATTCACACGGAAATTCCGTCGCTATGAAATACGAGTACTATGTGTTCTAAGACATTTCCTCCTAAATCGAGTAACGTTTCTATGGAAACGACAGGATTATCTTTTGGGATACGTCAATCACATTTGCGATCCACTAATCCTTCTTTACTGCATCCCTCACTCCCACACATTGACGAATTCACACGGAAATTCCGTCGCTATGAAATACGAGTACTATGTGTTCTAAGACATTTCCTTCTAAGTCGAGTAACGTTTCTATGGAAACGACAGGACTTTTTTTTGGGATACGACAATCTCATTTCCGATCCACTAATCCTTCTTTACTGCATCCCTCACTCCCACACATTGACGAATTCACACGGAAATTGCGTCGCTATGAAATACGAGTACTATGTGTTCTAAGACATTTCCTTCTAAATCGAGTAACGTTTCTATGGAAACGACAGGATTTTCTTTTGGGATACGACAATCACATTTCCGATCCACTAATCCTTCTTTACTGCATCCCTCAGTCCCACACATTGGCGAATTCACACGGAAATTCCGTCGCTATGAAATACGAGTACTATGTGTTCTAAGACATTTCCTTCTAAATCGAGTAACGTTTCTATGGAAACGACAGGATTTTCTTTTGGGATACGTCAATCACATTTCCGATCCACTAAACCTTCTTTACTGCATCTTTCACTCCCACACATTGACGAATTCACACGGAAATTCCGTCGCTATGAAATACGAGTACTATGTGTTCTAAGACATTTCCTTCTAAATCGAGTAACGTTACTATGGAAACGACAGGACTTTTTTTTGGGATACGACAATCTCATTTCCGATCCACTAATCCTTTTTTACTGCATCCCTCACTCCCACACATTGACGAATTCACACGGAAATTCCGTCGCTATGAAATACGAGTACTATGTGTTCTAAGACATTTCCTTCTAAATCGAGTAACGTTTCTTTGGAAACGACCGGAATTTCTTTTGGGATACCACAATCACATTTCCGATTCACTAATCCTTCTTTACTGCATCCCTCACTCCCACACATTGACGAATTCACACGGAAATTCCGTCGCTATGAAATACGAGTACTATGTGTTCTAAGACATTTCCTTCTAAATCGAGTAACGTTTCTATGGAAACGACAGGATTTTCTTTTGGGATACGTCAATCACATTTCCGATCCACTAATCCTTCTTTAATGCATCCCTCACTCCCACACATTGACGAATTCACACGGAAATTCCGTCGCTATGAAATACGAGTACTATGTGTTCTAGGACATTTCCTTCTAAATCGAGTAACGTTTCTATGGAAACGACAGGATTTTCTTTTGGGATACGTCAATCACATTTCCGATCCACTAATCCTTCTTTACTGCATCCCTAACTCCCACACATTGACGAATTCACACTGAAATTGCATCGCTATGAAATACGAGTACTATGTGTGCTTAGACATTTCCTTCTAAATCGAGTAACGTTTCTATGGAAACGACAGGATTTTCTTTTGGGATACGACAATCTCATTTCCGATCCACTAATCCTTCTTTACTGCATCCCTCACTCCCACACATTGACGAATTCACACGGAAATTGCGTCGCTATGAAATACGAGTACTATGTGTTCTAAGACATTTCCTTCTAAATCGAGTAACGTTTCTATGGAAACGACAGGATTTTCTTTTGGGATACGACAATCACATTTCCGATCCACTAATCCTTCTTTACTGCATCCCTCACGCCCAAACATTGACGACTTCACACGGAAATTGCGTCGCTATGAATTACTATGGGTTCTATGTTTTCTCCTTCTAAATCGAGTAACGTTTCTATGGAATCGACAGGCTTTTCTTTTGGGATACGACAATCTCATTTCCGATCCACTAATCCTCCTTTACTGCATCCCTAACTCCCACACATTGACGAATTCACACGGAAATTGCGTCGCAATGAAGTACGAGTACTGTGTGTTCTAGGACATTTCATTCTAAATCGAGTAACGTTCCTATGGAAACGACAGGATTTTCTTTTGGGATACTACAATCTCATTTCCGATCCACTAATCCTTCTTTACTGCATCCCTCACTCCCAAACATTGACGAATTCACACGGAAATTGCGTCGCTATGAAATACAAGTACTATGTGTTCTAAGACATTTCCTTATAAATCGAGTAACGTTTCTATGGAAACGACAGGATTTTCTTTTGGGATACGACAATCACATTTCCGATCCACTAATCCTTCTTTACTGCATCCCTCACTCCCACACATTGACGAATTCACACGGAAATTCCGTCGCTATGAAATACGAGTACTATGTGTTCTAAGACATTTCCTCCTAAATCGAGTAACGTTTCTATGGAAACGACAGGATTATCTTTTGGGATACGTCAATCACATTTGCGATCCACTAATCCTTCTTTACTGCATCCCTCACTCCCACACATTGACGAATTCACACGGAAATTCCGTCGCTATGAAATACGAGTACTATGTGTTCTAAGACATTTCCTTCTAAGTCGAGTAACGTTTCTATGGAAACGACAGGACTTTTTTTTGGGATACGACAATCTCATTTCCGATCCACTAATCCTTCTTTACTGCATCCCTCACTCCCACACATTGACGAATTCACACGGAAATTGCGTCGCTATGAAATACGAGTACTATGTGTTCTAAGACATTTCCTTCTAAATCGAGTAACGTTTCTATGGAAACGACAGGATTTTCTTTTGGGATACGACAATCACATTTCCGATCCACTAATCCTTCTTTACTGCATCCCTCAGTCCCACACATTGGCGAATTCACACGGAAATTCCGTCGCTATGAAATACGAGTACTATGTGTTCTAAGACATTTCCTTCTAAATCGAGTAACGTTTCTATGGAAACGACAGGATTTTCTTTTGGGATACGTCAATCACATTTCCGATCCACTAAACCTTCTTTACTGCATCTTTCACTCCCACACATTGACGAATTCACACGGAAATTCCGTCGCTATGAAATACGAGTACTATGTGTTCTAAGACATTTCCTTCTAAATCGAGTAACGTTACTATGGAAACGACAGGACTTTTTTTTGGGATACGACAATCTCATTTCCGATCCACTAATCCTTTTTTACTGCATCCCTCACTCCCACACATTGACGAATTCACACGGAAATTCCGTCGCTATGAAATACGAGTACTATGTGTTCTAAGACATTTCCTTCTAAATCGAGTAACGTTTCTTTGGAAACAACCGGAATTTCTTTTGGGATACCACAATCACATTTCCGATTCACTAATCCTTCTTTACTGCATCCCTCACTCCCACACATTGACGAATTCACACGGAAATTCCGTCGCTATGAAATACGAGTAATATGTGTTCTAAGACATTTCCTTCTAAATCGAGTAACGTTTCTATGGAAACGACAGGATTTTCTTTTGGGATACGTCAATCACATTTCCGATCCACTAATCCTTCTTTAATGCATCCCTCACTCCCACACATTGACGAATTCACACGGAAATTCCGTCGCTATGAAATACGAGTACTATGTGTTCTAGGACATTTCCTTCTAAATCGAGTAACGTTTCTATGGAAACGACAGGATTTTCTTTTGGGATACGTCAATCACATTTCCGATCCACTAATCCTTCTTTACTGCATCCCTCACTCCCACACATTGACGAATTAACACGGAAATTCCGTCGCTATGAAATACGAGTACTATGTGTTCTAAGACATTTCCTTCTAAATCGAGTAACGTTTCTATGGAAACGACAGGATTTTCTTTTGGGATACGACAATCACATTTCCGATCCACTAATCCTTCTTTACTGCATCCCTCACTCCCAAACATTGACGAATTCACACGGAAATTGCGTCGCTATGAATTACTATGGGTTCTATGACTTCTCCTTCTAAATCGAGTAACGTTTCTATGGAATCGACAGGGTTTTCATTTGGGATACGACAATCTCATTTCCGATCCACTAATCCTCCTTCACTGCATCCCTCACTCCCTCACATTGACGAATTCACACGGAAATTGCGTCGCTATGAAATACGAGTACTATGTGTTCTAAGACATTTCCTTCTAAATCGAGTAACGTTTCTATGGAAACGACAGGATTTTCTTCTGGGATACGACAATCACACTTCCGATCCACTAATCCTTCTTTACTGCATCCCTCACTCCCAAACATTGACGAATTCACACGGAAATTCCGTCGCTATGAAATACGAGTACTGTGTGTTCCAAGACATTTCCTTCTAAATCGAGTAACGTATCTATGGAAACGACAGGATTTTCTTTTGGGATACTACAATCTCATTTCCGATCCACTAATCCTTCTTTACTGCATCCCTCACTCCCACACATTGACGAATTCACACGGAAATTCCGTCGCTATGAAATACGAGTACTATGTGTTCTAAGATATTTCCTTCTAAATCGAGTAACGTTTCTATGGAAACGACAGGATTTTCTTTTGGGATACGTCAATCACATTTCCGATCCACTAATCCTTCTTTAATGCATCCCTCACTCCCACACATTGACGAATTCACACGGAAATTCCGTCGCTATGAAATACGAGTACTATGTGTTCTAGGACATTTCCTTCTAAATCGAGTAACGTTTCTATGGAAACGACAGGATTTTCTTTTGGGATACGTCAATCACATTTCCGATCCACTAATCCTTCTTTACTGCATCCCTCACTCCCACACATTGACGAATTCACACGGAAATTCCGTCGCTATGAAATACGAGTACTATGTGTTCTAAGACATTTCCTTCTAAATCGAGTAACGTTTCTATGGAAACGACAGGATTTTCTTTTGGGATACGACAATCACATTTCCGATCCACTAATCCTTCTTTACTGCATCCCTCACTCCCAAACATTGACGAATTCACACGGAAATTGCGTCGCTATGAATTACTATGGGTTCTATGACTTCTCCTTCTAAATCGAGTAACGTTTCTATGGAATCGTCAGGGTTTTCATTTGGGATACGACAATCTCATTTCCGATCCACTAATCCTCCTTCACTGCATCCCTCACTCCCTCACATTGACGATTTCACACGGAAATTCCGTCGCTATGAAATACGAGTACTATGTGTTCTAAGACATTTCCTTCTAAATCGAGTAACGTTTCTATGGAAACGACAGGATTTTCTTTTGGGATACTACAATCTCATTTCCGATCCACTAATCCTTCTTTACTGCATCCCTCACTCCCACACATTGACGAATTCACACGGAAATTGCGTCGCTATGAAATACGAGTACTATGTGTTCTAAGACATTTCCTTCTAAATCGAGTAACGTTTCTATGGAAACGACAGGATTTTCTTTTGGGATACGACAATCACATTTCCGATCCACTAATCCTTCTTTACTGCATCCCTCACTCCCACACATTGACGAATTTACACGGAAATTGCGTCGCTATGAAATACGAGTACTATGTGTTCTAAGACATTTCCTTCTAAATCGAGTAACGTTTCTATGGTAACGACAGGATTTTCTTTTGGGATACGTCAATCACATTTCCGATCCACTAATCCTTCTTTACTGCATCCCTCACTCCCACACATTGACGAATTCACACGGAAATTCCGTCGCTATGAAATACGAGTACTATGTGTTCTAAGACATTTCCTTCTAAATCGAGTAACGTTTCTATGGAAACGACAGGATTTTCTTTTGGGATACGTCAATCACATTTCCGATCCACTAATCCTTCTTTAATGCATCCCTCACTCCCACACATTGACGAATTCACACGGAAATTCCGTCGCTATGAAATACGAGTACTATGTGTTCTAAGACATTTCCTTCTAAATCGAGTAACGTTTCTATGGAAACGACAGGATTTTCTTTTGGGATACGTCAATCACATTTCCGATCCACTAATCCTTCTTTACTGCATCCCTCACTCCCACAATATGACGAATTCACACGGAAATTCCGTCGCTATGAAATACGAGTACTATGTGTTCTAAGACATTTCCTTCTAAAACGAGTAACGTTTCTATGGAAACGACAGGATTTTCTTTTGGGATACGACAATCACATTTCCGATCCACTAATCCTTCTTTACTGCATCCCTCACTCCCACACATTGACGAATTCACACGGAAATTCCGTCGCTATGAAATACGAGTACTATGTGTTCTAAGACATTTCCTTCTAAATCGAGTAACGTTTCTATGGAAACGACAGGATTTTCTTTTGGGATACGACAATCACACTTCCGATCCACTAATCCTTCTTTACTGCATCCCTCACTCCCAAATATTGACGAATTCACACGGAAATTCCGTCGCTATGAAATACGAGTACTGTGTGTTCTAAGACATTTCCTTCTAAATCGAGTAACGTTTCTATGGAAACGACAGGATTTTCTTTTGGGATACGACAATCTCATTTCCGATCCACTGATCCTTCTTTACTGCATCCCTTACTCCCACACATTGACGAATTCACACGGAAATTCCGTCGCTATGAAATACGAGTACTGTGTGTTCTAAGACATTTCATTCTAAATCGAGTAACGTTCCTACGGAAACGACAGGATTTTCTTTTGGGATACTACAATCTCATTTCCGATCCACTAATCCTTCTTTACTGCATCCCTCACTCCCAAACATTGGCGAATTCACACGGAAATTGCGTCGCTATGAAATACGAGTACTATGTGTTCTAATACATTTCCTTATAAATCGAGCAACGTTTCTATGGAAACGAAGGGGTTTTCTTTTGGGATACGACAATCACATTTCCGTTCCACTAATCCTTCTTTACTGCATCCCTTACTCCCACACATTGACGAATTCACACGGAAATTCCGTCGCTATGAAATACGAGTACTATGTGTTCTAAGACATTTCCTTCTAAATCGAGTAACGTTTGTATGGAAACGACAGGCTTTTCTTTTGGGATACGTCAATCACATTTCCGATCCACTAATCCTTCTTTACTGCATCCCTCACTCCCACACATTGACGAATTCTCACGGAAATTCCGTCGCTATGAAATACGAGTACTATGTGTTCTAAGACATTTCCTTCTAAATCGAGTAACGTTTCTATGGAAACGACAGGACTTTTTTTTGGGATACGACAATCTCATTTCCGATCCACTAATCCTTCTTTACTGCATCCCTCACTCCCACACATTGACGAATTCACACGGAAATTGCGTCGCTATGAAATACGAGAACTATGTGTTCTAAGACATTTCCTTCTAAATCGAGTAACGTTTCTATGGAAACGACAGGATTTTCTTTTGGGATACGACAATCTCATTTCCGATCCACTAATCCTTCTTTACTGCATCCCTCAGTCCCACACATTGACGAATTCACACGGAAATTCTGTCGCTATGAAATACGAGTACTATGTGTTCTAAGACATTTCCTTCTAAATCGAGTAACGTTTCTATGGAAACGACAGGATTTTCTTTTGGGATACGTCAATCACATTTCCGATCCACTAAACGTTCTTTACTGCATCTTTCACTCCCACACATTGACGAATTCACACGGAAATTCCGTCGCTATGAAATACGAGTACTATGTGTTCTAAGACATTTCCTTCTAAATCGAGTAACGTTTCTATGGAAACGACAGGACTTTTTTTTGGGATACGACAATCTCATTTCCGATCCACTAATCCTTTTTTACTGCATCCCTCACTCCCACACATTGACGAATTCACACGGAAATTCCGTCGCTATGAAATACGAGTACTATGTGTTCTAATACATTTCCTTCTAAATCGAGTAACGTTTCTTTGGAAACGACAGGAATTTCTTTTGGGATACCACAATCACATTTCCGATCCACTAATCCTTCTTTACTGCATCCCTCACTCCCACACATTGACGAATTCACACGGAAATTCCGTCGCTATGAAATACGAGTACTATGTGTTCTAAGACATTTCCTTCTAAATCGAGTAACGTTTCTATGGAAACGACAGGATTTTCTTTTGGGATACGTCAATCACATTTCCGATCCACTAATCCTTCTTTAATGCATCCCTCACTCCCACACATTGACGAATTCACACGGAAATTCCGTCGCTATGAAATACGAGTACTATGTGTTCTAAGACATTTCCGTCTAAATCGAGTAACGTTTCTATGGAAACGACAGGATTTTCTTTTGGGATACGTCAATCACATTTCCGATCCACTAATCCTTCTTTACTGCATCCCTCACTCCCACACATTGACGAATTCACACGGAAATTCCGTCGCTATGAAATACGAGTACTATGTGTTCTAAGACATTTCCTTCTAAATCGAGTAACGTTTCTATGGAAACGACAGGATTTTCTTTTGGGATACGACAATCACATTTCCGATCCACTAATCCTTCTTTACTGCATCCCTCACTACCACACATTGACGAATTCACACGGAAATTGCGTCGCTATGAATTACTATGGGTTCTATGACTTCTCCTACTAAATCGAGTCACGTTTCTATGGAATCGACAGGGTTTTCTTTTGGGATACGACAATCTCATTTCCGATCCACTAATCCTCCTTTACTGCATCCCTCACTCCCACACATTGACGAATTCACACGGAAATTGCGTCGCTATGAAATACGAGTACTATGTGTTCTAAGACATTTCCTTCTAAATCGTGTAACGTTTCTATGGAAACGACAGGATTTTCTTTTGGGATACGACAATCACACTTCCGATCCACTAATCCTTCTTTACTGCATCCCTCACTCCCAAACATTGACGAATTCACACGGAAATTCCGTCGCTATGAAATACGAGTACTGTGTGTTCCAAGACATTTCCTTCTAAATCGAGTAACGTATTTATGGAAACGACAGGATTTTCTTTTGGGATACTACAATCTCATTTCCGATCCACTAATCCTTCTTTACTGCATCCCTCACTCCCACACATTGACGAATTCACACGGAAATTCCGTCGCTATGAAATACGAGTACTATGTGTTCTAAGACATTTCCTTCTAAATCGAGTAACGTTTCTATGGAAACGACAGGATTTTCTTTTGGGATACGACAATCACATTTCCGATCCACTAATCCTTCTTTACTGCATCCCTCACTCCCACACATTGACGAATTTACACGGAAATTGCGTCGCTATAAAATACGAGTACTATGTGTTCTAAGACATTTCCTTCTAAATCGAGTAACGTTTCTATGGTAACGACAGGATTTTCTTTTGGGATACGTCAATCACATTTCCGATCCACTAATCCTTCTTTACTGCATCCCTCACTCCCACACATTGACGAATTCACACGGAAATTCCGTCGCTATGAAATACGAGTACTATGCGTTCTAAGACATTTCCTTCTAAATCGAGTAACGTTTCTATGGAAACGACAGGATTTTCTTTTGGGATACTTCAATCACATTTCTGATCCACTAAACATTCTTTACTGCATCCTTCACTCCCACTCATTGACGAATTCACACGGAAATTCCGTCGCTATGAAATACGACTACTATGTGTTCTAAGACATTTCCTTCTAAATCGAGTAACGTTTCTATGGAAACGACAGGACTTTTTTTTGGGATACGACAATCTCATATCCAATCCACTAATCCTTCTTTACTGCATCCCTCACTCCCACACATTGACGAATTCACACGGAAATTCCGTCGCTATGAAATACGAGTACTATGTGTTCTAAGACATTTCCTTCTAAATCGAGTAACGTTTCTATGGAAACGACAGGATTTTCTTTTGGGATACGACAATCACATTTCCGATCCACTAATCCTTCTTTACTGCATCCCTCACTCCCACACATTGACGAATTCACACGGAAATTCCGTCGCTATGAAATACGAGTACTATGTGTTCTAAGACATTTTGTTCTAAATCGAGTAACGTTTCTATGGAAACGACAGGATTTTCTTTTGGGATACGTCAATCACATTTCCGATCCACTAATCCTTCTTTAATGCATTCCTCACTCCCACACATTGACGAATTCACACGGAAATTCCGTCGCTATGAAATACGAGTACTATGTGCTCTAAGATATTTCCTTCTAAATCGAGTAACGTTTCTATGGAAACGACAGGATTTTCTTTTGGGATACGTCAATCACATTTCCGATCCACTAATCCTTCTTTACTGCATCCCTCACTCCCACAATTTGACGAATTCACACGGAAATTCCGTCGCTATGAAATACGAGTACTATGTGTTCTAAGACATTTTATTCTAAATCGAGTAACGTTTCTATGGAAACGACAGGATTTTCTTTTGGAATACGACAATCACAATTCCGATCCACTAATCCTTCTTTACTGCATCCCTCACTCCCACACATTGACGAATTCACACGGAAATTCCGTCGCTATGAAATACGAGTACTATGTGTTCTAAGACATTTCCTTCTAAATCGAGTAACGTTTCTATGGTAATGACAGGATTTTCTTTTGGGATACGTCAATCACATTTCCGATCCACTAATCCTTCTTTACTGCATCCCTCACTCCCACACATTGACGAATTCACACGGAAATTCCGTCGCTATGAAATACGAGTACTATGTGTTCTAAGACATTTCCTTCCAAATCGAGTAACGTTTCTATGGAAACGACAGGACTTCTTTTTGGGATACGACAATCTCATATCCGATCCACTAATCCTTCTTTACTGCATCCCTCACTCCCACACATTGACGAATTCACACGGAAATTCCGTCGCTATGAAATACGAGTACTATGTGTTCTAAGACATTTCCTTCTAAATCGAGTAACGTTTCTATGGAAACGACAGGATTTTCTTTTGGGATACGACAATCACATTTCTGATCCACTAATCCTTCTTTACTGCATCAATCACTCCCACACATTGACGAATTCACACGGAAATTCCGTCGCTATGAAATACGAGTACTATGTGTTCTAAGACATTTCCTTCTAAATCGAGTAACGTTTCTATGGAAACGACAGGATTTTCTTTTGGGATACGTCAATCACATTTCCGATCCACTAATCCTTCTTTAATGCATCCCTCACTCCCACACATTGACGAATTGACACGGAAATTCCGTCGCTATGAAATACGAGTACTATGTGTTCTAAGACATTTCCTTCTAAATCGAGTAACGTTTCTATGGAAACGACAGGATTTTCTTTTGGGATACGTCAATCACATTTCCGATCCACTAATCCTTCTTTACTGCATCCCTCACTCCCACAATTTGACGAATTCACACGGAAATTCCGTCGCTATGAAATACGAGTACTATGTGTTCTAAGACATTTCCTTCTAAATCGAGTAACGTTTCTATGGAAACGACAGGATTTTCTTTTGGGATACGACAATCACATTTCCGATCCACTAATCCTTCTTTACTGCATCCCTCACTCCCAAACATTGACGAATTCACACGGAAATTTCGTCGCTATGAAGTACGAGTACTATGTGTTCTAAGACATTTCCTTCTAAATCGGGTAACGTTTCTATGGAAACGAGAGGATTTTCTTTTGGGATACGACAATCACATTACCGATCCACTAATCCTTCTTTACTGCATCCCTCACTCCCAAACATTGACGAATTCACATGGAAATTGGGTCGCTATGAAATACTAGTACTATGTGTACTAAGACATTTCCTTCTAAATCGAGTAACGTTTCTATGGAAACGACAGGTTTTTCTTTTGGGATACGACAATCACATTTCCGATCCACTAATCCTTCTTTACTGCATCCCTCACTCCCAATCATTGACAAATTCACACGGAAATTCCGTCGCTATGAAATACGAGTACTATGTGTTCTAAGACATTTCCTTCTAAATCGAGTAACGTTTCTATGGAAACGACAGGATTTTCTTTTGGGATATGACAATCACATTTCCGATCCACTAATCCTTCTTTACTGCATCCATCACTCCCACACATTGACGAATTCACACGGAAATTGCGTCGCTATGAAATACGAGTACTATGTGTTCTAAGACATTTCCTTCTAAATCGAGTAACGTTTCTATGGAAACGACAGGATTTTCGTTTGGGATACGACAATCACATTTCCGATCCACTAATCCTTCTTTACTGCATCCCTCACTCCCAAACGTTGACGAATTCACACGGAAATTCCGTCGCTATGAAATACGAGTACTATGTGTTCTAAGACATTTCCTTCTAAATCGAGTAACGTTTCTATGGTAACGACAGGATTTTCTTTTGGGATACGTCAATCACATTTCCGATCCACTAATCCTTCTTTACTGCATCCCTCACTCCCACACATTGACGAATTCACACGGAAATTCCGTCGCTATGAAATACGAGTACTATGTGTTCTAAGACATTTCCTTCTAAATCGAGTAACGTTTCTATGGAAACGACAGGATTTTCTTTTGGGATACGTCAATCACATTTCCGATCCACTAAACCTTCTTTACTGCATCCCTCACTCCCACACATTGACGAATTCACACGGAAATTCCGTCGCTATGAAATACGAGTACTATGTGTTCTAAGACATTTCCTTCTAAATCGAGTAACGTTTCTATGGAAACGACAGGACTTCTTTTTGGGATACGACAATCTCATATCCGATCCACTAATCCTTCTTTACTGCATCCCTCACTCCCACACATTGACGAATTCACACGGAAATTCCGTCGCTATGAAATACGAGTACTATGTGTTCTAAGACATTTCCTTCTAAATCGAGTAACGTTTCTATGGAAACGACAGGATTTTCTTTTGGGATACGACAATCACATTTCCGATCCACTAATCCTTCTTTACTGCATCCCTCACTCCCACACATTGACGAATTCACACGGAAATTCCGTCGCTATGAAATACGAGTACTATGTGTTCTAAGACATTTCCTTCTAAATCGAGTAACGTTTCTATGGAAACGACAGGATTTTCTTTTGGGATACGTCAATCACATTTCCGATCCACTAATTCTTCTTTAATGCATCCCTCACTCCCACACATTGACGAATTCACACGGAAATTCCGTCGCTATGAAATACGAGTACTATGTG
This sequence comes from Schistocerca serialis cubense, assembly GCF_023864345.2. Lineage (NCBI taxonomy): Eukaryota > Metazoa > Arthropoda > Insecta > Orthoptera > Acrididae > Schistocerca > Schistocerca serialis. The sequence continues at coordinate 3,245,830 of NC_064644.1, forward strand.
TTCTAAGACATTTCCTTCTAAATCGAGTAACGTTTCTATGGAAACGACAGGATTTTCTTTTGGGATACGTCAATCACATTTCCGATCCACTAATCCTTCTTTACTGCATCCCTCACTCCCACAATTTGACGAATTCACACGGAAATTCCGTCGCTATGAAATACGAGTACTATGTGTTCTAAGACATTTCCTTCTAAATCGAGTAACGTTTCTATGGAAACGACAGGATTTTCTTTTGGGATACGACAATCACATTTCCGATCCACTAATCCTTCTTTACTGCATCCCTCACTGCCACACATTGACGAATTCACACGGAAATTCCGTCGCTATGAAATACGAGTACTATGTGTTCTAAGACATTTCCTTCTAATTCGAGTCACGTTTCTATGGAAAGGACAGGATTTTCTTTTGGGATACGTCAATCACATTTCCGATCCACTAATCCTTCTTTACTGCATCCCTCACTCCCACACATTGACGAATTCACACGGAAATTCCGTCGCTATGAAATACGAGTACTATGTGTTCTAAGACATTTCCTTCTAAATCAAGTAACGTTTCTATGTAAACGACAGGACTTTTTTTTGGGATACGACAATCTCATTTCCGATCCACTAATCCTTCTTTACTGCATCCCTCACTCCCAAACATTGACGAATTCACACGGAAATTGCGTCGCTATGAAATACTATGTCTTCTAAGACATTTCCTTCTAAATCGAGTAACGTTTCTATGGAAACGACAGGATTTTCTTTTGGGATACGACAATCTCATTTCAGATCAACTAATCCTTCCTCACTGCATCCCTCACTCCCACACATTGACGAATTCACACGGAAATTGCGTCGCTATGAAATACTATGTGTTCTAAGACATTTCCTTCTAAATCGAGTAACGTTTCAATGGATACGACAGGATTTTCTTTTGTGATACGACAATCTCATTTCCAATCCACTAATCCTTCTTTACTGCATTCCTCACTCCCACACATTGACGAATTCACACGGAAATTGCGTCGCTATGAAATACGAGTACTATGTGTTCTAAGACATTTCCTTCTAAATCGAGTAACGTTTCTATGGATACGACAGGATTTTCTTTTGGGATACGACAATCACATTTCAGATCCACTAATCCTTCTTTACTGCATCCCTAACTCACAAACATTGACGAATTCACACGGATATTCCGTCGCTATGAAATACGAGTACTATGTGTTCTAAGACATTTCCTTCTAAATCGAGTAACGTTTCTATGGAAACGACAGGATTTTCTTTTGGGATACGACAATCACATTTCCGATCCACTAATCCTTCTTTACTGCATCCCTGACTCCCAAACATTGACGAATTCACACGGAAATTTCGTCGCTATGAAGTACGAGTACTATGTGTTCTAAGACATTTCCTTCTAAATCGGGTAACGTTTCTATGGAAACGACAGGATTTTCTTTTGGGATACGACAATCACATTTCCGATCCACTATTCCTTCTTTACTGCATCCCTGACTCCCAAACATTGACTAATTCACACGGAAATTTCGTCGCTATGAAGTACGAGTACTATGTGTTCTAAGACATTTCCTTCTAAATCGGGTAACGTTTCTATGGAAACGACAGGATTTTCTTTTGGGATACGACAATCACATTTCCGATCCACTAATCCTTCTTTACTGCATCCCTGACTCCCAAACATTGACGAATTCACACGGAAATTTCGTCGCTATGAAGTACGAGTACTATGTGTTCTAAGACATTTCCTTCTAAATCGGGTAACGTTTCTATGGAAACGACAGGATTTTCTTTTGGGATACGACAATCACATTTCCGATCCACTAATCCTTCTTTACTGCATCCCTGACTCCCAAACATTGACGAATTCACACGGAAATTTCGTCGCTATGAAGTACGAGTACTATGTGTTCTAAGACATTTCCTTCTAAATCGGGTAACGTTTCTATGGAAACGACAGGATTTTCTTTTGGGATACGACAATCACATTTCCGATCCACTAATCCTTCTTTACTGCATCCCTCACTCCCAAACATTGACGAATTCACACGGAAATTTCGTCGCTATGAAGTACGAGTACTATGTGTTCTAAGACATTTCCTTCTAAATCGAGTAACGTTTCTATGGAAACGACAGGATTTTCTTTTGGGATACGACAATCACATTTCCGATCCACTAATCCTTCTTTACTGCATCCCTGACTCCCAAACATTGACGAATTCACACGGAAATTTCGTCGCTATGAAGTACGAGTACTATGTGTTCTAAGACATTTCCTTCTAAATCGGGTAACGTTTCTATGGAAACGACAGGATTTTCTTTTGGGATACGACAATCACATTTCCGATCCACTAATCCTTCTTTACTGCATCCCTGACTCCCAAACATTAACGAATTCACACGGAAATTTCGTCGCTATGAAGTACGAGTACTATGTGTTCTAAGACATTTCCTTCTAAATCGGGTAACGTTTCTATGGAAACGACAGGATTTTCTTTTGGGATACGACAATCACATTTCCGATCCACTAATCCTTCTTTACTGCATCCCTGACCCCCAAACATTGACGAATTCACACGGAAATTTCGTCGCTATGAAATACGAGTACTATGTGTTCTAAGACATTTCCTTCTAAATCGGGTAACGTTTCTATGGAAACGACAGGATTTTCTTTTGGGATACGACAATCACATTTCCGATCCACTTATCCTTCTTTACTGCATCCCTGACTCCCAAACATTGACGAATTCACACGGAAATTTCGTCGCTATGAAGTACGAGTACTATGTGTTCTAAGACATTTCCTTCTAAATCGGGTAACGTTTCTATGGAAACGACAGGATTTTCTTTTGGGATACGACAATCACATTTCCGATCCACTAATCCTTCTTTACTGCATCCCTGACTCCCAAACATTGACGAATTCACACGGAAATTTCGTCGCTATGAAGTACGAGTACTATGTGTTCTAAGACATTTCCTTCTAAATCGGGTAACGTTTCTATGGAAACGACAGGATTTTCTTTTGGGATACGACAATCTCATTTCCGATCCACTAATCCTTCTTTACTGCATCCCTGACTCCCAAACATTGACGAATTCACACGGAAATTTCGTCGCTATGAAGTACGAGTACTATGTGTTCTAAGACATTTCCTTCTAAATCGGGTAACGTTTCTATGGAAACGACAGGATTTTCTTTTGGGATACGACAATCACATTTCCGATCCACTAATCCTTCTTTACTGCATCCCTGACTCCCAAACATTGAGGAATTCACACGGAAATTTCGTCGCTATGAAGTACGAGTACTATGTGTTCTAAGACATTTCCTTCTAAATCGGGTAACGTTTCTATGGAAACGACAGGATTTTCTTTTGGGATACGACAATCACATTTCCGATCCACTAATCCTTCTTTACTGCATCCCTGACTCCCAAACATTGAGGAATTCACACGGAAATTTCGTCGCTATGAAGTACGAGTACTATGTGTTCTAAGACATTTCCTTCTAAATCGGGTAACGTTTCTATGGAAACGACAGGATTTTCTTTTGGGATACGACAATCACATTTCCGATCCACTAATCCTTCTTTACTGCATCCCTGACTCCCAAACATTGACGAATTCACACGGAAATTTCGTCGCTATGAAGTACGAGTACTATGTGTTCTAAGACATTTCCTTCTAAATCGGGTAACGTTTCTATGGAAACGACAGGATTTTCTTTTGGGATACGACAATCACATTTCCGATCCACTAATCCTTCTTTACTGCATCCCTGACTCCCAAACATTGACGAATTCACACGGAAATTTCGTCGCTATGAAGTACGAGTACTATGTGTTCTAAGACATTTCCTTCTAAATCGGGTAACGTTTCTATGGAAACGACAGGATTTTCTTTTGGGATACGACAATCACATTTCCGATCCACTAATCCTTCTTTACTGCATCCCTGACTCCCAAACATTGACGAATTCACACGGAAATTTCGTCGCTACGAAGTACGAGTACTATGTGTTCTAAGACATTTCCTTCTAAATCGGGTAACGTTTCTATGGAAACGACAGGATTTTCTTTTGGGATACGACAATCACATTTCCGATCCACTAATCCTTCTTTACTGCATCCCTGACTCCCAAACATTGACGAATTCACACGGAAATTTCGTCGCTATGAAGTACGAGTACTATGTGTTCTAAGACATTTCCTTCTAAATCGGGTAACGTTTCTATGGAAACGACAGGATTTTCTTTTGGGATACGACAATCACATTTCCGATCCACTAATCCTTCTTTACTGCATCCCTGACTCCCAAACATTGACGAATTCACACGGAAATTTCGTCGCTATGAAGTACGAGTACTATGTGTTCTAAGACATTTCCTTCTAAATCGGGTAACGTTTCTATGGAAACGACAGGATTTTCTTTTGGGATACGACAATCACATTTCCGATCCACTAATCCTTCTTTACTGCATCCCTGACTCCCAAACATTGAGGAATTCACACGGAAATTTCGTCGCTATGAAGTACGAGTACTATGTGTTCTAAGACATTTCCTTCTAAATCGGGTAACGTTTCTATGGAAACGACAGGATTTTCTTTTGGGATACGACAATCACATTTCCGATCCACTAATCCTTCTTTACTGCATCCCTGACTCCCAAACATTGACGAATTCACACGGAAATTTCGTCGCTATGAAGTACGAGTACTATGTGTTCTAAGACATTTCCTTCTAAATCGGGTAACGCTTCTATGGAAACGACAGGATTTTCTTTTGGGATACGACAATCACATTTCCGATCCACTAATCCTTCTTTACTGCATCCCTGACACCCAAACATTGACGAATTCACACGGAAATTTCGTCGCTATGAAGTTCGAGTACTATGTGTTCTAAGACATTTCCTTCTAAATCGGGTAACGTTTCTATGGAAACGACAGGATTTTCTTTTGGGATACGACAATCACATTTCCGATCCACTAATCCTTCTTTACTGCATCCCTGACTCCCAAACATTGACGAATTCACACGGAAATTTCGTCGCTATGAAGTACGAGTACTATGTGTTCTAAGACATTTCCTTCTAAATCGGGTAACGTTTCTATGGAAACGACAGGATTTTCTTTTGGGATACGACAATCACATTTCCGATCCACTAATCCTTCTTTACTGCATCCCTGACTCCCAAACATTGACGAATTCACACCTAAATTTCGTCGCTATGAAGTACGAGTACTATGTGTTCTAAGACATTTCCTTCTAAATCGGGTAACGTTTCTATGGAAACGACAGGATTTTCTTTTGGTATACGACAATCACATTTCCGATCCACTAATCCTTCTTTACTGCATCCCTGACTCCCAAACATTGACGAATTCACACGGAAATTTCGTCGCTATGAAGTACGAGTACTTTGTGTTCTAAGACATTTCCTTCTAAATCGGGTAACGTTTCTATGGAAACGACAGGATTTTCTTTTGGGATACGACAATCACATTTCCGATCCACTAATCCTTCTTTACTGCATCCCTGACTCCCAAACATTGACGAATTCACACGGAAATTTCGTCGCTATGAAGTACGAGTACTATGTGTTCTAAGACATTTCCTTCTAAATCGGGTAACGTTTCTATGGAAACGACAGGATTTTCTTTTGGGATACGACAATCACATTTCCGATCCACTAATCCTTCTTTACTGCATCCCTGACTCCCAAACATTGACGAATTCACACGGAAATTTCGTCGCTATGAAGTACGAGTACTATGTGTTCTAAGACATTTCCTTCTAAATCGGGTAACGTTTCTATGGAAACGACAGGATTTTCTTTTGGGATACGACAATCACATTTCCGATCCACTAATCCTTCTTTACTGCATCCCTGACTCCCAAACATTGACGAATTCACACGGAAATTTCGTCGCTATGAAGTACGAGTACTATGCGTTCTAAGACATTTCCTTCTGAATCGGGTAACGTTTCTATGGAAACGACAGGATTTTCTTTTGGGATAAGACAATCACATTTCCGATCCACTAATCCTTCTTTACTGCATCCCTGACTCCCAAACATTGACGAATTCACACGGAAATTTCGTCGCTATGAAGTACGAGTACTATGTGTTCTAAGACATTTCCTTCTAAATCGGGTAACGTTTCTATGGAAACGACAGGATTTTCTTTTGGGATACGACAATCACATTTCCGATCCACTAATCCTTCTTTACTCCATCCCTGACTCCCAAACATTGACGAATTCACACGGAAATTTCGTCGCTATGAAGTACGAGTACTATGTGTTCTAAGACATTTCCTTCTAAATCGAGTAACGTTTCTATGGAAACGACAGGATTTTCTTTTGGGATACGACAATCACATTTCCGATCCACTAATCCTTCTTTACTGCATCCCTGACTCCCAAACATTGACGAATTCACACGGAAATTTCGTCGCTATGAAGTACGAGTACTATGTGTTTTAAGACATTTCCTTCTAAATCGGGTAACGTTTCTATGGAAACGACAGGATTTTCTTTTGGGATACGACAATCACATTTCCGATCCACTAATCCTTCTTTACTGCATCCCTGACTCCCAAACATTGACGAATTCACACGGAAATTTCGTCGCTATGAAGTACGAGTACTATGTGTTCTAAGACATTTCCTTCTAAATCGGGTAACGTTTCTATGGAAACGACAGGATTTTCTTTTGGGATACGACAATCACATTTCCGATCCACTAATCCTTCTTTACTGCATCCCTGACTCCCAAACATTGACGAATTCACACGGAAATTTCGTCGCTATGAAGTACGAGTACTATGTGTTCTAAGACATTTCCTTCTAAATCGGGTAACGTTTCTATGGAAACGACAGGATTTTCTTTTGGGATACGACAATCACATTTCCGATCCCCTAATCCTTCTTTACTGCATCCCTGACTCCCAAACATTGACGAATTCACACGGAAATTTCGTCGCTATGAAGTACGAGTACTATGTGTTCTAAGACATTTCCTTCTAAATCGGGTAACGTTTCTATGGAAACGACAGGATTTTCTTTTGGTATACGACAATCACATTTCCGATCCACTAATCCTTCTTTACTGCATCCCTGACTCCCAAACATTGACGAATTCACACGGAAATTTCGTCGCTATGAAGTACGAGTACTATGTGTTCTAAGACATTTCCTTCTAAATCGGGTAACGTTTCTATGGAAACGACAGGATTTTCTTTTGGGATACGACAATCACATTTCCGATCCACTAATCCTTCTTTACTGCATCCCTGACTCCCAAACATTGACGAATTCACACGGAAATTTCGTCGCTATGAAGTACGAGTACTATGTGTTCTAAGACATTTCCTTCTAAATCGGGTAACGTTTCTATGGAAACGACAGGATTTTCTTTTGGGATACGACAATCACATTTCCGATCCACTAATCCTTCTTTACTGCATCCCTGACTCCCAAACATTGACGAATTCACACGGAAATTTCGTCGCTATGAAGTACGAGTACTATGTGTTCTAAGACATTTCCTTCTAAATCGAGTAACGTTTCTATGGAAACGACAGGATTTTCTTTTGGGATACGACAATCACATTACCGATCCACTAATCCTTCTTTACTGCATCCCTCACTCCCAAACATTGACGAATTCACACGGAAAATGCGTCGCTATGAAATACGAGTACTATGTGTACTAAGACATTTCCTTCTAAATCGAGTAACGTTTCTATGGAAACGACAGGATTTTCTTTTGGGATACGACAATCACATTTCCGATCCACTAATCGTTCTTTACTGCATCCCTCACTCCCAAACATTGACGAATTCACACGGAAATTCCGTCGCTATGAAATACGAGTACTATGTGTTCTAAGACATTTCCTTCTAAATCGAGTAACGTTTCTATGGAAACGACAGGATTTTCTTTTGGGATATGACAATCACATTTCCGATCCACTAATCCTTCTTTACTGCATCCCTCACTCCCACACATTGACGAATTCACACGGAAATTGCGTCGCTATGAAATACGAGTACTATGTGTTCTAAGACATTTCCTTCTAAATCGAGTAACGTTTCTATGGAAACGACAGGATTTTCGTTTGGGATACGACAATCACATTTCCGATCCACTAATCCTTCTTTACTGCATCCCTCACTCCCAAACGTTGACGAATTCACACGGAAATTCCGTCGCTATGAAATACGAGTACTATGTGTTCTAAGACATTTCCTTCTAAATCGAGTAACGTTTCTATGGATACGACAGGATTTTATTTTGGGATACGACAATCACATTTCCGATCCACTAATCCTTCTTTACTGCACCCCTCACTCCCACACATTGACGAATTCACACGGAAATTGCGTCGCTATGAAATACTATGTGTTCTAAGACATTTCCTTGTAAATCGAGTAACGTTTCTATGGATACGACAGGATTTTCTTTTGGGATACGACAATCTCATTTCCAATCCACTAATCCTTCTTTACTGCATCCCTCACTCCCACACATTGACGAATTCACACGGAAATTGCGTCGCTATGGAATACGAGTACTATGTGTTCTAAGACATTTCCTTCTAAATCAAGTAACGTTTCTATGTAAACGACAGGACTTTTTTTTGGGATACGACAATCTCATTTCCGATCCACTAATCCTTCTTTACTGCATCCCTCACTCCCAAACATTGACGACTTCACACGGAAATTGCGTCGCTATGAAATACTATGTGTTCTAAGACATTTCCTTCTAAATCGAGTAACGTTCCTATGGAAACGACAGGATATTCTTTTGGGATACGACAAACTCATTTCAGATCAACTAATCCTTCCTTACTGCATCCCTCACTACCACACATTGACGAATTCACACGGAAATTGCGTCGCTATGAAATACTATGTGTTCTAAGACATTTCCTTCTAAATCGAGTAACGTTTTATGGATACGACAGGATTTTCTTTTGGGATACGACAATCTCATCTCCAATCCACTAATCCTTCTTTACTGCATCCCTCACTCCCACTCATTGACGAATTCACACGGAAATTGCGTCGCTATGAAATACGAGTACTATGTGTTCTAAGACATTTCCTTCTAAATCGAGTAACGTTTCTATGGAAACGACAGGATTTTCTTTTGGGAAACGACAATCACATTTCCGATCCACTAATCCTTCTTTACTGCATCCCTCACTCCCAAACATTGACGAATTCACACGGAAATTTCGTCGCTATGAAGTACGAGTACTATGTGTTCTAAGACATTTCCTTCTAAATCGAGTAACGTTTCTATGGAAACGACGGGATTTTCTTTTGGGATACGACAATCACATTACCGATCGACTAATCCTTCTTTACTGCATCCCTCACTCCCAAACATTGACGAATTCACACGGAAATTGCGTCGCTATGAAATACGAGTACTATGTGTACTAAGACATTTCCTTCTAAATCGAGTAACGTTTCTATGGAAACGACAGGATTTTCTTTTGGGATACGACAATCACATTTCCGATCCACTAATCCTTCTTTACTGCATCCCTCACTCCCAAACATTGACGAATTCACACGGAAATTGCGTCGCTATGAAATACGAGTACTATGTGTACTAAGACATTTCCTTCTAAATCGAGTAACGTTTCTATGGAAACGACAGGATTTTCTTTTGGGATACGACAATCACATTTCCGATCCACTAATCCTTCTTTACTGCATCCCTCACTCCCAAACATTGACGAATTCACACGGAAATTCCGTCGCTATGAAATACGAGTACTATGTGTTCTAAGACATTTCCTTCTAAATCGAGTAACGTTTCTATGGAAACGACAGGATTTTCTTTTGGGATATGACAATCATATTTCCGATCCACTAATCCTTCTTTACTGCATCCCTCACTCCCACACATTGACGAATTCACACGGAAATTGCGTCGCTATGAAATACGAGTACTATGTGTTCTAAGACATTTCCTTCTAAATCGAGTAACGTATCTATGGAAACGCCAGGATTTTCTATTGGGATACGACAATCACATTTCCGATCCACTAATCCTTCTTTACTGCATCCCTCACTCCCAAATGTTGACGAATTCACACGGAAATTCCGTCGCTATGAAATACGAGTACTATGTGTTCTAAGACATTTCCTTCTAAATCGAGTAACGTTTCTATGGATACGACAGGAATTTATTTTGGGATACGACAATCACATTTCCGATCCACTAATCCTTCTTTACTGCACCCCTCACTCCCACACATTGACGAATTCACACGGAAATTCCGTCGCTATGAAATACGAGTACTATGTGTTCTAAGACATTTCCTTCTAAATCGAGTAACGTTTCTATGGAAACGACAGGACTTTTTTTTGGGATACCACAATCTCATTTCCGATCCACTAATCCTTCTTTACTGCATCCCTCACTCCCACACATTGACGAATTCACACGGAAATTGCGTCGCTATGAAATACGAGTACTATGTGTTCTAAGACATTTCCTTCTAAATCAAGTAACGTTTCTATGGAAACGACAGGATTTTCTTTTGGGATACGTCAATCACATTTCCGATCCACTAATCCTTCTTTACTGCATCCCTCACTCCCACACATTGACGAATTCACACGGAAATTGCGTCGCTATGAAATACGAGTACTATGTGTTCTAAGACATTTCCTTCTAAATCGAGTAACGTTTCTATGGAAACGACAGGATTTTCTTTTGGGATACGTCAATCACATTTCCGATCCACTAATCCTTCTTTACTGCATCACTCACTCCCACACATTGACGAATTCACACGGAAATTCCGTCGCTATGAAATACGAGTACTATGTGTTCTAAGACATTTCCTTCTAAATCGAGTAACGTTTCTATGGAAACGACAGGATTTTCTTTTGGGATACGGCAATCACATTTCCGATCCACTAATCCTTCTTTACTGCATCCCTCACTCCCACACATTGACGAATTCACACGGAAATTGCGTCGCTAGGAAATACGAGTACTATGTGTTCTAAGACATTTCCTTCTAAATCGAGTAACGTTTCTATGGAAACGACAGGATTTTCTTTTGGGATACGTCAATCTCATTTCCGATCCACTAATCCTTCTTTACTGCATCCCTCACTCCCACACATTGACGAATTCACACGGAAATTCCGTCGCTATGAAATACGAGTACTATGTGTTCTAAGACATTTCCTTCTAAATCGAGTAACGTTTCTATGGAAACGACAGGATTTTCTTTTGGGATATGACAATCATATTTCCGATCCACTAATCCTTCTTTACTGCATCCCTCACTCCCACACATTGACGAATTCACACGGAAATTCCGTCGCTGTGAAATACGAGTACTATGTGTTCTCAGACATTTCCTTCTAAATCGAGTAACGTTTCTATGGAAACGACAGGATTTTCTTTTGGGATACGTCAATCACATTTCCGATCCACTAATCCTTCTTTACTGCATCCCTCACTCCCACACTTTGACGAATTCACACGGAAATTCCGTCGCTATGAAATACGAGTACTATGTGTTCTAAGACATTTCCTTCTAAATCGAGTAACGTTTCTATGGAAACGACAGGCATTTCTTTTGGGATACGTCAATCACGTTTCCGATCCACTAATCCTTCTTTACTGCATCCCTCACTCCCACACATTGACGATTTCACACGGAAATTCCGTCGCTGTGAAATACGAGTACTATGTGTTCTCAGACATTTCCTTCTAAATCGAGTAACGTTTCTATGGAAACGACAGGATTTTCTTTTGGGATACGTCAATCACATTTCCGATCCACTAATCCTTCTTTACTGCATCCCTCACTCCCACACTTTGACGAATTCACACGGAAATTCCGTCGCTATGAAATACGAGTACTATGTGTTCTAAGACATTTCCTTCTAAATCGAGTAACGTTTCTATGGAAACGACAGGCATTTCTTTTGGGATACGTCAATCACGTTTCCGATCCACTAATCCTTCTTTACTGCATCCCTCACTCCCACACATTGACGAATTCACACGGAAATTCCGTCGCTATGAAATACGAGTACTATGTGTTCTAAGACATTTCCTTCTAAATCGAGTAACGTTTCTATGGAAACGACAGGATTTTCTTTTGGGATACGTCAATCACATTTCCGATCCACTAATCCTTCTTTACTGCATCCCTCACTCCCACACATTGACGAATTCACACGGAAATTCCGTCGCTATGAAATACGAGTACTATGTGTTCTAAGACATTTCCTTCTAAATCGAGTAACGTTTCTATGGAAACGACAGGACTTTTTTTTGGGATACGACAATCTCATTTCCGATCCACTAATCCTTCTTTACTGCATCCCTCACTCCCACACATTGACGAATTCACACGGAAATTGAGTCGCTATGAAATACGAGTACTATGTGTTCTAAGACATTTCCTTCTAAATCGAGTAACGTTTCTATGGAAACGACCGGATTTTCTTTTGGGATACGTCAATCACATTTCCGATCCACTAATCCTTCTTTACTGCATCCCTCACTCCCACACATTGACGAATTCACACGGAAATTGCGTCGCTATGAAATACGAGTACTACGTGTTCTAAGACATTTCCTTCTAAATTGAGTAACGTTTCTATGGAAACGACAGGATTTTCTTTTGGGATACGTCAATCACATTTCCGATCCACTAATCCTTCTTTACTGCATCCCTCACTCCCACACATTGACGAATTCACACGGAAATTGCGTCGCTATGAAATACGAGTACTATGTGTTCTAAGACATTTCCTTCTAAATCGAGTAACATTTCTATGGAAACGACAGGATTTTCTTTTGGGATACGACAATCACATTTCCGATCCACTAATACTTCTTTACCCGCATCCCTCTCTCCCAAACATTGACGAATTCACACGGAAATTGCGTCGCTATGAAATACTATGCGTTCTAAGACATTTCTTTCTAAATCGAGTAACGTTTCTATGGAAACGACAGGATTTTCTTTTGGGATACGACAATCTCATTTCCGATCCACTAATCCTTCTTTACTGCATCCCTCACTCGCACACATTGACGAATTCACACGGAAATTGCGTCGCTATGAAATACGAGTACTATGTGTTCTAAGACATTTCCTTCTAAATCGAGTAACGTTTCTATGGAAACGACAGGATTTTCTTTTGGGATACGACAATCACATTTCCGATCCACTAATCCTTCTTTACTGCATCCCTCACTCCCACACATTGACGAATTCACACGGAAATTGCGTCGCTATGAATTACTATTAGTTCTATGACTTCTCCTTCTAAATCAAGTAACGTTTCTATGTAAACGACAGGACTTTTTTCTGGGATACGACAATCTCATTTCCGATCCACTAATCCTTCTTTACTGCATCCCTCACTCCCAAACATTGACGAATTCACACGGAAATTGCGTCGCTATGAAATACTATGTGTTCTAAGACATTTCCTTCTGAATCGAGTAACGTTTCTATGGAAACGACAGGATTTTCTTTTGGGATACGACAATCTCATTTCAGATCAACTAATCCTTCTTTACTGCATCCCTCACTCCCACACTTTGACGAATTCACACGGTAATTGCGTCGCTATGAAATACTATGTGTTCTAAGACATTTCCTTCTAAATCTAGTAACGTTTCTATGGATACGACAGGATTTTCTTTTGGGATACGACAATCTCATTTCCAATCCACTAATCCTTCTTTACTGCATCCCTCACTCCCACACATTGACGAATTCACACGGAAATTGCGTCGCTATGAAATACGAGTACTATGTGTTCTAAGACATTTCCTTCTTAATCGAGTAACGTTTCTATGGAAACGACAGGATTTTCTTTTGGGATACGACAATCACATTTCCAATCCACTAATCCTTCTTTACTGCATCCCTAACTCCCAAACATTGACGAATTCACACGAAAATTCCGTCGCTATGAAATACGAGTACTATTTGTTCTAAGACATTTCCTTCTAAATCGAGTAACGTTTCTATGGAAACGACAGGATTTTCTTTTGGGATACGACAATCACATTTCCGATCCACTAATCCCTCTTTACTGCATCCCTCACTCCCAAACATTGACGAATTCACACGGAAATTTCGTCGCTATGAAATACGAGTACTATGAGTTCTAAGACATTTCCTTCTAAATCGAGTAACGTTTCTATGGAAACGACAGGATTTTCTTTTGGGATACGACAATCACATTTCCGATCCACTAATCCTTCTTTACTGCATCCCTCACTCCCAAACATTGACGAATTCACACGGAAATTGCGTCGCTATGAAATACGAGTACTATGTGTTCTAAGACATTTCCTTCTAAATCGAGTAACGTTTCTATGGAAACGACAGGATTTTCTTTTGGGATACGGCAATCACATTTCCGATCCACTAATCCTTCTTTACTGCATCCCTCACTCCCACACATTGACGAATTCACACGGAAATTCCGTCGCTATGAAATACGAGTACTATGTGTTCTAAGACATATCCTTCCAAATCGAGTAACGTTTCTATGGAAACGACAGGATTTTCTTTTTGGATATGACAATCACATTTCCGATCCACTAATCCTTCTTTACTGCATCCCTCACTCCCACACATTGACGAATTCACACGGAAATTGCGTCGCTATGAAATACGAGTACTATGTGTTCTAAGACATTTCCTTCTAAATCGAGTAACGTTTCTATGGAAACGACAGGATTTTCTTTTGGGATACGACAATCACATTTCCGATCCACTAATCCTTCTTTACTGCATCCCACACTCCCAAACATTGACGAATTCACACGGAAATTCCGTCGCTATGAATTACGAGTACTATGTGTTCTAAGACATTTCCTTCTAAATCGAGTAACGTTTCTATGGAAACGACAGGATTTTCTTTTGGGATATGACAATCACATTTCCGATCCACTTATCCTTCTTTACTGCATCCCTCACTCCCACACATTGACGAATTCACACGGAAATTCCGTCGCTATGAAATACAAGTACTATGTGTTCTAAGACATTTCCTTCTAAATCGAGTAACGTTTCTATGGATACGACAGGATTTTATTTTGGGATACGACAATCACATTTCCGATCCACTAATCCTTCTTTACTGCATCCCTCACTCCCAAACACTGACGAATTCACACGGATATTCCGTCGCTATGAAATACGAGTACTATGTGTTCTAAGACACTTCCTTCTAAATCGAGTAACGTTTCTATGGAAACGACAGGATTTTCTTTTGGGATACAACAATCACATTTCCGATCCACTAATCCTTCTTTAGTGCATCCCTCACTCCCAAACATTGACGAATTCACACGGAAATTGCGTCGCTATGAAATACGAGTACTATGTGTGAAACGTCCCCTTTTAACAATTATACGCGAGACTGTGCTTAACCCGACACACAATGTTTTTAGCGCAACGCAATCTGACTTTCAAAATTTCCTACTAAAGAATGGCCCTGACAAACATTAAACTATACCTTTCACAAATCACTTACCTCACAAAAACCTTCGCTGCTCAAGCTACTGCAATACAGCAAGCGCCACTACTGCCAGCTAAATAAAAGATTCAAACTACTAAAGGCACTAACTACTGATAGGGATAGTTAGCAAATGAAAGATATTAATAGAGAGCAAACAATGTATTTACCTTAATATCATCACAAGTCATAATATATATATCAGTTCATGACAAATTGCAAAGTTCCGCCATCTCTCTCCCCACATCCACCACTGCTGGCGGCTCACCTCCAACTGCGCAACGCTACGCGCTGTTCACAGCCAGCTGCCTAACACTGCAATGGCGAGTATTACAACAATGCAAAGCAGACACAGACTGCCCACAGCACAGCCAGTGATTGTCATACAGAGGTGGCGTTACCAATAAGAAATCCTAAACAGCCTACTTACATAGAGAAAACATAAACAGCCTACTTACATGTGTTCTAAGACATTTCCTTCTAAATCGAGTTACGTTTCTATGGATACGACAGGATTTTCTTTTGGGATATGACAATCACATTTCCGATCCACTAATCCTTCTTTACTGCATCCCTCACTCCCACACATTGACGAATTCACACGGAAATTCCGTCGCTATGAAATACGAGTACTATGTGTTCGAAGACATTTCCTTCTAAATCGAGTAACGTTTCTATGGATACGACAGGATTTTCTTTTGGGATTCGACATTCTCATTTCAGATCCACTAATCCTTCTTTACTGCATCCCTCACTCCCACACATTGACGAATTCACACGGAAATTGCGTCGCTATGAAATACTATGTGTTCTAAGACATTTCCTTCTAAATCGAGTAACGTTTCTATGGATACGACAGGATTTTCTTTTGGGATACGACAATCTCATTTCCAATCCACTAATCCTTCTTTACTGCATCCCTCACTCCCACACATTGACGAATTCTCACGGAAATTGCGTCGCTATGAAATACGAGTACTATGTGTTCTAAGACATTTCCTTCTAAATCGAGTAACATTTCTATGGAAACGACAGGATTTTCTTTTGGGATACGACAATCACATTTCCGATCCACTAATCCTTCTTTACTGCATCCCTCACTCCCAAACATTGACGAATTCACACGGAAATTCCGTCGCTATGAAATACGAGTACTATGTGTTCTAAGACATTTCCTTCTAAATCGAGTAACGTTTCTATGGAAACGACAGGATTTTCTTTTGGGATACGACAATCACATTTCCGATCCACTAATCCTTCTTTACTGCATCCCTCACTCCCAAACATTGACGAATTCACACGGAAATTCCGTCGCTATGAAATACGAGTACTATGTGTTCGAAGACATTTCCTTCTAAATCGAGTATCGTTTCTATGGAAACGACAGGATTTTCTTTTGGGATACGACAATCACATTTCCGATCCACTAATCCTTCTTTACTGCATCCCTCACTCCCAAACATTGACGAATTCACACGGAAATTGCGTCGCTATGAAATACGAGTACTATGTGTTCTAAGACATTTTCTTCTAAATCGAGTAACGTTTCTATGGAAATGACAGGATTTTCTTTTGGGATACGACAATCACATTTCCGATCCACTAATCCTTCTTTACTGCATTCCTCACTCCCAAACATTGACGAATTCACACGGAAATTCCGTCGCTATGAAATACGAGTACTATGTGTTCTAAGACATTTCCTTCTAAATCGAGTAACGTTTCTATGGATACGACAGGATTTTCTTTTGGGATACGACAATCACATTACCGATCCACTAATCCTTCTTTACTGCATCCCTCACTCCAAAACATTGACGAATTCACACGGAAATTGCGTCGCCATGAAATACGAGTACTATGTGTTCTAAGACATTTCCTTCTAAATCGAGTAACGTTTCTATGGAAACGACGGGATTTTCTTTTTGGATATGACAATCACATTTCCGATCCACTAATCCTTCTTTACCGCATCCCTCACTCCCACACATTGACGAATTCACACGGAAATTCCGTCGCTATGAAATACGAGTACTATGTGTTCGAAGACATTTCCTTCTAAATCGAGTAACGTTTCTATGGATACGACAGGATTTTCTTTTGGGATTCGACAATCTCATTTCAGATCCACTAATCCTTCTTTACTGCATCCCTCACTCCCACACATTGACGAATTCACACGGAAATTGCGTCGCTATGAAATACGAGTACTATGTGTTCTAAGACATTTTCTTCTAAATCGAGTAACGTTTCTATGGAAACGACAGGATTTTCTTTTGGGATACGACAATCACATTTCCGATCCACTAATCCTTCTTTACTGCATCCCTCAGTCCCAAACATTGACGAATTCACACGGAAATTCCGTTGCTATGAAATACGAGTACTATGTGTTCTAAGACATTTCCTTCTAAATCGAGTAACTTTTCTACGGATACGACAGGATTTTCTTTTGGGATACGACAATCACATTTCCGATCCACTAATCCTTCTTTACTGCATCCCTCACTCCCACACATTGACGAATTCACACGGAAATTGCGTCGCTATGAAATACTATGTGTTCTAAGACATTTCCTTCTAAATCGAGTAACGTTTCTATGGATACGACAGGATTTTCTTTTGGGATACGACAATCTCATTTCCAATCCACTAATCCTTCTTTACTGCATCCCTCACTCCCACACATTGACGAATTCTCACGGAAATTGCGTCGCTATGAAATACGAGTACTATGTGTTCTAAGACATTTCCTTCTAAATCGAGTAACATTTCTATGGAAACGACAGGATTTTCTTTTGGGATACGACAATCACATTTCCGATCCACTAATCCTTCTTTACTGCATCCCTCACTCCCAAACATTGACGAATTCACACGGAAATTCCGTCGCTATGAAATACGAGTACTATGTGTTCTAAGACATTTCCTTCTAAATCGAGTAACGTTTCTATGGAAACGACAGGATTTTCTTTTGGGATACGACAATCACATTTCCGATCCACTAATCCTTCTTTACTGCATCCCTCACTCCCAAACATTGACGAATTCACACGGAAATTCCGTCGCTATGAAATACGAGTACTATGTGTTCTAAGACATTTCCTTCTAAATCGAGTAACGTTTCTATGGAAACGACAGGATTTTCTTTTGGGATACGACAATCACATTTCCGATCCACTAATCCTTCTTTACTGCTTCCCTCACTCCCAAACATTGACGAATTCACACGGAAATTGCGTCGCTATGAAATACGAGTACTATGTGTTCTAAGACATTTTCTTCTAAATCGAGTAACGTGTCTATGGAAATGACAGGATTTTCTTTTGGGATACGACAATCACATTTCCGATCCACTAATCCTTCTTTACTGCATCCCTCACTCCCACACATTGACGATTTCACACGGAAATTGCGTCGCTATGAAATACTATGTGTTCTAAGACATTTCCTTCTAAATCGAGTAACGTTTCTATGGATACGACAGGATTTTCTTTTGGGATACGACAATCTCATTTCCAATCCACTAATCCTTCTTTACTGCATCCCTCACTCCCACACATTGACGAATTCTCACGGAAATTGCGTCGCTATGAAATACGAGTACTATGTGTTCTAAGACATTTCCTTCTAAATCGAGTAACATTTCTATGGAAACGACAGGATTTTCTTTTGGGATACGACAATCACATTTCCGATCCACTAATCCTTCTTTACTGCATCCCTCACTCCCAAACATTGACGAATTCACACGGAAATTCCGTCGATATGAAATACGAGTACTATGTGTTCTAAGACATTTCCTTCTAAATCGAGTAACGTTTCTATGGAAACGACAGGATTTTCTTTTGGGATACGACAATCACATTTCCGATCCACTAATCCTTCTTTACTGCATCCCTCACTCCCAACCATTGACGAATTCACACGGAAATTCCGTCGCTATGAAATACGAGTACTATGTGTTCTAAGACATTTCCTTCTAAATCGAGTAACGTTTCTATGGAAACGACAGGATTTTCTTTTGGGATACGACAATCACATTTCCGATCCACTAATCCTTCTTTACTGCATCCCTCACTCCCAAACATTGACGAATTCACACGGAAATTGCGTCGCTATGAAATACGAGTACTATGTGTTCTAAGACATTTTCTTCTAAATCGAGTAACGTTTCTATGGAAATACCAGGATTTTCTTTTGGGATACGACAATCACATTTCCGATCCACTAATCCTTCTTTACTGCATCCCTCACTCCCAAACAGTGACGAATTCACACGGAAATTCCGTCGCTATGAAATACGAGTACTATGTGTTCTAAGACATTTCCTTCTAAATCGAGAAACGTTTCTATGGATACGACAGGATTTTCTTTTGGGATACGACAATCACATTACCGATCCACTAATCCTTCTTTACTGCATCCCTCTCTCCCAAACATTGACGAATTCACACGGAAATTGCGTCGCCATGAAATACGAGTACTATGTGTTCTAAGACATTTCCTTCTAAATCGAGTAACGTTTCTATGGAAACGACGGGATTTTCTTTTTGGATATGACAATCACATTTCCGATCCACTAATCCTTCTTTACTGCATCCCTCACTCCCACACATTGACGAATTCACACGGAAATTCCGTCGCTATGAAATACGAGTACTATGTGTTCGAAGACATTTCCTTCTAAATCGAGTAACGTTTCTATGGATACGACAGGATTTTCTTTTGGGATTCGACAATCTCATTTCAGATCCACTAATCCTTCTTTACTGCATCCCTCACTCCCACACATTGACGAATTCACACGGAAATTGCGTCGCTATGAAATACGAGTACTATGTGTTCTAAGACATTTTCTTCTAAATCGAGTAACGTTTCTATGGAAACGACAGGATTTTCTTTTGGGATACGACAATCACATTTCCGATCCACTAATCCTTCTATACTGCATCCCTCAGTCCCAAACATTGACGAATTCACACGGAAATTCCGTTGCTATGAAATACGAGTACTATGTGTTCTAAGACATTTCCTTCTAAATCGAGTAACTTTTCTATGGATACGACAGGATTTTCTTTTGGGATACGACAATCACATTTCCGATCCACTAATCCTTCTTTACTTCATCCCTCACTCCCACACATTGACGAATTCACACGGAAATTGCGTCGCTATGAAATACTATGTGTTCTAAGACATTTCCTTCTAAATCGAGTAACGTTTCTATGGATACGACAGGATTTTCTTTTGGGATACGACAATCTCATTTCCAATCCACTAATCCTTCTTTACTGCATCCCTCACTCCCACACATTGACGAATTCTCACGGAAATTGCGTCGCTATGAAATACGAGTACTATGTGTTCTAAGACATTTCCTTCTAAATCGAGTAACATTTCTATGGAAACGACAGGATTTTCTTTTGGGATACGACAATCACATTTCCGATCCACTAATCCTTCTTTACTGCATCCCTCACTCCCAAACATTGACGAATTCACACGGAAATTCCGTCGCTATGAAATACGAGTACTATGTGTTCTAAGACATTTCCTTCTAAATCGAGTAACGTTTCTATGGAAGCGACAGGATTTTCTTTTGGGATACGACAATCACATTTCCGATCCACTAATCCTTCTTTACTGCATCCCTCACTCCCAAACATTGACGAATTCACACGGAAATTCCGTCGCTATGAAATACGAGTACTATGTGTTCTAAGACATTTCCTTCTAAATCGAGTAACGTTTCTATGGAGACGACAGGATTTTCTTTTGGGATACGACAATCACATTTCCGATCCACTAATCCTTCCTTACTGCATCCCTCACTCCCAAACATTGACGAATTCACACGGAAATTGCGTCGCTATGAAATACGAGTACTATGTGTTCTAAGACATTTTCTTCTAAATCGAGTAACGTTTCTATGGAAATGACAGGATTTTCTTTTGGGATGCGACAATCACATTTCCGATCCACTAATCCTTCTTTACTGCATCCCTCACTCCCACACATTGACGAATTCACACGGAAATTGCGTCGCTATGAAATACTATGTGTTCTAAGACATTTCCTTCTAAATCGAGTAACGTTTCTATGGATACGACAGGATTTTCTTTTGGGATACGACAATCTCATTTCCAATCCACTAATCCTTCTTTACTGCATCCCTCACTCCCACACATTGACGAATTCTCACGGAAATTGCGTCGCTATGAAATACGAGTACTATGTGTTCTAAGACATTTCCTTCTAAATCGAGTAACATTTCTATGGAAACGACAGGATTTTCTTTTGGGATACGACAATCACATTTCCGATCCACTAATCCTTCTTTACTGCATCCCTCACTCCCAAACATTGACGAATTCACACGGAAATTCCGTCGCTATGAAATACGAGTACTATGTGTTCTAAGACATTTCCTTCTAAATCGAGTAACGTTTCTATGGAAACGACAGGATTTTCTTTTGGGATACGACAATCACATTTCCGATCCACTAATCCTTCTTTACTGCATCCCTCACTCCCAAACATTGACGAATTCACACGGAAATTCCGTCGCTATGAAATACGAGTACTATGTGTTCTAAGACATTTCCTTCTAAATCGAGTAACGTTTCTATGGAAACGACAGGATTTTCTTTTGGGATACGACAATCACATTTCCGATCCACTAATCCTTCTTTACTGCATCCCTCACTCCCAAACATTGACGAATTCACACGGAAATTGCGTCGCTATGAAATACGGGTACTATGTGTTCTAAGACATTTTCTTCTAAATCGAGTAACGTTTCTATGGAAATGACAGGATTTTCTTTTGGGATACGACAATCACATTTCCGATCCACTAATCCTTCTTTACTGCATCCCTCACTCCCAAACATTGACGAATTCACACGGAAATTCCGTCGCTATGAAATACGAGTACTATGTGTTCTAAGACATTTCCTTCTAAATCGAGTAACGTTTGTATGGAAACGACGGGATTTTCTTTTTGGATATGACAATCACATTTCCGATCCACTAATCCTTCTTTACTGCATCCCTTACTCCCACACATTGACGAATTCACACGGAAATTCCGTCGCTATGAAATACGAGTACTATGTGTTCGAAGACATTTCCTTCTAAATCGAGTAACGTTATATGGATACGACAGGATTTTCTTTTGGGATTCGACAATCTCATTTCAGATCCACTAATCCTTCTTTACTGCATCCCTCACTCCCACACATTGACGAATTCACACGGAAATTGCGTCGCTATGAAATACGAGTACTATGTGTTCTAAGACATTTTCTTCTAAATCGAGTAACGTTTCTATGGAAACGACAGGATTTTCTTTTGGGATACGACAATCACATTTCCGATCCACTAATCCTTCTTTACTGCATCCCTCAGTCCCAAACATTGACGAATTCACACGGAAATTCCGTTGCTATGAAATACGAGTACTATGTGTTCTAAGACATTTCCTTCTAAATCGAGTAACTTTTCAATGGATACGACAGGAATTTCTTTTGGGATACGACAATCACATTTCCGATCCACTAATCCTTCTTTACTGCATCCCTCACTCCCAAACATTGACGAATTCACACGGAAATTGCGTCGCTATGAAATACGAGTACTATGTGTTCTAAGACATTTCCTTCTAAATCGAGTAACGTTTCTATGGAAACGACAGGATTTCCTTTTGGGATACGACAATCACATTTCCGATCCGTTAATCCTTCTTTACTGCATCCCTCACTCCCAAACATTGACGAATTCACACGGAAATTCCGTCGCTATGAAATACGAGTACAATGTGTTCTAAGACATTTCCTTCTAAATCGAGTAACGTTTCTATGGAAACGACAGGATTTTTTTTAGGATATGACAATCACATTTCCGATCCACTAATCCTTCTTTACTGCATCCCACACTCCCACACATTGACGAATTCACACGGAAATTGCGTCGCTATGAAATACGAGTACTATGTGTTCTAAGACATTTCCTTCTAAATCGAGTAACGTTTCTATGGAAACGACAGGATTTTCTTTTGGGATACGACAATCACATTTCCGATCCACTAATCCTTCTTTACTGCATCCCTCAGTCCCAAACATTGACGAATTCACACGGAAATTCCGTTGCTATGAAATACGAGTACTATGTGTTCTAAGACATTTCCTTCTAAATCGAGTAACTTTTCTATGGATACAACAGGATTTTCTTTTGGGATACGACAATCACATTTCCGATCCACTAATCCTTCTTTACTGCATCCCTCACTCCCAAACATTGACGAATTCACACGGAAATTGCGTCGCTATGAAATACGAGTACTATGTGTTCTAAGACATTTCCTTCTAAATCGAGTAACGTTTCTGTGGAAACGACAGGATTTTCTTTTGGGATACGACAATCACATTTCCGATCCGTTAATCCTTCTTTACTGCATCCCTCACTCCCAAACATTGACGAATTCACACGGAAATTCCGTCGCTATGAAATACGAGTACAATGTGTTCTAAGACATTTCCTTCTAAATCGAGTAACGTTTCTATGGAAACGACAGGATTTTCTTTTAGGATATGACAATCACATTTCCGATCCACTAATCCTTCTTTACTGCATCCCACACTCCCACACATTGACGAATTCACACGGAAATTGCGTCGCTATGAAATACGAGTACTATGTGTTCTAAGACATTTCCTTCTAAATCGAGTAACTTTTCTATGGATACGACAGGATTTTCTTTTGGGATACGACAATCACATTTCCGATCCACTAATCCTTCTTTACTGCATCCCTCACTCCCATACATTGACGAATTCACACGGAAATTGCGTCGCTATGAAATACGAGTACTATGTGTTCTAAGACATTTCCTTCTAAATCGAGTAACGTTTCTATGGAAACGACAGGATTTTCTTTTGGGATACGACAATCACATTTCCGATCCGTTAATCCTTCTTTACTGCATCCCTCACTCCCAAACATTGACGAATTCACACGGAAATTCCGTCGCTATGAAATACGAGTACAATGTGTTCTAAGACATTTCCTTCTAAATCGAGTAACGTTTCTATGGAAACGACAGGATTTTCTTTTAGGATATGACAATCACATTTCCGATCCACTAATCCTTCTTTACTGCATCCCTCACTCCCATACATTGACGAATTCACACGGAAATTGCGTCGCTATGAAATACGAGTACTATGTGTTCTAAGACATTTCCTTCTAAATCGAGTAACGTTTCTATGGAAACGACAGGATTTTCTTTTGGGATACGACAATCACATTTCCGATCCGTTAATCCTTCTTTACTGCATCCCTCACTCCCAAACATTGACGAATTCACACGGAAATTCCGTCGCTATGAAATACGAGTACAATGTGTTCTAAGACATTTCCATCTAAATCGAGTAACGTTTCTATGGAAACGACAGGATTTTCTTTTAGGATATGACAATCACATTTCCGATCCACTAATCCTTCTTTACTGCATCCCACACTCCCACACATTGACGAATTCACACGGAAATTGCGTCGCTATGAAATACGAGTACTATGTGTTCTAAGACATTTTCTTCTAAATCGAGTAACGTTTCTATGGAAACGACAGGATTTTCTTTTGGGATACGACAATCACATTTCCGATCCACTAATCCTTCTTTACTGCATCCCTCAGTCCCAAACATTGACGAATTCACACGGAAATTCCGTTGCTATGAAATACGAGTACTATGTGTTCTAAGACATTTCCTTCTAAATCGAGTAACTTTTCTATGGATACGACAGGATTTTCTTTTGGGATACGACAATCACATTTCCGATCCACTAATCCTTCTTTACTGCATCCCTCACTCCCAAACATTGACGAATTCACACGGAAATTGCGTCGCTATGAAATACGAGTACTATGTGTTCTAAGACATTTCCTTCTAAATCGAGTAACGTTTCTATGGAAACGACAGGATTTTCTTTTGGGATACGACAATCACATTTCCGATCCGTTAATCCTTCTTTACTGCATCCCTCACTCCCAAACATTGACGAATTCACACGGAAATTCCGTCGCTATGAAATACGAGTACAATGTGTTCTAAGACATTTCCTTCTAAATCGAGTAACGTTTCTATGGAAACGACAGGATTTTCTTTTAGGATATGACAATCACATTTCCGATCCACTAATCCTTCTTTACTGCATCCCACACTCCCACACATTGACGAATTCACACGGAAATTGCGTCGCTATGAAATACGAGTACTATGTGTTCTAAGACATTTCCTTCTAAATCGAGTAACGTTTCTATGGAAACGACAGGATTTTCTTTTGGGATACGACAACCACATTTCCGATCCACTAATCCTTCTTTACTGCATCCCTCACTCCCTAACATTGACGAATTCACACGGAAATTCCGTCGCTATGAATTACGAGTACTATGTGTTCTAAGACATTTCCTTCTAAATCGAGTAACGTTTCTATGGATATGACAGGATTTTCTTTTGCGATACGACAATCACATTTCCGATCCACTAATCCTTCTTTACTGCATCCCTCACTCCCAAACATTGACGAATTCACACGGAAATTGCGTCGCTATGAAATACGAGTACTATGTGTTCTAAGACATTTCCTTCTAAATCGAGTAACGTTTCTATGGAAACGACAGGATTTTCTTTTGGGATACGACAATCACATTTCCGATCCATTAATCCTTCTTTACTGCATCCCTCACTCCCAAACATTGACGAATTCACACGGAAATTCCGTCGCTATGAAATACGAGTACTATGTGTTCTAAGACATTTCCTTCTAAATCGAGTAACGTTTCTATGGAAACGACAGGATTTTCTTTTGGGATGTGACAATCACATTTCCGATCCACTAATCCTTCTTTACTGCATCCCTCACTCCCACACATTGACGAATTCACACGGAAATTGCGTCGCTATGAAATACGAGTACTATGTGTTCTAAGACATTTCCTTCTAAATCGAGTAACGTTTCTATGGAAACGACAGGATTTTCTTTTGGGATACGACAATCACATTTCCGATCAACTAATCCTTCTTTACTGCATCCCTCACTCCCAAACATTGACGAATTCACACGGAAATTCCGTCGCTATGAAATACGAGTACTATGTGTTCTAAGACATTTCCTTCTAAATCGAGTAACGTTTCTATGGAAACGACAGGATTTTCTTTTGGGATACGACAATCACATTTCCGATATACTAATCCTTCTTTACTGCATCCCTCACTCCCAAACATTGACGAATTCACACGGAAATTCCGTCGCTATGACATACGAGTACTATGTGTTCTAAGACATTTCCTACTAAATCGAGTAACGTTTCTATGGATACGACCGGATTTTCTTTTGGGATACGACAATCTCATTTCCAATGCACTAATCCTTCTTTACTGCATCCCTCACTCCCACACATTGACGAATTCACACGGAAATTGCGTCGCTATGAAATACGAGTACTATGTGTTCTAAGACATTTCCTTCTAAATCGAGTAACGTTCCTATGGAAACGACAGGATTTTCTTTTGGGATACAACAATCACATTTCCAATCCACTAATCCTTCTTTACTGCATCCCTCACTCCCAAACATTGACGAATTCACACGGAAATTCCGTCGCTATGAAATACGAAAACTATGTGTTCTAAGACATTTCCTTCTAAATCGAGTAACGTTTCTATGGAAACGACAGGATTTTCTTTTGGGATACGACGATCACATTTCCGATCCACTAATCCTGCTTTACTGGATCCCTCACTCCCAAACATTGACGAATTCACACGGAAATTCCGTCGCTATGAAATACGAGTACTATGTGTTCTAAGACATTTCCTTCTAAATCGAGTAACGTTTCTATGGAAACGACAGGATTTTCTTTTGGGATACGACAATCACATTTCCGATCCACTAATCCTTCTTTACTGCATCCCTCACTCCCAAACATTGACGAACTCACACGGAAGTTCCATCGCTATGAAATACGAGTACTATGTGTTCTAAGACATTTCCTTCTAAATCGAGTAACGTTTCTATGGAAACGACAGGATTTTCTTTTGGGATACGACAATCACATTTCCGATCCACTAATCCTTCTTCATTGCATCCCTCACTCCCAAACATTGACGAATTCACACGGAAATTCCGTCGCTATGAAATACGAGTACTATGTGTTCTAAGACATTTCCTTCTAAATCGAGTAACGTTTCTATGGAAACGACAGGATTTTCTTTTGGGATACGACAATCACATTTCCGATCCACTAATCCTTCTTTACTGCATCCCTCACTCCCAAACATTGACGAATCCACACGGAAATTCCGTCGCTATGAAATACGAGTACTATGTGTTCTAAGACATTTCCTTCTAAATCGAGTAACGTTTCTATTGAAACGACAGGATTTTCTTTTGGGATACGACAATCACATTTCCGATCCACTAATCCTTCTTTACTGCATCCCTCACTCCCAAACATTGACGAATTCACACGGAAATTCCGTCGCTATGAAATACGAGTACTATGTGTTCTAAGACATTTCCTTCTAAATCGAGTAACGTTTCTATGGAATCGACAAGATTTTCTTTTGGGATACGACAATCACATTTCCGATCCATTAATCCTTCTTTACTGCATCCCTCACTCCCAAACTTTGACGAATTCACACGGAAATTGCGTCGCTATGAAATACGAGTACTCTGTGTTCTAAGACATTTCCATCTAAATCGAGTAACGTTTCTATGGAAACGACAGGATTTTCTTTTGGGATACGACAATCACATTTCCGATCCACTAATCCTTCTTTACTGCATCCCTCACTCCCAAACATTGACGAATTCACACGGAAATTGCGTCGCTATGAAATACGAGTACTATGTGTTCTAAGACATTTCCTTCTAAATCGAGTAACGTTTCTATGGAAACGACAGGATTTTCTTTTGGGATACGACAATCACATTTCCGATCCGTTAATCCTTCTTTACTGCATCCCTCACTCCCAAACATTGACGAATTAACACGGAAATTCCGTCGCTATGAAATACGAGTACAATGTGTTCTAAGACATTTCCTTCTAAATCGAGTAACGTTTCTATGGAAACGACAGGATTTTTTTTAGGATATGACAATCACATTTCCGATCCACTAATCCTTCTTTACTGCATCCCACACTCCCACACATTGACGAATTCACACGGAAATTGCGTCGCTATGAAATACGAGTACTATGTGTTCTAAGACATTTCCTTCTAAATCGAGTAACGTTTCTATGGAAACGACAGGATTTTCTTTTGGGATACGACAATCACATTTCCGATCCACTAATCCTTCTTTACTGCATCCCTAAGTCCCAAACATTGACGAATTCACACGGAAATTCCGTTGCTATGAAATACGAGTACTATGTGTTCTAAGACATTTCCTTCTAAATCGAGTAACTTTTCTATGGATACAACAGGATTTTCTTTTGGGATACGACAATCACATTTCCGATCCACTAATCCTTCTTTACTGCATCCCTCACTCCCAAACATTGACGAATTCACACGGAAATTGCGTCGCTATGAAATACGAGTACTATGTGTTCTAAGACATTTCCTTCTAAATCGAGTAACGTTTCTATGGAAACGACAGGATTTTCTTTTGGGATACGACAATCACATTTCCGATCCGTTAATCCTTCTTTACTGCATCCCTCACTCCCAAACATTGACGAATTCACACGGAAATTCCGTCGCTATGAAATACGAGTACAATGTGTTCTAAGACATTTCCTTCTAAATCGAGTAACGTTTCTATGGAAACGACAGGATTTTCTTTTAGGATATGACAATCACATTTCCGATCCACTAATCCTTCTTTACTGCATCCCACACTCCCACACATTGACGAATTCACACGGGAATTGCGTCGCTATGAAATACGAGTACTATGTGTTCTAAGACATTTCCTTCTAAATCGAGTAACTTTTCTATGGATACGACAGGATTTTCTTTTGGGATACGACAATCACATTTCCGATCCACTAATCCTTCTTTACTGCATCCCTCACTCCCATACATTGACGAATTCACACGGAAATTGCGTCGCTATGAAATACGAGTACTATGTGTTCTAAGACATTTCCTTCTAAATCGAGTAACGTTTCTATGGAAACGACAGGATTTTCTTTTGGGATACGACAATCACATTTCCGATCCGTTAATCCTTCTTTACTGCATCCCTCACTCCCAAACATTGACGAATTCACACGGAAATTCCGTCGCTATGAAATACGAGTACAATGTGTTCTAAGACATTTCCTTCTAAATCGAGTAACGTTTCTATGGAAACGACAGGATTTTCTTTTAGGATATGACAATCACATTTCCGATCCACTAATCCTTCTTTACTGCATCCCACACTCCCACACATTGACGAATTCACACGGAAATTGCGTCGCTATGAAATACGAGTACTATGTGTTCTAAGACATTTTCTTCTAAATCGAGTAACGTTTCTATGGAAACGACAGGATTTTCTTTTGGGATACGACAATCACATTTCCGATCCACTAATCCTTCTTTACTGCATCCCTCACTCCCAAACATTGACGAATTCACACGGAAATTCCGTCGCTATGAAATACGAGTACTATGTGTTCTAAGACATTTCCTTCTAAATCGAGTAACGTTTCTATGGATATGACAGGATTTTCTTTTGCGATACGACAATCACATTTCCGATCCACTAATCCTTCTTTACTGCATCCCTCACTCCCAAACATTGACGAATTCACACGGAAATTGCGTCGCTATGAAATACGAGTACTATGTGTTCTAAGACATTTCCTTCTAAATCGAGTAACGTTTCTATGGAAACGACAGGATTTTCTTTTGGGATACGACAATCACATTTCCGATCCATTAATCCTTCTTTACTGCATCCCTCACTCCCAAACATTGACGAATTCACACGGAAATTGCGTCGCTATGAAATACGAGTACTATGTGTTCTAAGACATTTCCTTCTAAATCGAGTAACGTTTCTATGGAAACGACAGGATTTTCTTTTGGGATACGACAATCACATTTCCGATCAACTAATCCTTCTTTACTGCATCCCTCACTCCCAAACATTGACGAATTCACACGGAAATTCCGTCGCTATGAAATACGAGTACTATGTGTTCTAAGACATTTCCTTCTAAATCGAGTAACGTTTCTATGGAAACGACAGGATTTTCCTTTGGGATACGACAATCACATTTCCGATATACTAATCCTTCTTTACTGCATCCCTCACTCCCAAACATTGACGAATTCACACGGAAATTCCGTCGCTATGACATACGAGTACTATGTGTTCTAAGACATTTCCTTCTAAATCGAGTAACGTTTCTATGGATACGACCGGATTTTCTTTTGGGATACGACAATCTCATTTCCAATGCACTAATCCTTCTTTACTGCATCCCTCACTCCCACACATTGACGAATTCACACGGAAATTGCGTCGCTATGAAATACGAGTACTATGTGTTCTAAGACATTTCCTTCTAAATCGAGTAACGTTCCTATGGAAACGACAGGATTTTCTTTTGGGATACAACAATCACATTTCCAATCCACTAATCCTTCTTTACTGCATCCCTCACTCCCAAACATTGACGAATTCACACGGAAATTCCGTCGCTATGAAATACGAAAACTATGTGTTCTAAGACATTTCCTTCTAAATCGAGTAACGTTTCTATGGAAACGACAGGATTTTCTTTTGGGATACGACGATCACATTTCCGATCCACTAATCCTGCTTTACTGGATCCCTCACTCCCAAACATTGACGAATTCACACGGAAATTCCGTCGCTATGAAATACGAGTACTATGTGTTCTAAGACATTTCCTTCTAAATCGAGTAACGTTTCTATGGAAACGACAGGATTTTCTTTTAGGATACGACAATCACATTTCCGATCCACTAATCCTTCTTTACTGCATCCCTCACTCCCAAACATTGACGAATTCACACGGAAGTTCCATCGCTATGAAATACGAGTACTATGTGTTCTAAGACATTTCCTTCTAAATCGAGTAACGTTTCTATGGAAACGACAGGATTTTCTTTTGGGATACGACAATCACATTTCCGATCCACTAATCCTTCTTCATTGCATCCCTCACTCCCAAACATTGACGAATTCACACGGAAATTCCGTCGCTATGAAATACGAGTACTATGTGTTCTAAGACATTTCCTTCTAAATCGAGTAACGTTTCTATGGAAACGACAGGATTTTCTTTTGGGATACGACAATCACATTTCCGATCCACTAATCCTTCTTTACTGCATCCCTCACTCCCAAACATTGACGAATCCACACGGAAATTCCGTCGCTATGAAATACGAGTACTATGTGTTCTAAGACATTTCCTTCTAAATCGAGTAACGTTTCTATTGAAACGGCAGGATTTTCTTTTGGGATACGACAATCACATTTCCGATCCACTAATCCTTCTTTACTGCATCCCTCACTCCCAAACATTGACGAATTCACACGGAAATTCCGTCGCTATGAAATACGAGTACTATGTGTTCTAAGACATTTCCTTCTAAATCGAGTAACGTTTCTATGGAATCGACAAGATTTTCTTTTGGGATACGACAATCACATTTCCGATCCATTAATCCTTCTTTACTGCATCCCTCACTCCCAAACTTTGACGAATTCACACGGAAATTGCGTCGCTATGAAATACGAGTACTCTGTGTTCTAAGACATTTCCATCTAAATCGAGTAACGTTTCTATGGAAGCGACAGGATTTTCTTTTGGGATACGACAATCACATTTCCGATCCACTAATCCTTCTTTACTGCATCCCTCACTCCCAAACATTGACGAATTCACACGGAAATTCCGTCGCTATGAAATACGAGTACTATGTGTTCTAAGACATTTCCTTCTAAATCGAGTAACGGTTCCATGGATACGACAGGATTTTCTTTTGGGATACGACAATCTCATTTCCGATCCACTAATCCTTCATTACTGCATCCCTCACTCCCACACATTGACGAATTCACACGGAAATTGCGTCGCTATGAAATACGAGTACAATGTGTTCTAAGACATTTCCTTCTAAATCGAGTAACGTTTCAATGGAAACGACAGGATTTTCTTTTGGGATACGACAATCTCATTTCCGATCCACTAATCCTTCTTTACTGCATCCCTCACTCCCACTCATTGACGAATTCACACGGAAATTCCGTCGCTATGAAATACGAGTACTGTGTGTTCTAAGACATTTCCTTCTAAATCGAGTAACGCTTCTATGGAAACGACTGGATTTTCTTTTGGGATACGACAATCACATTTCCGATCCACTAATCCTTCTTTACTGCATCCCTCACTCCCAAACATTGACGAATTCACACGGAAATTTCGTCGCTATGAAATACGAGTACTATGTGTTCTAAGACATTTCCTTCTAAATCAAGTAACGTTTCTATGGAAACGACAGGATTTTCTTTTGTTATAAGACAATCTCATTTCCGATCCACTAATCCTTCTTTACTGCATCCCTCACTCCCACACATTGACGAATTCACACGGAAATTGCGTCGCTATGAAATACGAGTACTATGTGTTCTAAGACATTTCCTTCTAAACCGAGTAACGTTTCTATGGAAACGACAGGATTTTCTTTTGGGTTACAACAATCACATTTCCGATCCACTAATCCTTCTTTACTGCATCCCTCACTCCCACACATTGACGAATTCACACGGAAATTGCGTCGCTATGAAATACGAGTACTATGTATTCTAAGACATTTCCTTCTAAATCGAGTAACGTTTCTATGGAAACGACAGGATTTTCTTTTGGGATACGACAATCTCATTTCCGATCCACTAATCCTTCTTTACTGCATCCCTCACTCCCACACATTGACGAATTCACACGGAAATTGCGTCGCTATGAAATACGAGTACTATGTGTTCTAAGACATCGCCTTCTAAGTCGAGTAATGTTTCTATGAAAAACGACAGGATTTTCTTTTGGGATACGACAATATCATTTCCGATCCATTAATCCTTCTTTACTGCATCCCTCACTCCCACACATTGACGAATTCACACGGAAATTGCGTCGCTATGAATTACTATGGTTTTTATGACTTCTCCTTCTAAATCAAGTGACGTTTCTATGGAAACGACAGGACTTTTTTTTGGGATACGACAATCTCATTTCCGATCCACTAATCCTTCTTTACTGCATCCCTCACTCCCAAACATTGACGATTTCACACTGAAATTGCGTCGCTATGAAATACTATGTGTTCTAAGACATTTCCTTCTAAATCGAGTAACGTTTCTATGGAAACGACACGATTTTCTTTTGGGATACGACAATCTCATTTCCGATCCACTAATCCTTCTTTACTGCATCCCTAACTCCCACACATTGACGAATTCACACGGAAATTGCGTCGGTATGAAATACGAGTACTATGTGTTTTAAGACATTTCCTTCTAAATCGAATAACGTTTCTATGGAAACGACAGGATTTTCTTTTAAGATACGACAATCACATTTCCGATCCACTAATCCTTCTTTACTGCATCCCTCACTCCCACACATTGACGAATTCATACGGAAATTGCGTCGCTATGAAATTCGAGTACTATGTGTTCTAAGACATTTCCTTCTAAATCGAGTAACGTTTCTATGGAAACGACAGGATTTTCTTTTGGGATACGGCAATCACATTTCTGATCCTCTAATCCTTCTTTACTGCATCCCTCACTCCCAAACATTGACGAATTCACACGGAAATTGCGTCGCTATGAAATACGAGTACTATGTGTTCTAAGACATTTCCTTCTAAATCGAGTAACGTTTCTATGGAGACAACAGGATTTTCTTTTGGGATACAACAATCTCATTTCCGATCCACTAATCCTTCTTTACTGCATCCCTCACTCCCACACATTGACGAATTCACACGGAAATGGCGTCGCTATGAAATACGAGTACTATGTGTTCTAAGACATTTCCTTCTAAATCGAGTAACGTTTCTATGGAAACGACAGGATTTTCTTTTGGGATACGACAATCTCATTTCCGATCCACTAATCCTTCTTTACTGCATCCCTCACTCCGAAACATTGACGAATTCACACGGAAATTCCGTCGCTATGAAATACGAGTACTATGTGTTCTAAGACATTTCCTTCTAAAGCGAGTAACGTTTCTGTGGAAACGACAGGATTTTCTTTTGGGATACGACAATCACATTTCCGATCCACTAATCCATCTTTACCGGCATCCCTCACTCCCAAACATTGACGAATTCACACGGAAATTGCGTCGCTATGAAATACTATGTGTTCTAAGACATTTCCTTCTAAATCGAGTAACGTTTCTGTGGAAACGACAGGATTTTCTTTTGGGATACGACAATCTCATTTCAGATCCACTAATCCTTCTTTACTGCATCCCTCACTCCCACACATTGACGAATTCACACGGAAATTGCGTCGCTATGAAATACTGTGTGTTCTAAGACATTTCCTTCTAAATCGAGTAACGTTTCTATGGAAACGACACGATTTTCTTTTGGGATACGACAATCTCATTTCCGATCCACTAATCCTTCTTTACTGCTTCCCTCACTCCCACACATTGACGAATTCACACGGAAATTGCGTCGCTATGAAATACGAGTACTATGTGTTCTAAAACATTTCCTTCTAAATCGAGTAACGTTTCTTTGGAAACGACAGGATTTTCTTTTGGGATACGACAATCACATTTCCGATAAACTAATCCTTCTTTACTGCATCCCTCACTCCCACACATTGACGAATTCACACGGAAATTGCGTCGCTATGAAATACGAGTACTATGTGTTCTAAGACATTTCCTTCTAAATCGAGTAACGTTTCTATGGAAACGACAGGATTTTCTTTTGAGATACGGCAATCACATTTCCGATCCTCTAATCCTTCTTTACTGCATCCCTCACTCCCACACATTGACGAATTCACACGGAAATTGCGTCGCCATGAAATACGAGTACTATGTGTTCAAAGACATTTCCTTCTAAATCGAGTAACGTTTCTATGGAAACGACAGGATTTTCTTTTGGGATACGACAATCACATTTCCGATCCACTAATCCTTCTTTTCTGCGTCCCTCACTCTCAAACATTGACGAATTCATACGGAAATTGCGCCGCTATGAAATACGAGTACTATGTGTTCTAAGACATTTCCTTGTAAATCGAGTAACGTTTCTATGGAAACGACAGGATTTTCTTTTGGGATACGATAATCACATTTCCGATCCACTAATCCTTCTTTACTGCATCCCTCACTCCCACACATTGACGAATTCACACGGAAATTGCGTCGCTATGAATTACAATGGGTTCTATGACTTCTCCTTCTAAATCAGGTAACGTTTCTATGGAAACGACAGGACTTTTTTTTGGGATACGACAATCTCATTTCCGATCCACTATTCCTTCTTTACTGCATCCCTCACTCCCACACATTGACGAATTCACACGGAAATTGCGTCGCTATGAAATACTATGTGTTCTAAGACATTTCCTTCTAAATCGAGTAACGTTTCTATGGAAACGACAGGATTTTCTTTTGGGATACGACAATCTCATTTCCGATCCACTAATCCTTCTTTACTGCATCCCTCACTCCCACACATTGACGAATTCACACGGAAATTGCGTCGCAATGAAATTCGAGTACTATGTGTTCGAAGACATTTCCTTCTAAATCGAGTAACGTTTCTATGGAAACGACAGGATTTTCTTTTGGGATACGACAATCACATTTCCGATCCACTAATTCTTCTTTACTGCATCCCTCACTCCCACACATTGACGAATTCACACGGAAATTGCGTCGCTACGAAATACGAGTACTATGTGTTCTAAGACATTTCCTTCTAAATCGAGTAACGTTTCTATGTAAACGACAGGATTTTCTTTTGGGATACGACAATCACATTTCCGATCCACTAATCCTTCTTTACTGCATCCCTCACTCCCACACATTGACGAATTCACACGGAAATTGCGTCGCTATGAAATACGAGTACTATGTGTTCTAAGACATTTCCTTCTAAATCGAGTAACGTTTCTATGGAAACGACATTATCTTCTTTTGGGATACGACAATCTCATTTCCGATCCACTGATCCTTCTTTACTGCATCCCTCAATCCCACACATTGACGAATTCACACGGAAATTGCGTCGCTATGAAATGCTATGTGTTCTAAGACATTTCTTTCTAAATCGAGTAACGTTTCTATGGGAACGACAGGATTTTCTTTTGGGATACAACAATCTCATTTCCGATCCACTAATCCTTCTCTACTGCATCCCTCACTCCCACACATTGACGAATTCACACGGAAATTACGTCGCTATGAAATACGAGTAGTATGTGTTCTACGACATTTCCTTCTAAATCGAGTAACGTTTCTATGGAAACGACAGGGTTTTCTTTTGGGATACGACAATCTCATTTCCGATCGACTAATCCTTCTTTACTGCATCCCTCACTCCCACACATTGACGAATTCACACGGAAATTGCGTCGCTATGAAATACTATGTGTTCTAAGACATTTCCTTCTAAATCGAGTAACGTTTCTATGGAAACGACAGGATTTTCTTTTGAGATACGACAATCTCATTTCCGATCCACTAAACCTTCTTTACTGCATCCCTCACTCCCACACATTGAGGAATTCACACGGAAATTGCGTCGCTATGAAATACGAGTACTATGTGTTCTAAGACATTTCCTTCTAAATCGAGTAACGTTTCTATGGAAACGACAGGATTTTCTTTTGGGATACGACAATCTCACTTCCGATCCACTAATCCTTCCTTACTGCATCCCTCACTCCCACACATTGACGAATTCACACGGAAATTGCGTCGCTATGAAATACTATGTGTTCTAAGACATTTCCTTCTAAATCGAGTAACGTTTCTATGGAAACGACAGGATTTTCTTTTGGGATACGACAATCTCATTTCCGATCGACTAATCCTTCTTTACTGCATCCCTCACTCCCACACATTG
This sequence comes from Schistocerca serialis cubense, assembly GCF_023864345.2. NCBI lineage: Eukaryota > Metazoa > Arthropoda > Insecta > Orthoptera > Acrididae > Schistocerca > Schistocerca serialis. The sequence goes on from NC_064644.1 coordinate 3,283,547, forward strand.
ACGAATTCACACGGAAATTGCGTCGCTATGAAATACTGTGTGTTCTAAGACATTTCCTTCTAAATCGAGTAACGTTTCTATGGAAACGACACGATTTTCTTTTGGGATACGACAATCTCATTTCCGATCCACAAATCCTTCTTTACTGCATCCCTCACTCCCACACATTGACGAATTCACACGGAAATTGCGTCGCTATGAAATACGAGTACTATGTGTTCTAAGACATTTCCTTCTAAATCGAGTAACGTTTCTATGGAAACGACAGGATTTTCTTTTGGGATACGACAATCACATTTCCGATCCACTAATCCTTCTTTACTGCATCCCTCACTCCCACACATTGACGAATTCACACGGATATTGCGTCGCTATGAAATACTATGTGTTCTAAGACATTTCCTTCTAAATCGAGTAACGTTTCTATGGAAACGACAGGATTTTCTTTTGGGATACGACAATCTCATTTCCGATCCACTAATCCTTCTTTGCTGCATCCCTCACTCCCACACATTGACGATTTCACACGGAAATTGCGTCGCTATGAAATACTGTGTGTTCTAAGACATTTCCTTCTAAATCGAGTAACGTTTCTATGGAAACGACAGGATTTTCTTTTGGGATACGACAATCTCATTTCCGATCCACTAATCCTTCTTTACTGCATCCCTCACTCCCACACATTGACGAATTCACACGGAAATTGCGTCGATATGAAATACTATGTGTTCTAAGACATTTCCTTCTAAATCGAGTAACGTTTCTATGGAAACGACAGGATTTTCTATTGGGATACGACAATCTCATTTCCGATCCACTAATCCTTCCTTACTGCATCCCTCACTCCCACACATTGACGAATTCACACGGAAATTGCGTCGCTATGAAATACTGTGTGTTCTAAGACATTTCCTTCTAAATCGAGTAACGTTTCTATGGAAACGACAGGATTTTCTTTTGGGATACGACAATCTCATTTCCGATCCACTAATCCTTCTTTACTGCATCCCTCACTCCCAAACATTGACGAATTCACACGGAAATTGCGTCGCTATGAAATACGAGTACTATGTGTTCTAAGACATTTCCTTCTAAATCGAGTAACGTTTCTATGGAAACGACCGGATTTTCTTTTGGGATACGACAATCACATTTCCGATCCACTAATCCTTCCTTACTGCATCCCTCACTCCCACACATTGACGAATTCAACCGGAAATTGCGTCGCTATGAAATACTATGTGTTCTAAGACATTTCCTTCTAAATCGAGTAACGTTTCTATGGAAACGACAGGATTTTCTTTTTGGATACGACAATCTCATTTCCGATCCACTAATCCTTCTTTACTGCATCCCTCACTCCCACACATTGAGGAATTCACACGGAAATTGCGTCGCTATGAAATACGAGTACTATGTGTTCTAAGACATTTCCTTCTAAATCGAGTAACGTTTCTATGGAAACGACAGGATTTTCTTTTGGGATACAACAATCTCATTTCCGATCCACTATTCCATCCTTACTGCATCCCTCACTCCCACACAATGACGAATTCACACGGAAATTGCGTCGCTATGAAATACTATGTGTTCTAAGACATTTCTATCTAAATAGAGTAACGTTTCTATGGAAACGACAGGATTTTCTTTTGGGATACGACAATCTCATTTCCGATCCACTAATCCTGCTTTACTGCATCCCTCACTCCCACACATTGACGAATTCACACGGAAATTGCGTCGCTATGAAATACTATGTGTTCTAAGACATTTCCTTCTAAATCGAGTAACGTTTCTATGGAAACGACAGGATTTTCTTTTGGGATACGACAATCACATTTCCGATCCACTAACCCTTCTTTACTGCATCCCTCACTCACACACATTGACGAATTCACACGGAAATTGCGTCGCTCTGAAATACGAGTACTATGTGTTCTAAGACATTTCCTTCTAAATCGAGTAACGTTTCTATGGAATCGACAGGAATTCTTTTGGGATACGACAATCACATTTCCGATCCACTAATCCTTCTTTACTGCATCCCTCACTCCCACACATTGACGAATTCACACGGAAATTGCGTCGCTATGAAATACTATGTGTTATAAGACATTTCCTTCTAAATCGAGTAACGTTTCTATGGAAACGACAGGATTTTCTTTTGGGATACGACAATCTCATTTCCGATCCACTAATCCTTCCTTACTGCATCCCTCACTCCCACACATTGACGAATTCACACGGAAATTGCGTCGCTATGAAATACTATGTGTTCTAAGACATTTCCTTCTAAATCGAGTAACGTTTCTATGGAAACGACAGGATTTTCTTTTGGGATACGACAATCTCATTTCCGATCCACTAATCCTTCCTTACTGCATCCCTCACTCCCACACATTGACGAATTCACACGGAAATTGCGTCGCTATGAAATACTATGAGTTCTAAGACATTTCTTTCTAAATCGAGTAACGTTTCTATGGAAACGACAGGATTTTCTTTTGGGATACGACAATCTCATTTCCGATCCACTAATCCTGCTTTACTGCATCCCTCACTCCCACACATTGACGAATTCACACGGAAATTGCGACGCTATGAAATACGAGTACTATGTGTTCTAAGACATTTCTTTCTAAATCGATTAACGTTTCTATGGAAACGACAGGATTTTCTTTTGGGATACGACAATCACATTTCCGATCCACCAACCCTTCTTTACTGCATCCCTCACTCCCACACATTGACGAATTCACACGGAAATTGCGTCGCTATGAAATACGAGTACTATGTGTTCTAAGACATTTCCTTCTAAATCGAGTAACGTTTCTATGGAAACGACAAGATTTCTTTTGGGAAACGACAATCTCATTTCCGATCCACTAAACCTTCTTTACTGCATCAATCACTCCCACTCATTGCCTAATTCACACGGAAATTGCCTCGCTATGAAACACTATGGGTTCTATGACTTCTCCTTCTAAATGGAATAACGTTTCTATGGAAACGACAGGATTTTCTTTTGGGATGCGACAATCTCATTTCCGATCCACTAATCCTTCTTTACTGCATCCCTCACTCCCACTCATTGACGAATTCACAAGGAAATTGCGTCGCTATGAAATACTATGTGTTCTAAGACATTTCCTTCTAAATCGAGTAACGTTTCTATGGAAACGACAGGATTTTCTTTCGGGATACGACAATCTCATTTCCGATCCACTAATCCTTCCTTACTGCATCCCTCACTCCCACTCATTGACGAATTCACACGGAAATTGCGTCGCTATGAAATACTATGGGTTCTATGACTTCTCCTTCTAAATCGAGTAACGTTTCTATGGAAACGACAGGATTTTCTTTTGGGATACGACAATCTCATTTCCGATCCACTAATCCTGCTTTACTGCATCCCTCACTCCCACACATTGACGAATTCACACGGAAATTGCGACGCTATGAAATACTATGTGTTCTAGGACATTTCCTCCTAAATCGAGTAACGTTTCTATGGAAAGACAGGATTTTCTTTTGGGATACGACAATCTCATTTCCGATCCACTAATCCTTCTTTACTGCATCCCTCAATCCCACAAATTGACGAATTCACACGGAAATAGCGTCGCTATGAAATACGAGTACTATGTGTTCTAAGTCATTTCCTTCTAAATCGAGTAACGTTTCTATGGAAACGACAGGATTTTCTTTTGGGATACGACAATCACATTTCCGATCCACCAACCCTTCTTTACTGCATCCCTCACTCCCACACATTGACGAATTCACACGGAAATTGCGTCGCTATGAAATACGAGTACTATGTGTTCTAAGACATTTCCTTCTAAATCGAGTAACGTTTCTATGGAAACGACAGGATTTCTTTTGGGATACGACAATCTCATTTCCGATCCACTAATCCTTCATTACTGCATCCCTCACTCCCACACATTGACGAATTCACACGGAAATTGCGTCGCCATGAAATACGAGTACTATGTGTTCTAAGACATTTCCTTCTAAATCGAGTAACGTTTCTATGGAAACGACAGGATTTTCTTTTGGGATACGACAATCACATTTCCGATCCACTAATCCTTCCTTACTGCATCCTTCACTCCCACACATTGACGAATTCACACGGAAATTGCGTCGCTATGAAATACTATGTGTTCTAAGACATTTCCTTCTAAATCGAGTAACGTTTCTATGGAAACGACAGGATTTTCTTTTGAGATACGACAATCTCATTTCCGATCCACTAAACCTTCTTTACTGCATCCCTCACTCCCACACATTGAGGAATTCACACGGAAATTGCGTCGCTATGAAATACGAGTACTATGTGTTCTAAGACATTTCCTTCTAAATCGAGTAACGTTTCTATGGAAACGACAGGATTTTCTTTTGGGATACGACAATCTCATTTCCGATCCACTAATCCTTCCTTACTGCATCCTTCACTCCCACACATTGACGAATTCACACGGAAATTGCGTCGCTATGAAATACTATGTGTTCTAAGACATTTCCTTCTAAATCGAGTAACGTTTCTATGGAAACGACAGGATTTTCTTTTGGGATACGACAATCTCATTTCCGATCGACTAATCCTTCTTTACTGCATCCCTCACTCCCACACATTGACGAATTCCCACAGAAATTGCGTCGCTATGAAATACGAGTACTATGTGTTCTAAGACATTTCTTTCTAAATCGAGTAACGTTTCTATGGAAGCGACAGGATTTTCTTTTGGGATACGACAATCACATTTCCGTACCACCAACCCTTCTTTACTGCATCCCTCACTCCCACACATTGACGAATTCACACGGAAATTGCGTCGCTATGAAATACGAGTACTATGTGTTCTAAGACATTTCCTTCTAAATCGAGTATCGTTTCTATGGAAACGACAGGATTTCTTTTGGGATACGACAATCTCATTTCCGATCCACTAATCCTTCATTACTGCATCCCTCACTCCCACACATTGACGAATTCACACGGAAATTGCGTCGCCATGAAATACGAGTACTATGTGTTCTAAGACATTTCCTTCTAAATCGAGTAACGTTTCTATGGAAACGACAGGATTTCTTTTGGGATACGACAATCTCATTTCCGATCCACTAATCCTTCATTACTGCATCCCTCACTCCCACACATTGACGAATTCACACGGAAATTGCGTCGCCATGAAATACGAGTACTATGTGTTCTAAGACATTTCCTTCTAAATCGAGTAACGTTTCTATGGAAACGACAGGATTTTCTTTTGGGATACGACAATCACATTTCCGATCCACTAATCCTTCCTTACTGCATCCTTCACTCCCACACATTGACGAATTCACACGGAAATTGCGTCGCTATGAAATACTATGTGTTCTAAGACATTTCCTTCTAAATCGAGTAACGTTTCTATGGAAACGACAGGATTTTCTTTTGAGATACGACAATCTCATTTCCGATCCACTAAACCTTCTTTACTGCATCCCTCACTCCCACACATTGAGGAATTCACACGGAAATTGCGTCGCTATGAAATACGAGTACTATGTGTTCTAAGACATTTCCTTCTAAATCGAGTAACGTTTCTATGGAAACGACAGGATTTTCTTTTGGGATACGACAATCTCATTTCCGATCCACTAATCCTTCCTTACTGCATCCTTCACTCCCACACATTGACGAATTCACACGGAAATTGCGTCGCTATGAAATACTATGTGTTCTAAGACATTTCCTTCTAAATCGAGTAACGTTTCTATGGAAACGACAGGATTTTCTTTTGGGATACGACAATCTCATTTCCGATCGACTAATCCTTCTTTACTGCATCCCTCACTCCCACACATTGACGAATTCCCACAGAAATTGCGTCGCTATGAAATACGAGTACTATGTGTTCTAAGACATTTCTTTCTAAATCGAGTAACGTTTCTATGGAAGCGACAGGATTTTCTTTTGGGATACGACAATCACATTTCCGTACCACCAACCCTTCTTTACTGCATCCCTCACTCCCACACAATGACGAATTCACACGGAAATTGCGTCGCTATGAAATACTATGTGTTCTAAGACATTTCTATCTAAATAGAGTAACGTTTCTATGGAAACGACAGGATTTTCTTTTGGGATACGACAATCTCATTTCCGATCCACTAATCCTGCTTTACTGCATCCCTCACTCCCACACATTGACGAATTCACACGGAAATTGCGTCGCTATGAAATACTATGTGTTCTAAGACATTTCCTTCTAAATCGAGTAACGTTTCTATGGAAACGACAGGATTTTCTTTTGGGATACGACAATCACATTTCCGATCCACTAACCCTTCTTTACTGCATCCCTCACTCACACACATTGACGAATTCACACGGAAATTGCGTCGCTATGAAATACGAGTACTATGTGTTCTAAGACATTTCCTTCTAAATCGAGTAACGTTTCTATGGAAACGACAGGATTTTCTTTTGGGATACGACAATCACATTTCCGATCCACTAATCCTTCCTTACTGCATCCCTCACTCCCACACATTGACGAATTCACACGGAAATTGCGTCGCTATGAAATACTATGTGTTCTAAGACATTTCCTTCTAAATCGAGTAACGTTTCTATGGAAACGACAGGATTTTCTTTTGAGATACGACAATCTCATTTCCGATCCACTAAACCTTCTTTACTGCATCCCTCACTCCCACACATTGAGGAATTCACACGGAAATTGCGTCGCTATGAAATATGAGTACTATGTGTTCTAAGACATTTCCTTCTAAATCGAGTAACGTTTCTATGGAAACGACAGGATTTTCTTTTGGGATACGACAAACTCACTTCCGATCCACTAATCCTTCCTTACTGCATCCCTCACTCCCACACATTGACGAATTCACACGGAAATTGCGTCGCTATGAAATACTATGTGTTCTAAGACATTTCCTTCTAAATCGAGTAACGTTTCTATGGAAACGACAGGATTTTCTTTTGGGATACGACAATCTCATTTCCGATCGACTAATCCTTCTTTACTGCATCCCTCACTCCCACACATTGAAGAATTCCCACAGACATTGCGTCGCTATGAAATACGAGTACTATGTGTTCTAAGACATTTCTTTCTAAATCGATTAACGTTTCTATGGAAACGACAGGATTTTCTTTTGGGATACGACAATCACATTTCCGATCCACCAACCCTTCTTTACTGCATCCCTCACTCCCACACATTGACGAATTCACACGGAAATTGCGTCGCTATGAAATACGAGTACTATGTGTTCTAAGACATTTCCTTCTAAATCGAGTAACGTTTCTATGGAAACGACAAGATTTCTTTTGGGAAACGACAATCTCATTTCCGATCCACTAAACCTTCTTTACTGCATCAATCACTCCCACTCATTGCCTAATTCACACGGAAATTGCCTCGCTATGAAACACTATGGGTTCTATGACTTCTCCTTCTAAATCGAATAACGTTTCTATGGAAACGACAGGATTTTCTTTTGGGATGCGACAATCTCATTTCCGATCCACTAATCCTTCTTTACTGCATCCCTCACTCCCACTCATTGACGAATTCACAAGGAAATTGCGTCGCTATGAAATACTATGTGTTCTAAGACATTTCCTTCTAAATCGAGTAACGTTTCTATGGAAACGACAGGATTTTCTTTCGGGATACGACAATCTCATTTCCGATCCACTAATCCTTCCTTACTGCATCCCTCACTCCCACTCATTGACGAATTCACACGGAAATTGCGTCGCTATGAAATACTATGGGTTCTATGACTTCTCCTTCTAAATCGAGTAACGTTTCTATGGAAACGACAGGATTTTCTTTTGGGATACGACAATCTCATTTCCGATCCACTAATCCTGCTTTACTGCATCCCTCACTCCCACACATTGACGAATTCACACGGAAATTGCGACGCTATGAAATACTATGTGTTCTAGGACATTTCCTCCTAAATCGAGTAACGTTTCTATGGAAAGACAGGATTTTCTTTTGGGATACGACAATCTCATTTCCGATCCACTAATCCTTCTTTACTGCATCCCTCAATCCCACAAATTGACGAATTCACACGGAAATAGCGTCGCTATGAAATACGAGTACTATGTGTTCTAAGTCATTTCCTTCTAAATCGAGTAACGTTTCTATGGAAACGACAGGATTTTCTTTTGGGATACGACAATCACATTTCCGATCCACCAACCCTTCTTTACTGCATCCCTCACTCCCACACATTGACGAATTCACACGGAAATTGCGTCGCTATGAAATACGAGTACTATGTGTTCTAAGACATTTCCTTCTAAATCGAGTAACGTTTCTATGGAAACGACAGGATTTCTTTTGGGATACGACAATCTCATTTCCGATCCACTAATCCTTCATTACTGCATCCCTCACTCCCACACATTGACGAATTCACACGGAAATTGCGTCGCCATGAAATACGAGTACTATGTGTTCTAAGACATTTCCTTCTAAATCGAGTAACGTTTCTATGGAAACGACAGGATTTTCTTTTGGGATACGACAATCACATTTCCGATCCACTAATCCTTCCTTACTGCATCCTTCACTCCCACACATTGACGAATTCACACGGAAATTGCGTCGCTATGAAATACTATGTGTTCTAAGACATTTCCTTCTAAATCGAGTAACGTTTCTATGGAAACGACAGGATTTTCTTTTGAGATACGACAATCTCATTTCCGATCCACTAAACCTTCTTTACTGCATCCCTCACTCCCACACATTGAGGAATTCACACGGAAATTGCGTCGCTATGAAATACGAGTACTATGTGTTCTAAGACATTTCCTTCTAAATCGAGTAACGTTTCTATGGAAACGACAGGATTTTCTTTTGGGATACGACAATCTCATTTCCGATCCACTAATCCTTCCTTACTGCATCCTTCACTCCCACACATTGACGAATTCACACGGAAATTGCGTCGCTATGAAATACTATGTGTTCTAAGACATTTCCTTCTAAATCGAGTAACGTTTCTATGGAAACGACAGGATTTTCTTTTGGGATACGACAATCTCATTTCCGATCGACTAATCCTTCTTTACTGCATCCCTCACTCCCACACATTGACGAATTCCCACAGAAATTGCGTCGCTATGAAATACGAGTACTATGTGTTCTAAGACATTTCTTTCTAAATCGAGTAACGTTTCTATGGAAGCGACAGGATTTTCTTTTGGGATACGACAATCACATTTCCGTACCACCAACCCTTCTTTACTGCATCCCTCACTCCCACACATTGACGAATTCACACGGAAATTGCGTCGCTATGAAATACGAGTACTATGTGTTCTAAGACATTTCCTTCTAAATCGAGTATCGTTTCTATGGAAACGACAGGATTTCTTTTGGGATACGACAATCTCATTTCCGATCCACTAATCCTTCATTACTGCATCCCTCACTCCCACACATTGACGAATTCACACGGAAATTGCGTCGCCATGAAATACGAGTACTTTGTGTTATAAGACATTTTCTTCTAAATCGAGTAACGTTTCTATGGAAACGACAGGATTTTCTTTTGGGATACGACAATCTCATTTCCGATCCACTAACCCTTCTTTACTGCATCCCTCAATCCCACAAATTGACGAATTCTCACGGAAATTGCGTCGCTATGAAATACTGTGTGTTCTAAGACATTTCTTTCTAAATCGAGTAACGTTTCTATGGAAACGACAGGATTTTCTTTTGGGATACGACAATCTCAATTCCGATCCACTAATCCGTCTCTACTGCATCCCTCACTCCCACACATTGACGAATTCACACGGAAATTGCGTCGCTATGAAATACGAGTACTATGTGTTCTAAGACATTTCCTTCTAAATCGAGTAACGTTTCTATGGAAACGACAGGATTTTCTTTTGGGATATGACAATCACATTTCCGATCCACTAATCCTTCTTTACTGCATCCCTCACTAACAAACATTGACGAATTCACACGGAAATTCCGTCGCTATGAAATACGAGTACTATGTGTTCTTAGACATTTCCTTCTAAATCGAGTAACGTTTCTATGGAAACGACAGGATTTTCTTTTGGGATACGACAATCTCATTTCCGATCCACGAATCCTTTTTTACTGCATCCCTCACTCCCACACATTGACGAATTCACACGGAAATTGCGTCGCTATGAAATACTACGTGTTCTAAGACATTTCCTTCTAAATCGAGTAACGTTTCTATGGAAACGACAGGATTTTCTTTTGGGATACGACAATCTCATTTCCGATTCACTAATCCTTCTTTACTGCATCCCTCACTCACACACATTGACGAATTCACACGGAAATTGCGTCGCTATGAAATACGAGTACTATGTGTTCTAAGACATTACCTTCTAAATCGAGTAACGTTTCTATGGAAACGACAGGATTTTCTTTTGGGATACGACAATCACATTTCCGATCCACTAATCCTTCTTTACTGCGTCCCAGACTCCCAAACATTGACGAATTCACACAGAAATTGCGTCGCTATGAAATACGAGTATTATGTGTTCTAAGACATTTCCTTCTAAATCGAGTAACGTTTCTATGGAAACGACAGGATTTTCTTTTGGGATACGACAATCACATTTCCGATCCACCAACCCTTCTTTACTGCATCCCTCACTCCCACACATTGACGAATTCACACGGACATTGCGTCGCTATGAAATACGAGTACTATGTGTTCTAAGACATTTCCTTCTAAATCGAGTAACGTTTCTATGGAAACGACAGGATTTCTTTTGGGATACGACAATCTCATTTCCGATCCACTAATCCTTCATTACTGCATCCCTCACTCCCACACATTGACGAATTCACACGGAAATTGCGTCGCCATGAAATACGAGTACTTTGTGTTCTAAGACATTTTCTTCTAAATCGAGTAACGTTTCTATGGAAACGACAGGATTTTCTTTTGGGATACGACAATCTCATTTCCGATCCACTAATCCTTCTTTACTGCATCCCTCAACCCCACACATTGACGAATTCACACGGAAATTGCGTCGCTATGAAATACTGTGTGTTCTAAGACATTTCTTTCTAAATCGAGTAACGTTTCTATGGAAACGACAGGATTTTCTTTTGGGATACGACAATCTCAATTCCGATCCCCTAATCCTTCTCTACTGCATCCCTCACTCCCAAACATTGACGAATTCACACGGAAATTGCGTCGCTATGAAATACGAGTACTATGTGTTCTAAGACATTTCCTTCTAAATCGAGTAACGTTTCTATGGAAACGACAGGATTTTCTTTTGGGATACGACAATCACATTTCCGATCCACTAATCCTTCTTTACTGCATCCCTCACTAACAAACATTGACGAATTCACACGGAAATTCCGTCGCTATGAAATACGAGTACTATGTGTTCTTAGACATTTCCTTCTAAATCGAGTAACGTTTCTATGGAAACGACAGGATTTTCTTTTGGGATACGACAATCTCATTTCCGATCCACTAATCCTTTTTTACTGCATCCCTCACTCCCACACATTGACGAATTCACACGGAAATTGCGTCGCTATGAAATACTACGTGTTCTAAGACATTTCCTTCTAAATCGAGTAACGTTTCTATGGAAACGACAGGATTTTCTTTTGGGATACGACAATCTCATTTCCGATTCACTAATCCTTCTTTACTGCATCCCTCACTCACACACATTGACGAATTCACACGGAAATTGCGTCGCTATGAAATACGAGTACTATGTGTTCTAAGACATTACCTTCTAAATCGAGTAACGTTTCTATGGAAACGACAGGATTTTCTTTGGGGATACGACAATCACATTTCCGATCCACTAATCCTTCTTTACTGCATCCCCCACTCCCAAACATTGACGAATTCACACGGAAATTGCGTCGCTATGAAATACTATATGTTCTAAGACATTTCTTTCTAAATCGAGTAACGTTTCTATGGAAACGACAGGTTTTCTTTTGGGATACGACAATCTCATTTCCGATCCACTAATCCTTCTTTACTGCATCCGTCACTCCCTTACATTGACGAATTCACACGGAAATTGCGTCGCTATGAAATACGAGTACTATGTGTTCTAAGGCATTTCCTGCTAAATCGAGTAACGTTTCTATGGAAACGACAGGATTTTCTTTTGGGATACGACAATCACATGTCCGATCCACTAATCCTTCTTTACTGCATCCCTCACCCCCACACATTGACGAATTCACACGGAAATTCCGTCGCTATGAATTACAATGGGTCCTATGACTTCTCCTTCTAAATCAAGTAACGTTTCTATGGAAACGACAGGACTTTTTTTTGGGATACGACAATCTCATTTCCGATCCACTAATCCTCCTTTACTGCATCCCTCACTCCCAAACATTGACGAATTCACACGGAAATTGGGTCGCTATGAAATACTATGTGTTCTAAGACATTTCCTTCTAAATCGAGTAACGTTTCTATGGAAACGACAGGATTTTCTTTTGGGATACGACAATCTCATTTCCGATCAACTAATCCTTCTTTACTGCATCCCTCACTCCCACACATTGACGAATTCACACGGAAATTCCGTCGCTATGATATACGAGTACTATGTGTTCTAAGACATTTCCTTCTAAATCGAGTGACGTTTCTATGGAAACGACAGGATTTTTTTTTGGGATACGACAATCTCATTTCCGATCCACTAATCCTTCTTTACTGCATCCCTCACTCCCACACATTGACGAATTCACACGGAAATTCCGTCGCTATGATATACGAGTACTATGTGTTCTAAGACATTTCCTTCTAAATCGAGTGACGTTTCTATGGAAACGACAGGATTTTTTTTTGGGATACGACAATCTCATTTCCAATCCACTAATCCTTCTTTACTGCATCCCACACTCCCACTCATTGACGAATTCACACGGAAATTGCGTCGCTATGAAATACTATGTGTTCTAAGACATTTCCTTCTAAATCGAGTAACGTTTCTATGGAAACGACAGGATTTTGTTTTGAGATACGACAATCACATTTCCGATCCACTAATCTATCTTTACTGCAACCCTCACTCCCACACATTGTCGAATTCACACGGAAATTGCGTCGCTATGAGATACTATGTGCTCTAAGACATTTCGTTGTAAATGGAGTAACGATTCTATGGAAACGACAGGATTTTCTTTTGGGATACGACAATCACATTTCCGATCCACTAATCCTTCTTTATTGCATTCCTCACTCCCACACATTGACGAGTTCACATGGAAGTTGCGTCGCTATGAAATACTATGGGTTCTATGACTTCTCCTTCTAAATCGAGTAACGTTTCTATGGAATCGACAGGATTTTCTTTTGGGATACGACAATCTCATTTCCGATCAACTAATCCTTCTCTACTGCATCCCTTACTCCCACACATTGACGATTTAACACGGAAATTGCGTCGCTATGAAATACTATGTGTTCTAAGACATTTCCTTCTACATCGAGAAACGTTTCTGTGGAAATGACAGGATTTTCTTTTGGAATACGACAATCTCATTTCCGATCCACTAACCCTTCTTTACTGCAACCCTTACTCCCACTCATTGACGAATTCACACGGAAATTGCGTCGCTATGAAATACGAGTACTATGTGTTCTAAGACATTTCCTTCTAAATCGAGTAACGTTTCTATGGAAACGACAGGATTTTCTTTTGGGATACGACAATCACAGTTCCGATCCACTAATCCTTCTTTACTGCATCCCCCACTCCCAAACATTGACGAATTCACACGGAAATTGCGTCGCTATGAATTACTATGGGTTCTATGACTTCTCCTTCTAAATCGAGTAACGTGTCTTTGGAAACGACAGGTTTTTCCTTTGGGATACGACAATCTCATTTCCGATCCACTAATCCTTCTTTACTGCATCCCTCACTCCCACACATTGACGAATTCACACGGAAATTGCGTCGCTATGAAATACGAGTACTATGTGTTCTAAGACATTTCCTTCTAAATCGAGTAACGTTTCTATGGAAACGACAGGATTTTGTTTTGAGATACGACAATCACATTTCCGATCCACTAATCTATCTTTACTGCAACCCTCACTCCCACACATTGTCGAATTCACACGGAAATTGCGTCGCTATGAGATACTATGTGCTCTAAGACATTTCGTTGTAAATGGAGTAACGATTCTATGGAAACGACAGGATTTTCTTTTGGGATACGACAATCACATTTCCGATCCACTAATCCTTCTTTATTGCATTCCTCACTCCCACACATTGACGAGTTCACATGGAAGTTGCGTCGCTATGAAATACTATGGGTTCTATGACTTCTCCTTCTAAATCGAGTAACGTTTCTATGGAATCGACAGGATTTTCTTTTGGGATACGACAATCTCATTTCCGATCAACTAATCCTTCTCTACTGCATCCCTTACTCCCACACATTGACGATTTAACACGGAAATTGCGTCGCTATGAAATACTATGTGTTCTAAGACATTTCCTTCTACATCGAGAAACGTTTCTATGGAAATGACAGGATTTTCTTTTGGAATACGACAATCTCATTTCCGATCCACTAACCCTTCTTTACTGCAACCCTTACTCCCACTCATTGACGAATTCACACGGAAATTGCGTCGCTATGAAATACGAGTACTATGTGTTCTAAGACATTTCCTTCTAAATCGAGTAACGTTTCTATGGAAACGACAGGATTTTCTTTTGGGATACGACAATCACAGTTCCGATCCACTAATCCTTCTTTACTGCATCCCCCACTCCCAAACATTGACGAATTCACACGGAAATTGCGTCGCTATGAATTACTATGGGTTCTATGACTTCTCCTTCTAAATCGAGTAACGTGTCTTTGGAAACGACAGGTTTTTCCTTTGGGATACGACAATCTCATTTCCGATCCACTAATCCTTCTTTACTGCATCCCTCACTCCCACACATTGACGAATTCACACGGAAATTGCGTCGCTATGAAATACGAGTACTATGTGTTCTAAGACATTTCCTTCTAAATCGAGTAACGTTTCTATGGAAACGACAGGATTTCTTTTGGGATACGACAATCACATTTCCGATCCACTAATCCTTCTTTACTGCATCCCTCACTCCCACACATTGACCAATTCACACGGCAATTGCGTCGCCATGAAATACGAGTACTTTGTGTCCTAAGACATTTTCTTCTAAATCGAGTAATGTTTCTATGGAAACGACAGGATTTTCTTTTGGGATACGACAATCTCATTTCCGATCCACTAATCCTTCTTTACTGCATCCCTCAATCCCACACATTGACGAATTCACACGGAAATTGCGTCGCTATGAAATACTATGTGTTCTAAGACATTTCTTTCTAAATCGAGTAACGTTTCTATGGAAACGACAGGATTTTCTTTTGGGATACGACAATCTCATTTCCGATCCACTAATCCTTCTCTACTGCATCCCTCACTCCCACACATTGACGAATTCACACGGAAATTGCGTCGCTATGATATACGAGTACTATGTGTTCTAGGACGTTTCCTTCTAAATCGAGTAACGTTTCTATGGAAACGACAGGATTTTCTTTTGGGATACGACAATCACATTTCCGATCCACTAATCCTTCTATACTGCATCCCTCACTCAAAAACATTGACTAATTCACACGGAAATTCCGTGGCTATGAAATACGAGTACTATGTGTTCTTAGACATTTCCTTCTAAATCGAGTAACGTTTCTATGGAAACGACAGGATTTTCTTTTGGGATACGACAATCTCATTTCCGATCCACTAATCCTCCTTTACTGCATCCCTCACTCCCACACATTGACGAATTCACACGGAAATTGCGTCGCTACGAAATACTATGTGTTCTAAGACATTTCCTTCTAAATCGAGTAACGTTTCTATGGAAACGACAGGATTTTCTTTTGGGATACGACAATCTCATTTCCGATCCACTAATCCTTCTTTACGTCATCCCTCACTCCCACACATTGACGAATTCACACGGAAATTGCGTCGCTATGAAATACGAGTACTATGTGTTCTAAGACATTACCTTCTAAATCGAGTAACGTTTCTATGGAAACGACAGGATTTTCTTTTGGGATACGACAATCACATTTCCGATCCACTAATCCTTCTTTACTGCAACCCACACTCCCAAACATTGACGAATTCACACGGAAATTGCGTCGCTATGAATTACTATGAGTTCTATGACTTCTCCTTCTGAATCGAGTAACGTTTCTATGGAAACGACAGGATTTTCTTTTGGGATACGACAATCTCATTTCCGATCCACTAATCCTTCTTTACTGCATCCCTCACTCCCACACATTGACGAATTCACACGGAAATTCCGTCGCTATGATATACGAGTACTATGTGTCCTAAGACATTTTCTTCTAAATCGAGTAACGTTTCTATGGAAACGACAGGATTTTTTTTGGGATATGACAATCTCATTTCCGATCCACTAATCCTTCTTTACTGCATCCCTCACTCCCACACATTGACGAATTCACACGGAAATTGCGTCGCTATGAAATACGAGTACTATGGGTTCTAAAACATTTCCTTCTAAATCGAGTTACGTTTCTATGGAAACGACAGGATTTTCTTTTGAGATACGACAATCACATTTCCGATCCACTAATCCTTCTTTACTGCATTCCTCACTCCCACACATTGTCGAACTCACACGGAAATTGCGTCGCTATGAGATACTATGTGTTCTAAGACATTTCGTTGTAAATGGAGTAACGATTCTATGGAAACGACAGGATTTTCTTTTGGGATACGACAATCACATTTCCGATCCACTAATAATTCTTTACTGCATCCCTCACTCCCACACATTGACGAGTTCACATGGAAGTTACGTCGCTATGAAATACTATGGGTTCTATGACTTCTCCTTCTAAATCGAGTAACGTTTCTATGGAAACGACAGGATTTTCTTTTGGGATACGACAATCTCATTTCCGATCCACTAATCCTTCTCTAATGCATCCCTCACTCCCACACACTGACGATTTAACACGGAAATTGCGTCGCTATGAAATACTATGTGTTCTAAGACATTTCCTTCTACATCGAGAAACGTTTCTATGGAAACGACAGGATTTTCTTTTGGAATACGACAATCTCATTTCCGATCCACTAACCCTTCTTTACTGCATCCCTTACTCCCACTCATTGACGAATTCTCACGGAAATTGCGTCGCTATGAAATACGAGTACTATTTGTCCTAAGACATTTCCTTCTAAATCGAGTAACGTTTCTATGGAAACGGCAGGATTTTCATTTGGGATACGACCATCACATTTCCGATCCACTAATCCTTCTTTACTGCATCCCCCACTCCCAAACATTGACGAATTCACACGGAAATTGCGTCGCTATGAATTACTATGGGTTCTATGACTTCTCCTTCTAAATCGAGTAACGTTTCTTTGGAAACGACAGGTTTCTCTTTTGGGATACGACAATCTCATTTCCGATCCACTAATCCTTCTTTACTGCATCCCTCACTCCCACACATTGACGAATTCACACGGAAATTGCGTCGCTATGAAATACGAGTACTATGTGTTCTAAGACATTTCCTTCTAAATCGAGTAACGTTTCTATGGAAACGACAGGATTTCTTTTGGGATACGACAATCACATTTCCGATCCACTAATCCTTCTTTACTGCATCCCTCACTCCCACACATTGACGAATTCACACGGAAGTTGCGTCGCCATGAAATACGAGTACTTTGTGTTCTAAGACATTTTCTTCTAAATCGAGTAACGTTTCTATGGAAACGACAGGATTTTCTTTTGGGATACGACAATCTCATATCCGATCCACTAATCCTTCTTTACTGCATCCCTCAATCCCACACATTGACGAATTCACACGGAAATTGCGTCGCTATGAAATACTATGTGTTCTAAGACATTTCTTTCTAAATCGAGTAACGTTTCTATGGAAACGACAGGATTTTCTTTTGGGATACGACAATCTCATTTCCGATCCACTAATCCATCTCTACTGCATCCCTCACTCCCACACATTGACGAATTCACACGGAAATTGCGTCGCTATGAAATACGAGTACTATGTGTTCTAAGACATTTCCTTCGAAATCGAGTAACGTTTCTATGGAAACGACAGGATTTTCTTTTGGGATACTACAATCACATTTCCGATCCACTAATCCTTCTATACTGCATCCCTCACTCCCAAACATTGACGAATTCACACGGAAATTCCGTCGCTATGAAATACGAGTACTATGTGTTCTTAGACATTACCTTCTAAATCGAGTAACGTTTCTATGGAAACGACAGGATTTTCTTTTGGGATACGACAATCTCATTTCCGATCCACTAATCTTTCTTTACTGCATCCCTCACT
Source organism: Schistocerca serialis cubense (assembly GCF_023864345.2). Lineage (NCBI taxonomy): Eukaryota > Metazoa > Arthropoda > Insecta > Orthoptera > Acrididae > Schistocerca > Schistocerca serialis. Next base: position 3,302,035 of record NC_064644.1, read on the forward strand.
CCCACACATTGACGAATTCACACGGAAATTGCGTCGCTATGAATTACTATGGGTCCTATGACTTCTCCTTCTAAATCAAGTAACGTTTCTATGGAATCGACGGGACTTTTTTTTTGGGATACGACAATCTCATTTCCGATCCACTAATCCTCCTTTACTGCATCCCTCACTCCCAAACATTGACGAATTCACACGGAAATTGCGTCGCTATGAAATACTATGTGTTCTAAAACATTTCCTTCTAAATCGAGTTACGTTTCTATGGAAACGACAGGATTTTCTTTTGAGATACGACAATCACATTTCCGATCCACTAATCCTTCTTTACTGCATCCCTCACTCCCACACATTGTCGAACTCACACGGAAATTGCGTCGCTATGAGATACTATGTGTTCTAAGACATTTCGTTGTAAATGGAGTAACGATTCTATGGAAACGACAGGATTTTCTTTTGGGATACGACAATCACATTTCCGATCCACTAATAATTCTTTACTGCATCCCTCACTCCCACACATTGACGAGTTCACATGGAAGTTACGTCGCTATGAAATACTATGGGTTCTATGACTTCTCCTTCTAAATCGAGTAACGTTTCTATGGAAACGACAGGATTTTCTTTTGGGATACGACAATCTCATTTCCGATCCACTAATCCTTCTCTAATGCATCCCTCACTCCCACACACTGACGATTTAACACGGAAATTGCGTCGCTATGAAATACTATGTGTTCTAAGACATTTCCTTCTACATCGAGAAACGTTTCTATGGAAACGACAGGATTTTCTTTTGGAATACGACAATCTCATTTCCGATCCACTAACCCTTCTTTACTGCATCCCTTACTCCCACTCATTGACGAATTCACACGGAAATTGCGTCGCTATGAAATACGAGTACTATTTGTCCTAAGACATTTCCTTCTAAATCGAGTAACGTTTCTATGGAAACGACAGGATTTTCATTTGGGATACGACCATCACATTTCCGATCCACTAATCCTTCTTTACTGCATCCCCCACTCCCAAACATTGACGAATTCACACGGAAATTGCGTCGCTATGAATTACTATGGGTTCTATGACTTCTCCTTCTAAATCGAGTAACGTTTCTTTGGAAACGACAGGTTTCTCTTTTGGGATACGACAATCTCATTTCCGATCCACTAATCCTTCTTTACTGCATCCCTCACTCCCACACATTGACGAATTCACACGGAAATTGCGTCGCTATGAAATACGAGTACTATGTGTTCTAAGACATTTCCTTCTAAATCGAGTAACGTTTCTATGGAAACGACAGGATTTCTTTTGGGATACGACAATCACATTTCCGATCCACTAATCCTTCTTTACTGCATCCCTCACTCCCACACATTGACGAATTCACACGGAAATTGCGTCGCCATGAAATACGAGTACTTTGTGTTCTAAGACATTTTCTTCTAAATCGAGTAACGTTTCTATGGAAACGACAGGATTTTCTTTTGGGATACGACAATCTCATATCCGATCCACTAATCCTTCTTTACTGCATCCCTCAATCCCACACATTGACGAATTCACACGGAAATTGCGTCGCTATGAAATACTATGTGTTCTAAGACATTTCTTTCTAAATCGAGTAACGTTTCTATGGAAACGACAGGATTTTCTTTTGGGATACGACAATCTCATTTCCGATCCACTAATCCATCTCTACTGCATCCCTCACTCCCACACATTGACGAATTCACACGGAAATTGCGTCGCTATGAAATACGAGTACTATGTGTTCTAAGACATTTCCTTCGAAATCGAGTAACGTTTCTATGGAAACGACAGGATTTTCTTTTGGGATACTACAATCACATTTCCGATCCACTAATCCTTCTATACTGCATCCCTCACTCCCAAACATTGACGAATTCACACGGAAATTCCGTCGCTATGAAATACGAGTACTATGTGTTCTTAGACATTACCTTCTAAATCGAGTAACGTTTCTATGGAAACGACAGGATTTTCTTTTGGGATACGACAATCTCATTTCCGATCCACTAATCTTTCTTTACTGCATCCCTCACTCCCACACATTGACGAATTCACACGGAAATTGCGTCGCTATGAATTACTATGGGTCCTATGACTTCTCCTTCTAAATCAAGTAACGTTTCTATGGAATCGACGGGACTTTTTTTTTGGGATACGACAATCTCATTTCCGATCCACTAATCCTCCTTTACTGCATCCCTCACTCCCAAACATTGACGAATTCACACGGAAATTGCGTCGCTATGAAATACTATGTGTTCTTAGACATTTCTTTCTAAATCGAGTAACGTTTCTATGGAAACGACAGGATTTTCTTTTGGGATACGACAATCTCATTTCCGATCCACTAATCCATCTCTACTGCATCCCTCACTCCCACACATTGACAAATTCACACGGAAATTGCGTCGCTGTGAAATACGAGTACTATGTGTTCTAAGACATTTCCTTCTAAATCGAGTAACGTTTCTATGGAAACGACAGGATTTTCTTTTGGGATACGACAATCACATTTCCGATCCACTAATCCATCTATACTGCATCCCTCACTCCCAAACTTTGACGAATTCACACGGAAATTCCGTCGCTATGAAATACGAGTACTATGTGTTCTTAGACATTTCCTTCTAAATCGAGTAACGTTTCTATGGAAACGACAGGATTTTCTTTTGGGATACGACAATCTCATTTCCGATCCACTAATCCTTCTTTACTCCATCCCTCACACCCACACATTGACGAATTCACACGGAAATTGCGTCGATATGAAATACGAGTACTATGTGTTCTAAGACATTTCCTTCTAAATCGAGTAACGTTTCTATGGAAACGACAGGATTTTCTTTTGGGATACGACAGTCACATTTACGATCCACTAATCCTTCTTTACTGCATCCCTCACTCCCAAACATTGACGAATTCACACGGAAATTGCGTCGCTATGAAATACTATGTGTTCTTAGACATTTCTTTCTAAATCGAGTAACGTTTCTATGGAAACGACAGGATTTTCTTTTGGGATACGACAATCTCATTTCCGATCCACTAATCCTTCTTTACTGCATCCCTCAGTCCCACACATTGACGAATTCACACGGAAATTGCGTAGCTATGAATACGAGTACTATGTGTTCTAAGGCATTTCCTTCTAAATCGAGTAACATTTCTATGGAAACGACAGGAATTTCTTTTGGGATACGACAATCACATGTCCGATCCACTAATCCTTCTTTACTGCATCCCTCACTCCCACACATTGACGAATTCACACGGAAATTCCGTCGCTATGAATTACTATGGGTCCTATGATTTCTCCTTCTAAATCAAGTAACGTTTCTATGGAAACGACAGGACTTTTTTTTTGGGATACGACAATCTCATTTCCGATCCACTAATCCTCCTTTACTGCATCCCTCACTCCCAAACATTGACGAATTCACACGAAAATTGCGTCGCTATGAAATACTATGTGTTCTAAGACATTTCCTTCTAAATCGAGTAACGTTTCTATGGAAACGACAGGATTTTCTTTTGGGATACGACAATCTCATTTCCGATCCACTAATCCTTCTTTACTGCATCCCTCACTCCCACACATTGACGAATTCACACGGAAATTCCGTCGCTATGATATACGAGTACTATGTGTTCTAAGACATTTCCTTTTAAATCGAGTAACGTTTCTATGGAAACGACAGGATTTTTTTTGGGATACAACAATCTCATTTCCGATCCACTAATCCTTCTTTACTGCATCCCTCACTCCCACACATTGACGAATTCACACGGAAATTGCGTCGCTATGAAATACGAGTACTATGTGTTCTAAAACATTTCCTCCTAAATCGAGTAACGTTTCTATTTAAACGATAGGATTTTCTTTTGGGATACGACAATCTCATTTCCGATCCACTAATCCTTCTTTACTGCATCCCTCACTCCCACACATTGACGAATTCACACGGAAATTGCGTCGCTATGAAATACGAGTACTATGTGTTCTAAGACATTTCCTTCTAAATCCAGAAACGTTTCTATGGAAACGACAGGATTTTCTTTTGGGATACGACAATCACATTTCCGATCCACTAATCCTTCTTTACTGCATCCCTCACTCTCACACATTGAAGAATTCACACGGAAATTCCGTCGCTATGAACTACTATGGGTTCTATGACTTCTCCTTCTAAATCGAGTAACGTTTCTATGGAAACGACAGTATTTTCTATTGGGATACGACAATCTCATTTCCGATCCACTAATCCTTCTTTACTGCATCCCACACTCCCACTCATTGACGAATTCACACGGAAATTGCGTCGCTATGAAATACTATGTGTTGTAAGACATTTCCTTCTAAATCGAGTAACGTTTCTATGGAAACGACAGAATTTTGTTTTGAGATACGACATTCACATTTCCGATCCACTAATCCTTCTTTACTGCATCCCTCACTCCCACACATTGTCGAATTCACACGGAAATTGCGTCGCTATGAGATACTATGTGGTCTAAGATATTTCGTTGTAAATGGAGTAACGATTCTATGGAAACGACAGGATTTTCTTTTGGGATACGACAATCACATTTCCGATCCACTAATCCTTCTTTACTGCATCCCTCACTCCCACACATTGACGAGTTCACATGGAAATTGCGTCGCTATGAAATACTATGGGTTCTATGACTTCTCCTTCTAAATCGAGTAACGTTTCTATGGAAACGACAGGATTTTCTTTTGGGATACGACAATCTCATTTCCGATCCACTAATCCTTCTCTAATGCATCCCTCACTCCCACACATTGACGATTTAACAAGGAAATTGCGTCGCTATGAAATACTATGTGTTCTAAGACATTTCCTTCTACATCGAGAAACGTTTCTATGGAAACGACAGGATTTTCTTTTGGGATACGACAATCTCATTTCCGATCCATTAACCCTTCTTTACTGCATCCCTTACTCCCACTCATTGACGAATTCACACGGAAATTGCGTCGCTATGAAATACGAGTACTATGTGTTCTAAGACATTTCCTTCTAAATCGAGTAACGTTTCTATGGAAACGACAGGATTTTCTTTTGGGATACGACAATCACATTTCCGATCCACTAATCCTTCTTTACTGCATCCCCCACTCCCAAACATTGACGAATTCACACGGAAATTGCGTCGCTATGATTTACTATGGGTTCTATGACTTCTCCTTCTAAATCGAGTAACGTTTCTTTGGAAACGACAGGATTTTCTTTTGGGATACGACAATCTCATTTCCGATCCACTAATCCTTCTTTACTGCATCCCTCACTCCCACACATTGACGAATTCACACGGAAATTGCGTCGCTATGAAATACGAGTACTATGTGTTCTAAGGCATTTCCTTCTAAATCGAGTAACGTTTCTTTGGTAACGACAGGATTTTCTTTTGGGATACGACAATCACATTTCCGATCCACTATTCCTTCTTTACTGCATCCCTCACTCCCACACATTGACGAATTCACACGGAAATTGAGTCGCTATGAATTACTATGGGTTCTATGACTTCTCCTTCTAAATCAAGTAACGTTTCTATGGAAACGACAGGACTTTTTTTTGGGATACGACAATCTCATTTCCGATCCACTAATCCATCTTTACTGCATCCCTCACTCCCACACATTGACGAATTCACACGGAAATTGCGTCGCTATGAAATACGAGTACTATGTGTTCTAAGACATTTCCTTCTAAGTCGAGTAACGTTTCTATGGAAACGACAGGATTTTCTTTTGGGATACGACAATCTCATTTCCGATCCACTAATCCTTCTTTACTGCATCCCTCACTCTCACACATTGACGAATTCACACGGAAATTGCGTCGCTACGAAATACGAGTACTATGTGTTCTAAGACATTTCCTTCTAAATCGAGTAACGTTTCTATGGAAACGACAGGATTTTCTTTTGGGATACGACAATCTCATTTCCGATCCACTAATCCTTCTTTACTGCATCCCTCACTCCCACACATTGACGAATTCACACGGAAATTGCGTCGCTATGAAATACGAGTGCTATGTGTTCTAAGACATTTCCTTCTAAATCGAGTAACGTTTCTATGGAAACGACAGGACTTTCTTTAGGGATACGACAATCTCATTTCCGATCCACTAATCCTTCTTTACTGGATCCCTCACTCCCACACATTGACGAATTCACACGGAAATTGCGTCGCTACGAAATACGAGTACTATGTGTTCTAAGACATTTCCTTCTAAATCGAGTAACGTTTCTATGGAAACGACAGGATTTTCTTTTGGGATACGACAATCTCATTTCCGATCCACTAATCCTTCTTTACTGCATCCCTCACTCCCACACATTGACGAATTCACACGGAAATTTCGTCGCTATGAAATACGAGTACTATGTGTTCTAAGACATTTCCTTCTAAATCGAGTAACGTTTCTATGGAAACGACAGGATTTTCTTTTGGGATACGACAATCACATTTCCGAACCACTAATCCTTCTTTACTGCATCCCTCACTCGCACACATTGAAGAATTCACACGGAAATTCCGTCGCTATGAACTACTATGGGTTCTATGACTTCTCCTTCTAAATCGAGTAACGTTTCTATGGAAACGACAGGATTTTCTTTTGGGATACGTTAATCTGATTTACGATCGACTAATCCTCCTTTACTGCATCCCACACTCCCACTCATTGACGAATTCACACGGAAATTGCGTCGCTATGAAATACTATGTGTTCTAAGACATTTCCTTCTAAATCGAGTAACATATCTATGGAAACGACAGGATTTTCTTTTGGGATACGACAATCACATTTCCGATCCAATAATCCTTCTTTTCTGCATCCCTCACTCCCACACATTGTGGAATTCACACGGAAATTGCGTCGCTATGAGATACTATGTGTTCTAAGACATTTCGTTGTAAATGGAGTAACGATTCTATGGAAACGACAGGATTTTCTTTTGGGATACGACAATCACATTTCCGATCCACTATTCCTTCTTTACTGCATCCCTCACTCCCACACATTGACGAATTCACACGGAAATTGCGTCGCTATGAATTACTATGGGTTCTATGACTTCTCCTTCTAAATCAAGTAACGTTTCTATGGAAACGACAGGACTTCTTTTTGGGATACGACAATCTCATTTCCGATCCACTAATCCTTCTTTACTGCATCCCTCACTCCCAAACATTGACGAATTCACACGGAAAATGCGTCGCTATGAAATACTATGTGTTCTAAGACATTTCCTTCTAAGTCGAGTAACGTTTCAATGGAAACGACAGGATTTTCTTTTGGGATACGACAATCTCATTTCCGATCCACTAATCCTTCTTTACTGCATCCCTCACTCCCACACATTGACGAATTCACACAGAAATTGCGTCGCTACGAAATACGAGTACTATGTGTTCTAAGACATTTCCTTCTAAATCGAGTAACGTTTCTATGGAAACGACAGGATTTTCTTTTGGGATACGACAATCTCATTTCCGATCCACTAATCCTTCTTTACTGCATCCCTCACTCCCACACATTGACGAATTCACACGGAAATTGCGTCGCTACGAAATACGAGTACTATGTGTTCTAAGACATTTCCTTCTAAATCGAGTAACGTTTCTATGGAATCGACAGGACTTTCTTTTGGGATACGACAATCTCATTTCCGATACACTAATCCTTCTTTACTGGATCCCTCACTCCCACACAATGACGAATTCACACGGAAATTGCGTCGCTACGAAATACGAGTACTATGTGTTCTAAGACATTTCCTTCTAAATCGAGTAACGTTTCTATGGAAACGACAGGATTTTCTTTTGGGACCCGACAATCTCATTTCCGATCCACTAATCCTTCTTTACTGCATCCCTCACTCCCACACATTGACGAATTCACACGGAAATTGCGTCGCTATGAAATACGAGTACTATGTGTTCTAAGACATTTCCTTCTAAATCGAGTAACGTTTCTATGGAAACGACAGGATTTTCTTTTGGGATACGACAATCACATTTCCGAACCACTAATCCTTCTTTACTGCATCCCTCACTCCCACACATTGAAGAATTCACACGGAAATTCCGTCGCTATGAACTACTATGGGTTCTATGACTTCTCCTTCTAAATCGAGTAACGTTTCTATGGAAAAGACAGGATTTTCTTTTGGGATACGTTAATCTGATTTCCGATCCACTAATCCTTCTTTACTGCATCCCACACTCCCACTCATTGACGAATTCACACGGAAATTGCGTCGCTATGAAATACTATGTGTTCTAAGACATTTCCTTCTAAATCGAGTAACGTATCTATGGAAACGACAGGATTTTCTTTTGGGATACGACAATCACATTTCCGATCCAATAATCATTCTTTACTGCATCCCTCACTCCCACACATTGTCGAATTCACACGGAAATTGCGTCGCTATGAAATACTATGTGTTCTAAGACATTTCCTTGTAAATGGAGTAACGATTCTATGGAAACGACAGGATTTCCTTTTGGGATACGACAATCACATTTCCGATCCACTAATCCTTCTTTACTGCATCCCTCACTCCCACACATTGACGAGTTCACACGGAAATTGCGTCGCTATGAAATACTATGGGTTCTATGACTTCTCCTTTTAAATCGAGTAACGTTTCTATGGAAACGACAGGATTTTCTTTTGGGATACGACAATCTCATTTCCGATCCACTAATCCTTCTTTACTGCATCCCTCACTATCACACATTGACGAATTCACACGGAAATTGCGTCGCTATAAAATACTATGGGTTCTCTGACTTCTCCTTCTAAATCGAGTAACGTTTCTATGGAAACGACAGGATTTTCTTTTGGGATACGACAATCACATTTCCGATCCACTAATCCTTCTTTACTGCATCCCTCACTCCCACACATTGACGGATTCACACGGAAATTGGGTCGCTATGAAGTACTATGGGTTCTATGTTTTTTCCTTCTAAATCGAGTAACGTTTCTATGGAAACGACAGGATCTTCTTTTGGGATACTCAGTCTCATTCCGATCCACTAATCCTTCTTTACTGCATCCCTCACTCCCACACACTGACGAATTTACACGGAAATTGAGTCGCTATGAAATACTATGTGTTCTAAGACATTTCCTTCTAAATCGAGTAACGTTTCTATGGAAACGACAGGATTTTCTTTTGGGATACGACAATCTCATTTCCGATCCACTAATCCTTCTTTACTGCATCCCTCACTCCCACTCATTGACGAATTTACACGGAAATTGCGTCGCTATGAAATACTATGTGTTCTAAGACATTGCCTTCTAAATCGAGTAACTTTTCTATGGAAACGACAGGATTTTCTTTTCTGATACGACAATCACATTTCCGATCCACTAATCCTTCTTTACTGCATCCCTCACTCCCACATATTGACGATTTAACACGGAAATTGCGTCGCTATGAAATACTATGTGTTCTAAGACATTTCCTTCTACATCGAGAAACGTTTCTATGGAAACGACAGGATTTTCTTTTGGGATACGACATTCTCATTTCCGATCCACTAACCCTTCTTTACTGCATCCCTTACTCCCACTCATTGACGAATTCACACGGAAATTGCGTCGCTATGAAATACGAGTACTATGTGTTCTAAGGCATTTCCTTCTAAATCGAGTAACGTTTCTATGGAAACTACAGGATTTTCTTTTGGGATACGACAATCACATTTCCGATCCACTATTCCTTCTTTACTGCATCCCTCACTCCCACACATTGACGAATTCACACGGAAATTGCGTCGCTATGAATTACTATGGGTTCTATGACTTCTCCTTCTAAATCAAGTAACGTTTCTATGGAAACGACAGGACTTTTTTTTGGGATACGACAATCTCATTTCCGATCCACTAATCCTTCTTTACTGCATCCCTCACTCCCAAACATTGACGAATTCACACGGAAAATGCGTCGCTATGAAATACTATGTGTTCTAAGACATTTCCTTCTAAGTCGAGTAACGTTTCTATGGAAACGACAGGATTTTCTTTTGGGATACGACAATCTCATTTCCGATCCACTAATCCTTCTTTACTGCATCCCTCACTCCCACACATTGACGAATTCACACGGAAGTTGCGTCGCTACGAAATACGTGTAATATGTGTTCTAAGACATTTCCTTCTAAATCGAGTAACGTTTCTATGGAAACGACAGGATTTTCTTTTGGGATACGACAATCTCATTTCCGATCCACTAATCCTTCTTTACTGCATCCCTCACTCTCACACATTGACGAATTCACACGGAAATTGCGTCGCTACGAAATACGAGTACTATGTGTTCTAAGACATTTCCTTCTAAATCGAGTAACGTTTCTATGGAAACGACAGGATTTTCTTTTGGGATACGACAATCTCATTTCCGATCCACTAATCCTTCTTTACTGCATCCCTCACTCCCACACATTGACGAATTCACACGGAAATTGCGTCGCTATGAAATACGAGTGCTATGTGTTCTAAGACATTTCCTTCTAAATCGAGTAACGTTTCTATGGAAACGACAGGACTTTCTTTAGGGATACGACAATCTCATTTCCGATCCACTAATCCTTCTTTACTGGATCCCTCACTCCCACACATTGACGAATTCACACGGAAATTGCGTCGCTACGAAATACGAGTACTATGTGTTCTAAGACATTTCCTTCTAAATCGAGTAACGTTTCTATGGAAACGACAGGATTTTCTTTTGGGATACGACAATCTCATTTCCGATCCACTAATCCTTCTTTACTGCATCCCTCACTCCCACACATTGACGAATTCACACGGAAATTTCGTCGCTATGAAATACGAGTACTATGTGTTCTAAGACATTTCCTTCTAAATCGAGTAACGTTTCTATGGAAACGACAGGATTTTCTTTTGGGATACGACAATCACATTTCCGAACCACTAATCCTTCTTTACTGCATCCCTCACTCGCACACATTGAAGAATTCACACGGAAATTCCGTCGCTATGAACTACTATGGGTTCTATGACTTCTCCTTCTAAATCGAGTAACGTTTCTATGGAAACGACAGGATTTTCTTTTGGGATACGTTAATCTGATTTACGATCGACTAATCCTCCTTTACTGCATCCCACACTCCCACTCATTGACGAATTCACACGGAAATTGCGTCGCTATGAAATACTATGTGTTCTAAGACATTTCCTTCTAAATCGAGTAACATATCTATGGAAACGACAGGATTTTCTTTTGGGATACGACAATCACATTTCCGATCCAATAATCCTTCTTTTCTGCATCCCTCACTCCCACACATTGTCGAATTCACACGGAAATTGCGTCGCTATGAGATACTATGTGTTCTAAGACATTTCGTTGTAAATGGAGTAACGATTCTATGGAAACGACAGGATTTTCTTTTGGGATACGACAATCACATTTCCGATCCACTATTCCTTCTTTACTGCATCCCTCACTCCCACACATTGACGAATTCACACGGAAATTGCGTCGCTATGAATTACTATGGGTTCTATGACTTCTCCTTCTAAATCAAGTAACGTTTCTATGGAAACGACAGGACTTCTTTTTGGGATACGACAATCTCATTTCCGATCCACTAATCCTTCTTTACTGCATCCCTCACTCCCAAACATTGACGAATTCACACGGAAAATGCGTCGCTATGAAATACTATGTGTTCTAAGACATTTCCTTCTAAGTCGAGTAACGTTTCTATGGAAACGACAGGATTTTCTTTTGGGATACGACAATCTCATTTCCGATCCACTAATCCTTCTTTACTGCATCCCTCACTCCCACACATTGACGAATTCACACAGAAATTGCGTCGCTACGAAATACGAGTACTATGTGTTCTAAGACATTTCCTTCTAAATCGAGTAACGTTTCTATGGAAACGACAGGATTTTCTTTTGGGATACGACAATCTCATTTCCGATCCACTAATCCTTCTTTACTGCATCCCTCACTCCCACACATTGACGAATTCACACGGAAATTGCGTCGCTACGAAATACGAGTACTATGTGTTCTAAGACATTTCCTTCTAAATCGAGTAACGTTTCTATGGAATCGACAGGACTTTCTTTTGGGATACGACAATCTCATTTCCGATACACTAATCCTTCTTTACTGGATCCCTCACTCCCACACAATGACGAATTCACACGGAAATTGCGTCGCTACGAAATACGAGTACTATGTGTTCTAAGACATTTCCTTCTAAATCGAGTAACGTTTCTATGGAAACGACAGGATTTTCTTTTGGGACCCGACAATCTCATTTCCGATCCACTAATCCTTCTTTACTGCATCCCTCACTCCCACACATTGACGAATTCACACGGAAATTGCGTCGCTATGAAATACGAGTACTATGTGTTCTAAGACATTTCCTTCTAAATCGAGTAACGTTTCTATGGAAACGACAGGATTTTCTTTTGGGATACGACAATCACATTTCCGAACCACTAATCCTTCTTTACTGCATCCCTCACTCCCACACATTGAAGAATTCACACGGAAATTCCGTCGCTATGAACTACTATGGGTTCTATGACTTCTCCTTCTAAATCGAGTAACGTTTCTATGGAAAAGACAGGATTTTCTTTTGGGATACGTTAATCTGATTTCCGATCCACTAATCCTTCTTTACTGCATCCCACACTCCCACTCATTGACGAATTCACACGGAAATTGCGTCGCTATGAAATACTATGTGTTCTAAGACATTTCCTTCTAAATCGAGTAACGTATCTATGGAAACGACAGGATTTTCTTTTGGGATACGACAATCACATTTCCGATCCAATAATCATTCTTTACTGCATCCCTCACTCCCACACATTGTCGAATTCACACGGAAATTGCGTCGCTATGAAATACTATGTGTTCTAAGACATTTCCTTGTAAATGGAGTAACGATTCTATGGAAACGACAGGATTTCCTTTTGGGATACGACAATCACATTTCCGATCCACTAATCCTTCTTTACTGCATCCCTCACTCCCACACATTGACGAGTTCACACGGAAATTGCGTCGCTATGAAATACTATGGGTTCTATGACTTCTCCTTTTAAATCGAGTAACGTTTCTATGGAAACGACAGGATTTTCTTTTGGGATACGACAATCTCATTTCCGATCCACTAATCCTTCTTTACTGCATCCCTCACTATCACACATTGACGAATTCACACGGAAATTGCGTCGCTATAAAATACTATGGGTTCTCTGACTTCTCCTTCTAAATCGAGTAACGTTTCTATGGAAACGACAGGATTTTCTTTTGGGATACGACAATCACATTTCCGATCCACTAATCCTTCTTTACTGCATCCCTCACTCCCACACATTGACGGATTCACACGGAAATTGGGTCGCTATGAAGTACTATGGGTTCTATGTTTTTTCCTTCTAAATCGAGTAACGTTTCTATGGAAACGACAGGATCTTCTTTTGGGATACTCAGTCTCATTCCGATCCACTAATCCTTCTTTACTGCATCCCTCACTCCCACACACTGACGAATTTACACGGAAATTGAGTCGCTATGAAATACTATGTGTTCTAAGACATTTCCTTCTAAATCGAGTAACGTTTCTATGGAAACGACAGGATTTTCTTTTGGGATACGACAATCTCATTTCCGATCCACTAATCCTTCTTTACTGCATCCCTCACTCCCACTCATTGACGAATTTACACGGAAATTGCGTCGCTATGAAATACTATGTGTTCTAAGACATTGCCTTCTAAATCGAGTAACTTTTCTATGGAAACGACAGGATTTTCTTTTCTGATACGACAATCACATTTCCGATCCACTAATCCTTCTTTACTGCATCCCTCACTCCCACATATTGACGATTTAACACGGAAATTGCGTCGCTATGAAATACTATGTGTTCTAAGACATTTCCTTCTACATCGAGAAACGTTTCTATGGAAACGACAGGATTTTCTTTTGGGATACGACATTCTCATTTCCGATCCACTAACCCTTCTTTACTGCATCCCTTACTCCCACTCATTGACGAATTCACACGGAAATTGCGTCGCTATGAAATACGAGTACTATGTGTTCTAAGGCATTTCCTTCTAAATCGAGTAACGTTTCTATGGAAACTACAGGATTTTCTTTTGGGATACGACAATCACATTTCCGATCCACTATTCCTTCTTTACTGCATCCCTCACTCCCACACATTGACGAATTCACACGGAAATTGCGTCGCTATGAATTACTATGGGTTCTATGACTTCTCCTTCTAAATCAAGTAACGTTTCTATGGAAACGACAGGACTTTTTTTTGGGATACGACAATCTCATTTCCGATCCACTAATCCTTCTTTACTGCATCCCTCACTCCCAAACATTGACGAATTCACACGGAAAATGCGTCGCTATGAAATACTATGTGTTCTAAGACATTTCCTTCTAAGTCGAGTAACGTTTCTATGGAAACGACAGGATTTTCTTTTGGGATACGACAATCTCATTTCCGATCCACTAATCCTTCTTTACTGCATCCCTCACTCCCACACATTGACGAATTCACACGGAAGTTGCGTCGCTACGAAATACGTGTAATATGTGTTCTAAGACATTTCCTTCTAAATCGAGTAACGTTTCTATGGAAACGACAGGATTTTCTTTTGGGATACGACAATCTCATTTCTGATCCACTAATCCTTCTTTACTGCATCCCTCACTCCCACACATTGACGAATTCACACGGAAATTGCGTCGCTATGAAATACGAGTACTATGTGTTCTAAGACATTTCCTTCTAAATCGAGTAACGTTTCTATGGAAACGACAGGACTTTCTTTTGGGATACGACAATCTCATTTCCGATACACTAATCCTTCTTTACTGGATCCCTCACTCCCACACATTGACGAATTCACACGGAAATTGCGTCGCTACGAAATACGAGTACTATGTGTTCTAAGACATTTTCTTCTAAATCGAGTAACGTTTCTATGGAAACGACAGGATTTTCTTTTGGGATCCGACAATCTCATTTCCGATCCACTAATCCTTCTTTACTGCGTCCCTCACTCCCACACATTGACGAATTCACACGGAAATTGCGTCGCTATGAAATACGAGTACTATGTGTTCTAAGACATTTCCTTCTAAATCGAGTAACGTTTCTATGGAAACGACAGGATTTTCTTTTGGGATACGACAATCACATTTCCGAACCACTTATCCTTCTTTACTGCATCCCTCACTCCCACACATTGAAGAATTCACACGGAAATTCCGTCGCTATGAACTACTATGGGTTCTATGACTTCTCCTTCTAAATCGAGTATCGTTTCTATGGAAACGACAGGATTTTCTTTTGGGATACGACAATCTCATTTCCGATCCACTAATCCTTCTTTACTGCATCCCTCACTCCCACACATCGACGAATTCACATGGATATTGCGTCGCTATGAAATACTATGGGTTCTCTGACTTCTCCTTCTAAATCGAGTAACGTTTCTATGGAAACGACAGGATTTTCTTTTGGGATACGACAATCACATTTCCGATCCACTAATCCTTCTTTACTGCATCCCTCACACCCACACATTGACGGATTCACACGGAAATTGGGTCGTTATGAAGTACTATGGGTTCTATGACTTTTCCTTCTAAATCGAGTAACGTTTCTATGGAAACGACAGTATCTTCTTTTGGGATACTCAGTCTCATTCCGATCCACTAATCCTTCTTTACTGCATCCCTCACTCCCACACACTGACGAATTTACACGGAAATTGAGTCGCTATGAAATACTATGTGTTCTAAGACATTTCCTTCTAAATCGAGTAACGTTTCTATGGAAACGACAGGATTTTCTTTTGGGATACGACAATCTCATTTCCGATCCACTAATCCTTCTTTACTGCATCCCTCACTCCCACTCATTGACGAATTTACACGGAGATTGCGTCGCTATGATATACTATGTGTTCTAAGACATTTCCTTCTAAATCGAGTAACTTTTCTATGGAAACGCCAGGATTTTCTTTTGGGATACGACAATCACATTTCCGATCCACTAATCCTTCTTTACTGCATCCCTCACTCCCACACATTGACGAATTCACACGGAAATTGCGTCGCTATGAAATACTATGGGTTCTATGACTTCTCCTTCTAAATCGAGTAACGATTCTATGGAAACGACAGGATTTTCTCTTGGGATACGACATTCTCATTTCCGATCCACTAATCCATCTTTACTGCATCCCTCACTCCCACTCATTGACGAATTCACACGGAAATTGCGTCGCTATGAAATACTATGTGTTCTAAGACATTGCCGTCTAAATTGAGTAACGTTTCTATAGAAACGACAGGATTTTCTTTTGGGATACGAAAATCTCATTTCCGATCCACTAATCCTTCTTTCCTGCATCCCCAATTCCCACTCATTGGCGAATTCACACGGAAATTGCGTCGCTATGATATACTATGTGTTCTAAAACATTTCCTTCTAATTCGAGTAACGTTTCTATGGAAACGACTGGATTTTATTTTGGGATACGACAATCTCATTTCCGATCCACTAATCCTTCTTTACTGCATCCCTCACTCACACACATTGACGAATTCACACGGAAATTGCGTCGCTACGAAATACGAGTACTATGTGTTCTAAGACATTTCCTTCTAAATCGAGTAACGTTTCTATGGAAACGACAGGATTTTCTTTTGGGATACGACAATCTCATTTCCGATCCACTAATCCTTCTTTACTGCATCCCTCACTCCTAAACATTGACGAATTCACGCGGAAATTCCGTCGCTATGAAAAACGAGTACTATGTGTTCTAAGACATTTCCTTCTAAATCGAGTAACGTTTCCTTGGAAACGACAGGATTTTCTTTTGGGATACGACAATCACATTTCCGATCCACTAATCCTTCTTTACTGCATCCCTCCCTCCCAAACATTGACGAATTCACACGGAAATTGCGTCGCTATGAAATACGAGTACTATGTGTTCTAAGACATTTCCTTCTAAACCGAGTAACGTTTCTATGGAAACGACAGGATTTTCTTTTGGGATATGACAATCACATTTCCGATCCACTAATCCTTCTTTACAGCATCCCTCACTCCCACACATTGACGAATTCACACGGAAATTGCGTCGCCATGAAATACGAGTACTTTGTGTTCTAAGGCATTTCCTTCTAAATCGAGTAACGTTTCTATGGAAACGACAGGATTTTCTTTTGGGATACGACAATCACATTTCCGATCCACTAATCCTTCTTTACTACATCCCTCACTCCCAAACATTGACGAATTCACACGGAAATTCGTCGCTATGAAATACGAGTACTATGTGTTCTAAGACATTTCCTTCTAAATCGAGTAACGTTTCTATGGAAACGACAGGATTTTCTTTTGGGATACGACAATCACTTTTCCGATCCACTAATCCTTCTTTACTGCATCCCTCACTCCCACACATTGACGAATTCACACGGAAATTACGTCGCCATGAAATACGAGTACTTTGTGTTCTAAGACATTTCCTTCTAAATCGAGAAACGTTTCTATGGGAACGACAGGATTTTCTTTTGGGATACGACAATCACATTTCCGATCCACTAATCCTTCTTTACTGCATCCCTCACTCACACACATTGACGAATTCACACGGAAATTGCGTCGCTATGAAATACGAGTACTATGTGTTTTAAGACATTACCTTCTAAATCGAGTAACGTTTCTATGGAAACGACAGGATTTTCTTTTGGGATACGACAATCACATTTCCGATCCACTAATCCTTCTTTACTGCATCCCCCACTCCCAAACATTGACGAATTCACACGGAAATTGCGTCGCTATGAATTACTATGAGTTCTATGACTTCTCCTTCTGAATCGAGTAACGTTTCTATGGAAACGACAGGATTTTCTTTTGGGATACGACAATCTCATTTCCGATCCACTAATCCTTCTTTACTGCATCCCTCACTCCCACACATTGACGAATTCACACGGAAATTGCGTCGTTATGAAATACGAGTACTATGTGTTCTAAGACATTTCCTTCTAAATCGAGTAACGTTTCTATGGAAACGACAGGATTTTCTTTTGGGATACGACAGTCACATTTACGATCCACTAATCCTTCTTTACTGCATCCCTCACTCCCAAACATTGACGAATTCACACGGAAATTGCGTCGCTATGAAATACTATGTGTTCTAAGACATTTCTTTCTAAATCGAGTAACGTTTCTATGGAAACGACAGGATTTTCTTTTGGGATACGACAATCTCATTTCCGATCCACTAATCCTTCTTTACTGCATCCCTCACTCCCACACATTGACGAATTCACACGGAAATTGCGTCGCTATGAAATACGAGTACTATGTGTTCTAAGGCATTTCCTGCTAAATCGAGTAACGTTTCTATGGAAACGACAGGATTTTCTTTTGGGATACGACAATCTCATTTCCGATCCACTAATCCTTCTTTACTGCATCCCTCACTCCCACACTTTGACGAATTCACACGGAAATTGCGTCGCTATGAAATACGAGTACTATGTGTTCTAAGGCATTTCCTGCTAAATCGAGTAACGTTTCTATGGAAACGACAGGATTTTTTTTGGGATACGACAATCTCATTTCCGATCCACTAATCCTTCTTTACTGCATCCCTCACTCCCACACATTGACGAATTCACACGGAAATTGCGTCGCTTTGAAATACGAGTACTATGTGTTCTAAAACATTTCCTTCCAAATCGAGTAACGTTTCTATGGAAACGACAGGATTTTCTTTTGGGATACGACAATCACATTTCCGATCCACTAATCCTTCTTTACTGCATCCCTCACTACCACACATTGAAGAACTCACACCGAAATTCCGTCGCTATGAACTACTATGGGTTCTATGACTTCTCCTTCTAAATCGAGTAACGTTTCTATGGAATCGACAGGATTTTCTTTTGGGATACGACAATCTTATTTCCGATCCACTAATCCTTCTCTACTGCATCCCTTACTCCCACACATTGACGATTTAACACGGAAATTGCGTCGCTATGAAATACTATGTGTTCTAAGACATTTCCTTCTACATCGAGAAACGTTTCTATGGAAACGACAGGATTTTCTTTTGGGATACGACAGTCACATTTACGATCCACTATTCATTCTTTACTGCATCCCTCACTCCCACACATTGACGGATTCACACGGAAATTGGGTCGCTATGAAGTACTATGGGTTCTATGACTTTTCCTTCTAAATCGAGTAACGTTTCTATGGAAACGACAGGATCTTCTTTTGGGATACTCAGTCTCATTCCGATCCACTAATCCTTCTTTACTGCATCCCTCACTCCCACACACTGACGAATTTACACGGAAATTGAGTCGCTATGAAATACTATGTGTTCTAAGACATTTCCTTCTAAATCGAGTAACGTTTCTATGGAAACGACAGGATTTTCTTTTGGGATACGACAATCTCATTTCCGATCCACTAATCCTTCTTTACTGCATCCCTCACTCCTAAACATTGACGAATTCACGCGGAAATTCCGTCGCTATGAAAAACGAGTACTATGTGTTCTAAGACATTTCCTTCTAAATCGAGTAACGTTTCCTTGGAAACGACAGGATTTTCTTTTGGGATACGACAATCACATTTCCGATCCACTAATCCTTCTTTACTGCATCCCTCCCTCCCAAACATTGACGAATTCACACGGAAATTGCGTCGCTATGAAATACGAGTACTATGTGTTCTAAGACATTTCCTTCTAAACCGAGTAACGTTTCTATGGAAACGACAGGATTTTCTTTTGGGATATGACATTCACATTTCCGATCCACTAATCCTTCTTTACAGTATCCCTCACTCCCACACATTGACGAATTCACACGGAAATTGCGTCGCCATGAAATACGAGTACTTTGTGTTCTAAGGCATGTCCTTCTAAATCGAGTAACGTTTCTATGGAAACGACAGGATTTTCTTTTGGGATACGACAATCACATTTCCGATCCACTAATCCTTCTTTACTGCATCCCTCACTCCCAAACATTGACGAATTCACACGGAAATTCCGTCGCTATGAAATACGAGTACTATGTGTTCTAAGACATTTCCTTCTAAATCAAGTAACGTTTCTATGGAAACGACAGGATTTTCTTTTGGGATACGACAATCACTTTTCCGATCCACTAATCCTTCTTTACTGCATCCCTCACTCCCACACATTGACGAATTCACACGGAAATTGCGTCGACTTGATATACGAGTACTTTGTGTTCTAAGACATTTCCTTCTAAATCGAGTAACGTTTCTATGGAAACGACAGGATTTTCTTTTGGGATACGACAATCACATTTCCGATCCACTAATCCTTCTTTACTGCATCCCTCACTCACACACATTGACGAATTCACACGGAAATTGCGTCGCTATGAAATACGAGTACTATGTGTTCTACGACATTACCTTCTAAATCGAGTAACGTTTCTATGGAAACGACAGGATTTTCTTTTGGGATACGACAATCACATTTCCGATCCACTAATCCTTCTTTACTGCATCCCCCACTCCCAAACATTGACGAATTCACACGGAAATTGCGTCGCTATGAATTACTATGAGTTCTATGACTTCTCCTTCTGAATCGAGTAACGTTTCTATGGAAACGACAGGATTTTCTTTTGGGATACGACAATCTCATTTCCGATCCACTAATCCTTCTTTACTGCATCCCTCACTCCCACACATTGACGAATTCACACGGAAATTGCGTCGTTATGAAATACGAGTACTATGTGTTCTAAGACATTTCCTTCTAAATCGAGTAACGTTTCTATGGAAACGACAGGATTTTCTTTTGGGATACGACAGTCACATTTACGATCCACTAATCCTTCTTTACTGCATCCCTCACTCCCAAACATTGACGAATTCACACGGAAATTGCGTCGCTATGAAATACTATGTGTTCTAAGACATTTCTCTCTAAATCGAGTAACGTTTCTATGGAAACGACAGGATTTTCTTTTGGGATACGACAATCTCATTTCCGATCCACTAATCCTTCTTTACTGCATCCCTCACTCCCACACATTGACGAATTCACACGGAAATTGCGTCGCTATGAAATACGAGTACTATGTGTTCTAAAGCATTTCCTGCTAAATCGAGTAACGTTTCTATGGAAACGACAGGATTTTCTTTTGGGATACGACAATCACATGTCCGATCCACTAATCCTTCTTTACTGCATCCCTCACTCAGACACATTGACGAATTCACACGGAAATTCCGTCGCTATGAATTACTATGGGTCCTATGACTTCTCCTTCTAAATCAAGTAACGTTTCTATGGAAACGACAGGACTTTTTTTTGGGATACGACAATCTCATTTCCGATCCACTAATCCTCCTTTACTGCATCCCTCACTCCCAAACATTGACGAATTCACACGGAAATTGCGTCGCTATGAAATACTATGTGTTCTAAGACATTTCCTTCTAAATCGAGTAACGTTTCTATGGAAACGACAGGATTTTCTTTTGGGATACGACAATCTCATTTCCGATCAACTAATCCTTCTTTACTGCATCCCTCACTCCCACACATTGACGAATTCACACGGAAATTCCGTCGCTATGATATACGAGTACTATGTGTTCTAAGACATTTCCTTCTAAATCGAGTGACGTTTCTATGGAAACGACAGGATTTTTTTTGGGATACGACAATCTCATTTCCGATCCACTAATCCTACTTTACTGCATCCCTCACTCCCACACATTGACGAATTCACACGGAAATTGCGTCGCTTTGAAATACGAGTACTATGTGTTCTAAAACATTTCCTTCCAAATCGAGTAACGTTTCTATGGAAACGACAGGATTTTCTTTTGGGATACGACAATCTCATTTCCGATCCACTAATCCTTCTTTACTGCATCCCTCACTCCCACACATTGACGAATTCACACGGAAATTGCGTCGCTGTGAAATACGAGTACTATGTGTTCTAAGACATTTCCTTCTAAATCGAGTAACGTTTCTATGGAACCGACAGGATTTTCTTTTGGGATGCGACAATCACATTTCCGATCCACTAATCCTTCTTTACTGCATCCCTCACTCCCACACATTGAAGAATTCACACGGAAATTCCGTCGCTATGAACTACTATGGGTTCTATGACTTCTCCTTCGAAATCGAGTAACGTTTCTATGGAAACGAGTGGATTTCCTATTGGGATACGACAATCTCATTTCCGATCCACTAATCCTTCTTTACTGCATCCCACACTCCCACTCATTGACGAATTCACACGGAAATTGCGTCGCTATGAAATACTATGTGTTCTAAGACATTTCCTTCTAAATCGAGTAACGTTTCTATGGAAACGACAGGATTTTGTTTTGAGATACGACAATCACAATTCCGATCCACTAATCCTTCTTTACTGCAACCCTCACTCCCACACATTGTCGAATTCACACGGAAATTGCGTCGCTATGAGATACTATGTGCTCTAAGACATTTCGTTGTAAATGGAGTAACGATTCTATGGAAACGACAGGATTTTCTTTTGGGATACGACAATCACATTTCCGATCCACTAATCCTTCTTTACTGCATTCCTCACTCCCACACATTGACGAGTTCACATGGAAGTTGCGTCGCTATGAAATACTAAGGGTTCTATGACTTCTCCTTCTAAATCGAGTAACGTTTCTCGGGAATCGACAGGATTTTCTTTTGGGATACGACAATCTCATTTCCGATCCACTAATCCTTCTCTACTGCATCCCTTACTCCCACACATTGACGATTTAACACGGAAATTGCGTCGCTATGAAATACTATGTGTTCTAAGACATTTCCTTCTACATCGAGAAACGTTTCTATGGAAACGACAGGATTTTCTTTTGGAATACGACAATCTCATTTCCGATCCACTAACCCCTCTTTACTGCATCCCTTACTCCCACTCATTGACGAATTCACACGGAAATTGCGTCGCTATGAAATACGAGTACTATGTGTTCTAAGACATTTCCTTCTAAATCGAGTAACGTTTCTATGGAAACGACAGGATTTTCTTTTGGGATACGACAATCACATTTCCGATCCACTAATCCTTCTTTACTGCATCCCCCACTCCCAAACATTGACGAATTCAAACGGAAATTGCGTCGCTATGAATTACTATGGGTTCTATGACTTCTCCTTCTAAATCGAGTAACGTGTCTTTGGAAACGACAGGTTTTTCCTTTGGGATACGACAATCTCATTTCCGATCCACTAATCCTTCTTTACTGCATCCCTCACTCCCACACATTGACGAATTCACACGGAAATTGCGTCGCTATGAAATACGAGTACTATGTGTTCTAAGACATTTCCTTCTAAATCGAGTAACGTTTCTATGGAAACGACAGGATTTCTTTTGGGATACGACAGTCACATTTCCGATCCACTAATCCTTCTTTACTGCATCCCTCACTCCCACACATTGACCAATTCACACGGAAATTGCGTCGCCATGAAATACGAGTACTTTGTGTTCTAAGACATTTTCTTCTAAATCGAGTAACGTTTCTATGGAAACGACAGGATTTTCTTTTGGGATACGACAATCTCATTTCCGATCCACTAATCCTTCTTTACTGCATCCCTCAATCCCACACATTCACGAATTCACACGGAAATTGCGTCGCTATGAATTACTATAGGTTCTATGACTTCTCCTTCTAAATCAAGTAACGTTTCTATGGAAACGACAGAATTTTCTTTTGGGATACGACAATCTCATTTCCGATCCACTAATCCTTCTTTACTGCATCCCTCACTCCCACACATTGAAGAATTCACACGGAAATTGCGTCGCTATGAAATACGAGTACTATGTGTTCTAAGACATTTCCTTCTAAATCGAGTAACGTTTCTATGGAAACGACTGGAATTTTCTTTTGGGATACGACAGTCACATTTACGATCCACTAATCCTTCTTTACTGCATCCCTCACTCCCAAACATTGACGAATTCACACCGAAATTGCGTCGCTATGAAATACTATGTGTTCTAAGACATTTCCTTCTAAATCGAGTAACGTTTCTATGGAAACGTCAGGATTTTCTTTTGGGATACGACAATCTCATTTCCGATCCACTAATCCTACTTTACTGCATCC
Source organism: Schistocerca serialis cubense (assembly GCF_023864345.2). Classification (NCBI taxonomy): domain Eukaryota; kingdom Metazoa; phylum Arthropoda; class Insecta; order Orthoptera; family Acrididae; genus Schistocerca; species Schistocerca serialis. Next base: position 3,326,372 of record NC_064644.1, read on the forward strand.
CTCACTCCCACACATTGACGAATTTACACGGAAATTCCGTCGCTATGATATACGAGTACTATGTGTTCTAAGACATTTCCTTCTAAATCGAGTAACGTTTCTATGGAAACGACAGGATTTTCTTTTGGGATACGACAATCTCATTTCCGATCCACTAATCCTCCTTTACTGCATCCCACACTCCCACACATTGACGAATTCACACGGAAATTGCGTCGCTATGAAATACTATGTGTTCTAAGACATTTCCTTCTAAATCGAGTAACGTTTCTATGGAAACGACAGGATTTTCTTTTCGGATACGACAATCACATTTCCGATCCACTAATCCTTCTATACTGCATCCCTCACTCCCAAACATTGACGAATTCACACGGAAATTCCGTCGCTATGAAATACGAGTACCATGTGTTCTTAGACATTTCCTTCTAAATCGAGTAACGTTTCTATGGAAACGACAGGATTTTCTTTTGGGATACGACAATCTCATTTCCGATCCACTAATCCTTCTTTACTGCATCCCTCACTCCCACACATTGACGAATTCACACGGAATTTCCGTCGCTATGAATTACTATGGGTCCTATGACTTCTCCTTCTAAATCAAGTAACGTTTCTATGGAAACGTCAGGACTTTTTTTTGGGATACGACAATCTCATTTCCGATCCACTAATCCTCCTTTACTGCATCCCTCACTCCCAAACATTGTCGAATTCACACGGAAATTGCGTCGCTATGAAATACTATGTGTTCTAAGACATTTCCTTCTAAATCGAGTAACGTTTCTATGGAAACGACAGGATTTTCTTTTGGGATACGACAATCTCATTTCCGATCCACTAATCCTTCTTTACTGCATCCCTCACTCCCACACATTGACGAATTCTCACGGAAATTCCGTCGCTATGATATACGAGTACTATGTGTTCTAAGACATCTCCTTCTAAATCGAGTAACGTTTCTATGGAAACGACAGGATTTTTTTTGGGATACAACAATCTCATTTCCGATCCACTAATCCTTCTTTACTGCATCCCTCACTCCCACACATTGACGAATTCACACGGAAATTGCGTCGCTATGAAATACGAGTACTATGTGTTCTAAAACATTTCCTTCTAAATCGAGTAACGTTTCTATGGAAACGACAGGATTTTCTTTTGGGATACGACAATCTCATTTCCGATCCACTATTCCTTCTTTACTACATCCCTCACTCCCACACATTGACGAATTCACACGGAAATTGCGTCGCTATGAAATACGAGTACTATGTGTTCTAAGACATTTCCTTCTAAATCGAGAAACGTTTCTATGGAAACGACAGGATTTTCTTTTGGGATACGACAATCACATTTCCGATCCACTAATCCTTCTTTACTGCACCCCCCCCTCCCAAACATTGAAGAATTCACACGGAAATTCCGTCGCTATGAACTACTATGGGTTCTATGACTTCTCCTTCTAAATCGAGTAACGTTTCTATGGAAACGACAGTATTTTCTATTGGGATACGACAATCTCATTTCCGATCCACTAATCCTTCTTTACTGCATCCCACACTCCCACTCATTGACGAATTCACACGGAAATTGCGTCGCTATGAAATACTATGTGTTCTAAGACATTTCCTTCTAAATCGAGTATCGTTTCTATGGAAACGACAGGATTTTGTTTTGAGATACGACATTCACATTTCCGATCCACTAATCCTTCTTTACTGCATCCCACGCTCCCACACATTGTCGAATTCACACGGAAATTGCGTCGCTATGAGATACTATGTGGTCTAAGACATTTCGTTGTAAATGGAGTCACGATTCTATGGAAACGACAGGATTTTCTTTTGGGATACGACAATCACATTTCCGATCCACTAATCCTTCTTTACTGCATCCCTCACTCCCACACATTGACGAGTTCACATGGAAATTGCGTCGCTATGAAATACTATGGGTTCTATGACTTCTCCTTCTAAATCGAGTAACGTTTCTATGGAAACGACAGGATTTTCTTTTGGGATACGACAATCTCATTTCCGATCCACTAATCCTTCTCTACTGCATCCCTCACTCCCACACATTGACGATTTAACAAGGAAATTGCGTCGCTATGAAATACTATGTGTTCTAAGACATTTCCTTCTACATCGAGAAACGTTTCTATGGAAACGACAGGATTTTCTTTTGGGATACGACAATCTCATTTCCGATCCACTAACCCTTCTTTACTGCATCCCTTACTCCCACTCATTGACGAATTCACACGGAAATTGCGTCGCTATGAAATACGAGTACTATGTGTTCTAACACATTTCCTTCTAAATCGAGTAACGTTTCTATGGAAGCGACAGGATTTTCTTTTGGGATATGACAATCACATTTTCGATCCACTAATCCTTCTTTACTGCCTCCCCCACTCCCAAACATTGACGAATTCACACGGAAATTGCGTCGCTATGAATTACTATGGGTTCTATGACTTCTCCTTCTAAATCGAGTAACGTTTCTTTTGAAACGACTGGATTTTCTTTTGGGATACGACAATCTCATTTCCGATCCACTAATCCTTCTTTACTGCATCCCTCACTCCCACACATTGACGAATTCACACGGAAATTGCGTCGCTATGAAATACGAGTACTATTTGTTCTAAGGCATTTCCTTCTAAATCGAGTAACGTTTCTATGGAAACGACAGGATTTTCTTTTGGGATACGACAATCACATTTCCGATCCACTATTCCTTCTTTACTGCATCCCTCACTCCCACACATTGACGAATTCACACGGAAATTGCGTCGCTATGAATTACTATAGGTTCTATGACTTCTCCTTCTAAATCAAGTAACGTTTCTATGGAAACGACAGGACTTTTTTTTGGGATACGACAATCTCATTTCTGATCCACTAATCCTTCTTTACTGCATCCCTCACTCCCAAACATTGTCGAATTCACACGGAAAATGCGTCGCTATGAAATACTATGTGTTCTAAGACATTTCCTTCTAAGTCGAGTAACGTTTCTATGGAAACGACAGGATTTTCTTTTGGGATACGACAATCTCATTTCCGATCCACTAATCCTTCTTTGCTGCATCCCTCACTCCCACACATTGACGAATTCACACGGAAATTGCGTCGCTACGAAATACGAGTACTATGTGTTCTAAGACATTTCCTTCTAAATCGAGTAACGTTTCTATGGAAACGACAGGATTTTCTTTTGGGATACGACAATCTCATTTCCGATCCACTAATCCTTCTTTACTGCATCCCTCACTCCCACACATTGACGAATTCACACGGAAATTGCGTCGCTATGAAATACGAGTACTATGTGTTCTAAGACATTTCCTTCTAAATCGAGTAACGTTTCTATGGAAACGACAGGACTTTCTTTTGGGATACGACAATCTCATTTCCGATCCACTAATCCTTCTTTACTGGATCCCTCACTCCCACACATTGACGAATTCACACGGAAATTGCGTCGCTACGAAATACGAGTACTATGTGTTCTAAGACATTTCCTTCTAAATCGAGTAACGTTTCTATTGAAACGACAGGATTTTCTTTTGGGATACGACAATCTCATTTCCGATCCACTAATCCTTCTTTACTGCATCCCTCACTCCCACACATTGACGAATTCACACGGAAATTGCGTCGCTATGAAATACGAGTACTATGTGTTCTAAGACATTTCCTTCTAAATCGAGTAACGTTTCTATGGAAACGACAGGATTTTCTTTTGGGATACGACAATCACATTTCCGAACCACTAATCCTTCTTTACTGCATCCCTCACTCCCACACATTAAAGAATTCACACGGAAATTTCGTCGCTATGAACTACTATGGGTTCTATGACTTCTCCTTCTAAATCGAGTAACGTTTCCATGGAAACGACAGGATTTTCTTTTGGGATACGTTAATCTGATTTCCGATCCACTAATCCTCCTTTACTGCATCCCACACTCCCACTCATTGACGAATTCACACGGAAATTGCGTCGCTATGAAATACTATGTGTTCTAAGACATTTCCTTCTAAATCGAGTAACGTATCTATGGAAACGACAGGATTTTCTTTTGGGATACGACAATCACATTTCCGATCCAATAATCCTTCTTTTCTGCATCCCTCACTCCCACACATTGTCGAATTCACACGGAAATTGCGTCGCTATGAGATACTATGTGTTCTAAGACATTTCGTTGTAAATGGAGTAACGATTCTATGGAAACGACAGGATTTTCTTTTGGGATACGACAATCACATTTCCGATCCACTAATCCTTCTTTACTGCATCCCTCACTCCCACACATTGACGAGTTCACATGGAAATTGCGTCGCTATGAAATACTATGGGTTCTATGACTTCTCCTTCTAAATCGAGTAACGTTTCTATGGAAACGACAGGATTTTCTTTTGGGATACGACAATCTCATTTCCGATCCACTAATCCTTCTCTACTGCATCCCTCACTCCCACACATTGACGATTTAACACGGAAATTGCGTCGCTATGAAATACTATGGGTTCTAAGACATTTCCTTCTACATCGAGAAACGTTTCTATGGAAACGACAGGATTTTCTTTTGGGATACGACAATCTCATTTCCGATCCACTAACCCTTCTTTACTGCATCCCTTACTCCCACTCATTGACGAATTCACACAGAAATTGCGTCGCTATGAAATACGAGTACTATGTGTTCTAAGACATTTCCTTCTAAATCGAGTAACGTTTCTATGGAAACGACAGGATTTTCTTTTGGGATACGACAATCACATATCCGATCCACTAATCCTTCTTTACTGCATCCCCCACTCCCAAACATTGACGAATTCACACGGAAATTGCGTCGCTATGAATTACTATGAGTTCTATGACTTCTCCTTTCAAATCGAGTAACGTTTCTTTGGAAACGACAGGATTTTCTTTTGGGATACGACAATCTCATTTCCGATCCACTAATCCTTCTTTACTGCATCCCTCACTCCCACACATTGACGAATTCACACGGAAATTGCGTCGCTATGAAATACGAGTACTATGTGTTCTAAGGCATTTCCTTCTAAATCGAGTAACGTTTCTATGGAAACGACACGATTTTCTTTTGGGATACGACAATCACATTTCCGATCCACTATTCAGTCTTTACTGCATCCCTCACTCCCACACATTGACGAATTCACACGGAAATTGCGTCGCTATGAATTACTATGGGTTCTATGACTTCTCCTTCTAAATCAAGTAACGTTTCTATGGAAACGACAGGACTTTTTTTTGGGATACGACAATCTCATTTCCGATCCACTAATCCTTCTTTACTGCATCCCTCACTCCCAAACATTGACGAATTCACACGGAAAATGCGTCGCTATGAAATACTATGTGTTCTAAGACATTTCCTTCTAAGTCGAGTAACGTTTCTATGGAAACGACAGGATTTTCTTTTGGGATACGACAATCTCATTTCCGATCCACTAATTCTTCTTTACTGCATCCCTCACTCCCACACATTGACGAATTCACACGGAAATTGCGTCGCTACGAAATACGAGTACTATGTGTTCTAAGACATTTCCTTCTAAATCGAGTAACGTTTCTATGGAAACGACAGGATTTTCTTTTGGGATACGACAATCTCATTTCCGATCCACTAATCCTTCTTTACTGCATCCCTCACTCCCACACATTGACGAATTCACACGGAAATTCCGTCGCTATGAAATACGAGTACTATGTGTTCTAAGACATTTTCTTCTAAATCGAGTAACGTTTCTATGGAAACGACAGGACTTTCTTTTGAATACGACAATCTCATTTCCGATACACTAATCCTTCTTTACTGGATCCCTCACTCCCACACATTGACGAATTCACACGGAAATTGCGTCGCTACGAAATACGAGTACTATGTGTTCTAAGTCATTTCCTTCTAAATCGAGTAACGTTTCTATGGAAACGACAGGATTTTCTTTTGGGATCCGACAATCTCATTTCCGATCCACTAATCCTTCTTTACTGCATCCCTCACTCCCACACATTGACGAATTCACACGGAAATTGCGTCGCTATGAAATACGAGTACCATGTGTTCTAAGACATTTCCTTCTAAATCGAGTAACGTTTCTATGGAAACGACAGGATTTTCTTTTGGGATACGACAATCACATTTCCGAACCACTAATCCTTCTTTACTGCATCCCTCACTCCGACACATTGAAGAATTCACACGGAAATTCCGTCGCTATGAACTACTATGGGTTCTATGACTTCTCCTTCTAAATCGAGTAACGTTTCTATGGAAACGACAGGATTTTCTTTTGGGATACGTTAATCTGATTTCCGATCCACTAATCCTTCTTTACTGCATCCCACACTCCCACTCATTGACGAATTCACACGGAAATTGCGTCGCTATGAAATACTATGTGTTCTAAGACATTTCCTTCTAAATCGAGTAACGTATCTATGGAAACGACAGGATTTTCTTTTGGGATACGACAATCACATTTCCGATCCAATAATCATTCTTTACTGCATCCCTCACTCCCACACATTGTCGAATTCACACGGAAATTGCGTCGCTATGAAATACTATGTGTTCTAAGACATTTCCTTGTAAATGGAGTAACGATTCTATGGAAACGACAGGATTTTCTTTTGGGATACGACAATCACATTTCCGATCCACTAATCCTTCTTTACTGCATCCCTCACTCCCACACATTGACGAGTTCACACGGAAATTGCGTCGCTATGAAATACTATGGGTTCTATGACTTCTCCTTCTAAATCGAGTAACGTTTCTATGGAAACGACAGGATTTTCTTTTGGGATACGATAATCTCATTTCCGATCCACTAATCCTTCTTTACTGCATCCCTCACTCCCACACATTGACGAATTCACACGGAAATTGCGTCGCTATGAAATACTATGGGTTCTCTGACTTCTCCTTCTAAATCGAGTAACGTTTCTATGGAAACGACAGGATTTTCTTTTGGGATACGACAATCACATTTCCGATCCACTAATCCTTCTTTACTGCATCCCTCACTCCCACACATTGACGGATTCACACGGAAATTGGGTCGCTATGAAGTACTATGGGTTCTATGACTTTTCCTTCTAAATCGAGTAACGTTTCTATGGAAACGACAGGATCTTGTTTTGGGATACTCAGACTCATTCCGATCCACTAATCCTTCTTTACTGCATCCCTCACTCCCACACACTGACGAATTTACACGGAAATTGAGTCGCTATGAAATACTATGTGTTCTAAGACATTTCCTTCTAAATCGAGTAACGTTTCTATGGAAACGACAGGATTTTCTTTTGGGATACGACAATCTCATTTCCGATCCACTAATCCTTCTTTACTGCATCCCACACTCCCACTCATTGACGAATTTACACGGAAATTGCGTCGCTATGAAATACTATGTGTTCTAAGACATTTCCTTCTAAATCGAGTAACTTTTCTATGGAAACGACAGGATTTTCTTTTGGGATACGACAATCACATTTCCGATCCACTAATCCTACTTTACTGCATCCCTCACTCCCACACATTGACGAATTCACACGGAAATTGCGTCGCTATGAAATACTATGGGTTCTATGACTTCTCCTTCTAAATCGAGTAACGTTTCTATGGAAACGACAGGATTTTCTCTTGGGATACGACATTCTCATTTCCGATCCACTAATCCTTCTTTACTGCATCCCTCACTCCCACTCATTGACGAATTCACACGGAAATTGCGTCGCTATGAAATACTATGTGTTCTAAGTCATTGCCATCTAAATTGAGTAACGTTTCTATAGAAACGACAGGATTTTCTTTTGGGATACGACAATCTCCTTTCCGATGCACTAATCCTTCTTTACTGCATCCCTCCTTCTAAATCGAGCAACGTCTCTATGGAAACGCAGGATTTTCTTTTGGGATACGACAATCTCATTTCCGATACACTAATCCTTCTTTACTGCATCCCTCACTCCCACACATTGACGAATTCACACGGAAATTGCGTCGCCATGAAATACGAGTACTTTGTGTTCTAAGACATTTCCTTCTAAATCGAGTAACGTTTCTATGGAAACGACAGGATTTTCTTTTGGGATACGACAATCACATTTCCGATCCACTAATCCTTCTTTACTGCATCCCTCACTCCCAAACATTGACGAATTCACACGGAAATTGCGTCGCTGTGAAATACGAGTACTATGTGTTCTAAGACATTTCCTTCTAAATCGAGTAACGTTTCTATGGAAACGACAGGATTTTCCTTTGGGATACGACAATCACATTTCCGATCCACTAATCCTTCTTTACTGCATCCCTCACTCCCACACATTGACGAATTCACACGGAAATTGCGTCGCCATGAAATACGAGTACTTTGTGTTCTAAGACATTTCCTTCTAAATCGAGTAACGTTTCTATGGAAACGACAGGATTTTCTTTTGGGATACGACAATCACATTTCCGATCCACTAATCCTTCTTTACTGCATCCCTCACTCCCAAACTTTGACGAATTCACACGGAAATTGCGTCGCTATGAAATACGAGTACTATGTGTTCTAAGAGATTTCCTTCTAAATCGAGTAACGTTTCTATGGAAACGACAGGATTTTCTTTTGGGATACAACAATCTCATTTCCGATCCACTAATCCTTCTTTACTGCATCCCTCACTCACACACATTGACGAATTCACACGGAAATTGCGTCGCTACGAAATACGAGTACTATGTGTTCTAAGACATTTCCTTCTAAATCGAGTAACGTTTCCTTGGAAACGACAGGATTTTCTTTTGGGATACGACAATCACATTTCCGATCCACTAATCCTTCTTTACTGCATCCCTCCCTCCCAAACATTGACGAATTCACACGGAAATTGCGTCGCTATGAAATACGAGTACTATGTGTTCTAAGACATTTCCTTCTAATCGAGTACCGTTTCTATGGAAACGACAGGATTTTCTTTTGGGATATGACAATCACATTTCCGATCCACTAATCCTTCTTTACAGCATCCCTCACTCCCACACATTGACGAATTCACACGGAAATTGCGTCGCCATGAAATACGAGTACTTTGTGTTCTAAGGCATTTCCTTCTAAATCGAGTAACGTTTCTATGGAAACGACAGGATTTTCTTTTGGGATACGACAATCACATTTCCGATCCACTAATACTTCTTTACTGCATCCCTCACTCCCAAACATTGGCGAATTCACACGGAAATTGCGTCGCTATGAAATACTATGAGTTCTAAGACATTTCTTTCTAAATCGAGTAACGTTTCTATGGAAACGACAGGATTTTCTTTTGGGATACGACAATCTCATTTTTCGATCCACTAAACCTTCTTTACTGCATCCCTCACTCCCACACATTGACGAATTCACACGGAAATTGCGTCGCTATGAAATACGAGTACTATGTGTTCTAAGACATTTCCTTCTAAATCGAGTAACGTTTCTATGGAAACGACAGGATTTTCTTTTGGGATACGACAATCACATATCCGATCCACTAATCCTTCTTTACTGCATCCCTCACTCCCACACATTGACGGATTCACACGGAAATTGGGTCGCTATGAAATACTATGGGTTCTATGACTTCTCCATCTAAATCGAGTAACGTTTCTATGGAAACGACAGGATTTTCTTTTGGGATACGACAGTCTCATTTCCGATCCACTAATCCTTCTTTACTGCATCCCTCACTCCCACACACTGAAGAATTCACACGGAAATTGAGTCGCTATGAAATACTATGTGTTCTAAGACATTTCCTTCTAAATCGAGTAACGTTTCTATGGAAACGACAGGATTTTCTTTTGGGATACGACAATCTCATTTCCGATCCACTAATCCTTCTTTACTGCATCCCTCACTCCCACTCATTGACGAATTTACACTGGAATTGCGTCGCTGTGAAATACTATGTGTTCTAAGACATTTCCTTCTAAATCGAGAAACTTTTCTATGGAAACGACAGGATTTTCTTTTGGGATACGACAATCACATTCCCGATCAACTAATTCTTCATTACTGCATCCCTCACTCCCACACATTGACGAATTCAAACTGCAATTGCGTCGCTATGATATACTATGGGTTCTATGACTTCTCCTTCTAAATCGAGTAACGTTTCTATGGAAACGACAGGATTTTCTCTTGGGATACGACATTCTCATTTCCGATCCACTAATCCTTCTTTACTGCATCCCTCACTCCCACTCGTTGACGAATTCACACGGAAATAGCGTCGCTATGAAATACTATGTGTTCTAAGACATTTCCATTTAAATTGAGTAACGTTTCTATAGAAACGACAGGATTTTCTTTTGGGATACGACAATCTCATTTACGATTCACTAATCCTTCTTTACTGCATCCCTCACTCCCACACATTGACGAATTCACACGGAAATTGCGTCGCTATGAAATACGAGTACTATGTGTTCTAAGACATTTCCTTCTAAATCGAGTAACGTTTCTATGGAAACGACAGGATTTACTTTTGGGATACGACAATCACATTTCCGATCCACTAATCCTTCTTTACTGCATCCCCCACTCCCAAACATTGACGAATTCACACGGAAATTGCGTCGGTATGAATTACTATGGGTTTTATGACTTCTCCTTCTAAATCGAGTAACGTTTCTATGGAAACGACAGGATTTTCTTTTGCGATACGACAATATCATTTCCGATCCAATAATCCTTCTTTACTGCATCCCTCACTCCCAAACATTGACGATTTCGCACGGAAATTCCGTCGCTATGCAATACGGGTACTATGTGTTCTAAGACATTTCCTTCTAAATCGAGTAACGTTTCTATGGCACGATAGGATTTTCTTTTGGGATACAACAATCACATTTCCGATCGACTAATCTTTCTTTACTGCATCCCTCACTCCCAAACATTGACGAATTCACACGGAAATTGCGTCGCCATGAAATACGAGTACTTTGTGTTCTAAGACATTTCCTTCTAAATCGAGTAACGTTTCTATGGAAACGACAGGATTTTCTTTTGGGATACGACAATCACTTTTCCGATCCACTAATCCCCCTTTACTGCATCCCTCACTCCCACACATTGAAGAATTCACACGGAAATTGCGTCGCCATGAAATACGAGTACTTTGTGTTCTAAGACATTTCCTTCTAAATCGAGTAACGTTTCTATGGAAACGACAGGATTTTCTTTTGGGATACGACAATCACTTTTCCGATCCACTAATACTTCTTTACTGCATCCCTCACTCCCAAACATTGACGAATTCACACGGAAATTGCGTCGCTATGAAATACTGTGTGTTCTAAGACATTTCTTTCTAAATCGAGTAACGTTTCTATGGAAACGACAGGATTTTCTTTTGGGATACGACAATCTCATTTCCGATCCACTAATCCTTCTTTACTGCATCCCTCACTCCCACACATTGACGAATTCACACGGAAATTGCGTCGCCATGAAATACGAGTACTTTGTGTTCTAAGACATTTCCTTCTAAATCGAGTAACGTTTCTATGGAAACGACAGGATTTTCTTTTGGGATACGACAATCACATTTCCGATCCACTAATCCTTCTTTACTGCATCCCTCACTCCCACACATTGACGGATTCACACGGAAATTGGGTCGCTATGAAATACTATGGGTTCTATGACTTCTCCTTCTAAATCGAGTAACGTTTCTATGGAAACGACAGGATTTTCTTTTGGGATACGACAGTCTCATTTCCGATCCACTAATCCTTCTTTACTGCATCCCTCACTCCCACACACTGAAGAATTCACACGGAAATTGAGTCGCTATGAAATACTATGTGTTCTAAGACATTTCCGTCTAAATCGAGTAACGTTTCTATGGAAACGACAGGATTTTCTTTTGGGATACGACAATCTCATTTCCGATCCACTAATCCTTCTTTACTGCATCCCTCACTCCCACTCATTGACGAATTTACACGGGAATTGCGTCGCTGTGAAATACTATGTGTTCTAAGACATTTCCTTCTAAATCGAGAAACTTTTCTATGGAAACGACAGGATTTTCTTTTGGGATACGACAATCACATTCCCGATCAACTAATTCTTCATTACTGCATCCCTCACTCCCACACATTGACGAATTCAAACTGAAATTGCGTCGCTATGATATACTATGGGTTCTATGACTTCTCCTTCTAAATCGAGTAACGTTTCTATGGAAACGACAGGATTTTCTCTTGGGATACGACATTCTCATTTCCTATCCACTAATCCTTCTTTACTGCATCCCTCACTCCCACTCGTTGACGAATTCACACGGAAATTGCGTCGCTATGAAATACTATGTGTTCTAAGACATTTCCATTTAAATTGAGTAACGTTTCTATAGAAACGACAGGATTTTCTTTTGGGATACGACATACTCATTTACGATTCACTAATCCTTCTTTACTGCATCCCTCACTCCCACACATTGACGAATTCACACGGAAATTGCGTCGCTATGAAATACGAGAACTATGTGTTCTAAGACATTTCCTTCTAAATCGAGTAACGTTTCTATGGAAACGACAGGATTTACTTTTGGGATACGACAATCACATTTCCGATCCACTAATCCTTCTTTACTGCATCCCCCACTCCCAAACATTGACGAATTCACACGGAAATTGCGTCGCTATGAATTACTATGGGTTTTATGACTTCTCCTTCAAAATCGAGTAACGTTTCTATGGAAACGACAGGATTTTCTTTTGGGATACGACAATATCATTTCCGATCCACTAATCCTTCTTTACTGCATTCCTCACTCCCAAACATTGACGATTTCGCACGGAAATTCCGTCGCTATGAAATACGGGTACTATGTGTTCTAAGACATTTCCTTCTAAATCGAGTAACGTTTCTATGGCACGATAGGATTTTCTTTTGGGATACGACAATCGCATTTCCGATCCACTAATCTTTCTTTACTGCATCCCTCACTCCCAAACATTGACGAATTCACACGGAAATTGCGTCGCTATGAAATACTGTGTGTTCTAAGACATTTCTTTCTAAATCGAGTAACGTTTCTATGGAAACGACAGGATTTTCTTTTGGGATACGACAATCTCATTTCCGATCCACTAATCCTTCTTTACTGCATCCCTCACTCCCACACATTGACGAATTCACACGGAAATTGCGTCGCTATGAAATACGAGTACTATGTGTTCTAAGACATTTCTTTCTAAATCGAGTAACGTTTCTATGGAAACGACAGGATTTTCTTTTGGGATACGACAATCACATTTCCGATCCACTAATCCTTCTTTACTGCATCCCTCACTCCCACACATTGACGGATACACACGGAAATTGGGTCAATATGAAATACTACTGGTTCTATGACTTCTCCTTCTAAATCGAGTAACGTTTCTATGGAAACGACAGGATTTTCTTTTGGGATACGTTAGTCTCATTTCCGATCCACTAATCCTTCTTTACTGCATCCCTCACTCCCACACACTGAAGAATTCACACGGAAATTGAGTCGCTATGAAATACTATGTGTTCTAAGACATTTCCTTCTAAATCGAGTAACGTTTCTATGGAAACGACAGGATTTTCTTTAGGGGTACGACAATCTCATTTCCGATCCACTAATCCTTCCTTACTGCATCCCTCACTCCCACACATTGACGAATTCACACGGAAATTGCGTCGCTATGAAATACGAGTACTATGTGTTCTAAGACATTTCCTTCTAAATCGAGTAACGTTTCTATGGAAACGACAGGATTTTCTTTTGGGATACGACAATCACATATCCGATCCACTAATCCTTCTTTACTGCATCCCTCACTCCCACACATTGACGGATTCACACGGAAATTGGGTCGCTATGAAATACTATGGGTTCTATGACTTCTCCTTCTAAATCGAGTAACGTTTCTATGGAAACGACAGGATTTTCTTTTGGGATACGACAGTCTCATTTCCGATCCACTAATCCTTCTTTACTGCATCCCTCACTCCCACACACTGAAGAATTCACACGGAAATTGAGTCGCTATGAAATACTATGTGTTCTAAGACATTTCCTTCTAAATCGAGTAACGTTTCTATGGAAACGACAGGATTTTCTTTTGGGATACGACAATCTCATTTCCGATCCACTAATCCTTCTTTACTGCATCCCTCACTCCCACTCATTGACGAATTTACACGGAAATAACGTCGCTGTGAAATAATATGTGTTCTAAGACATTTCCTTCTAAATCGAGAAACTTTTCTATGGAAACGACGTGATTTTCTTTTGGGATACGACAATCACATTCCCGATCAACTAATTCTTCTTTACTGCATCCCTCACTCCAACACATTGACGAATTCAAACAAAAATTGCGTCGCTATGAAATACTATGGGTTCTATGACTTCTCCTTCTAAATAGAGTAACGTTTCTATGGAAACGATAGGATTTTCTCTTGGGATACGACATTCTCATTTCCGATCCACTAATCCTTCTTTACTGCATCCCACACTCCCACTCGTTGACGAATTCACACCGAAATTGCGTCGCTATGAAATACTATGGGTTCTATGACTTCTCCTTCTAAATAGAGTAACGTTTCTATGGAAACGACAGGATTTTCTCTTGGGATACGACATTCTCATTTCCGATCCACTAATCCTTCTTTACTGCATCCCACACTCCCACTCGTTGACGAATTCACACCGAAATTGCGTCGCTATGAAATACTATGTGTTCTAAGACATTTCCATTTAAATTGAGTAACGTTTCTATAGAAACGACAGGATTTTCTTTTGGGATACGACAATCTCATTTACGATTCACTAATCCTTCTTTACTGCATCCCTCACTCCCACACATTGACGAATTCACACGGAAATTGCGTCGCTATGAAATACGAGTATTATGTGTTCTAAGACATTTCCTTCTAAATCGAGTAACGTTTCTATGGAAACGACAGGATTTACTTTTGGGACACGACAATCACATTTCCGATTCACTAATCCTTCTTTACTGCATCCCTCACTCCCACACATTGACGGATACACACGGAAATTGGGTCAATATGAAATACTACTGGTTCTATGACTTCTCCTTCTAAATCGAGTAACGTTTCTATGGAAACGACAGGATTTTCTTTTGGGATACGTTAGTCTCATTTCCGATCCACTAATCCTTCTTTACTGCATCCCTCACTCCCACACACTGAAGAATTCACACGGAAATTGAGTCGCTATGAAATACTATGTGTTCTAAGACATTTCCTTCTAAATCGAAAAACGTTTCTATGGAAACGACAGGATTTTCTTTAGGGGTACGACAATCTCATTTCCGATCCACTAATCCTTCCTTACTGCATCCCTCACTCCCACACATTGACGAATTCACACGGAAATTGCGTCGCTATGAAATACGAGTACTATGTGTTCTAAGACATTTCCTTCTAAATCGAGTAACGTTTCTATGGAAACGACAGGATTTTCTTTTGGGATACGACAATCACATATCCGATCCACTAATCCTTCTTTACTGCATCCCTCACTCCCACACATTGACGGATTCACACGGAAATTGGGTCGCTATGAAATACTATGGGTTCTATGACTTCTCCTTCTAAATCGAGTAACGTTTCTATGGAAACGACAGGATTTTCTTTTGGGATACGACAGTCTCATTTCCGATCCACTAATCCTTCTTTACTGCATCCCTCACTCCCACACACTGAAGAATTCACACGGAAATTGAGTCGCTATGAAATACTATGTGTTCTAAGACATTTCCTTCTAAATCGAGTAACGTATCTATGGAAACGACAGGATTTTCTTTTGGGATACGACAATCTCATTTCCGATCCACTAATCCTTCTTTACTGCATCCCTCACTCCCACTCATTGACGAATTTACACGGAAATAACGTCGCTGTGAAATAATATGTGTTCTAAGACATTTCCTTCTAAATCGAGAAACTTTTCTATGGAAACGACGTGATTTTCTTTTGGGATACGACAATCACATTCCCGATCAACTAATTCTTCTTTACTGCATCCCTCACTCCAACACATTGACGAATTCAAACAAAAATTGCGTCGCTATGAAATACTATGGGTTCTATGACTTCTCCTTCTAAATAGAGTAACGTTTCTATGGAAACGACAGGATTTTCTCTTGGGATACGACATTCTCATTTCCGATCCACTAATCCTTCTTTACTGCATCCCACACTCCCACTCGTTGACGAATTCACACCGAAATTGCGTCGCTATGAAATACTATGTGTTCTAAGACATTTCCATTTAAATTGAGTAACGTTTCTATAGAAACGACAGGATTTTCTTTTGGGATACGACAATCTCATTTACGATTCACTAATCCTTCTTTACTGCATCCCTCACTCCCACACATTGACGAATTCACACGGAAATTGCGTCGCTATGAAATACGAGTATTATGTGTTCTAAGACATTTCCTTCTAAATCGAGTAACGTTTCTATGGAAACGACAGGATTTACTTTTGGGACACGACAATCACATTTCCGATTCACTAATCCTTCTTTACTGCATCCCCCACACCCAAACATTGACGAATTCACACGGAAATTGCGTCGCTATGAATTACTATGGGTTTTATGACTTCTCCTTCTAAATCGAGTAACGTTTATATGGAAACGACAGGATTTTCTTTTGGGATACGACAATATCATTTCCGATCCACTAATCCTTCTTTACTGCATCCCTCACTCCAAAACATTGACGAATTCGCACGGATATTCCGTCGCTATGAAATACGAGTACTATGTGTTCTAAGACATTTCCTTCTAAATCGAGTAACGTTTCTATGGCACGACAGGATTTTCTTTTGGGATACGACAATCACATTTCCGATTTACTGATCCTTCTTTACTGCATCCCTCACTCCCAAACATTGACGAATTCACACGGAAATTGCGTCGCTATGAAATACTGTGTGTTCTAAGACATTTCTTTCTAAATCGAGTAACGTTTCTATGGAAACGACAGGATTTTCTTTTGGGATACGACAATCTCATTTCCGATCCACTAATCCTTCTTTACTGCATCCCTCACTCCCACACATTGACGAATTCACACGGAAATTGCGTCGCTATGAAATACGAGTACTATGTGTTCTAAGACATTTCTTTCTAAATCGAGTAAAGTTTCTATGGAAACGACAGGATTTTCTTTTGGGATACGACAATCACATTTCCGATCCACTAATCCTTCTTTACTGCATCTCTCACTCCCACACATTGACGGATACACACGGAAATTGGGTCGCTATGAAATACTATGGGTTCTATGACTTCTCCTTCTAAATCGAGTAACGTTTCTATGGAAACGACAGGATTTTCTTTTGGGATACGACAGTCTCATTTCCGATCCACTAATCCTTCTTTACTGCATCCCTCACTCCCACACACTGAAGAATTCACACGGAAATTGAGTCGCTATGAAATACTATGTGTTCTAAGACATTTCCTTCTAAATCGAGTAACGTTTCTATGGAAACGACAGGATTTTCTTTAGGGATACGACAATCTCATTTCCGATCCACTAATCCTTCTTTACTGCATCCCTCACTCCCACTCATTGACGAATTTACACGGAAATTGCGTCGCTATGAAATACAATGTGTTCTATGACATTTCCTTCTAAATCGAGTAACTTTTCTATGGAAACGAAAGGATTTTCTTTTGGGATACGACAATTACATTTCCGATCAACTAATTCTTCTTTACTGCATCCCTCACTCCCACACATTGACGAATTCACACGGAAATTGCGTCGCTATGAAATACTATGGATTCTATGACTTCTCCTTCTACATCGAGTAACGATTCTATGGAAACCACAGGATTTTCTCTTGGGATACGACATTCTCCTTCCCGATCCACTAATCCTTCTCTACTGCATCCCTCCTTCTAAATCGAGTAACGTTTCTCTGGAAACGACAGGATTTTCTTTTGGGATACGACAATCTCATTTACGATCCACTAATCCTTCTTTACTGCATCCCTCACTCCCACTCATTGACGAATTTACACGGAAATTGCGTCGCTATGAAATACTATGTGTTCTATGACATTTCCTTCTAAATCGAGTAACTTTTCTATGGAAACGAAAGGATTTTCTTTTGGGATACGACAATTACATTTCCGATCAACTAATTCTTCTTTACTGCATCCCTCACTCCCACACATTGACGAATTCACACGGAAATTGCGTCGCTATGAAATACTATGGATTCTATGACTTCTCCTTCTACATCGAGTAACGATTCTATGGAAACCACAGGATTTTCTCTTGGGATACGACATTCTCCTTCCCGATCCACTAATCCTTCTTTACTGCATCCCTCCTTCTAAATCGAGTAACGTTTCTCTGGAAACGACAGGATTTTCTTTTGGGATACGACAATCTCATTTACGATCCACTAATCCTTCCTTACTGCATCCCTCACTCCCACACATTGACGAATTCACACGGAAATTGCGTCGCTATGAAATACGAATACTATGTGTTCTAAGACATTTCCTTCTAAATCGAGACACGTTTCTATGGAAACGACAGGATTTTCATTTGGGATACGACAATCACATTTCCGATCCACTAACCCTTCTTTACTGCATCCCTCACTCCCACACATTGACGAATTCACACGGAAATTGCATCGCCATGAAATTCGAGTACTTTGTGTTCTATGACATTTCCTTCTAAATCGAGTAACGTTTCTATGGAAACGACAGGATATTCTTTTGTGATACGACAATCACATTTCCGATCCACTAATCCTTCTTTACTGCATCTCTCACCCCCAAACATTGACGAATTCACATGGAAATTGCGTCGCTATGAAATACGAGTACTATGTGTTCTAAGACATTTCCTTCTAAATCGAGCAACGTTTCTATGGAAACGACAGGATTTTCTTTTGGGATACGACAATCTCACTTCCGATCCACTAATCCTTCTTTACTGCATCCCTCACTCACACACATTGACGAATTCACACGGAAATTGCGTCGCTACGAAATACGAGTACTATGTGTTCTAAGACATTTCCTTCTAAATCGAGTAACGTTTCTATGGAAACGACAGGATTTTCTTTTGGGATACGACAATCTCATTTCCGATCCACTAATCCATCTTTACTGCATCCCTCACTCCCAAACATTGACGAATTCACACGGAAATTCCGTCGCTATGAAATACGAGTACTATGTGTTCTAAGACATTTCCTTCTAAATCGAGTAACGTTTCTATGGCACGACAGGATTTTCTTTTGGGATACGACAATCACATTTCCGATTTACTGATCCTTCTTTACTGCATCCCTCACTCCCAAACATTGACGAATTCACACGGAAATTGCGTCGCTATGAAATACTGTGTGTTCTAAGACATTTCTTTCTAAATCGAGTAACGTTTCTATGGAAACGACAGGATTTTCTTTTGGGATACGACAATCTCATTTCCGATCCACTAATCCTTCTTTACTGCATCCCTCACTCCCACACATTGACGAAATCACACGGAAATTGCGTCGCTATGAAATACGAGTACTATGTGTTCTAAGACATTTCTTTCTAAATCGAGTAAAGTTTCTATGGAAACGACAGGATTTTCTTTTGGGATACGACAATTACATTTCCGATCAACTAATTCTTCTTTACTGCATCCCTCACTCCCACACATTGACGAATTCACACGGAAATTGCGTCGCTATGAAATACTATGGATTCTATGACTTCTCCTTCTACATCGAGTAACGATTCTATGGAAACCACAGGATTTTCTCTTGGGATACGACATTCTCCTACCCGATCCACTAATCCTTCTTTACTGCATCCCTCCTTCTAAATCGAGTAACGTTTCTCTGGAAACGACAGGATTTTCTTTTGGGATACGACAATCTCATTTACGATCCACTAATCCTTCCTTACTGCATCCCTCACTCCCACACATTGACGAATTCACACGGAAATTGCGTCGCTATGAAATACGAATACTATGTGTTCTAAGACATTTCCTTCTAAATCGAGACACGTTTCTATGGAAACGACAGGATTTTCATTTGGGATACGACAATCACATTTCCGATCCACTAACCCTTCTTTACTGCATCCCTCACTCCCACACATTGACGAATTCACACGGAAATTGCATCGCCATGAAATTCGAGTACTTTGTGTTCTATGACATTTCCTTCTAAATCGAGTAACGTTTCTATGGAAACGACAGGATATTCTTTTGTGATACGACAATCACATTTCCGATCCACTAATCCTTCTTTACTGCATCTCTCACCCCCAAACATTGACGAATTCACATGGAAATTGCGTCGCTATGAAATACGAGTACTATGTGTTCTAAGACATTTCCTTCTAAATCGAGCAACGTTTCTATGAAAACGACAGGATTTTCTTTTGGGATGCGACAATCTCACTTCCGATCCACTAATCCTTCTTTACTGCATCCCTCACTCACACACATTGACGAATTCACACGGAAATTGCGTCGCTACGAAATACGAGTACCATGTGTTCTAAGACATTTCCTTCTAAATCGAGTAACGTTTCTATGGAAACGACAGGATTTTCTTTTGGGATACGACAATCGCATTTCCGATCCACTAATCCATCTTTACTGCATCCCTCACTCCCAAACATTGACGAATTCACACGGAAATTCCGTCGCTATGAAATACGAGTACTATGTGTTCTAAGACATTTCCTTCTAAATCGAGTAACGTTTCTATGGAAACGACAGGATTTTCGTTTGGGATACGACAATCTCATTTCCGATCCACAAATCCTTCTTTACTGCATCCCTCACTCCCACACATTGACGAATTCACACGGAAATTGTGTCGCTATGAAATACTATGTGTTCTAAGATATTTCCTTCTAAATCGAGTAACGTTTCTATGGAAACGACAGGATTCTCTTTTGGGATACGACAATCACATTTCCGATCCACTAATCCTTCTTTACTGCAACCCTCACTCCCAAACATTGACGAATTCACACGGAAATTGCGTCGCTATAAAATACTTTGTGTTCTAAGACATTTCTTTCTAAATCGAGTAACGTTTCTATGGAAACGACAGGATTTTCTTTTGGGATACGACAATCTCATTTCCGATCCACTAATCCTTCTTTACTGCATCCCTCACTCCCACACATTGACGAATTCACACTAAAATTGTGTCGCTATGAAATACAATGTGTTCTAAGACATTTCCTTCTAAATCGAGTAACGTTTCTATGGCAACGACAGGGTTTTCTTTTGGGATACGACAATCACATTTCCGATCCACTAATCCTTTACTGAATCCCTCACTCCCACACATTGACGAATTCACACGGAAATTGCGTCACTGTGAAATACTATGTGTTCTAAGACAATTCCTTCTAAATCGAGTAACGTTTATATGGATACGACAGGATTTTCTTTTGGGATACGATAATCTCATTTCCGATCCACTAATCCTTCCTTACTGCATCCCTCACTCCCACTCATTGACGAATTCACTCGGAAATTGCATCGCTATAATATACTATGGGTTCTATGACTTCTCTTTCTAAATCGAGTAACGTTTCTATGGAAACGACAGGATTTTCTTTTGGGATACGACAATCTCATTTCCGATCCACTAATCCTTCTTTACTGCATCCCTCACTCCCACTCATTGACGAATTCACACGGAAATTGCGTCGCTATGAAAAACTATGTGTTCTGTGACTTCTCCTTCAAAATCGAGTAACGTTTCTATGGAAACGACAGTATTCTCTTTTGGGATCCGACAATCTCATTTCCGATCCACTAATCATTCTTTACTGCATCCCTAGCTCCCACTCATTGACGAATTCACACGGAAATAACGTCGCTATGAAATACTATGTGTTCTAAGACATTTCCTTCTAATTCGAGTAACGTTTCTATGCTAACGACAGGATTTTCTTTTGGGATACGACAATCTCATTTCCGATCCACTAATCCTTCTTTACAGCATCCCTCACTCCCACACATTGACGAATTCACACGGAAATTGCGTCACTATGAAAAACTATGTGTTCTAAGACATTTCCTTCAAAATCGAGTTACGTTTCTATGGAAACGACAGGATTTTCTTTTGGGATACGAAAATCTCATTTCCAATCCACTAATCCTACTTTACTGCATCCCTCACTCCCACTCATTGACGAATTCACACGGAAATTGCGTCTCTATGAAATACTATGGGTTCAATGACTTCTCCTTCTAAATCGAGTAACGTTTCTATGGAAACGACAGGATTTTCTTTTGGGATACGACAATCTCATTTCCGATCCACTAATCCTTCTTTACTGCATGCCTCACTCCCACTCATTGACGAATTCACACGGAAATTGCGTCGCTACGAAAAAATATGAGTTCTCAGACATTTCCTTCTAATTCGGGTATCGTTTCTATGGAAACGACAAGATTTCCTTTTGGGATACGACAATCTCATTTCCGATCCACTAATCCTTCTTTACTGCATCCCTCACTCCCACTCATTGACGAATTCACACGGAAATTGCGTCGCTATGAAATACTATGTGTTCTAAGACATTTCCTCCTAAATCGAGTAACGTTTCTATGGAAACGACAGGATTTTCTTTTGGGATACGACAATCACATTTCCGATCCACTAATCCTTCTTTACTGCATCCCTCATTCCCACACATTGACGAATTCACACGGAAATTGCGTCGCTATGATAAACTATGTGTTCTAAGACATTTCCTTCAAAATCGAGTAACGTTTCTATGGAAACGATAGGATTTTCTTTTGGGATACGACAATCACATTTCCGATCCACTAATCCTTCTTTACTGCATCTCTCACCCCCAAACATTGACGAATTCACATGGAAATTGCGTCGCTATGAAATACGAGTACTATGTGTTCTAAGACATTTCCTTCTAAATCGAGCAACGTTTCTATGGAAACGACAGGATTTTCTTTTGGGATACGACAATCTCACATCCGATCCACTAATCCTTCTTTACTGCATCCCTCACTCACACACATTGACGAATTCACACGGAAATTGCGTCGCTACGAAATACGAGTACTATGTGTTCTAAGACATTTCCTTCTAAATCGAGTCACGTTTCTATGGAAACGACAGGATTTTCTTTTGGGATTCGACAATCTCATTTCCGATCCACTAATCCATCTTTACTGCATCCCTCACTCCCAAACATTGACGAATTCACACGGAAATTCCGTCGCTATGAAATACGAGTACTATGTGTTCTAAGACATTTCCTTCTAAATCGAGTAACGTTTCTATGGAAACGACAGGATTTTCGTTTGGGATACGACAATCTCATTTCCGATCCACTAATCCTTCTTTACTGCATCCCTCACTCCCACACATTGACGAAATCACACGGAAATTGTGTCGCTATGAAATAATATGTGTTCTAAGATATTTCCTTCTAAATCGAGTAACGTTTCTATGGAAACGACAGGATTTTCTTTTGGGATACGACAATCACATTTCCGATCCACTAATCCTTCTTTACTGCAACCCTCACTCCCAAACATTGACGAATTCACACGGAAATTGCGTCGCTATAAAATACTTTGTGTCCTAAGACATTTCTTTCTAAATCGAGTAACGTTTCTATGGAAACGACAGGATTTTCTTTTGGGATACGACAATCTCATTTCCGATCCACTAATCCTTCTTTACTGCATCCCTCACTCCCACACATTGACGAATTCACACGGAAATTGTGTCGCTATGAAATACTATGTGTTCTAAGACATTTCCTTCTAAATCGAGTAACGTTTCTATGGAAACGACAGGGTTTTCTTTTGGGATACGACAATCACATTTCCGATCCACTAATCCTTTACTGAATCCCTCACTCCCACACATTGACGAATTCACACGGAAATTGCGTCGCTGTGAAATACTATGTGTTCTAAGACAATTCCTTCTAAATCGAGTAACGTTTCTATGGATACGACAGGTTTTTCTTTTGGGATACGACAATCTCATTTCCGATCCACTAATCCTTCCTTACTGCATCCCTCACTCCCACTCATTGACGAATTCACTCGGAAATTGCATCGCTATAATATACTATGGGTTCTATGACTTCTCTTTCTAAATCGAGTAACGTTTCTATGGAAACGACAGGATTTTCTTTTGGGATACGACAATCTCATTTCCGATCCACTAATCCTTCTTTACTGCATCCCTCACTCCCACTCATTGACGAATTCACACGGAAATTGCGTCGCTATTAAAAACTATGTGTTCTGTGACTTCTCCTTCAAAATCGAGTAACGTTTCTATGGAAACGACAGTATTCTCTTTTGGGATCCGACAATCTCATTTCCGATTTACTAATCCTTCTTTACTGCATCCCTAGCTCCCACTCATTGACGAATTCACACGGAAATAACGTCGCTATGAAATACTATGTGTTCTAAGACATTTCC
The DNA here is from genome assembly GCF_023864345.2 of Schistocerca serialis cubense. NCBI lineage: Eukaryota > Metazoa > Arthropoda > Insecta > Orthoptera > Acrididae > Schistocerca > Schistocerca serialis. Next base: position 3,350,949 of record NC_064644.1, read on the forward strand.
TTCTAAATCGAGTAACGTTTCTATGGAAACGACAGGATTTTCTTTTGGGATACGACAATCACATTTCCGATCCACTAATCCTTCTTTACTGCATCCCTCACTCCCACACATTGACGAATTCACACGGAAATTGCGTCGCTATGATAAACTATGTGTTCTAAGACATTTCCTTCAAAATCGAGTAACGTTTCTATGGAAACGATAGGATTTTCTTTTGGGATACGACAATCTCATTTCCGATCCACTAATCCTTTTTTACTGCATCCCTAACTCCCACCCATTGACGAATTCACACGGAAATTGCGACGCTATGAAATAATATGGGTTCTATGACTTCTCCTTCTAAATCGAGTAACGCTTCTATGGAAACGACAGGATTTTCTTTTGGGATACGACAATCTCATTTAAGATCCACTAATCCTTCCTTACAGCATCCCTCACTCCCACTCATTGACGAATTCACACGGAAATTGCGTCGCTATGAAATACTATGTGTTCTAAGACATTTCCTTCTAAATCGAGTAACGTTTCTATGGAAACGACAGGATCTTCTTTAGGGATACGATGATCTCATTTTCGATCCACTAATCCTTCTTAACTGCATCCCTAACTCCCACTCATTGACGAATTGACACGGAAATTGCGTCGCTATGAAATGCTATGTGTTCTAAGATATTTCCTTCTAATTCGAGTAACGTTTCTATGGAAACGACAGGATTTTCTTTTGGGATACGACAATCTCAATTCCGATCCACTAATCCTTCTTTTCTGCATCCCTCACTCCCACTCATTGACAAATTCACACGGAAATAGCGTCGCTGTGAAATACTATGTGTTCTAAAACATTTACTCCTAAATCGAGTAACGTTTCTATGGAAACGACAACATTTTCTTTTGGGATACGACAATCACATTTCCGATCCACTAATCCTTCTTTACTGCATCCCTCACTCCCACACATTGACGAATTCACACGGAAATTGCGTCACTATGAAAAACTATGTGTTCTAAGACATTTCCTTCAAATTCGAGTAACGTTTCTATGGAAACGACAGGATTTTCTTTTGGGATACGACAATCTCATTTCCGATCCACTAATCCTTCTTTACTGCATCCCTCACTCCCACTCATTGACTAATTCACACGGAAATTGCGTCGCTATGAAATACTATGGGTTCAATGACTTCTCCTTCTAAATCGAGTAACGTTTCTATGGAAGCGACAGGATTTTCTTTTGGGATACGGCAATCTCATTTGCGATCCACTAATCCTTCTTTACTGCATCCCTCACTCCCACTCATTGACGAATTCACACGGAAATTGCGTCGCTATGAAATACTATGTGTTCTAAGACATTTCCTTCTAAATCGAGTAACGTTTCTGTGGAAACGACAGGATTTTCTTTTGGGATACGACAATCCCAATTCCGATCCACTAATCCTTCTTTACTGCATCCCTAACTCCCACTCATTGACGAATTCACACGGAAATTGCGTCGCTGTGAAATACTATGTGTTCTAAGACATTTCCTTCTAAATCGAGTACCGTTTCTATGGATACAACAGGATTTTCTTTTGGGATACGACAATCTCATTTCCGATTCACAAATCCTTCTTTACTGCATTCCTCACTCCCACTCATTGACGAATTCACACGGAAATTGCGTCGCTATGAAATACTATGTGTTCTATGACTTCTCCTTCTAAATCGAGTAATGTTTCTATGGAAACGACAGGATTTTCTTTTGGGATACGACAATCTCATTTCCGATCCACTAATCCTTCTTTACTGCATCCCTCACTCCCACTCATTGACAAATTCACACAGAAATTGCGTCGCTATGAAATACTATGGGTTCTATGACTTCTCCTTCAAAATCGAGTAACGTTTCTATGGAAACCTCAGGATTTTCTTTTGGGATACGACAATCTCATTTCCGATCCACTAATCCTTCTTCACTGCATCCCTCACTCCCACACATTGACGAATTCACACGGAAATTGCGTCACTATGAAAATCTATGTGTTCTAAGACATTTCCTTCAAAATCGAGTAACGTTTCTATGGAAACGACAGGATTTTCATTTGGGATACGACAATCTCGTTTCCGATCCACTAATCCTTCTTTACTGCATCCCTCACTCCCACTCATTGCCTAATTCACACGGAAATTGCCTCGCTATGAAACACTATGTGTTCTATGACTTCTCCTTCTAAATCGAGTAACGTTTCTATGGAAACGACAGGATTTTCTTTTGGGATACGACAATCTCATTTCCGATCCACTAATCCTTCTTTACTGCATCCCTCACTCCCACTCATTGACGAATTCACACGGAAATTGCGTCGCTATGACAAACTATGTGCTCTAAGACATTTCCTTCAAAATCGAGTAACGTTTCTATGGAAACGATAGGATATTCTTTTGGGATACGACAATCTCATTTCCGATCCACTAATCCTTTTTTACTGCATCCCTAACTCCCACTCATTGACGAATTCACACGGAAATTGCGTCGCTATGAAATAATATGGGTTCTATGACTTCACCTTCTAAATCGAGTAACGTTTCTATGGAAACCACAGGATTTTCTTTCGGGATACGACAATCTCATTTCCGATCCACTAATCCTTCTTCACTGCATCCCTCACTCCCACTCATTGACGAATTCACACGGAAATTGCGTCGCTATGAAATACTATGTGTTCTAAGACATTTACTCCTAAATCATGTAACGTTTCTATTGAAACGACAGGATTTTCTTTTGGGATACGACAATTACATTTCCGATCCTCTAATCCTTCTTTACTGCATCCCTGACTTCCACACATTGACGAATTCACACGGAAATTGCGTCACTATGAAAAACAATGTGTTCTAAGACATTTCCTTCAAAATCGAGTAACGTCTCTATGGAAACGACAGGATTTTCATTTGGGATACGACAATCTCGTTTCCGATCCACTAATCCTTCTTTACTGCATCCCTCACTCCCACTCATTGCCTAATTCACACGAAAATTGCCTCGCTATGAAACACTATGTGTTCTATGACTTCTCCTTCTAAATCGAGTAACGCTTCTATGGAAACGACAGGATTTTCTTTTGGGATACGACAATCACATTTCCGATCCACTAATCCTTCTTTACTGCGTCCCTCACTCCCACTCATTGACGAATGCACACGGAAATTGCGTCGCTATGAAATACTATGTGTTCTAAGACTTTTTACTTCTAATTCGAGTAACGTTACAATGGAAACGTCAGGATTTTCTTTTGGGATACGACAATCTCATTTCCGATCCACTAATCCTCCTTTACTGCATCCCTCACTCCCACTCATTGACGAATTCACACGGAAATTGCGTCGCTATGAAATACTATGTGTTCTATGACTTCTCCTTCTAAATCGAGTAATGTTTCTATGGAAACGACAGGATTTTCATTTGGGATACGACAATCTCATTTCCGATCCACTAATCCTTCTTTACTGCATCCCTCACTCCCACTCATTGACGAATTCACACAGAAATTGCGTCGCTAAGAAATACTATGGGTTCTATGACTTCTCCTTCAAAATCGAGTAACGTTTCTATGGAAACCTCAGGATTTTCTTTTGGGATACGACAATCTCATTTCCGATCCACTAATCCTTCTTCACTGCATCCCTCACTCCCACACATTGACGAATTCACACGGAAATTGTGTCACTATGAAAATCTATGTGTTCTAAGACATTTCCTTCAAAATCGAGTAACGTTTCTATGGAAACGACAGGATTTTCATTTGGGATACGACTATCTCGTTTCCGATCCACTAATCCTTCTTTACTGCATCCCTCACTCCCACTCATTGCCTAATTCACACGGAAATTGCCTCACTATGAAACACTATGTGTTCTATGACTTCTCCTTCGAAATCGAGTAACGTTTCTATGGAAACGACAGGATTTTCTTTTGGGATACGACAATCTCATTTCCGATCCACTAATCCTTCTTTACTGCATCCCTCACTCCCACTCATTGACGAATTCACACGGAAATTGCGTCGCTATGACAAACTATGTGCTCTAAGACATTTCCTTCAAAATCGAGTAACGTTTCTATGGAAACGATAGGATATTCTTTTGGGATACGACAATCTCATTTCCGATCCACTAATCCTTTTTTACTGCATCCCTAACTCCCACTCATTGACGAATTCACACGGAAATTGCGTCGCTATGAAATAATATGGGTTCTATGACTTCTCCCACTAAATCGAGTAACGTTTCTATGGAAACGACAGGATTTTCTTTTGGGATACGACAATCTCATTTCCGATCCACTAATCCTTTTTTACTGCATCCCTCACTCCCACTCATTGACGAATTCACACGGAAATTGCGTCTCTATGAAATACTATGGGTTCTATGACTTCACCTTCTAAATTGAGTAACGTTTCTATGGAAACCACAGGATTTTCTTTCGGGATACGACAATCTCATTTCCGATCCACTAATCCTTCTTCACTGCATCCCTCACTCCCACTCATTGACGAATTCACACGGAAATTGCGTCGCTATGAAATACTATGTGTTCTAAGACATTTACTCCTAAATCATGTAACGTTTCTATTGAAACGACAGGATTTTCTTTTGGGATACGACAATTACATTTCCGATCCTCTAATCCTTCTTTACTGCATCCCTGACTTCCACACATTGACGAATTCACACGGAAATTGCGTCACTTTGAAAAACTATGTGTTCTAAGACATTTCCTTCAAAATCGAGTAACGTCTCTATGGAAACGACAGGATTTTCATTTGGGATACGACAATCTCGTTTCCGATCCACTAATCCTTCTTTACTGCATCCCTCACTCCCACTCATTGCCTAATTCACACGAAAATTGCCTCGCTATGAAACACTATGTGTTCTATGACTTCTCCTTCTAAATCGAGTAACGCTTCTATGGAAACGACAGGATTTTCTTTTGGGATACGACAATCACATTTCCGATCCACTAATCCTTCTTTACTGCGTCCCTCACTCCCACTCATTGACGAATGCACACGGAAATTGCGTCGCTATGAAATACTATGTGTTCTAAGACTTTTTACTTCTAATTCGAGTAACGTTTCAATGGAAACGTCAGCATTTTCTTTTGGGATACGACAATCTCATTTCCGATCCACTAATCCTCCTTTACTGCATCCCTCACTCCCACTCATTGACGAATTCACACGGAAATTGCGTCGCTATGAAATACTATGTGTTCTAAGACATTTCCTCCTAAATCGACTAACGTCTCTATGGAAACGACAGGATATTCTTTTGGGATACGACAATCACATTTCCGATCCACTAATCCTTCTTTAATGCATCCCTCACTCCCACACATTGACGAAATCACACGGAAATTGCGTCACTAAGAAAAACTATGTGTTCTAAGACATTTCCTTCAAAATCGAGTAACGTTTCTATGGAAACGACAGGATTTTCTTTTGGGATACGACAATCTCATTTCCGATCCACTAATCCTTCTTTACTGCATCCCTCACTCCCACTCATTGACTAATTCACACGGAAATTGCGTCGCTATGAAATACTATGGGTTCAATGACTTCTCCTTCTAAATCGAGTAACGTTTCTATGGAAACGACAGGATTTTCTTTGGGATACGACAATCTCATCTCCGATCCACTAATCCTTCTTTACTGCATCCCTCACTCCCACTCATTGACGAATTCACACGGAAATTGCGTCGCTATGAAATACTATGTGTTCTAAGACATTTCCTTCTAAATCGAGTTACGTTTCTATGTAAACGACAGCATTTTCTTTTGGGATACGACAATCACATTTCCGATCCACTAATCCTTCTTTACTGCATCCCTACCTCCCACTCATTGACGAATTCACACGGAAATTGCGTCGCTATGAAATACTATGTTTTCTTTGACATTTCCTTCTAAATCGAGTAACGTTTCTATGGATACGACAGGATTTTCTTTTGGGATACGACAATCTCATTTCCGATCCACTAATCCTTCCTTACTGCATTACTCACTCCCACTCATTGACGAATTCACACGGAAATTGCGTCGCTATGAAATACTATGGGTTCTATGACTTCTCCTTTTAAATCGAGTATCGTTTCTATGGAAACGACAGGATTTTCTTTTGGGATACGACAATCTCATTTCCGATCCACTAATCCTTCCTTACTGCATCCCTCATTCCCACTCATTCGCGAATTCACACGGAAATTGCGTCGCTATGAAATACTATGGGTTCTATGACTTCTCCTTCTAAATCGAGTAACGTTTCTATGGAAACGACAGGATTTTCTTTTGGGATACGACAATCTCATTTCCGATCCACCAATCCTTCCTTACTGCATCCCTAATTCCCACTCATTGACGAATTCACACGGAAATTGCGTCGCTATGAAATACTATGTGTTCTAAGACATTTCCTTCTAATTCGAGTAACGTTTCTATGGAAACGACAGGATTTTCTTTTGGGATACGACAATCACATTTCCGATCCACTAATCCTTCTTTACTGCATCCCTCACTCCCACACATTGACGAATTCACACGGAAATTGCGTCACAATGAAAAACTATGTGTTCTAAGACATTTCCTTCTAAATCGAGTAACGTTTCTATGGAAACGACAGGATTTTCATTTGGGATACGACAATCTCATTTCCGATCCACTAAACCTTCTTTACTGCATCCCTCACTCCCACTCATTGCCTAATTCACACGGAAATTGCCTCGCTATGAAACACTATGGGTTCTATGACTTCTCCTTCTAAATCGAGTAACGTTTCTATGGAGACGACAGGATTTTCTTTTGGGATGCGACAATCTCATTTCCGAACCACTAATCCTTCTTTACTGCATCCCTCACTCCCACTCATTGACGAATTCACAAGGAAATTGCGTCGCTATGAAATACTATGTGTTCTAAGACATTTCCTTCTAAATCGAGTAACGTTTCTATGGAAACGACAGGATTTTCTTTTGGGATACGACAATCTCATTTCCGATCCACTAATCCTTCCTTACTGCATCCCTCACTCCCACTCATTGACGAATTCACACGGAAATTGCGTCGTTATGAAATACTATGGGTTCTATGACTTCTCCTTCTAAATCGAGTATCGTTTCTATGGAAACGACAGGATTTTCTTTTGGGATACGACAATCTCATTTCCGATCCACTAATCCTTCCTTACTGCATCCCTCACTCCCACTCATTGACGAATTCACACGGAAATTGCGTCGCTATGAAATACTATGGGTTCTATGACTTCTCCTTCTAAATCGAGTAACGTTTCTATGGAAACGACCGGATTTTCTTTTGGGATACGACAATCTCATTTCCGATCCACTAATCCTTCTTTACTGCATCCCTCACTCCCACTCATTGACGAATTCACACGGAAATTGCGTCGCTATGACAAACTATGTGCTCTAAGACATTTCCTTCAAAATCGAGTAACGTTTCTATGGAAACGATAGGATATTCTTTTGGGATACGACAATCTCATTTCCGATCCACTAATCCTTTTTTACTGCATCCCTAACTCCCACTCATTGACGAATTCACACGGAAATTGCGTTGCTATGAAATAATATGGGTTCTATGACTTCTCCCACTAAATCGAGTAACGTTTCTATGGAAACGACAGGATTTTCTTTTGGGATACGACAATCTCATTTCCGATCCACTAATCCTTTTTTACTGCATCCCTCACTCCCACTCATTGACGAATTCACACGGAAATTGCGTCGCTATGAAATACTATGGGTTCTATGACTTCACCTTCTAAAACGAGTAACGTTTCTATGGAAACCACAGGATTTTCTTTCGGGATACGACAATCTCATTTCCGATCCACTAATCCTTCTTCACTGCATCCCTCACTCCCACTCATTGACGAATTCACACGGAAATTGCGTCGCTATGAAATACTATGTGTTCTAAGACATTTACTCCTAAATCATGTAACGTTTCTATTGAAACGACAGGATTTTCTTTTGGGATACGACAATTACATTTCCGATCCTCTAATCCTTCTTTACTGCATCCCTGACTTCCACACATTGACGAATTCACACGAAAATTGCCTCGCTATGAAACACTATGTGTTCTATGACTTCTCCTTCTAAATCGAGTAACGCTTCTATGGAAACGACAGGATTTTCTTTTGGGATACGACAATCACATTTCCGATCCACTAATCCTTCTTTACTGCGTCCCTCACTCCCACTCATTGACGAATGCACACGGAAATTGCGTCGCTATGAAATACTATGTGTTCTAAGACTTTTTACTTCTAATTCGAGTAACGTTTCAATGGAAACGTCAGCATTTTCTTTTGGGATACGACAATCTCATTTCCGATCCACTAATCCTCCTTTACTGCATCGCTCACTCCCACTCATTGACGAATTCACACGGAAATTGCGTCGCTATGAAATACTATGTGTTCTAAGACATTTCCTCCTAAATCGACTAACGTCTCTATGGAAACGACAGGATATTCTTTTAAGATACGACAATCACATTTCCGATCCACTAATCCTTCTTTAATGCATCCCTCACTCCCACACATTGACGAAATCACACGGAAATTGCGTCACTATGAAAAACTATGTGTTCTAAGACATTTCCTTCAAAATCGAGTAACGTTTCTATGGAAACGACAGGATTTTCTTTTGGGATACGACAATCTCATTTCCGATCCACTAATCCTTCTTTACTGCATCCCTCACTCCCACTCATTGACTAATTCACACGGAAATTGCGTCGCTATGAAATACTATGGGTTCAATGACTTCTCCTTCTAAATCGAGTAACGTTTCTATGGAAACGACAGGATTTTCTTTGGGATACGACAATCTCATCTCCGATCCACTAGTCCTTCTTTACTGCATCCCTCACTCCCACTCATTGACGAATTCACACGGAAATTGCGTCGCTATGAAATACTATGTGTTCTAAGACATTTCCTTCTAAATCGAGTTACGTTTCTATGTAAACGACAGCATTTTCTTTTGGGATACGACAATCACATTTCCGATCCACTAATCCTTCTTTACTGCATCCCTACCTCCCACTCATTGACGAATTCACACGGAAATTGCGTCGCTATGAAATACTATGTATTCTAAGACATTTCCTTCTAAATCGAGTAACGTTTCTATGGATACGACAGGATTTTCTTTTGGGATACGACAATCTCATTTCCGATCCACTAATCCTTCCTTACTGCATCCCTCATTCCCACTCATTGACGAATTCACACGGAAATTGCGTCGCTATGAAATACTATGTGTTCTATGACTTCTCCTTCTAAATCGAGTAACGTTTCTATGGAAACGACAGGATTTTCTTTTGGGATACGACAATCTCATTTCCGATCCACAAATCCTTCCTTACTGCATCCCTGATTCCCACTCATTGACGAATTCACACGGAAATTGCGTCGCTATGAAATACTATGTGTTCTAAGACATTTCCTTCTAATTCGAGTAACGTTTCTATGGAAACGACAGGATTTTCTTTTGGGATATGACAATCACATTTCCGATCCACTAATCCTTCTTTACTGCATCCCTCACTCCCACACATTGACGAATTCACACGGAAATTGCGTCACAATGAAAAACTATGTGTTCTAAGACATTTCCTTCTAAATCGAGTAACGTTTCTATGGAAACGACAGGATTTTCATTTGGGATACGACAATCTCATTTCCGATCCACTAAACCTTCTTTACTGCATCCCTCACTCCCACTCATTGCCTAATTCACACGGAAATTGCCTCGCTATGAAACACTATGGGTTCTATGACTTCTCCTTCTAAATCGAGTAACGTTTCTATGGAGACGACAGGATTTTCTTTTGGGATGCGACAATCTCATTTCCGAACCACTAATCCTTCTTTACTGCATCCCTCACTCCCACTCATTGACGAATTCACAAGGAAATTGCGTCGCTATGAAATACTATGTGTTCTAAGACATTTCCTTCTAAATCGAGTAACGTTTCTATGGAAACGACAGGATTTTCTTTTGGGATACGACAATCTCATTTCCGATCCACTAATCCTTCCTTACTGCATCCCTCACTCCCACTCATTGACGAATTCACACGGAAATTGCGTCGTTATGAAATACTATGGGTTCTATGACTTCTCCTTCTAAATCGAGTATCGTTTCTATGGAAACGACAGGATTTTCTTTTGGGATACGACAATCTCATTTCCGATCCACTAATCCTTCCTTACTGCATCCCTCACTCCCACTCATTGACGAATTCACACGGAAATTGCGTCGCTATGAAATACTATGGGTTCTATGACTTCTCCTTCTAAATCGAGTAACGTTTCTATGGAAACGACAGGATTTTCTTTTGGGATACGACAATCTCATTTCCGATCCACCAATCCTTCCTTACTGCATCCCTAATTCCCACTCATTGACGAATTCACACGGAAATTGCGTCGCTATGAAATACTATGTGTTCTAAGACATTTCCTTCTAATTCGAGTAACGTTTCTATGGAAACGACAGAATTTTCTTTTGGGGTACGACAATCTCATTTCCGATCCACTAATCCTCCTTTACTGCATCCCTCACTCCCACTCATTGACGAATTCACACGGAAATTGCGTTGCTATGAAATACTATGTGTTCGAAGACATTTACTCCTAAATCGAGTAACGTTTCTATGGAAACGACAGGATTTTCTTTTGGGATACGAGAATCACATTTCCGATCCACTAATCCTTCTTTACTGCATCCCTCTCTCCCACACATTGACGAATTCACACGGAAATTTCGTCACTATGAAAAACTATGTGTTCTAAGACATAACCTTCAAAATCGAGTAACGTTACTATGGAAACGACAGGATTTTCTTTTGGGATACGACAATCTCATTTCCGATCCACTAATCCTTCTTTACTGCATCCCTCACTCCCACTCATTAACTAATTCACACGGAAATTGCCTCATTATGAAACACTATGGGTTCTATGACTTCTCCTTCTAAATCGAGTAATGTTTCTATGGAAACGACAGGATTTTCTTTTGGGATACGACAATCTCATTTCCGATCCACTAATCCTTCTTTACTGCATCCCTCACTCCCACTCACCGACGAATTCACACGGAAATTGCGTCGCTATGAAATACTATGTGTTCTAAGACATTTCCTTCTAATTCGAGTAACGCTTCTATGGAAATGTCAGGATTTTCTTTTGGGATACGACAATGTCATTTCCGATCCACTAATCCTTCTTTACTGCATGCCTCACTCCCACTCATTGACGAATTCACACGGAAATTGCGTTGCTATGAAATACTATGTGTTCGTAGACATTTACTCCTAAATCGAGTAACGTTTCTTTGGAAACGACAGGATTTTCTTTTGGGATACGACAATCACATATCCGATCCACTAATATTTCTATACTGCATCCCTCACTCCCACACATTGACGAATTGACACAGCAATTGCGTCGCAATGAAATACTATGGGTTCTATGACTTCACCTTCTAAAGCGAGTATCGTTTCTATGGACACGACTGGCTTTCTTTTGGGATACGAGTATCTCCTTCACGATGCACTATTCCTTCTTTATTGCATCCCTCGCTCGCTCACATTGACGAATTAACACAGAAATTCAGTCGCTATGAAATACTATGTGTTCTATGACTTCTCCTTCGAAATCGAGTAACGTTTCTATGGAAACGACAGGATTTTCTTTTGGGATACGACAATCTCATTTCCGATCCACTAATCCTTCTTTACTGCATCCCTCACTCCCACTCATTGACGAATTCACACGGAAATTGCATCGCTATGAAATACTATGTGTTCTAAGACATTTCCTTCTAAATCGACTTACGTTTCTATGGAAACGACAGGATTTTCTTTTGGGATACGAAAATCTCATTTCCGATCCACTAATCCTTCTTTACTGCATCCCCAATTCCCACTCATTGACGAATTCACACGAAAATTGCGTCGCTATGAAATACTATGGGTTCTAAGACATTTACTCCTAAATCGAGTAACGTTTCTATGGAAACGACAGGATTTTCTTTTGGGATACGACAATCACATTTCCGATCCACTAATCCTTCTTTACTGCATCCCTCACTCCCACACATTGACGAATTCACACCGAAATTGCGTCACAATGAAAAACTATGTGTTCTAAGACATTTCCTTCTAAATCGAGTAACGTTTCTATGGAAACGACAGGATTTTCATTTGGGATACGACAATCTCATTTCCGATCCACTAAACCTTCTTTAGTGCATCAATCACTCCCACTCATTGCCTAATTCACACGGAAATTGCCTCGCTATGAAACACTATGGGTTCTATGACTTCTCCTTCTAAATCGAGTAACGTTTCTATGGAAACGACAGGATTTTCTTTTGGGATACGACAATCTCATTTCCGATCCACTAATCCTTCCTTACTGCATCCCTCACTCCCACTCATTGACGAATTCACAAGGAAATTGCGTCGCTATGAAATACTATGGGTTCTATGACTTCTCCTTCTAAATCGAGTAACGTTTCTATGGAAACGAGAGGATTTTCTTTTGGGATACGACAATCTCATTTCCGATCCACTAATCCTTCTTTACTGCATCCCTCACTCCCACTCATTGACGAATTCACACGGAAATTGCGTCGCTATGAAATACTAGGGGTTCTATGACTTCTCCTTCAAAATCGAGTAACGTTTCTATGGAAACCACAGGATTTTCTTTTGGGATACGGCAATCTCATTTCCGATCCACTAATCCTTCTTTACTGCATCCCTAATTCCCACTCATTGACGAATTCACACGGAAATTGCGTCGCTATGAAATACTATGTGTTCTAAGACATTTCCTTCTAATTCGAGTAACGTTTCTGTGGAAACGACAGGATTTTCTTTTGGAATACGACAATCTAATTTCCGATCCACTAATCTTTCTTTACTGCATCCCTCACTCCCACTCATTGACGAATTCACACGGAATTTGCGTCGCTATGAAATACTATGTGTTCGAAGACATTTACTCCTAAATCGAGTAACGTTTCTATGGAAACGACAGGATTTTCTTTTGGGATACGACAATCACATTTCCGATCCACTAATCCTTCTTTACTGCATCCCTCACTCCCACACATTGACGAATTCACACGGAAATTGCGTCACTATGAAAAACTATGTGTTCTAAGACATTTCCATCAAAATCGAAAAACGTTTCTATGGAAACGACAGGATTTTCTTTTGGGATACGACAATCTCATTTCCGATCCACTAATCCTTCTTTACTGCATCCCTCACTCCCACTCATTGACTAATTCACACGGAAATTGCCTCACTATGAAACACTATGGGTTCTATGACTTCTCCATCTACATCGAGTAATGTTTCTATGGAAACGACAGGATTTTCTTTTGGGATACGACAATCTCATTTCCGATCCACTAATCCTTCTTTACTGCATCCCTCACTCCCACTCATTGACGAATTCACACGGAAATTGCGTCGCAATGAAATACTATGTGTTCTAAGACATTTCCTTCTAATTCGAGTAACGTTTCTATGGAAACGTCAGGATTTTCTTTTGGGATACGACAATCTCATTTCCGATCCACTAATCCTTCTTTACTGCATCCCTCACTCCCACTCATTGACGAATTCACACGGAAATTGCGTCGCTATGAAATACTATGTGTTCTAAGACATTTCCTTTTAAATCGAGTAACGTTTCTATGGAAACGACAGGATTTTCTTTTGGGATACGAAAATCTCATTTCCGATCCACTAATCCTTCTTTACTGCATCCCTCACTCCCACTCATTGACGAATTCACACGGAAATTGCATCGCTATGAAATACTATGTGTTCTAAGACATTTCCTTCTAAATCGACTTACGTTTCTATGGAAACGACAGGATTTTCTTTTGGGATACGAAAATCTCATTTCCGATCCACTAATCCTTCTTTACTGCATCCCCAATTCCCACTCATTGACGAATTCACACGAAAATTGCGTCGCTATGAAATACTATGGGTTCTAAGACATTTACTCCTAAATCGAGTAACGTTTCTATGGAAACGACAGGATTTTCTTTTGGGATACGACAATCACATTTCCGATCCACTAATCCTTCTTTACTGCATCCCTCACTCCCACACATTGACGAATTCACACGGAAATTGCGTCACAATGAAAAACTATGTGTTCTAAGACATTTCCTTCTAAATCGAGTAACGTTTCTATGGAAACGACAGGATTTTCATTTGGGATACGACAATCTCATTTCCGATCCACTAAACCTTCTTTACTGCATCAATCACTCCCACTCATTGCCTAATTCACACGGAAATTGCCTCGCTATGAAACACTATGGGTTCTATGACTTCTCCTTCTAAATCGAGTAACGTTTCTATGGAAACGACACGATTTTCTTTTGGGATACGACAATCTCATTTCCGATCCACTAATCCTTCCTTACTGCATCCCTCACTCCCACTCATTGACGAATTCACAAGGAAATTTCGTCGCTATGAAATACTATGGGTTCTATGACTTCTCCTTCTAAATCGAGTAACGTTTCTATGGAAACGACAGGATTTTCTTTTGGGATACGACAATCTCATTTCCGATCCACTAGTCCTTCTTTACTGCATCCCTCACTCCCACTCATTAACGAATTCACACGGAAATTGCGTCGCTATGAAATACTAGAGGTTCTATGACTTCTCCTTCAAAATCGAGTAACGTTTCTATGGAAACCACAGGATTTTCTTTTGGGATACGACAATCTCATTTCCGATCCACTAATCCTTCTTTACTGCATCCCTAATTCCCACTCATTGACGAATTCACACGGAAATTGCGTCGCTATGAAATACTATGTGTTCTAAGACATTTCCTTCTAATTCGAGTAACGTTTCTATGGAAACGACAGGATTTTCTTTTGGAATACGACAATCTCATTTCCGATCCACTAATCTTTCTTTACTGCATCCCTCACTCCCACTCATTGACGAATTCACACGGAATTTGCGTCGCTATGAAATACTATGTGTTCGAAGACATTTACTCCTAAATCGAGTAACGTTTCTATGGAAACGACAGGATTTTCTTTTGGGATACGACAATCACATTTCCGATCCACTAATCCTTCTTTACTGCATCCCTCACTCCCACACATTGACGAATTCACACGGAAATTGCGTCACTATGAAAAACTATGTGTTCTAAGACATTTCCTTCAAAATCGAGTAACGTTTCTATGGAAACGACAGGATTTTCTTTTGGGATTCGACAATCTCATTTCCGATCCACTAATCCTTCTTTACTGCATCCCTCACTCCCACTCATTGACTAATTCACACGGAAATTGCCTCACTATGAAACACTATGGGTTCTATGACTTCTCCATCTACATCGAGTAATGTTTCTATGGAAACGACAGGATTTTCTTTTGGGATACGACAATCTCATTTCCGATCCACTAATCCTTCTTTACTGCATCCCTCACTCCCACTCATTGACGAATTCACACGGAAATTGCGTCGCAATGAAATACTATGTGTTCTAAGACATTTCCTTCTAATTCGAGTAACGTTTCTATGGAAACGTCAGGATTTTCTTTTGGGATACGACAATCTCATTTCCGATCCACTAATCCTTCTTTACTGCATCCCTCACTCCCACTCATTGACGAATTCACACGGAAATTGCGTCGCTATGAAATACTATGTGTTCTAAGACATTTCCTTTTAAATCGAGTAACGTTTCTATGGAAACGACAGGATTTTCTTTTGGGAGATGACAATCACATTTCCGATCCACTAATCCTTCTTTACTGCATCCCTCACTCCCACACATCGACGAATTCTCACGGAAATTGCGTCGGTATGATAAACTATGTGTTCTAAGACATTTCCTTCTAAATCGAGTAACGTTTCTATGGAAACGACAGGATTTTCTTTTGGGATTCGACAGTCTCATTTCCGATCCACTAATCCTTCTTTACTGCATCCCTCACTCCCACACATTGACGAATTCACACGGAAATTGCGTCGCTGTGAAATACTATGTGTTCTAAGACATTTTCTTCTAAATCGAGTAGCGTTTCTATGGAAACGACAGGATTTTCTTTTGGGATACGACAATCACATATCCGATCCACATATCCTTCTATACTGCATCCCTCACTCCCACACATTGACGAATTAACACAGCAATTGCGTCGCAATGAAATACTATGGGTTCTATGACTTCTCCTTCTAAGTCGAGTATCGTTTCTATGGAAGCGACAGGATTTAATTTGGGATACGAAAATCTCATTTCCGATCCACTAATCCTTCTTTACTGCATCCCTCACTCCCACTCATTGACGAATTCACACGGAAATTGCGTCGCTATGAATTACTATGGGTTCAATGACTTCTCCTTCTAAAACAAGTAACGTTTCTATGGAAACGACAGGATTTTCTTTTGGGATACGACAATCTATTCTGCGATCCACTAATCCTTCTTTACTGCATCCCTCACTCCCACTTATTGACGAATTCACACGGAAATTGCGTCGCTATGAAATACTATGTGTTCTAAGACATTTCCTTCTAAATCGAGTAACGTTTCTATGGAAACGACAGCATTTTCTTTTGGGATGCGACAATCACATTTCCGATTCACTAATCCTTCTTTACTGCATCCCTAACTCCCACTCATTGACGAATTCACACGGAAATTGCGTCGCTATGAAATACTATGTTTTCTAAGACATTTCCTTCTAAATCGAGTAACGTTTCTATGGATACGACAGGATTTTCTTTTGGGATACGACAATCTCATTTCCGATCCACTAATCCTTCCTTACTGCATCCCTCACACCCACTCATTGACGAATTCACACGGAAATTGCGTCGCTATGAAATACTATGGGTTCTATGACTTCTCCTTCTAAATCGAGTAACGTTTCTATGGAAACGACAGGATTTTCTTTTGGGATGCGACAGTCTCATTTCCGATCCACTAATCCTTCCTTACTGCATCCCTCACTCCCACTCATTGACGAATTCACACGGAAATTGCGTCGCTATGAAATACTATTGGTTCTATGACTTCTCCTTCTAAATCGAGTAACGTTTCTATGGAAACGACAGGATTTTCTTTTGGGATACGACAATCTCATTTCCGATCCACTAATCCTTCCTTACTGCATCCCTAATTCCCACTCATTGACGAATTCACACAAAAATTGCGTCGCTATGAAATACTATGTGTTCTAAGACATTTCCTTCTAATTCGAGTAACGTTTCTATGGAAACGACAGAATTTTCTTTTGGGATACGACAATCTCATTTCCGATCCACTAATCCTTCTTTACTGCATCCCTCACTCCCACTCATTGACGAATTCACACGGAAATTGCGTCGCTATGAAATACTATGTGTTCGAAGACATTTACTCCTAAATCGAGTAACGTTTCTATGGAAACGACAGGATTTTCTTTTGGGATACGACAATCACATTTCCGATCCACTAATCCTTCTTTACTGCATCCCTCACTCCCACACATTGACGAATTCACACGGAAATTGCGTCACTATGAAAAACTATGTGTTCTAAGACATTTCCTTCAAAATCGAAAAACGTTTCTATGGAAACGACAGGATTTTCTTTTGGGATACGACAATCTCATTTCCGATCCACTAATCCTTCTTTACTGCATCCCTCACTCCCACTCATTGACTAATTCACACGGAAATTGCCTCACTATGAAACACTATGAGTTTTATGACTTCTCCATCTACATCGAGTAATGTTTCTATGGAAACGACAGGATTTTCTTTTGGGATACGACAATCTCATTTCCGATCCACTAATCCTTCTTTACTGCATCCCTCACTCCCACTCATTGACGAATTCACACGGAAATTGCGTCGCAATGAAATACTATGTGTTCTAAGACATTTCCTTCTAATTCGAGTAACGTTTCTATGGAAACGTCAGGATTTTCTTTTGGGATACGACAATCTCATTTCCGATCCACTAATCCTTCTTTACTGCATCCCTCACTCCCACTCATTGACGAATTCACACGGAAATTGCGTCGCTATGAAATACTATGTGTTCTAAGACATTTCCTTTTAAATCGAGTAACGTTTCTATGGAAACGACAGGATTTTCTTTTGGGATACGAAAATCTCATTTCCGATCCACTAATCCTTCTTTACTGCATCCCTCACTCCCACTCATTGACGAATTCACACGGAAATTGCATCGCTATGAAATACTATGTGTTCTAAGACATTTCCTTCTAAATCGACTTACGTTTCTATGGAAACGACAGGATTTTCTTTTGGGATACGAAAATCTCATTTCCGATCCACTAATCCTTCTTTACTGCATCCCCAATTCCCACTCATTGACGAATTCACACGAAAATTGCGTCGCTATGAAATACTATGGGTTCTAAGACATTTACTCCTAAATCGAGTAACGTTTCTATGGAAACGACAGGATTTTCTTTTGGGATACGACAATCACATTTCCGATCCACTAATCCTTCTTTACTGCATCCCTCACTCCCACACATTGACGAATTCACACGGAAATTGCGTCACAATGAAAAACTATGTGTTCTAAGACATTTCCTTCTAAATCGAGTAACGTTTCTATGGAAACGACAGGATTTTCATTTGGGATACGACAATCTCATTTCCGATCCACTAAACCTTCTTTACTGCATCAATCACTCCCACTCATTGCCTAATTCACACGGAAATTGCCTCGCTATGAAACACTATGGGTTCTATGACTTCTCCTTCTAAATCGAGTAACGTTTCTATGGAAACGACAGGATTTTCTTTTGGGATACGACAATCTCATTTCCGATCCACTAATCCTTCTTTACTGCATCCCTCACTCCCACTCATTGACTAATTCACACGGAAATTGCCTCACTATGAAACACTATGGGTTCTATGACTTCTCCATCTACATCGAGTAATGTTTCTATGGAAACGACAGGATTTTCTTTTGGGATACGACAATCTCATTTCCGATCCACTAATCCTTCTTTACTGCATCCCTCACTCCCACTCATTGACGAATTCACACGGAAATTGCGTCGCAATGAAATACTATGTGTTCTAAGACATTTCCTTCTAATTCGAGTAACGTTTCTATGGAAACGTCAGGATTTTCTTTTGGGATACGACAATCTCATTTCCGATCCACTAATCCTTCTTTACTGCATCCCTCACTCCCACTCATTGACGAATTCACACGGAAATTGCGTCGCTATGAAATACTATGTGTTCCAAGACATTTCCTTTTAAATCGAGTAACGTTTCTATGGAAACGACAGGATTTTCTTTTGGGAGATGACAATCACATTTCCGATCCACTAATCCTTCTTTACTGCATCCCTCACTCCCACACATCGACGAATTCTCACGGAAATTGCGTCGGTATGATAAACTATGTGTTCTAAGACATTTCCTTCTAAATCGAGTAACGTTTCTATGGAAACGACAGGATTTTCTTTTGGGATTCGACAATCTCATTTCCGATCCACTAATCCTTCTTTACTGCATCCCTCACTCCCACACATTGACGAATTCACACGGAAATTGCGTCGCTGTGAAATACTATGTGTTCTAAGACATTTTCTTCTAAATCGAGTAGCGTTTCTATGGAAACGACAGGATTTTCTTTTGGGATACGACAATCACATATCCGATCCACATATCCTTCTATACTGCATCCCTCACTCCCACACATTGACGAATTAACACAGCAATTGCGCGCAATGAAATACTATGGGTTCTATGACTTCTCCTTCTAAGTCGAGTATCGTTTCTATGGAAGCGACAGGATTTAATTTGGGATACGAAAATCTCATTTCCGATCCTCTAATCCTTCTTTACTGCATCCCTAATTCCCACTCATTGACGAATTCACACAAAAATTGCGTCGCTATGAAATACTATGGGTTCTATGACTTCTTCTTCTGAATCGAGTAATGTTTCTATGGAAACGACAGGATTTTCTTTTGGGATACGACAATCTCATTTCCGATCCACTAATCCTTCTTTACAGCATCCCTCACTCCCACTCATTGACGAATTCACACGGAATTTGCGTCGCTATGAAATACTATGGGTTCTATGACTTCTCCTTCAAAATCGAGTAACGTTTCTATGGAAACCACAGGATTTTCTTTTGCGATACGAAAGTCTCATTCCCGATCCTCTAATCCTTCTTTACTGCATCCCCAATTCCCACTCATTGACAATTCACACGGAAATTGCGTCGCTATGAAATACTATGTGTTCTAAAACATTTCCTTCTAATTCGAGTAACGTTTCTATGGAAACGACAGGATTTTCTTTTGGGATACGACAATCTCATTTCCGATCCACTAATCCTTCTTCACTGCATCCCTCACTCCCACTCACTGACAAATTCACACGAAAATTGCGTCGCTATGAAATACTATGGGTTCTAAGACATTTACTCCTAAATCGAGTAACGTTTCTATGGAAATGACAGGATTTTCTTTTGGGATACGACAATCACATTTCCGATCGACTAATCCTTCTTTACTGCATCCCTCACTCCCACACATTGACGAATTCACACGGAAATTGCGTCACAATGAAAAACTATGTGTTCTAAGACATTTCCTTCTAAATCGAGTAACGTTTCTATGGAAACGACAGGATTTTCATTTGGGATACGACAATCTCATTTCCGATCCACTAATCCTTCTTTACTGCATCCCTCACTCCCACACATTGCCTAATTCACACGGAAATTGCCTCGCTATGAAACACAATGGGTTCTATGACTTCTTTTTCTAAATCGAGTAACGTTTCTATGGAAACGACAGGATTTTCTTTTGGGATGCGACAATCTCATTTCCGATCCACTAATCCTCCTTTACTGCATCCCTCACTCCCACTCATTGACGAATTCACACGGAAATTGCGTCGCTATGAAATACTATGTGTTCTAAGACATTTCCTTCTAAATCGAGTAACGTTTCTATGGAAACGACAGGATTTTCTTTTGGGATACGACAATCTCATTTCCGATCTACTAATCCTTCCTTACTGCATCCCTCACTCCCACTCATTGACGAAATCACACGGAAATTGCGTCGCTATGAAATACTATGGGTTCCATGACTTCTCCTTCTAAATCGAGCAACGTTTCTATGGAAACGACAGGATTTTCTTTTGGGATACGACAATCTCATTTCCGATCCACTAATCCTTCTTTACTGCATCCCTCACTCCCACTCACTGACGAATTCACACGGAAATTGCGTCGCTATGAAATACTATGGGTTCTATGACTTCTCCTTCAAAATCGAGTAACGTTTCTATGGAAACGACAGGATTTTCTTTTGGGATACGACAACCTCATTTCCGATCCACTAATCCTTCTTTACTGCATCCCTAATTCCCACTCATTGACGAATTCACACGGAAATTGCGTCGCTATGAAATACTATGTGTTCTAAGACATTTCCTTCTAATTCGAGTAACTTTTCTATGGAAACGACAGGATTTTCTTTTGGGATACGACAATCTCATTTCCGATCCACTAATCCTTCCTTACTGCATCCCTCACTCCCACTCATTGACGAATTCACACGGAAATTGCGTCGCTATGAAATACTATGTGTTCTAAGACATTTCCTTCAAAATCGAGTAACGTTTCTATGGAAACGACAGCATTTTCTTTTGGGATACGGCAATCACATTTCCGATTCACTAATCCTTCTTTACTGCATCCCTAACTCCCACTCATTGACGAATTCACACGGAAATTGCGTCGCTATGAAATACTATGTTTTCTAAGACATTTCCTTCTAAATCGAGTAACGTTTCTATGGATACGACAGGATTTTCTTTTGGGATACGACAATCTCATTTCCGATCCACTAATCCTTCCTTGCTGAATCCCTCACTCCCACTCATTGACGAATTCACACGGAAATTGCGTCGCTATGAAATACTATGGGTTCTATGACTTCTCCTTCTAAATCGAGTAACGTTTCTATGGAAACGACAGGATTTTCTTTTGGGATGCGACAATCTCATTTCCGATCCACTAATCCTTCCTTACTGCATCCCTCACTCTCACTCATTGACGAATTCACACGGAAATTGCGTCGCTATGAAATACTATGGGTTCTATGACTTCTCCTTCTAAATCGAGTAACGTTTCTATGGAAACGACAGGATTTTCTTTTGGGATACGACAATCTCATTTCCGATCCACTAATCCTTCCTTACTGCATCCCTAATTCCCACTCATTGACGAATTCACACGGAAATTGCGTCGCTATGAAATACTAGGTATTCTAAGACATTTCCTTCTAATTCGAGTAACGTTTCTATGGAAATGTCAGGATTTTCTTTTGGGATACGACAATCTCATTTCCGATCCACTAATCCTTCTTTACTGCATCCCTCACTCCCACTCATTGACGAATTCACACGGAAATTTCGTTGCTATGAAATACTATGTGTTCGAAGACATTTACTCCTAAATCGAGTAACGTTTCTATGGAAACGACAGGATTTTCTTTTGGGATACGACAATCACATATCCGATCCACTAGTACTTCTATACTGCATCCCTCACTCCCACACATTGACGAATTGACACAGCAATTGCGTTGCAATGAAATACTATGGGTTCTATGACTTCTCCTTCTAAATCGAGTATCGTTTCTATGGAAACGACTGGCTTTCTTTTGCGATACGAGTATCGCCTTCTCGATGCACTATTCCTTCTTTATTGCATCCCTAGCTCGGTCACATTGACGAATTAACACAGAAATTTAGTCGCTATGAAATACTATGTGTTCTATGACTTCTCCTTCGAAATCGAGTAACGTTTCTATGGAAACGACAGGATTTTCATTTGGGATACGACAATCTCATTTCCGATCCACTAATCCTTCTTTACTGCATCCCTCACTCCCACTCATTGACGAATTCACACGGAAATTGCGTCGCTATGTAATACTATGTGTTCTAAGACATTTCCTTCTAAATCGACTTACGTTTCTATGGAATCGACAGGATTTTCCTTTGAGATACGACAATCTCATTTCCGATCCACTAATCCTTGTTTACTGCATCCCTCACTCCCACTCATTGACGTATTCACACGGAAATTGCGTCGCTATGAAATACTATGGGTTCTATGACTTCTTCTTCTGAATCGAGTAATGTTTCTATGGAAACGACAGGATTTTCTTTTGGGATACGACAATCTCATTTCCGATCCACTAATCCTTCTTTACAGCATCCCTCACTCCCACTCATTGACGAATTCACACGGAAATTGCGTCGCTATGAAATACTATGGGTTCTATGACTTCTCCTTCAAAATCGAGTAACGTTTCTATGGAAACCACAGGATTTTCTTTTGGGATACGAAAATCTCATTTCCGATCCTCTAATCCTTCTTTACTGCATCCCCAATTCCCACTCATTGACGAATTCACACGGAAATTGCGTCGCTATGAAATACTATGTGTTCTAAAACATTTCCTTCTAATTCGAGTAACGTTTCTATGGAAACGACAGGATTTTCTTTTGGGATACGACAATCTCATTTCCGATCCACTAATCCTACTTCACTGCATCCCTCACTCCCACTCACTGACGAATTCACACGAAAATTGCGTCGCTATGAAATACTATGGGTTCTAAGACATTTACTCCTAAATCGAGTAACGTTTCTATGGAAACGACAGGATTTCCTTTTGGGATACGACAATCTCATTTCCGATCTACTAATCCTTCCTTACTGGATCCCTCACTCCCACTCATTGACGAAATCACACGGAAATTGCGTCGCTATGAAATACTATGGGTTCCATGACTTCTCCTTCTAAATCGAGCAACGTTTCTATGGAAACGACAGGATTTTCTTTTGGGATACGACAATCTCATTTCCGATCCACTAATCCTTCTTTACTGCATCCCTCACTCCCACTCACTGACGAATTCACACGGAAATTGCGTCGCTATGAAATACTATGGGTTCTATGACTTCTCCTTCAAAATCGAGTAACGTTTCTATGGAAACGACAGGATTTTCTTTTGGGATACGACAACCTCATTTCCGATCCACTAATCCTTCTTTACTGCATCCCTAATTCCCACTCATTGACGAATTCACACGGAAATTGCGTCGCTATGAAATACTATGTGTTCTAAGACATTTCCTTCTAATTCGAGTAACTTTTCTATGGAAACGACAGGATTTTCTTTTGGGATACGACAATCTCATTTCCGATCCACTAATCCTTCCTTACTGCATCCCTCACTCCCACTCATTGACGAATTCACACGGAAATTGCGTCGCTATGAAATACTATGTGTTCTAAGACATTTCCTTCAAAATCGAGTAACGTTTCTATGGAAACGACAGCATTTTCTTTTGGGATACGGCAATCACATTTCCGATTCACTAATCCTTCTTTACTGCATCCCTAACTCCCACTCATTGACGAATTCACACGGAAATTGCGTCGCTATGAAATACTATGTTTTCTAAGACATTTCCTTCTAAATCGAGTAACGTTTCTATGGATACGACAGGATTTTCTTTTGGGATACGACAATCTCATTTCCGATCCACTAATCCTTCCTTACTGAATCCCTCACTCCCACTCATTGACGAATTCACACGGAAATTGCGTCGCTATGAAATACTATGGGTTCTATGACTTCTCCTTCTAAATCGAGTAACGTTTCTATGGAAACGACAGGATTTTCTTTTGGGATGCGACAATCTCATTTCCGATCCACTAATCCTTCCTTACTGCATCCCTCACTCTCACTCATTGACGAATTCACACGGAAATTGCGTCGCTATGAAATACTATGGGTTCTATGACTTCTCCTTCTAAATCGAGTAACGTTTCTATGGAAACGACAGGATTTTCTTTTGGGATACGACAATCTCATTTCCGATCCACTAATCCTTCCTTACTGCATCCCTAATTCCCACTCATTGACGAATTCACACGGAAATTGCGTCGCTATGAAATACTAGGTATTCTAAGACATTTCCTTCTAATTCGAGTAACGTTTCTATGGAAATGTCAGGATTTTCTTTTGGGATACGACAATCTCATTTCCGATCCACTAATCCTTCTTTACTGCATCCCTCACTCCCACTCATTGACGAATTCACACGGAAATTGCGTTGCTATGAAATACTATGTGTTCGAAGACATTTACTCCTAAATCGAGTAACGTTTCTATGGAAACGACAGGATTTTCTTTTGGGATACGACAATCACATATCCGATCCACTAGTACTTCTATACTGCATCCCTCACTCCCACACATTGACGAATTGACACAGCAATTGCGTTGCAATGAAATACTATGGGTTCTATGACTTCTCCTTCTAAATCGAGTATCGTTTCTATGGAAACGACTGGCTTTCTTTTGCGATACGAGTATCGCCTTCTCGATGCACTATTCCTTCTTTATTGCATCCCTAGCTCGCTCACATTGACGAATTAACACAGAAATTTAGTCGCTATGAAATACTATGTGTTCTATGACTTCTCCTTCGAAATCGAGTAACGTTTCTATGGAAACGACAGGATTTTCATTTGGGATACGACAATCTCATTTCCGATCCACTAATCCTTCTTTACTGCATCCCTCACTCCCACTCATTGACGAATTCACACGGAAATTGCGTCGCTATGTAATACTATGTGTTCTAAGACATTTCCTTCTAAATCGACTTACGTTTCTATGGAATCGACAGGATTTTCCTTTGAGATACGACAATCTCATTTCCGATCCACTAATCCTTGTTTACTGCATCCCTCACTCCCACTCATTGACGTATTCACACGGAAATTGCGTCGCTATGAAATACTATGGGTTCTATGACTTCTTCTTCTGAATCGAGTAATGTTTCTATGGAAACGACAGGATTTTCTTTTGGGATACGACAATCTCATTTCCGATCCACTAATCCTTCTTTACAGCATCCCTCACTCCCACTCATTGACGAATTCACACGGAAATTGCGTCGCTATGAAATACTATGGGTTCTATGACTTCTCCTTCAAAATCGAGTAACGTTTCTATGGAAACCACAGGATTTTCTTTTGGGATACGAAAATCTCATTTCCGATCCTCTAATCCTTCTTTACTGCATCCCCAATTCCCACTCATTGACGAATTCACACGGAAATTGCGTCGCTATGAAATACTATGTGTTCTAAAACATTTCCTTCTAATTCGAGTAACGTTTCTATGGAAACGACAGGATTTTCTTTTGGGATACGACAATCTCATTTCCGATCCACTAATCCTACTTCACTGCATCCCTCACTCCCACTCACTGACGAATTCACACGAAAATTGCGTCGCTATGAAATACTATGGGTTCTAAGACATTTACTCCTAAATCGAGTAACGTTTCTATGGTAACTAAAGGATTTTCATTTGGGATACGACAATCTCATTTCCGATCCACTAATCCTTCTTTACTGCATCCCTCACTCCCACTCATTGACGAATTCACACGGAAATTGCGTCGCTATGAAATACTATGTGTTCTAAGACATTTCCTTCTAAATCGAGTAACGTTTCTATGGAAACGACAGGATTTTCTTTTGGGATACGACAATCTCATTTCCGATCTACTAATCCTTCCTTACTGCATCCCTCACTCCCACTCATTGACGAATTCACACGGAAATTGCGTCGCTATGAAATACTATGGGTTCCATGACTTCTCCTTCTAAATCGAGCAACGTTTCTATGGAAACGACCGGATTTTCTTTTGGGATACGACAATCTCATTTCCGATCCACTAATCCTTCTTTACTGCATCCCTCACTCCCACTCATTGACGAATTCACACGGAAATTGCGTCGCTATGAAATACTATGGGTTCTATGACTTCTCCTTCAAAATCGAGTAACGTTTCTATGGAAACGACAGGATTTTCTTTGGGATACGACAACCTCATTTCCGATCCACTAATCCTTCTTTACTGCATCCCTAATTCCCACTCATTGACGAATTCACACGGAAATTGCGTCGCTATGAAATACTATGTGTTCTAAGACATTTCCTTCTAATTCGAGTAACTTTTCTATGGAAACGACAGGATTTTCTTTTGGGATACGACAATCTCATTTCCGATCCACTAATCCTTCTTTACTGCATCCCTCACTCCCACTCATTGACGAATTCACACGGAATTTGCGTCGCTATGAAATACTATGAGTTCGAAGACATTTACTCCTAAATCGAGTAACGTTTCTATGGAAACGACAGGATTTACTTTTGGGATACGACAATCACATTTCCGATCCACTAATCCTTCTTTACTGCATCCCTCACTCCCACACATTGACGAATTCACACGGAAATTGCGTCACTATGAAAAACTATGTGTTCTAAGACATTTCCTTCAAAATCGAGTAACGTTTCTATGGAAACGACAGGATTTTCTTTTGGGATACGACAATCTCATTTCCGATCCACTAATCCTTCTTTACTGCATCACTCACTCCCACTCATTGACTAATTCACACGGAAATTGCCTCACTATGAAACACTATGGGTTCTATGACTTCTCCTTCTACATCGAGTAATGTTTCTATGGAAACGACAGGATTTTCTTTTGGGATACGACAATCTCATTTCCGATCCACTAATCCTTCTTTACTGCATCCCTCACTCCCACTCATTGACGAATTCACACGGAAATTGCGACGCAATGAAATACTATGTGTTCTAAGACATTTCCTTCTAATTCGAGTAACGTTTCTATGGAAACGTCAGGATTTTCTTTTGGGATACGACAATCTCATTTCCGATCCACTAATCCTTCTTTACTGCATCCCTCACTCCCACTCATTGACGAATTCACACGGAAATTGCGTCGCTATGAAATACTATGTGTTCTAAGACATTTCCTTTTAAATCGAGTAACGTTTCTATGGAAACGACAGGTTTTTCTTTTGGGATATGACAATCACATTTCCGATCCACTAATCCTTCTTTACTGCATCCCTCACTCCCACACATCGACGAATTCTCACGGAAATTGCGTCGCTATGATAAACTATGTGTTATAAGACATTTCCTTCTAAATCGAGTAACGTTTCTATGGAAACGACAGGATTTTCTTTTGGGATTCGACAATCTCATTTCCGATCCACTAATCCTTCTTTACTGCATCCCTCACTCCCACTCATTGACGAATTCACACGGAAATTGCGTCGCTATGAAATACTATGTGTTCTAAGACATTTCCTTCCAAATCGAGTAACGTTTCTATGGAAACGACAGGATTTTCTTTTGGGATACGACAATCTCATTTCCGATCCACTAATCCTTCTTTACTGCATCGCTCACTCCCGCTCATTGACGAATTCACACGGAAATTGCGTCGCTATGAAATACTATGTGTTCTATGACATTTCCTTCTAAATCGAGTAACGTTTCTATGGAAACGACAGCATTTTCTTTTGGGATATGACAATCACATTTCCGATACACTAATCCTTCTTTACTGCATCCCTCACTCCCACACATTGACGAATTCACATGGAAATTGCGTCGCTATGAAATACTATGTGTTCTAAGTCATTTCCCTCCAAATCGAGTAACGTTTCTATGGAAATGACAGGATTTTCTTTTGGGATATGACAATCACATTTCCGATCCACTAATCCTTCTTTACTGCATCCCTCACACCCACACATCTACGAATTCTCACGGAAATTGCGTCGCTATGATAAACTATGTGTTATAAGACATTTCCTTCTAAATCGAGTAACGTTTCTATGGAAACGACAGGATTTTCTTTTGGGATTCGACAATCTCATTTCCGATCCACTAATCCTTCTTTACTGCATCCCTCACTCCCACACATTGACGAATTCACACGGAAATTTCGTCGCTATGAAATACTATGTGTTCTAAGACATTTCCTTCTAAATCGAGTAACGTTTCTATGGAAACGACAGGATTTTCTTTTGGGATACGACAATCACATATCCGATCCACTTATCCTTCTATACTGCATCCCTCACTCCCACACATTGACGAATTAACACAGCAATATCGTCGCAATGAAATACTATGGGTCCTATGACTTCTCCTTCTAAATCGAGTATCGTTTCTATGGAAACGACTGGCTTTCTTTTGCGATACGAGTATCTCCTTTTCGATGCACTATTCCTTCTTTATTGCATCCCTAGCTCGCTCACATTGACGAATTAACACAGAAATTTAGTCGCTATGAAATACTATTTGTTCTATGACTTCTCCTTCGAAATCGAGTAACGTTTCTATGGAAACGACAGGATTTTCTTTTGGGATACGACAATCTCATTTCCGATCCACTAATCCTCCTTTACTGCATCCCTCACTCCCACTCATTGACGAATTCACACGGAAATTGCGTCGCTATGAAATACTATGTGTTCTAAGACATTTCCTTATAAATCGAAATACGTTTCTATGGAAACGACAGGATTTTCTTTTGGGATACGACAATCTCATTTCCGATCCACTAATCCTTCTTTACTGCATTCCTCACTCCCACTCATTGACGAATTCACACGGAAATTGCGTCGCTATGAAATACTATGGGTTCTATGACTTCTCCTTCTAAATCGAGTAACGTTTCTATGGAAACGACAGGATTTTCTTTTGGGATACGACAATCTCATTTCCGATTCACTAATCCGTCCTTACTGCATCCCTCACTCCCACTCATTGACGAATTCACACGGAAATTGCGTCGCTATGAAATACTATGGGTTCTATGACTTCTCCTTCTAAATCGAGTAACGTTTCTATGGAAACGACAGGATTTTCTCTTGGGATACGACAATCTCATTTCCGTTCCACTAATCCTTCCTTACTGCATCCCTAATTCCCACTCATTGACGAATTCACACGGAAATTGCGTCGCTATGAAATACTATGTGTTCTAAGACATTTTCTTCTAATTCGAGTAACGTTTTTATGGAAACGACAGAATTTTCTTTTGGGATACGACAATCTCATTTCCGATCCACTAATCCTTCTTTACTGCATCCCTCACTCCCACTCACTGACGAATTCACACGGAAATTGCGTTGCTATGAAATACTATGTGTTCGAAGACATTTACTCCTAAGTCGAGTAACGTTTCTATGGAAACGACAAGATTTTCTTTTGGGATACGAGAATCACATTTCCGATCCACTAATCCTTCTTTACTGCATCCCTCACTCCCACACATTGACGAATTCACACGGAAATTGCGTCACTATGAAAAACTATGTGTTCTAAGACATTTCCTTCAAAATCGAGTAACGTTACTATGGAAACGACAGGATTTTCTTTTGGGATACGACAATCTCATTTCCGATCCACTAATCCTTCTTTACTGCATCCCTCACTCCCACTCATTGACTAATTCACACGGAAATTGCCTCATTATGAAACACTATGGGTTCTATGACTTCTCCTTCTAATTCGAGTAACGTTTCTATGGAAACGACAGGATTTTCTTTTGGGATACGACAATCTCATTTCCGATCCACTAATCCTTCTTTACTGCATCCCTCACTCCCACTCATTGACGAATTCACACGGAAATTGCGTCGCTATGAAATACTATGTGTTCTAAGACATTTCCTTCTAATTCGAGTAACGTTTCTATGGAAATGTCAGGATTTTCTTTTGGGATACGACAATCTCATTTCCGATCCACTAATCCTTCTTTACTGCATCCCTCACTCCCACTCATTGACGAATTCACACGGAAATTGCGTTGCTATGAAATACTATGTGTTCGAAGACATTTACTCCTAAATCGAGTAACGTTTCAATGGAAACGACTGGATATTCTTTTGGGATACGACAATCACATATCCGATCCACTAATACTTCTATACTGCATCCCTCACTCCCACACATTGACGAATTGACACAGCAATTGCGTTGCAATGAAATACTATGGGTTCTATGACTTCTCCTTCTAAATCGAGTATCGTTTCTATGGAAACGACTGGCTATCTTTTGCGATACGAGTATCTCCTTCTCGATGCACTATTCCTTCTTTATTGCATCCCTAGCTCGCTCACATTGACGAATTAACACAGACATTTAGTCGCTATGAAATACTATGTGTTCTATGACTTCTCCTTCGAAATCGAGTAACGTTTCTATGGAAACGACAGGATTTTCTTTTGGGATACGACAATCTCATTTCCGATCCACTAATCCTTCTTTACTGCATCCCTCACTTCCACTCATTGACGAATTCACACAAATTGCGTCGCTATG
Organism: Schistocerca serialis cubense; assembly: GCF_023864345.2. NCBI lineage: Eukaryota > Metazoa > Arthropoda > Insecta > Orthoptera > Acrididae > Schistocerca > Schistocerca serialis. The sequence continues at coordinate 3,382,361 of NC_064644.1, forward strand.
AAATACTATGTGTTCTAAGACATTTCCTTCTAAATCGACTTACGTTTCTATGGAAACGACAGGATTTTCTGTTGGGATACGACAATCTCATTTCCGATCCACTAATCCTTCTTTACTGCATCCCTCACTCCCACTAATTGACGTATTCACACGGAAATTGCGTCGCTATGAAATACTATGGGTTCTATGACTTCTTCTTCTAAATCGAGTAATGTTTCTATGGAAACGACTGGATTTTCTTTTGGGATACGACAATCTCATTTCCGATCCACTAATCCTTCTTTACAGCATCCCTCACTCCCACTCATTGACGAATTCACACGGAAATTGCGTCGCTATGAAATACTATGGGTTCTATGACTTCTCCTTCAAAATCGAGTAACGTTTCTATGGAAACCACAGGATTTTCTTTTGGGATACGAAAATCTCATTTCCGATCCACTAATCCTTCTTTACTGCATCCCCAATTCCCACTCATTGGCGAATTCACACGGAAATTGCGTCGCTATGATATACTATGTGTTCTAAAACATTTCCTTCTAATTCGAGTAACGTTTCTATGGAAACGACTGGATTTTATTTTGGGATACGACAATCTCATTTCCGATCCACTAATCCTTCTTTACTGCATCCCTCACTCCCACTCATTGACGAATTCACACGGAAATTGCGTCGCTATGAAATACTATGTGTTCTAAGACATTTCCTTCCAAATCGAGTAACGTTTCTATGGAAACGACAGGATTTTCTTTTGGGATACGACAATCTCATTTCCGATCCACTAATCCTTCTTTACTGCATCGCTCACTCCCGCTCATTGACGAATTCACACGGAAATTGCGTCGCTATGAAATACTATGTGTTCTATGACATTTCCTTCTAAATCGAGTAACGTTTCTATGGAAACGACAGCATTTTCTTTTGGGATATGACAATCACATTTCCGATACACTAATCCTTCTTTACTGCATCTTTCACTCCCACACATTGACGAATTCACATGGAAATTGCGTCGCTAAGAAATACTATGTGTTCTAAGACATTTCCTTCTAAATCGAGTAACATTTCTATGGAAACGACAGGATTTTCTTTTGGGATACGACAACAATTACATTTCCGATCCACTAATCCTTCTTTACTGCATCCCTCACTCCCACTCATTGACGAATTCACACGGAAATTGCGTCGCTATGAAATACTATGTGTTCTAAGACATTTCCTTCAAAATCGAGTAACGTTTCTATGGAAACGACAGGATTTTCTTTTGGGATACGACAATCTCATTTCCGATCCACTAATCCTTCTTTACTGCATCCCTCACTCCCACTCATTGACGAATTCACACGGAAATTGCGTCGCAATGAAATACTATGTGTTCTAAGACATTTCCTTCTAATTCGAGTAACGTTTCTATGGAAACGTCAGGATTTTCTTTTGGGATACGACAATCTCCTTTCCGATCCACTAATCCTTCTTTACTGCATCCCTCACTCCCACTCATTGACGAATTCACACGGAAATTGCGTCGCTATGAAATACTTTGTGTTCTAAGACATTTCCTTATAAATCGAAATACGTTTCTATGGAAACGACAGGATTTTCTTTTGGGATACGACAATCTCATTTCCGATCCACTAATCCTTCTTTACTGCATCCCTCACTCCCACTCATTGACGAATTCACACGGTAATTGCGTCGCTATGAAATACTATGGGTTCTATGACTTCTCCTTCTAAATCGAGTAACGTTTCTATGGAAGCGACAGGATTTAATTTGGAAAACGAAAATCTCATTTCCGATCCACTAATCCTTCTTTACTGCATCCCTCACTCCCACTCATTGACGAATTCACACGGAAATTGCGTCGCTATGAAATACTATGGGTTCTATGACTTCTCCTTCTAAATCGAGCAACGTTTCTATGGAAACGACAGGATTTTCTTTTGGGATACGACAATCACATTTCCGATCCTCTAAACCTTCTTTACTGCATCCTTCACTCCCACACATTGACAAATTCACATGGAAATTGCGTCGCTATGAAATACTATGTGTTCTAAGACATTTCCTTCTAGATCGAGTATCGTTTCTATGGAAACGACAGGATTTTCTTTTGGGATACGACAATCTCATTTCCCATCCACTAATCCTTCTTTACTGCATCCCTCACTCCCACACATTCACGAATTCACACGGAAATCGCGTCGCTATAAAATACTATGTGTTCTAAGACATTTCCTTATAAATCGAGTAACCTTTCTATTTAAACGACAGGATTTTCTTTTGGGATACGACAATCTCATTTCCCATTAACTATTCCTGCTTTACTGCATCCCTCACTCCCACACATTGACGAATTCACACGGAAATTGCGTCGCTATGATATACTTCGTGTTCTAAGACATTTCCTTCTAAATCGAGTAACGTTTCTATGGAAACGAGAGGATTTTCTTTTGGGATATGACAATCACATTTCCGATCCACTAATCCTTCTTTACTGCATCCCTCACTCCCACACATTGACGAATTCACGTGGAAATTGCGTCGCTAAGAAATACTATGCGTTCTAAGACATTTCCTTCTCAATCGAGTAACGTTTCTATGGAAACGACAAGATTTTCTTCTGGGATACGACAACCTCATTTCCGAGACCACTAATCCTTCTTTACTGCATCCCTCACTCCCACTCATTGACGAATTCACACGGAAATTGCGTCGCTATGAAATACTATGTGTTCTAAGACATTTCCTTCTAGATCGAGTATCGTTTCTATGGAAACGACAGGATTTTCTTTGGGGATACGACAATCACATATCCGATCCACTAATCCTTCTATACTGCATCCCTCACTCCCACACATTGACGAATTCTCACGGAAATTGCGTCGCTATGATATACTATGTGTTCTAAGACATTTCCTTCTAAATCGAGTAACGTTTCTATGGAAACGACAGGATTTTCTTTTGGGATACGACAATCACATTTCCGATCCACTAATCCTTCTTTACTGCATCCTTCACTCCCACTCATTGACGAATTAATACAGCAATTGCGGCGCAATGAAATACTATGGGTTCTATAACTTTTCCTTCTAAATCGAGTATCGTTTCTATGGAAACGACTGGCTTTCTTTTGCGACACGAGTATCTCCTTCTCGATGCACTATTCTTTCTTTATTGCATCCCTAGCTCGCTCACATTGACGAATTAACACAGAAATTTAGTCGCTATGAAATACTATGTGTTCTATGACTACTCCGTCTAAATCGAGTAACGTTTCTATGGAAACGACAGGATTTTTTTTTGGGATACGACAATCTCATTTCCGTTCCACTAATCCTTCTTTACTGCATCCCTCACTCCCACTCATTGACGAATTCACACGGAAATTGCGTCGCTATGAAATACTATGGGTTCTATTACTTCTCCTTCTAAATCGAGGAACGTTTCTATGGAAGCGACAGGAATTTCATTTGGGATACGAAAATCTCATTTCCGATCCACTTATCCTTCTTTACTGCATCCCTCACTCCCACTCATTGACGAATTCACACGGAAATTGCGTCGCTATGAAATACTATGGGTTCTATGACTTCTCCTTCTAAATCGAGTAACGTTTCTATGGAAACGACTGGATTTTATTTTGGGATACGACAATCTCATTTCCGATCACACGGAAATTGCGTCGCCTGAAATACTATGTGTTCTAACACATTTCCTTCTAAATCGAGTAACGTTTCTATGGAAACGACAGGATTTTCTATTGGGATACGACAATCACATATCCGATCCACTAATCCTTCTATACTGCATCCCTCACTCCCACACATTGACGAATTAACACAGCAATTGCGTCGCAATGAAAAACTATGGGTTCTATGACTTCTCCTTCCATATCGAGTATCGTTTCTATGGAAACGACTGGCTTTCTTTTGCGATACGAGTATCTCCTTCTCGATGCACTATTCCTTCTTTATTGCATCCCTAGCTCGCTCACATTGACGAATTAACACAGAAATTTAGTCGCTATGAAATACTATGTGTTCTATGACTTCTATTTCTAAATCGAGTAACGTTTCTATGCAAACGACAGGATTTTCTTTTGGGATACGACAATCTCATTTCCGATCCACTAATCCTTCTTTACTGCATCCCTCACTCCCACTCATTGAGGAATTCACACGGAAATTGCGTCGCTATGAAATACTATGTGTTCTAAGACATTTCCTTCTAAATCGAGTTACGTTTCTATGGAAACGACACGATTTTTTTTTGGGATACGACAATCTCATTTCCGATCCACTAATCCTTCTTTACTGCACCCCTCACTCCCACTCATTAACGAATTAATACAGCAATTGCGTCGCAATGAAATACTATGGGTTCTATTACTTCTCCTTCTAAATCGAGTATCGTTTCTATGGAAACGACTGGCTTTAGTTTGCGATACGAGTATCTCCTTCTCGATGCATTATTCCTTCTTTATTGCATCCCTAGCTCGCTCACATTGACGAATTACCACAGAAATTTAGTCGCTATGAAATACTATGTGTTCTATGACTTCTCCTTCTAAATCGAGTAACGTTTCTATGGAAACGACAGGATTTTCTTTTGGGATACGACAATCTCATTTCCGACCCACTAATCCTTCTTTACTGCATCCCTCACTCCCAACTCATTGAGGAATTCACACGGAAATTGCGTCGCTATGAAATACTACGGGTTCTATGACTTCTCCATCTAAATCGAGTAACGTTTCTATGGAAACGACAGGATTTTTTTTGGGATACGACAATCTCATTTCCGATCCACTAATCCTTCTTTACTGCATCCCTCACTCCCACTCATTGACGAATTCACACGGAAATTGCGTCGCTATGAAATACTATGTGTTCTAAGACATTTCCTTCCAAATCGAGTAACGTTTCAATGGAAACGACAGGATTTTCTTTTGGGATACGACAATCTCATTTCCGATCCACTAATCCTTCTTTACTGCATCCCTCACTCCCACACATTGACGAATTCACACGGAAATCGCGTCGCTATGAAATACTATGTGTTCTAAGACATTTCCTTATAAATCGAGTAACCTTTCTATTTAAACGACAGGATTTTCTTTTGGGATACGACAATCTCATTTCCGATCCACTATTCCTTCTTTACTGCATCCCTCACTCCCACACATTGACGTATTCACACGGAAATTGCGTCGCTATGAAATACTATGTGTTCTAAGACATTTCCTTCTAAATCGAGTAACGTTTCTATGGAAACGACAGGATTTTCTTTTGGGATACGACAATCTCATTTCCGATCCACTAATCCTTCTTTACTGCATCGCTCACTCACGCTCATTGACGAATTCTCACGGAAATTGCGTCGCTATGAAATACTATGTGTTCTAAGACATTTCCTTCTAAATCGAGTAACGTTTCTATGGAAACGACAGGATTTTCTTTTGGGATATGACAATCACATTTCCGATCCACTAAACCTTCTTTACTGCATCCTTCACTCCCACACATTGACAAATTCACATGGAAATTGCGTCGCTAAGAAATACTATGTGTTCTAAGACATTTCCTTCTAAATCGAGTAACATTTCTATGGAAACGACAGGATTTTCTTTTGGGATACGGCAATTACATTTCCGATCCACTAATCCTACTTTACTGCATCCCTCACTCCCACTCATTGACTAATTCACACGGAAATTGCGTCGCTTTGAAATACTATGGGTTCTATGACTTCTCCTTCTAAATCGAGTAACGTTTCTATGGAAACGACAGGATTTTCTTTTGGGATACGACAATCTCATTTCCGATCCACTAATCCTTCTTTACTGCATCCCTCACTTCCACTCATTGAGGAATTCACACGGAAATTGCGTCGCTATGAAATACTATGTGTTCTAAAACATTTCCTTCTAAATCGAGTAACGTTTCTATGGAATCGACAGGATTTTCTTTTGGGATACGACGAACACGTTTCCGATCCACTAATCCTTCTTTACTGTTTCCCTCACTCCCACTCATTGACGAATTCACACGGAAATTGCGTCGCTATGAAATACTATGGGCTCTATGACTTCTCCTTCCAAATCGAGTATCGTTTCTATGGAAACGACTGGCTTTCTTTTGCGATACGAGTATCTCCTTCTCGATGCACTATTCCTTCTTTATTGCATCCCTAGCTCGCTCACATTGACGAATTAACACAGACATTTAGTCGCTATGAAATACTATGTGTTCTATGACTTCTCCTTCTAAATCGAGTAACATTTCTACGGAAACAGCAGGATTTTCTTTTGGGATACGACAATCTCATTTCCGATCCACTAATCCTACTTTACTGCATCCCTCACTCCCACTCATTGACTAATTCACACGGAAATTGCGTCGCTATGAAATACTATGGGTTCTATGACTTCTCCTTCTAAATCGAGGAACGTTTCTATGGAAGCGACAGGATTTTCATTTGGGATACGACAATCTCATTTCCGATCCACTAATCCTTCTTTACAGCATCCCTCACTCCCACTCATTGACGAATTTACACGGAAATTGCGTCGCTATGAAATACTATGTGTTCTAAGACATTTCCTTCTAAATCGAGTGATGTTTCTATGGAAACGACAGGATTTTCTTTTGGCATATGACAATCACATTTCCGATCCACTAATCCTTCTTTACTGCATCCCTCACTCCCACACATTGACGAATTCACGTGGAAATTGCGTCGCTAAGAAATACTATGTGTTCTAAGACATTTCCTTCTCAATCGAGTAACGTTTCTATGGAAACGACAGGATTTTCTTCTGGGATACGACAACCTCATTTCCGATCCACTAATCCTTCTTTACTGCATCCCTCACTCCCACTCATTGACGAATTCACACAGAAATTGCGTCGCTATGAAATACTATGTGTTCTATGACTTCTCCTTCTAAATCGAGTAACGTTTCTATGGAAACGACAGGATTTTCTTTTGGGATACGACAATCTCATTTCCGATCCACTAATCCTTCTTTACTGCATCCCTCGCTCCCACTCATTGACGAATTCACACGGAAATTGCGTCGCTATGAAATACTATGTGTTCTAAGACATTTCCTTCTAAATCGAGTATCGTTTCTATGGAAACAACAGGATTTTCTTTTGGGATACGACAATCTCATTTCCGATCCTCTAATCCTTCTTTACAGCATCCCTCACTCCCACTCATTGACGAATTTACACGGAAATTGCGTCGCTATGAAATACTATGTGTTCTAAGACATTTCCTTCTAAATCGAGTGATGTTTCTATGGAAACGACAGGATTTTCTTTTGGGATACGACAATCACATTTCCGATCCACTAATCCTTCTTTACTGCATCCCTCACTCTTAGTCATTGACGAATTAATACAGCAATTGCGGCGCAATGAAATACTATGGGTTCTATTACTTTTCCTTCTAAATCGGGTATCGTTTCTATGGAAACGACTGGCTTTCTTTTGCGATACGAGTATCTCCTTCTCGATACACTATTCTTTCTTTATTGCATTACTAGCTCGCTCACATTGACGAATTAACACAGAAATTTAGTCGCTATGAAATACTATGTGTTCTATGACTACTCCGTCTAAATCGAGTAACGTTTCTATGGAAACGACAGGATTTTCTTTTGGGATACGACAATCTCATTTCCGACCCACTAATCCTTCTTTACTGCATCCCTCACTCCCACTCATTGACGAATTCACACGGAAATTGCGTCGCTATGAAATACTACGTGTTCTAAGACATTTCCTTCTAAATCGAGTAACGTTTCTATGGAAACGACAGGATTTTCTTTTGGGATACGACAATCTCATTTCCGTTCCACTAATCCTTCTTTACTGCATCCCTCACTCCCACTCATTGACGAATTCACACGGAAATTGCGTCGCTATGAGATACTATGGGTTCTATGACTTCTCCTTCTAAATCGAGGAACGTTTCTATGGAAGCGACAGGATTTTCATTTGGGATACGAAAATCTCATTTCCGATCCACTAATCCTTCTTTACTGCATCCCTCACCCCCTCTCATTGACGAATTCACACGGAAATTGCGTCGCTATGAAATACAATGGGTTCTATGACTTCTCCTTCTAAATCGAGTAACGTTTCTATGGAAACGGCTGGATTTTATTTTGGGATACGACAATCTCATTTCCGATCACACGGAAATTGCGTCGCTATGAAATACTATGTGTTCTAAGACATTTCCTTCTAAATCGAGTAACGTTTCTATGGAAACGACAGGATTTTCTATTGGGATACGACAATCACATATCCGATCCACTAATCCTTCTATACTGCATCCCTCACTCCCACACATTGACGAATTAACACAGCAATTGCGTCGCAATGAAATACTATGGGTTCTATGACTTCTCCTTCCATATCGAGTATCGTTTCTATTTAAACGACTGGCTTTCTTTTGCGATACGAGTATCTCCTTCTCGATGAACTATTCCTTCTTTATTGCATCCCTAGCTCGCTCACATTGACGAATTAACACAGAAATTTAGTCGCTATGAAATACTATGTGTTCTATGACTTCTCTTTCTAAATCGACTAACGTTTCTATGGAAACGACAGGATTTTCTTTTGGGATACGACGATCTCATTTCCGATCCACTAATCCTTCTTTACTGCATCCCTCACTCCCACTCATTGAGGAATTCACACGGAAATTGCGTCGCTATGAAATACTATGTGTTGTAAGACATTTCCTTCTAAATCGAGTAACGTTTCTATGGAAACGACAGGATTTTCTTTTGGGATACGACAGTCTCATTTCCGATCCACTAATCCTTCTTTACTGCATCGCTCACTCACGCTCATTGACGAATTCTCACGGAAATTGCGTCGCTATGAAATACTATGTGTTCTAAGACATTTCCTTCTAAATCGAGTAACGTTTCTATGGAAACGACAGGATTTTCTTTTGGGATATGACAATCACATTTCCGATCCACTAATCCTTCTTTACTGCATCCTTCACTCCCACACATTGACAAATTCACATGGAAATTGCGTCGCTAAGAAATACTATGTGTTCTAAGACATTTCCTTCTAAATCGAGTAACATTTCTATGGAAACGACAGGATTTTCTTTTGGGATACGGCAATTACATTTCCGATCCACTAATCCTACTTTACTGCATCCCTCACTCCCACTCATTGACTAATTCACACGGAAATTGCGTCGCTATGAAATACTATGGGTTCTATGACTTCTCCTTCTAAATCGAGTAACGTTTCTATGGAAACGACAGGATTTTCTTTTGGGATACGACAATCTCATTTCCGATCCACTAATTCTTCTTTACTGCATCCCTCACTTCCACTCATTGAGGAATTCACACGGAAATTGCGTCGCTATGAAATACTATGTGTTCTAAAACATTTCCTTCTAAATCGAGTAACGTTTCTATGGAATCGACAGGATTTTCTTTTGGGATACGACGAACCCGTTTCCGATCCACTAATCCTTCTTTACTGTTTCCCTCACTCCCACTCATTGACGAATTCACACGGAAATTGCGTCGCTATGAAATACTATGGGTTCTATGACTTCTCCTTCCAAATCGAGTATCGTTTCTATGGAAACGACTGGCTTTCTTTTGCGATACGAGTATCTCCTTCTCGATGCACTATTCCTTCTTTATTGCATCCCTAGCTCGCTCACATTGACGAATTAACACAGACATTTAGTCGCTATGAAATACTATGTGTTCTATGACTTCTCCTTCTAAATCGAGTAACATTTCTACTTAAACAACAGGATTTTCTTTTGGGATACGACAATCTCATTTCCGATCCACTAATCCTTTTTTACTGCATCCCTCACTACCACTCATTGAGCAATTCACACGGAAATTGCGTCGCTATGGAATACTATGTGTTGTAAGACATTTCCTTCTAAATCGAGTTACGTTTCTATGGAAACGACAGGATTTTTTTTGGGATACGACAATCTCATTTCCGATCCACTAATCCTTCTTTACTGCATCCCTCACTCCCACTCATTGACGAATTAATACAGCAATTGCGTCGCAATGAAATACTATGGGTTCTATTACTTCGCCTTCTATATCGAGTATCGTTTCTATGGAAACGACTGGCTTTCTTTTGCGATACGAGTATCTCCTTCTCGATGCACTATTCCTTTTTTATTGCATCCCTAGCTCGCTCAAATTGACGAATTAACACAGAAATTTAGTCGCTATGAAATACTTTGTGTTCTATGACTTCTCCTTCTAAATCGAGTAACGTTTCTATGGAAACGACAGGATTTTCTTTTGGGATACGACAATCTCATTTCCGACCTACTAATCCTTCTTTACTGCATCCCTCACTCCCACTCATTGACGAATTCACACGGAAATTGCGTCGCTATGAAATACTACGTGTTCTACGACATTTCCTTTTAAATCGAGTAACGTTTATATGGAAACGACAGGATTTTCTTTTGGGATACGACAATCTCATTTCCGTTCCACTAATCCTTCTTTACTGCATCCCTCACTCCCACTCATTGACGAATTCACACGGAAATTGCGTCGCTATGAAATACTATGGGTTCTATGACTTCTCCTTCTAAATCGAGTAACGTTTCTATGGAAGCGACTGGATTTTCATTTGGGATACGAAAATCTCATTTCCGATCCACTAATCCTTCTTTACTGCATCCCTCACTCCCACTCATTGACGAATTCACACGGAAATTGCGTCGCTATGAAATACTATGGGTTCTATGGCTTCTCCTTCTAAATCGAGTAACGTTTCTATGGAAACGACAGGATTTTCTTTTGGGATGCGACAATCTGATTTCCGATCCACTAATCCTTCTTTACTGCATCCCTCACTCCCACTCATTGACGAATTCACACGGAAATTGCGTCGCTATGAAATACGATGTGTTCTAAGACATTTCCTTCTAAATCGAGTAACGTTTCTATGGAAACGACAGGATTTTCTTTTGGGATACGACAATCTCATTTCCGACCCACTAATCCTTCTTTACTGCATCCCTCACTCCCACTCATTGACGAATTCATACGGAAATTGCGTCGCTATGAAATACTATGTGTTCTAAGACATTTCCTTCTCAATCGAGTAACGTTTCTATGGAAACGACAGGATTTTCTTCTGGGATACGACAACCTCATTTCCGATCCACTAATCCTTCTTTACTGCATCCCTCACTCCCACTCATTGACGAATTCACACAGAAATTGCGTCGCTATGAAATACTATGTGTTCTATGACTTCTCCTTCTAAATCGAGTAACGTTTCTATGGAAACGACAGGATTTTCTTTTGGGATACGACAATCTCATTTCCGATCCACTAATCCTTCTTTACTGCATCCCTCACTCCCACTCATTGACGAATTCACACGGAAATTGCGTCGCTATGAAATACTATGTGTTCTAAGACATTTCCTTCTAAATCGAGTATCGTTTCTATGGAAACGACAGGATTTTCTTTTGGGATACGACAATCTCATTTCCGATCCACTAATCCTTCTTTACAGCATCCCTCACTCCCACTCATTGACGAATTTACACGGAAATTGCGTCGCTATGAAATACTATGTGTTCTAAAACATTTCCTTCTAAATCGAGTAACGTTTCTATGGAATCGACAGGATTTTCTTTTGGGATACGACGAACCCGTTTCCGATCCACTAATCCTTCTTTACTGTTTCCCTCACTCCCACTCATTGACGAATTCACACGGAAATTGCGTCGCTATGAAATACTATGGGTTCTATGACTTCTCCTTCCAAATCGAGTATCGTTTCTATGGAAACGACTGGCTTTCTTTTGCGATTCGAGTATCTCCTTCTCGATGCACTATTCCTTCTTTATTGCATCCCTAGCTCGCTCACATTGACGAATTAACACAGACATTTAGTCGCTATGAAATACTATGTGTTCTATGACTTCTCCTTCTAAATCGAGTAACATTTCTACTTAAACAACAGGATTTTCTTTTGGGATACGACAATCTCATTTCCGATCCACTAATCCTTCTTTACTGCATCCCTCACTACCACTCATTGAGCAATTCACACGGAAATTGCGTCGCTATGGAATACTATGTGTTGTAAGACATTTCCTTCTAAATCGAGTTACGTTTCTATGGAAACGACAGGATTTTTTTTGGGATACGACAATCTCATTTCCGATCCACTAATCCTTCTTTACTGCATCCCTCACTCCCACTCATTGACGAATTAATCCAGCAATTGCGTCGCAATGAAATACTATGGGTTCTATTACTTCGCCTTCTATATCGAGTATCGTTTCTATGGAAACGACTGGCTTTCTTTTGCGATACGAGTATCTCCTTCTCGATGCACTATTCCTTTTTTATTGCATCCCTAGCTCGCTCAAATTGACGAATTAACACAGAAATTTAGTCGCTATGAAATACTTTGTGTTCTATGACTTCTCCTTCTAAATCGAGTAACGTTTCTATGGAAACGACAGGATTTTCTTTTGGGATACGACAATCTCATTTCCGACCTACTAATCCTTCTTTACTGCATCCCTCACTCCCACTCATTGACGAATTCACACGGAAATTGCGTCGCTATGAAATACTACGTGTTCTACGACATTTCCTTTTAAATCGAGTAACGTTTATATGGAAACGACAGGATTTTCTTTTGGGATACGACAATCTCATTTCCGTTCCACTAATCCTTCTTTACTGCATCCCTCACTCCCACTCATTGACGAATTCACACGGAAATTGCGTCGCTATGAAATACTATGGGTTCTATGACTTCTCCTTCTAAATCGAGTAACGTTTCTATGGAAGCGACTGGATTTTCATTTGGGATACGAAAATCTCATTTCCGATCCACTAATCCTTCTTTACTGCATCCCTCACTCCCACTCATTGACGAATTCACACGGAAATTGCGTCGCTATGAAATACTATGGGTTCTATGGCTTCTCCTTCTAAATCGAGTAACGTTTCTATGGAAACGACAGGATTTTCTTTTGGGATGCGACAATCTGATTTCCGATCCACTAATCCTTCTTTACTGCATCCCTCACTCCCACTCATTGACGAATTCACACGGAAATTGCGTCGCTATGAAATACGATGTGTTCTAAGACATTTCCTTCTAAATCGAGTAACGTTTCTATGGAAACGACAGGATTTTCTTTTGGGATACGACAATCTCATTTCCGACCCACTAATCCTTCTTTACTGCATCCCTCACTCCCACTCATTGACGAATTCATACGGAAATTGCGTCGCTATGAAATACTACGTGTTTTAAGACATTTCCTTCTAAATCGAGTAACGTTTCTATGGAAACGGCAGGATTTTCTTCTGGGATACGACAACCTCATTTCCGATCCACTAATCCTTCTTTACTGCATCCCTCACTCCCACTCATTGACGAATTCACACAGAAATTGCGTCGCTATGAAATACTATGTGTTCTATGACTTCTCCTTCTAAATCGAGGAACGTTTCTATGGAAGCGACAGGATTTTCATTTGGGATACGAAAATCTCATTTCGGATCCACTAATACTTCTTTACTGCATCCCTCACTTCCACTCATTGACGAATTCACACGGAAATTGCGTCGCTATGATATACTATGGGTTCTATGACTCCTCCTTCTAAATCGAGTAACGTTTCTATGGAAACGACAGGATTTTTTTTGGGATACGACAATCTCATTTCCCATCCACTATTCCTGCTTTACTGCATCCCTCACTCCCACACATTGACGAATTCACACGGAAATTGCGTCGCTAAGAGGTACTATGTGTTCTAAAACATTTCCTTCTAAATCGAGTAACGTTTCTATGGAAACGACAGGATTTTCTTTTGGCATATGACAATCACATTTCCGATCCACTAATCCTTCTTTACTGCATCCCTCACTCCCACACATTGACGAATTCACGTGGAAATTGCGTCGCTAAGAAATACTATGTGTTCTAAGACATTTCCTTCTCAATCGAGTAACGTTTCTATGGAAACGGCAGGATTTTCTTCTGGGATACGACAACCTCATTTCCGATCCACTAATCCTTCTTTACTGCATCCCTCACTCCCACTCATTGACGAATTCACACAGAAATTGCGTCGCTATGAAATACTATGTGTTCTATGACTTCTCCTTCTAAATCGAGTAACGTTTCTATGGAAACGACAGGATTTTCTTTTGGGATACGACAATCTCATTTCCGATCCACTAATCCTTCTTTACTGCATCCCTCACTCCCACTCATTGACGAATTCACACGGAAATTGCGTCGCTATGAAATACTATGTGTTCTAAGACATTTCCTTCTAAATCGAGTATCGTTTCTATGGAAACGACAGGATTTTCTTTTGGGATACGACAATCTCATTTCCGATCCACTAATCCTTCTTTACAGCATCCCTCACTCCCACTCATTGACGAATTTACACGGAAATTGCGTCGCTATGAAATACTATGTGTTCTAAGACATTTCCTTCTAAATCGAGTGATGTTTCTATGGAAACGACAGGACTTTCTTTTGGGATACGACAATCACATTTCCGATCCACTAATCCTTCTTTACTGCATCCCTCACTCCCACTCATTGACGAATTAATACAGCAATTGCGGCGCAATGAAATACTATGGGTTCTATTACTTTTCCTTCTAAATCGAGTATCGTTTCTATGGAAACGACTGGCTTTCTTTTGCGATACGAGTATCTCCTTCTCGATACACTATTCTTTCTTTATTGCATTACTAGCTCGCTCACATTGACGAATTAACACAGAAATTTAGTCGCTATGAAATACTATGTGTTCTATGACTACTCCGTCTAAATCGAGTAACGTTTCTATGGAAACGACAGGATTTTCTTTTGGGATACGACAATCTCATTTCCGACCCACTAATCCTTCTTTACTGCATCCCTCACTCCCACTCATTGACGAATTCACACGGAAATTGCGTCGCTATGAAATACTACGTGTTCTAAGACATTTCCTTCTAAATCGAGTAACGTTTCTATGGAAACGACAGGATTTTCTTTTGGGATACGACAATCTCATTTCCGTTCCACTAATCCTTCTTTACTGCATCCCTCACTCCCACTCATTGACGAATTCACACGGAAATTGCGTCGCTATGAGATACTATGGGTTCTATGACTTCTCCTTCTAAATCGAGGAACGTTTCTATGGAAGCGACAGGATTTTCATTTGGGATACGAAAATCTCATTTCCGATCCACTAATCCTTCTTTACTGCATCCCTCACCCCCTCTCATTGACGAATTCACACGGAAATTGCGTCGCTATGAAATACTATGTGTTCTATGACTTCTCCTTCTACATCGAGTAACGTTTCTATGGAAACGGCTGGATTTTATTTTGGGATACGACAATCTCATTTCCGATCACACGGAAATTGCGTCGCTATGAAATACTATGTGTTCTAAGACATTTCCTTCTAAATCGAGTAACGTTTCTATGGAAACGACAGGATTTTCTATTGGGATACGACAATCACATATCCGATCCACTAATCCTTCTATACTGCATCCCTCACTCCCACACATTGACGAATTAACACAGCAATTGCGTCGCAATGAAATACTATGGGTTCTATGACTTCTCCTTATATATCGAGTATCGTTTCTATGGAAACGACTGGCTTTCTTTTGCGATACGAGTATCTCCTTCTCGATGCACTATTCCTTCTTTATTGCATCCCTAGCTCGCTCACATTGACGAATTAACACAGAAATTTAGTCGCTATGAAATACTATGTGTTCTATGACTTCTCTTTCTAAATCGACTAACGTTTCTATGGAAACGACAGGATTTTCTTTTGGGATACGACGATCTCATTTCCGATCCACTAATCCTTCTTTACTGCATCCCTCACTCCCACTCATTGAGGAATTCACACGGAAATTGCGTCGCTATGAAATACTATGTGTTCTAAGACATTTCCTTCTAAATCGAGTTACGTTTCTATGGAAACGACAGGATTGTTTTTGGGATACGACAATCTCATTTCCGATCCACTAATCCTTCTTTACTGCATCCCTCACTCGCACTCATTGACGAATTAATACAGCAATTGCGTCGCAATGAATTACTATGGGTTCTATTACTTCTCCTTCTAAATCGAGTATCGTTTCTATGGAAACGACTGGCTTTAGTTTGCGATACGAGTATCTCCTTCTCGATGCACTATTCCTTCTTTATTGCATCCCTAGCTCGCTCACATTGACGAATTACCACAGAAATTTAGTCGCTATGAAATACTATGTGTTCTATGACTTCTCCTTCTAAATCGAGTAACGTTTCTATGGAAACGACAGGATTTTCTTTTGGGATACGACAATCTCATTTCCGTCCCACTAATCCTTCTTTACTGCATCCCTCACTCCCAACTCATTGACAAATTCACACGGAAATTGCGTCGCTATGAAATACTACGTGTTCTAAGACATTTCTTTCTAAATCGAGTAACGTTTCTATGGAAACGACAGGATTTTCTTTTGGGAAACGACTATCTCATTTCCGTTCCACTAATCCTTCTTTACTGCATCCCTCACTCCCACTCATTGACGAATTCACACGGAAATTGCGTCGCTATGAAATACTATGGGTTCTATGACTTCTCCTTCTAAATCGAGTAACGTTTCTATGGAAACGACAGGATTTTTTTTGGGATACGACAATCTCATTTCCGATCCACTAATCCTTCTTTACTGCATCCCTCACTCCCACTCATTGACGAATTCACACGGAAATTGCGTCGATATGAAATACTATGTGTTCTAAGACATTTCCTTCCAAATCGAGTAACGTTTCGATGGAAACGACAGGATTTTCTTTTGGGATACGGCAATCTCATTTCCGATCCACTAATCCTTCTTTACTGCATCCCTCACTCCCACACATTGACGAATTCACACGGAAATCGCGTCGCTATGAAATACTATGTGTTCTAAGACATTTCCTTATAAATCGAGTAACCTTTCTATTTAAACGACAGGATTTTCTTTTGGGATACGACAATCTCATTTCCGATCCACTATTCCTTCTTTACTGCATCCCTCACTCCCACACATTGACGTATTCACACGGAAATTGCGTCGCTATGAAATACTATGTGTTCTAAGACATTTCCTTCTAAATCGAGTAACGTTTCTATGGAAACGACAGGATTTTCTTTTGGGATACGACAATCTCATTTCCGATCCACTAATCCTTCTTTACTGCATCGCTCACTCCCGCTCATTGACGAATTCTAACGGAAATTGCGTCGCTATGAAATACTATGTGTTCTAAGACATTTCCTTCTAAATCGAGTAACGTTTCTATGGAAACGACAGGATTTTCTTTTGGGATATGACAATCACATTTAAGATCCACTAATCCTTCTTTACTGCATCCCTCACTCCCACACATTGACAAATTCACATGGAAATTGCGTCGCTAAGAAATACTATGTGTTCTAAGACATTTCCTTCTAAATCGAGTAACATTTCTATGGAAACGACAGGATTTCCTTTTGGGATACGACAATTACATTTCCGATCCACTAATCCTACTTTACTGCATCCCTCACTCCCACTCATTGACTAATTCACACGGAAATTGCGTCGCTATGGAATACTATGGGTTCTATGACTTCTCCTTCTAAATCGAGTAACGTTTCTATGGAAACGACTGGATTTTCATTTGGGATACGAAAATCTCATTTCCGATCCACTAATCCTTCTTTACTGCATCCCTCACTCCCACTCATTGACGAATTCACACGGAAATTGCGTCGCTATGATATACTATGGGTTCTATGGCTTCTCCTTCTAAATCGAGTAACGTTTCTATGGAAACGACAGGATTTTCTTTTGGGATGCGACAATCTGATTTCCGATCCACTAATCCTTCTTTACTGCATCCCTCACTCCCACTCATTGACGAATTCACACGGAAATTGCGTCGCTATGAAATACTATGTGTTCTAAGACATTTCCTTCTAAATCGAGTAACGTTTCTATGGAAACGACAGGATTTTCTTTTGGGATACGACAATCTCATTTCCGACCCACTAATCCTTCTTTACTGCATCCCTCACTCCCACTCATTGACGAATTCATACGGAAATTGCGTCGCTATGAAATACTACGTGTTTTAAGACATTTCCTTCTAAATCGAGTAACGTTTCTATGGAAACGACAGGATTTTCTTTTGGGATACGACAATCTCATTTCCGTTCCACTAATCCTTCTTTACTGCATCCCTCACTCCCACTCATTGACGAATTCACACGGAAATTGCGTCGCTATGAAATACTATGGGTTCTATGACTTCTCCTTCTAAATCGAGGAACGTTTCTATGGAAGCGACAGGATTTTCATTTGGGATACGAAAATTTCATTTCCGATCCACTAATCCTTCTTTACTGCATCCCTCACTCCCACTCATTGACGAATTCACACGGAAATTGCGTCGCTATGATATACTATGGGTTCTATGACTCCTCCTTCTAAATCGAGTAACGTTTCTATGGAAACGACAGGATTTTTTTTGGGATACGACAATCTCATTTCCGATCCACTAATCCTTCTTTACTGCATCCCTCACTCCCACTCATTGACGAATTCACACGGAAATTGCGTCGCTATGAAATACTATGTGTTCTAAGACATTTCCTTTCAAATCGAGTAACGTTTCAATGGAAACGACAGGATTTTCTTTTGGGATACGACAATCTCATTTCCGACCCACTAATCCTTCTTTACTGCATCCCTCACTCCCACCCATTGACGAATTCACTCGGAAATTGCGTCGCTATTAAATACTACGTGTTCTAAGACATTTCCTTATAAATCGAGTAACCTTTCTATTTAAACGACAGGATTTTCTTTTGGGATACGACAATCTCATTTCCGATCCACTATTCCTTCTTTACTGCATCCCTCACACCCACACATTAACGTATTCACACGGAAATTGCAACGCTATGAAATACTATGTGTTCTAAGACATTTCCTTCTAAATCGAGTAACGTTTCTATGGAAACGACAGGGTTTTCTTTTGGGATACGACAATCTCATTTCCGATCCACTAATCCTTCTTTACTGCATCGCTCACTCCCGCTCATTGACGAATTCACACGGAAATTGCGTCGGTATGAAATACTATGTGTTCTAAGACATTTCCTTCTAAATTGGGTAACGTTTCTATGGAAACGACAGGATTTTCTTTTGGGATATGACAATCACATTTCCGATCCACTAATCCTTCTTTACTGCATCCCTCACTCCCACACATTGACGAATTCACATGGAAATTGCGTCGCTAAGAAATACTATGTGTTCTAAGACATTTCCTTCTAAATCGAGTAACATTTCTATGGAAACGACAGGATTTTCTTTTGGGATACGACAATTACATTTCCGATCCACTAATCCTTTTTTACTGCATCCCTCACTCCCACTCATTGACTAATTCACACGGAAATTGCGTCGCTATGAAATACTATGGGTTCTATGACTTCTCCTTCTAAATCGAGTAACGTTTCTATGGAAACGACAGGATTTTCTTTTGGGATACGACAATCTCTTTTCCGATCCACTAATTCTTCTTTACTGCATCCCTCACTTCCACTCATTGACGAATTCACACGGAAATTGCGTCGCTATGAAATACTATGTGTTCTAAAACATTTCCTTCTAAATCGATTAATGTTTCTATGGAATCGACAGGATTTTCTTTTGGGATACGACGAACACATTTCCGATCCACTAATCCTTCTTTACTGCATCCCTCACTCCCACTCATTGACGAATTCACACGGAAATTGCGTCGCAATGAAATACTATGGGTTCTATTACTTCTCCTTCTAAATCGAGTATCGTTTCTATGGAAACGACTGGCTTTCTTTTGCGATACGAGTATCTCCTTCTCGATGCACTATTCCTTCTTTATTGCAACCCTAGCTCGCTCACATTGACGAATTAACACAGAAATTTAGTCGCTATGAAATACTATGTGTTCTATGACTTCTCCTTCTAAATCGAGTAACGTTTCTATGGAAACGACAGGATTTTCTTTTGTGATACGACAATCTCATTTCCGAACCACTAATCCTTCTTTACTGCATCCCTCACTCTCACTCATTGACGAATTCACACGGAAATTGCGTCGTTATGAAATACTATGTGTTCTAAGACATTTCCTTCCAAATCGAGTAACGTTTCAATGGAAACGACAGGATTTTGTTTTGGGATACGACAATCTCATTTCCGATCCACTAATCCTTCTTTACTGCATCCCTCACTCCCACTCATTGACGAATTCACACGGAAATTGCGTCGCTATGAAATACTATGTGTTCTAAGACATTTCCTTCCAAATCGAGTAACGTTTCAATGGAAACGACAGGATTTTCTTTTGGGATACGGCAATCTCATTTCCGATCCACTAATCCTTCTTTACTGCATCCCTAACTCCCACACATTGACGAATTCACACGGAAGTCGCGTCGCTATGAGATACTATGTGTTCTAAGACATTTCCTTATAAATCGAGTAACCTTTCTATTTAAACGACAGGATTTTCTTTTGGGATACGACAATCTCATTTCCGATCCACTATTCCTTCTTTACTGCATCCCTCACTCCCACACATTGACGTATTCACACGGAAATTGCGTCGCTATGAAATACTATGTGTTCTAAGACATTTCCTTCTAAATCGAGTAACGTTTCTATGGAAACGACAGGATTTTCTTTTGGGATACGACAATCTCATTTCCGATCCCCTAATCCTTCTTTACTGCATCGCTCACTCCCGCTCATTGACGAATTCACACGGAAATTGCGTCGCTATGAAATACTATGTGTTCTAAGACATTTCCTTCTAAATCGAGTAACGTTTCTATGGAAACGACAGGATTTTCTTTTGGGATATGACAATCACATTTCCGATCCACTAATCCTTCTTTACTGCATCCCTCACTCCCACACATTGACGAATTCACATGGAAATTGCGTCGCTAAGAAATACTATGTGTTCTAAGACATTTCCTTCTAAATCGAGTAACATTTCTATGGAAACGACAGGATTTTCTTTTGGGATACGACAATTACATTTCCGATCCACTAATCCTTCTTTACTGCATCCCTCACTCCCACTCATTGACTAATTCACACGGAAATTGCGTCGCTATGAAATACTATGGGTTCTATGACTTCTCCTTCCAAATCGAGTATCGTTTCTATGGAAACGACTGGCTTTTTTTTGCGATACGAGTATCTCCTTCTCGATGCACTATTCCTTCTTTATTGCATCCCTAGCTCGCTCACATTGACGAATTAACACAGAAATTTAGTCGCTATGAAATACTATGTGTTCTATGACTTCTCCTTCTAAATCGAGTGACGTTTCTATGGAAACGACAGGATTTTCTTTTGGGATACGACAATCTCATTTCCGACCCACTAATCCTTCTTTACTGCATCCCTCACTCCCACTCATTGACGAATTCACACGGAAATTGCGTCTCTATGAAATACTACGTGTTCTAAGACATTTCCTTCTAAATCGAGTAACGTTTCTATGGAAACGACAGGATTTTATTTTGGGATACGACAATCTCATTTCCGTTCCACTAATCCTTCTTTACTGCATCCCTCACTCCCACTCATTGACGAATTCACACGGAAATTGCGTCGCTATGAAATACTATGGGTTCTATGACTTCTCCTTCTAAATCGAGTAACGTTTCTATGGAAGCGACTGGATTTTCATTTGGGATACGAAAATCTCATTTCCGATCCACTAATCCTTCTTTACTGCATCCCTCACTCCCACTCATTGACGAATTCACACGGAAATTGCGTCGCTATGAAATACTATGGGTTCTATGACTTCTCCTTCTAAATCGTGTAACGTTTCTATGGAAACGACAGGATTTTCTTTTGGGATGCGACAATCTCATTTCCGATCCACTAATCCTTCTTTACTGCATCCCTCACTCCCACTCATTGACGAATTCACGCGGAAATTACGACGCTATGAAATACTATGTGTTCTAAGATATTTCCTTCCAAATCGAGTAACGTTTCTATGGAAACGACAGGATTTTCTTTTGGGATACGACAATCTCATTTCCGATCCACTATTCCTTCTTTACTGCATCCCTCACTCCCACACATTGACGAATTCACACGGGAATTGCGTCGCTATGAAATACTGTGTGTTCTATGACTTCTCCTTCTAAATCGAGTAACGTTTCTATGGAAACGACAGGATTTTCTTTTGGGATACGACAATCTCATTTCCAATCCACTAATCCTTCTTTACTGCATCCCTCACTCCCACTCATTGACGAATTCACACGGAAATTGCGTCGCTATGAAATACTATGTGTTCTAAGACATTTCCTTCTAAATCGAGTTACGTTTCTATGGAAACGACAGGATTTTTTTTGGGATACGACAATCTCATTTCCGATCCACTAATCCTTCTTTACTGCTTCCCTCACTCCCACTCATTGACGAATTAATACAGCAATTGCGTCGCAATGAAATACTATGGGTTGTATTACTTCTCCTTCTAAATCAAGTATCGTTTCTATGGAAACGACTGGCTTTCTTTTGCGATACGAGTATCTCCTTCTCGATGCACTATTCCTTCTTTATTGCATCCCTAACTCGCTCACATTGACGAATTAACACAGAAATTTAGTCGCTATGAAATACTATGTGTTCTATGACTTCTCCTTCTAAATCGAGTAACGTTTCTATGGAAACGACAGGATTTTCTTTTGGGATACGACAATCACATTTCCGACCCACTAATCCTTCTTTACTGCATCCCTCACTCCCACTCATTGACGAATTCACACGGAAATTGCGTCGCTATGAAATACTACGCGTTCTAAGACATTTCCTTCTAAATCGAGTAACGTTGCTATGGAAACGAAAGGATTTTCTTTTGAGATACGACAATCTCATTTCCGTTCCACTAATCCTTCTTTACTGCATCCCTCACTCCCACTCATTGACGAATTCACACGGAAATTGCGTCGCTATGAAATACTATGGGTTCTATGACTTTTCCTTCTAAATCGAGTAACGTTTCTATGGAAACGACAGGATTTTCTTTTGGGATACGAATTTCTCATTTCCGATAAACTAATCCTTCTTTACTGCATCCCTCGCTCCCACTCATTGACGAATTCACACGGAAATTGCGTCGCTATGAAATACTATGTGTTCTATGACTTCTCCTTCTAAATCGAGTAACGTTTCTATGGAAACGACAGGATTTTCTTTTGGGATACGACAATCTCATTTCCGATCCACTAATCCTTCTTTACTGCATCCCTCACTCTTACTCATTGACGAATTCACACGAAAATTACGACGCTATGAAATACTATGTGTTCTAAGATATTTCCTTCCAAATCGAGTAACGTTTCTATGGAAACGACAGGATTTTCTTTTGGGATACGACAATCTCATTTCCGATCCACTAATCCTTCTTTACTGCATCCCTCACTCCCACACATTGATGAATTCACACGGAAATCGCGTCGCTATGAAATACTATGTGTTCTAAGACATTTCCTTATAAATCGAGTAACCTTTCTATTTAAACGACAGGATTTTCTTTTGGGATACGACAATCTCATTTCCGATCCACTATTCCTTCTTTACTGCATCCCTCGCTCCCACACATTGACGAATTCACACGGGAATTGCGTCGCTATGAAATACTGTGTGTTCTATGACTTCTCCTTCTAAATCGAGTAACGTTTGTATGGAAACGACAGGATTTTCTTTTGGGATACGACAATCTCATTTCCAATCCACTAATCCTTCTTTACTGCATCCCTCACTCCCACTCATTGACGAATTCACACGGAAATTGCGTCGCTATGAAATACTATGTGTTCTAAGACATTTCCTTCTAAATCGAGTTACGTTTCTATGGAAACGACAGGATTTTTTTTGGGATACGACAATCTCATTTCCGATCCACTAATCCTTCTTTACTGCTTCCCTCACTCCCACTCATTGACGAATTAATACAGCAATTGCGTCGCAATGAAATACTATGGGTTGTATTACTTCACCTTCTAAATCAAGTATCGTTTCTATGGAAACGACTGGCTTTCTTTTGCGATACGAGTATCTCCTTCTCGATGCACTATTCCTTCTTTATTGCATCCCTAACTCGCTCACATTGACGAATTAACACAGAAATTTAGTCGCTATGAAATACTATGTGTTGTATGACTTCTCCTTCTAAATCGAGTAACGTTTCTATGGAAACGACAGGATTTTCTTTTGGGATACGACAATCTCATTTCCGACCCACTAATCCTTCTTTACTGCATCCCTCACTCCCACTCATTGACGAATTCACACGGAAATTGCGTCGCTATGAAATACTACGTGTTCTAAGACATTTCCTTCTAAATCGAGTAACGTCTCTATGGAAACGACAGGATTTTCTTTTGGGATACGACAATCTCATTTCCGTTCCACTAATCCTTCTTTACTGCATCCCTCACTCCCACTCATTGACGAATTCACACGGAAATTGCGTCGCTATGAAATACTATGGGTTCTATGACTTCTCCTTCTAAATCGAGTAACGTTTCTATGGAAACGACAGGATTTTCTTTTGGGATACGAATTTCTCATTTCCGATAAACTAATCCTTCTTTACTGCATCCCTCACTCCCACTCATTGACGAATTCACACGGAAATTGCGTCGCTATGAAATACTATGTGTTCTATGACTTCTCCTTCTAAATCGAGTAACGTTTCTATGGAAACGACAGGATTTTCTTTTGGGATACGACAATCTCATTTCCGATCCACTAATCCTTCTTTACTGCATCCCTCACTCCCACTCATTGACGAATTCACACGGAAATTGCGTCGCTATGAAATACTATGTGTTCTAAGACATTTCCTTCTAAATCGAGTAACGTTTCTATGGAAACGACAGGATTTTCTTTTGGGATACGACAATCACATTTCCGATCCACTAATCCGTCTTTACTGCATCCCTCACTCCCACACATTGACGAATTCACACGGAAATCGCGTCGCTATGAAATACTATGTGTTCTAAGACATTTCCTTCTAACTCGAGTAACGTTCCTATGGAAACGACAGGATTTTTATTTGGGATACGACAATCACATATCCGATCCACTAATCCCACTATACTGCATCCCTCACTCCCACACATTGACGAATTAACACAGCAATTGCGTCGCAATGAAATACTATGGGTTCTACGACTTCTCCTTCTAAATCGAGTATCGTTTCTATGGAAACGACTGGCTTTTTTTTGCGATACGAGTATCTCCTTCTCGATGCACTATTCCGTCTTTATTGCATCCCTAGCTCGCTCACATTGACGAATTAACACAGAAATTTAGTAGCTATGAAATACTATGTGTTCTATGACTTCTCCTTCTAAATCGAGTAACGTTTCTATGGAAACGACAGGATTTTCTTTTGGAATACGGCAATCACATTTCCGATCCACTAATCCTTCTTTACTGCATCCCTCACTCCCACTCATTGTCGAATTCACACGGAAATTGCGTCGCTACGAAATACTATGGGTTCTATTACTTCTCCTTCTAAAACGAGTAACGTTTCTATGGAAACGACAGGATTTTCTTTTGGGATACGGCAATCTTATTTCCGATCCACTAATCCTTCTTTACTGCATCCCACACTCCCACTCATTGACGAATTCACACGGAAATTGCGTCGCTATGAAATACTATGTGTTCTATGACTTCTCCTTCTAAATCGAGTAACGTTTCTATGGAAACGACAGGATTTTCTTTTGGGATACGACAATCTCATTTCCGATCCACTAATCCTTCTTTACTGCATCCCCCACTCCCACTCATTGACGAATTCACACGGAAATTGCGTAGCTATGAAATACTATGTGTTCTAAGACATTTCCTTCTAAATCGAGTATCGTTTCTATGGAAACGACAGGATTTTCTTTTGGGATACGACAATCTCATTTCCGATCCACTAATCCTTCTTTACAGCATCCCTCACTCCCACTAATTGACGAATTCACACGGAAATTGCGTCGCTATGAAATACTATGGGTTCTATGACTTCTCCTTCCAAATCGAGTATCGTTTCTATGGAAACGACTGGCTTTCTTTTGCGATACGAGTATCTCCTTCTCGATGCACTATTCCTTCTTTATTGCATTCCTAGCTCGCACACATTGACGAATTAACACAGACATTTAGTCGCTTTGAAATACTATGTGTTCTATGACTTCTCCTTCTAAATCGAGTAACGTTTCTATGGAAACGACAGGATTTTCTTTTGGGATACGACAATCTCATTTCCGATCCACTAATCCTTCTGTACTGCATCCCTCACTACCACTCATTGAGGAATTCACACGGAAATTGCGGCGCTATGAAATACTATGTGTTCTAAGACATTTCCTTCTAAATCGAGTTACGTTTCTAAGGAAACGACAGGATTTTTTTTGGGATACGACAATCTCATTTCCGATCCACTAGTCCTTCTTTACTGCATCCCTCACTCCCACTCATTGTCGAATTAATACAGCAATTGCGTCGCAATGAAATACTATGGGTTCTATTACTTCTCCTTCTAAATCAAGTATCGTTTCTATGGAAACGACTGGCTTTCTTTTGCGATACGAGTATCACCTTCTCGATGCACTATTCCTTCTTTATTGCATCCCTAGCTCGCTCACATTGACGAATTAACACAGAAATTTAGTCGCTATGAAATACTATGTGTTCTATGGCTTCTCCTTCTAAATCGAGTAACGTTTCTATGGAAACGACAGGATTTTCTTTTGGGATACGACAATCTCATTTCCGACCCACTAATCCTTCTTTACTGCATCCCTCACTCCCACTCATTGACGAATTCACACGGAAATTGCGTCGCTATGAAATACTACGTGTTCTAAGACATTTCCTTCTAAATCGAGTAACGTTTCTATGGAAACGACAGGATTTTCTTTTGGGATACGACAATCTCATTTCCGTTCCACTAATCCTTCTTTACTGCATCCCTCACTCCCACTCATTGACGAATTCACACGGAAATTGCGTCGCTATGAAATACTATGGGTTCTATGACTTCTCCTTCTAAATCGAGTAACGTTTCTATGGAAACGACAGGATTTTCTTTTGGGATACGAATTTCTCATTTCCGATAAACTAATCCTTCTTTACTGCATCCCTCACTCCCACTCATTGACGAATTCACACGGAAATTGCGTCGCTATGAAATACCATGTGTTCTATGACTTCTCCTTCTAAATCGAGTAACGTTTCTATGGAAACGACAGGATTTTCTTTTGGGATACGACAATCTCATTTCCGATCCACTAATCCTTCTTTACTGCATCCCTCACCCCCACTCATTGACGAATTCACACGGAAATTGCGTCGCTATGAAATACTATGTGTTCTAAGACATTTCCTTCTAAATCGAGTAACGTTTCTATGGAAACGACAGGATTTTCTTTTGGGATACGACAATCACATTTCCGATCCACTAATCCGTCTTTACTGCATCCCTCACTCCCACACATTGACGAATTCACACGGAAATCGCGTCGCTATGAAATACTATGTGTTCTAAGACATTTCCTTCTAACTCGAGTAACGTTTCTATGGAAACGACAGGATTTGTATTTGGGATACGACAATCACATATCCGATCCACTAATCCCACTATACTGCATCCCTCACTCCCACACATTGACGAATTAACACAGCAATTGCGTCGCAATGAAATACTATGGGTTCTACGACTTCTCCTTCTAAATCGAGTATCGTTTCTATGGAAACGACTGGCTTTTTTTTGCGATACGAGTATCTCCTTCTCGATGCACTATTCCGTCTTTATTGCATCCCTAGCTCGCTCACATTGACGAATTAACACAGAAATTTAGTAGCTATGAAATACTATGTGTTCTATGACTTCTCCTTCTAAATCGAGTAACGTTTCTATGGAAACGACAGGATTTTCTTTTGGGATACGACAATCTCATTTCCGATCCACTAATCCTTCTTTACTGCATCCCTCACTCCCACTCATTGACGAATTCACACGGAAAGTGCGTCGCTATGAAATACTATGTGTTCTAAGACGTTTCCTTCTAAATCGAGTAACGTTTCTATGGAAACGACAGGATTTTCTTTTGGAATACGGCAATCACATTTCCGATCCACTAATCCTTCTTTACTGCATCCCTCACTCCCACTCATTGTCGAATTCACACGGAAATTGCGTCGCTACGAAATACTATGGGTTCTATTACTTCTCCTTCTAAATCCAGTAACGTTTCTATGGAAACGACAGGATTTTCTTTTGGGATACGGCAATCTTATTTCCGATCCACTAATCCTTCTTTACTGCATCCCACACTCCCACTCATTGACGAATTCACACGGAAATTGCGTCGCTATGAAATACTATGTGTTCTATGACTTCTCCTTCTAAATCGAGTAACGTTTCTATGGAAACGACAGGATTTTCTTTTGGGATACGACAATCTCATTTCCGATCCACTAATCCTTCTTTACTGCATCCCCCACTCCCACTCATTGACGAATTCACACGGAAATTGCGTAGCTATGAAATACTATGTGTTCTAAGACATTTCCTTCTAAATCGAGTATCGTTTCTATGGAAACGACAGGATTTTCTTTTGGGATACGACAATCTCATTTCCGATCCACTAATCCTTCTTTACAGCATCCCTCACTCCCACTCATTGACGAATTCACACGGAAATTGCGTCGCTATGAAATACTATGGGTTCTATGACTTCTCCTTCCAAATCGAGTATCGTTTCTATGGAAACGACTGGCTTTCTTTTGCGATACGAGTATCTCCTTCTCGATGCACTATTCCTTCTTTATTGCATTCCTAGCTCGCACACATTGACGAATTAACACAGACATTTAGTCGCTATGAAATACTATGTGTTCTATGACTTCTCCTTCTAAATCGAGTAACGTTTCTATGGAAACGACAGGATTTTCTTTTGGGATACGACAATCTCATTTCCGATCCACTAATCCTTCTGTACTGCATCCCTCACTACCACTCATTGAGGAATTCACACGGAAATTGCGGCGCTATGAAATACTATGTGTTCTAAGACATTTCCTTCTAAATCGAGTTACGTTTCTAAGGAAACGACAGGATTTTTTTTGGGATACGACAATCTCATTTCCGATCCACTAGTCCTTCTTTACTGCATCCCTCACTCCCACTCATTGTCGAATTAATACAGCAATTGCGTCGCAATGAAATACTATGGGTTCTATTACTTCTCCTTCTAAATCGAGTATCGTTTCTATGGAAACGACTGGCTTTCTTTTGCGATACGAGTATCACCTTCTCGATGCACTATTCCTTCTTTATTGCATCCCTAGCTCGCTCACATTGACGAATTAACACAGAAATTTAGTCGCTATGAAATACTATGTGTTCTATGACTTCTCCTTCTAAATCGAGTAACGTTTCTATGGAAACGACAGGATTTTCTTTTGGGATACGACAATCTCATTTCCGACCCACTAATCCTTCTTTACTGCATCCCTCACTCCCACTCATTGACGAATTCACACGGAAATTGCGTCGCTATGAAATTCTACGTGTTCTAAGACATTTTCTCCTAAATCGAGTAACGTTTCTATGGAAACGACAGGATTTTCTTTTGGGATACGACAATCTCATTTCCGTTCCACTAATCCTTCTTTACTGCATCCCTCACTCCCACTCATTGACGAATTCACACGGAAATTGCGTCGCTATGTAATACTATGGGATCTATGACTTCTCCTTCTAAATCGAGTAACGTTTCTATGGAAACGACAGGATTTTCTTTTGGGATGCGACAATCTCATTTCCGATCCACTAATCCTTCATTACTGCATCCCTCACTCCCACTCATTGACGAATTCACACGGAAATTGCGACGCTATGAAATACTATGTGTTCTAAGACATTTCATTCCAAATCGAGTAACGTTTCTATGGAAACGAGAGGATTTTCTTTTGGGATACGACAATCTCATTTCCAATCCACTAATCCTTCTTTACTGCATCCCTCACTCCCACTCATTGACGAATTCACACGGAAATTGCGTCGCTATGAAATAGTATGTGTTGTAAGACATTTCCTTCTAAATCGAGTTACGTTTCTATGGAAACGACAGGATTTTTTTTGGGATACGACAATCTCATTTCCGATCCACTAATCCTTCTTTACTGCTTCCCTCACTCCCACTCATTGACGAATTAATACAGCAATTGCGTCGCAATGAAATACTATGGGTTCTATTACTTCTCCTTCTAAATCGAGTATCGCTTCTATGGAAACGACAGGATTTTCTTTTGGGATACGACAATCTCATTTCCGACCCACTAATCCTTCTTTACTGCATCCCTCACTCCCACTCATTGACGAATTCACACGGAAATTGCGTCGCTATGAAATACTATGGGTTCTATGACTTCTCCTTCTAAATCGAGTAACGTTTCTATGGAAACGACAGGATTTTCTTTTGGGATACGACAATCTCATTTCCGTTCCACTAATCCTTCTTTACTGCATCCCTCACTCCCACTCATTGACGAATTCACACGGAAATTGCGTCGCTATGAAATACTACGTGTTCTAAGACATTTCCTTCTAAATCGAGTAACGTTTCTATGGAAACGACAGGATTTTCTATTGGGATACGACAATCTCATTTCCGTTCCACTAATCCTTCTTTACTGCATCCCTCACTCCCACTCATTGACGAATTCACACGGAAATTGCGTCGCTATGAAATACTATGGGTTCTATGACTTCTCCTTCTAAATCGAGTAACGTTTCTATGGAAACGACAGGATTTTCTTTTGGGATACGACAATCTCATTTCCGTTCCACTAATCCTTCTTTACTGCATCCCTCACTCCCACTCATTGACGAATTCACACGGAAATTGCGTCGCTATGAAATACTATGTGTTCTATGACTTCTCCTTCTAAATCGAGTAACGTTTCTATGGAAACGACAGGATTTTCTTTTGGGATACGACAATCTCATTTCCGACCCACTAATCCTTCTTTACTGCATCCCTCACTCCCACTCATTGACGAATTCACACGGAAATTGCGTCGCTATGAAATACTACGTGTTCTAAGACATTTCCTTCTAAATCGAGTAACGTTTCTATGGAAACGACAGGATTTTCTTTTGGGATACGACAATCTCATTTCCGTTCCACTAATCCTTCTTTACTGCATCCCTCACTCCCACTCATTGACGAATTCACACGGAAATTGCGTCGCTATGAAATACTATGGGTTCTATGACTTCTCCTTCTAAATCGAGTAACGTTTCTATGGAAACGACAGGATTTTCTTTTGGGATACGAATTTCTCATTTCCGATCCACTAATCCTTCTTTACTGCATCCCTCACTCCCACTCA
This sequence comes from Schistocerca serialis cubense, assembly GCF_023864345.2. Taxonomy (NCBI): domain Eukaryota; kingdom Metazoa; phylum Arthropoda; class Insecta; order Orthoptera; family Acrididae; genus Schistocerca; species Schistocerca serialis. The sequence continues at coordinate 3,413,940 of NC_064644.1, forward strand.
TTGACGAATTCACACGGAAATTGCGTCGCTATGAAATACTACGTGTTCTAAGACATTTCCTTCTAAATCGAGTAACGTTTCTATGGAAACGACAGGATTTTCTTTTGGGATACGACAATCTCATTTCCGACCCACTAATCCTTCTTTACTGCATCCCTCACTCCCACTCATTGACGAATTCACACGGAAATTGCGTCGCTATGAAATACTACGTGTTCTAAGACATTTCCTTCTAAATCGAGTAACGTTTCTATGGAAACGACAGGATTTTCTTTTGGGATACGACAATCTCATTTCCGTTCCACTAATCCTTCTTTACTGCATCCCTCACTCCCACTCATTGACGAATTCACACGGAAATTGCGTCGCTATGAAATACTACGTGTTCTAAGACATTTCCTTCTAAATCGAGTAACGTTTCTATGGAAACGACAGGATTTTCTTTTGGGATACGACAATCTCATTTCCGTTCCACTAATCCTTCTTTACTGCATCCCTCACTCCCACTCATTGACGAATTCACACGGAAATTGCGTCGCTATGAAATACTATGGGTTCTATGACTTCTCCTTCTAAATCGAGTAACGTTTCTATGGAAACGACAGGATTTTCTTTTGGGATACGACAATCTCATTTCCGACCCACTAATCCTTCTTTACTGCATCCCTCACTCCCACTCATTGACGAATTCACACGGAAATTGCGTCGCTATGAAATACTACGTGTTCTAAGACATTTCCTTCTAAATCGAGTAACGTTTCTATGGAAACGACAGGATTTTCTTTTGGGATACGACAATCTCATTTCCGTTCCACTAATCCTTCTTTACTGCATCCCTCACTCCCACTCATTGACGAATTCACACGGAAATTGCGTCGCTATGAAATACTACGTGTTCTAAGACATTTCCTTCTAAATCGAGTTACGTTTCTATGGAAACGACAGGATTTTCTTTTGGGATACGACAATCTCATTTCCGTTCCACTAATCCTTCTTTACTGCATCCCTCACTCCCACTCATTGACGAATTCACACGGAAATTGCGTCGCTATGAAATACTATGGGTTCTATGACTTCTCCTTCTAAATCGAGTAACGTTTCTATGGAAACGACAGGATTTTCTTTTGGGATACGAATTTCTCATTTCCGATCCACTAATCCTTCTTTACTGCATCCCTCACTCCCACTCATTGACGAATTCACACGGAAATTGCGTCGCTATGAAATACTATGTGTTCTATGACTTCTCCTTCTAAATCGAGTAACGTTTCTATGGAAACGACAGGATTTTCTTTTGGGATACGACAATCTCATTTCCGATCCACTAATCCTTCTTTACTGCATCCCTCACTCCCACTCATTGACGAATTCACACGGAAATTGCGTCGCTATGAAATACTACGTGTTCTAAGACATTTCCTTCTAAATCGAGTAACGTTTCTATGGAAACGACAGGATTTTCTTTTGGGATACGACAATCTCATTTCCGTTCCACTAATCCTTCTTTACTGCATCCCTCACTCCCACTCATTGACGAATTCACACGGAAATTGCGTCGCTATGAAATACTATGGGTTCTATGACTTCTCCTTCTAAATCGAGTAACGTTTCTATGGAAACGACAGGATTTTCTTTTGGGATACGAATTTCTCATTTCCGATCCACTAATCCTTCTTTACTGCATCCCTCACTCCCACTCATTGACGAATTCACACGGAAATTGCGTCGCTATGAAATACTACGTGTTCTAAGACATTTCCTTCTAAATCGAGTAACGTTTCTATGGAAACGACAGGATTTTCTTTTGGGATACGACAATCTCATTTCCGACCCACTAATCCTTCTTTACTGCATCCCTCACTCCCACTCATTGACGAATTCACACGGAAATTGCGTCGCTATGAAATACTACGTGTTCTAAGACATTTCCTTCTAAATCGAGTAACGTTTCTATGGAAACGACAGGATTTTCTTTTGGGATACGACAATCTCATTTCCGTTCCACTAATCCTTCTTTACTGCATCCCTCACTCCCACTCATTGACGAATTCACACGGAAATTGCGTCGCTATGAAATACTATGGGTTCTATGACTTCTCCTTCTAAATCGAGTAACGTTTCTATGGAAACGACAGGATTTTCTTTTGGGATACGAATTTCTCATTTCCGATCCACTAATCCTTCTTTACTGCATCCCTCACTCCCACTTATTGACGAATTCACACGGAAATTGCGTCGATATGAAATACTATGTGTTCTATGACTTCTCCTTCTAAATCGAGTAACGTTTCTATGGAAACGACAGGATTTTCTTTTGGGATACGACAATCTCATTTCCGATCCACTAATCCTTCTTTACTGCATCCCTCACTCCCACTCATTGACGAATTCACACGGAAACTGCGTCGCTATGAAATACTATGTGTTCTAAGACATTTCCATCTAAATCGAGTAACGTTTCTATGGAAACGACAGGATTTTCTTTTGGGATACGACAATCACATTTCCGATCCACTAATCCGTCTTTACTGCATCCCTCACTCCCACACATTGACGAATTCACACGGAAATCGCGTCGCTATGAAATACTATGTGTTCTAAGACATTTCCTTCTAACTCGAGTAACGTTTCTATGGAAACGACAGGATTTTCTTTTGGGATATGACAATCACATATCCGATCCACTAATCCCTTTATACTGCATCCTTCACTCCCACACATTGACGAATTAAAACAGCAATTGCGTCGCAATGAAATACTATGGGTTCTACGACTTCTCCTTCTAAATCGAGTATCGTTTCTATGGAAACGACTGGCTTTCTTTTGCGATACGAGTAACTCCTTCTCGATGCACTATTCCTTCTTTATTGCATCCCTAGCTCGCTCACATTGACGAATTAACACAGAAATTTAGTCGCTATGAAATACTATGTGTTCTATGACTTCTCCTCCTAAATCGAGTAACGTTTCTGTGGAAACGACAGGATTTTCTTTTGGGATACGACAATCTTATTTCCGATCCACTAATCCTTCTTTACTGCATCCCTCACTCCCACTCATTGACGAATTCACACGGAAATTGCGTCGCTATGAAATACTATGTGTTCTAAGACATTTCATTCCAAATCGAGTAACGTTTCTATGGAAACGAGAGGATTTTCTTTTGGGATACGACAATTTCATTTCCGATCCACTAATCCTTCTTTACTGCATCCCTCACTCCCACACATTGACGAATTCACACGGAAATCGCGTCGCTATGAAATACTATGTGTTCTGAGACATTTCTTATAAATCGAGTAACCTTTCTATTTAAACGACAGGATTTTCTTTTGGGATACGACAATCTCATTTCCGATCCACTATTCCTTCTTTACTGCATCCCTCACTCCCACACATTGACGAATTCACACGGAAATTGCGTCGCTATGAAATACTATGTGTTCTATGACTTCTCCTTCTAAATCGAGTAACGTTTCTATGGAAACGACAGGATTTTCTTTTGGGATACGACAATCTCATTTCCAATCCACTAATCCTTCTTTACTGCATCCCTCACTCCCACTCATTGACGAATTCACACGGAAATTGCGTCGCTATGAAATACTATGTGTTGTAAGACATTTCCTTCTAAATCGAGTTACGTTTCTATGGAAACGACAGGATTTTTTTTGGGATACGACAATCTCATTTCCGATCCACTAATCCTTCTTTACTGCTTCCCTCACTCCCACTCATTGACGAATTAATACAGCAATTGCGTCGCAATGAAATACTATGGGTTCTATTACTTCTCCTTCTAAATCGAGTATCGCTTCTATGGAAACGACTGGCTTTCTTTTGCGATACGAGTATCTCCTTCTCGATGCACTATTCCTTCTTTATTGCATCCCTAGCTCGCTCACATTGACGAATTAACACAGAAATTTAGTCGCTATGAAATACTATGTGTTGTATGACTTCTCCTTCTAAATCGAGTAACGTTTCTATGGAAACGACAGGATTTTCTTTTGGGATACGACAATCTCATTTCCGACCCACTAATCCTTCTTTACTGCATCCCTCACTCCCACTCATTGACGAATTCACACGGAAATTGCGTCGCTATGAAATACTACGTGTTCTAAGACATTTCCTTCTAAATCGAGTAACGTTTCTATGGAAACGACAGGATTTTCTTTTGGGATACGACAATCTCATTTCCGTTCCACTAATCCTTCTTTACTGCATTCCTCACTCCCACTCATTGACGAATTCACACGGAAATTGCGTCGCTATGAAATACTATGGGTTCTATGACTTCTCCTTCTAAATCGAGTAACGTTTCTATGGAAACGACAGGATTTTCTTTTGGGATACGAATTTCTCATTTCCGATCCACTAATCCTTCTTTACTGCATCCCTCACTCCCACTCATTGACGAATTCACACGGAAATTGCGTCGCTATGAAATACTATGTGTTCTATGACTTCTCCTTCTAAATCGAGTAACGTTTCTATGGAAACGACAGGATTTTCTTTTGGGATACGACAATCTCATTTCCGATCCACTAATCCTTCTTTACTGCATCCCTCACTCCCACTCATTGACGAATTCACACGGAAATTGCGTCGCTATGAAATACTACGTGTTCTAAGACATTTCCTTCTAAATCGAGTAACGTTTCTATGGAAACGACAGGATTTTCTTTTGGGATACGACAATCTCATTTCCGTTCCACTAATCCTTCTTTACTGCATCCCTCACTCCCACTCATTGACGAATTCACACGGAAATTGCGTCGCTATGAAATACTATGGGTTCTATGACTTCTCCTTCTAAATCGAGTAACGTTTCTATGGAAACGACAGGATTTTCTTTTGGGATACGAATTTCTCATTTCCGATCCACTAATCCTTCTTTACTGCATCCCTCACTCCCACTCATTGACGAATTCACACGGAAATTGCGTCGCTATGAAATACTACGTGTTCTAAGACATTTCCTTCTAAATCGAGTAACGTTTCTATGGAAACGACAGGATTTTCTTTTGGGATACGACAATCTCATTTCCGACCCACTAATCCTTCTTTACTGCATCCCTCACTCCCACTCATTGACGAATTCACACGGAAATTGCGTCGCTATGAAATACTACGTGTTCTAAGACATTTCCTTCTAAATCGAGTAACGTTTCTATGGAAACGACAGGATTTTCTTTTGGGATACGACAATCTCATTTCCGTTCCACTAATCCTTCTTTACTGCATCCCTCACTCCCACTCATTGACGAATTCACACGGAAATTGCGTCGCTATGAAATACTATGGGCTCTATGACTTCTCCTTCTAAATCGAGTAACGTTTCTATGGAAACGACAGGATTTTCTTTTGGGATACGAATTTCTCATTTCCGATCCACTAATCCTTCTTTACTGCATCCCTCACTCCCACTCATTGACGAATTCACACGGAAATTGCGTCGCTATGAAATACTATGTGTTCTATGACTTCTCCTTCTAAATCGAGTAACGTTTCTATGGAAACGACAGGATTTTCTTTTGGGATACGACAATCTCATTTCCGATCCACTAATCCTTCTTTACTGCATCCCTCATTCCCACTCATTGACGAATTCACACGGAAATTGCGTCGCTATGAAATACTATGTGTTCTAAGACATTTCCATCTAAATCGAGTAACGTTTCTATGGAAACGACAGGATTTTCTTTTGGGATACGACAATCACATTTCCGATCCAGTAATCCGTCTTTACTGCATCCCTCACTCCCACACATTGACGAATTCACACGGAAATCGCGTCGCTATGAAATACTATGTGTTCTAAGACATTTCCTTCTAACTCGAGTAACGTTTCTATGGAAACGACAGGATTTTCTTTTGGGATATGACAATCACATATCCGATCCACTAATCCCTGTATACTGCATCCTTCACTCCCACACATTGACGAATTAAAACAGCAATTGCGTCGCAATGATATACTATGGGTTCTACGACTTCTCCTTCTAAATCGAGTATCGTTTCTATGGAAACGACTGGCTTTCTTTTGCGATACGAGTAACTCCTTCTCGATGCACTATTCCTTCTTTATTGCATCCCTAGCTCGCTCACATTGACGAATTAACACAGAAATTTAGTCGCTATGAAATACTATGTGTTCTGTGACTTCTCCTCCTAAATCGAGTAACGTTTCTGTGGAAACGACAGGATTTTCTTTTGGGATACGACAATCTTATTTCCGATCCACTAATCCTTCTTTACTGCATCCCTCACTCCCACTCATTGACGAATTCACACGGAAATTGCGTCGCTATGAAATACTATGTGTTCTAAGACATTTCATTCCAAATCGAGTAACGTTTCTATGGAAACGAGAGGATTTTCTTTTGGGATACGACAATTTCATTTCCGATCCACTAATCCTTCTTTACTGCATCCCTCACTCCCACACATTGACGAATTCACACGGAAATCGCGTCGCTATGAAATACTATGTGTTCTGAGACATTTCTTATAAATCGAGTAACCTTTCTATTTAAACGACAGGATTTTCTTTTGGGATACGACAATCTCATTTCCGATCCACTATTCCTTCTTTACTGCATCCCTCACTCCCACACATTGACGAATTCACACGGAAATTGCGTCGCTATGAAATACTATGTGTTCTATGACTTCTCCTTCTAAATCGAGTAACGTTTCTATGGAAACGACAGGATTTTCTTTTGGGATACGACAATCTCATTTCCAATCCACTAATCCTTCTTTACTGCATCCCTCACTCCCACTCATTGACGAATTCACACGGAAATTGCGTCGCTATGAAATACTATGTGTTGTAAGACATTTCCTTCTAAATCGAGTTACGTTTCTATGGAAACGACAGGATTTTTTTTGGGATACGACAATCTCATTTCCGATCCACTAATCCTTCTTTACTGCTTCCCTCACTCCCACTCATTGACGAATTAATACAGCAATTGCGTCGCAATGAAATACTATGGGTTCTATTACTTCTCCTTCTAAATCGAGTATCGCTTCTATGGAAACGACTGGCTTTCTTTTGCGATACGAGTATCTCCTTCTCGATGCACTATTCCTTCTTTATTGCATCCCTAGCTCGCTCACATTGACGAATTAACACAGAAATTTAGTCGCTATGAAATACTATGTGTTGTATGACTTCTCCTTCTAAATCGAGTAACGTTTCTATGGAAACGACAGGATTTTCTTTTGGGATACGACAATCTCATTTCCGACCCACTAATCCTTCTTTACTGCATCCCTCACTCCCACTCATTGACGAATTCACACGGAAATTGCGTCGCTATGAAATACTACGTGTTCTAAGACATTTCCTTCTAAATCGAGTAACGTTTCTATGGAAACGACAGGATTTTCTTTTGGGATACGACAATCTCATTTCCGTTCCACTAATCCTTCTTTACTGCATCCCTCACTCCCACTCATTGACGAATTCACACGGAAATTGCGTCGCTATGAAATACTATGGGTTCTATGACTTCTCCTTCTAAATCGAGTAACGTTTCTATGGAAACGACAGGATTTTCTTTTGGGATACGAATTTCTCATTTCCGATCCACTAATCCTTCTTTACTGCATCCCTCACTCCCACTCATTGACGAATTCACACGGAAATTGCGTCGCTATGAAATACTATGTGTTCTATGACTTCTCCTTCTAAATCGAGTAACGTTTCTATGGAAACGACACTATTTTCTTTTGGGATACGACAATCTCATTTCCGATCCACTAATCCTTCTTTACTGCATCCCTCACTCCCACTCATTGACGAATTCACACGGAAATTGCGTCGCTATGAAATACTATGTGTTCTAAGACATTTCCATCTAAATCGAGTAACGTTTCTATGGATACGACAGGATTTTCTTTTGGGATACGACAATCACATTTCCGATCCACTAATCCGTCTTTACTGCATCCCTCACTCCCACACATTGACGAATTCACACGGAAATCGCGTCGCTATGAAATACTATGTGTTCTAAGACATTTCCTTCTAACTCGAGTAACGTTTCTATGGAAACGACAGGATTTTCTTTTGGGATATGACAATCACATATCCGATCCACTAATCCCTTTATACTGCATCCTTCACTCCCACACATTGACGAATTAAAACAGCAATTGCGTCGCAATGAAATACTATGGGTTCTACGACTTCTCCTTCTAAATCGAGTATCGTTTCTATGGAAACGACTGGCTTTCTTTTGCGATACGAGTAACTCCTTCTCGATGCACTATTCCTTCTTTATTGCATCCCTAGCTCGCTCACATTGACGAATTAACACAGAAATTTAGTCGCTATGAAATACTATGTGTTCTATGACTTCTCCTCCTAAATCGAGTAACGTTTCTGTGGAAACGACAGGATTTTCTTTTGGGATACGACAATCTTATTTCCGATCCACTAATCCTTCTTTACTGCATCCCTCACTCCCACTCATTGACGAATTCACACGGAAATTGCGTCGCTATGAAATACTATGTGTTCTAAGACATTTCATTCCAAATCGAGTAACGTTTCTATGGAAACGAGAGGATTTTCTTTTGGGATACGACAATTTCATTTCCGATCCACTAATCCTTCTTTACTGCATCCCTCACTCCCACACATTGACGAATTCACACGGAAATCGCGTCGCTATGAAATACTATGTGTTCTGAGACATTTCTTATAAATCGAGTAACCTTTCTATTTAAACGACAGGATTTTCTTTTGGGATACGACAATCTCATTTCCGATCCACTATTCCTTCTTTACTGCATCCCTCACTCCCACACATTGACGAATTCACACGGAAATTGCGTCGCTATGAAATACTATGTGTTCTATGACTTCTCCTTCTAAATCGAGTAACGTTTCTATGGAAACGACAGGATTTTCTTTTGGGATACGACAATCTCATTTCCAATCCACTAATCCTTCTTTACTGCATCCCTCACTCCCACTCATTGACGAATTCACACGGAAATTGCGTCGCTATGAAATACTATGTGTTGTAAGACATTTCCTTCTAAATCGAGTTACGTTTCTATGGAAACGACAGGATTTTTTTTTGGGATACGACAATCTCATTTCCGATCCACTAATCCTTCTTTACTGCTTCCCTCACTCCCACTCATTGACGAATTAATACAGCAATTGCGTCGCAATGAAATACTATGGGTTCTATTACTTCTCCTTCTAAATCGAGTATCGCTTCTATGGAAACGACTGGCTTTCTTTTGCGATACGAGTATCTCCTTCTCGATGCACTATTCCTTCTTTATTGCATCCCTAGCTCGCTCACATTGACGAATTAACACAGAAATTTAGTCGCTATGAAATACTATGTGTTGTATGACTTCTCCTTCTAAATCGAGTAACGTTTCTATGGAAACGACAGGATTTTCTTTTGGGATACGACAATCTCATTTCCGACCCACTAATCCTTCTTTACTGCATCCCTCACTCCCACTCATTGACGAATTCACACGGAAATTGCGTCGCTATGAAATACTACGTGTTCTAAGACATTTCCTTCTAAATCGAGTAACGTTTCTATGGAAACGACAGGATTATCTTTTGGGATACGACAATCGCATTTCCGTTCCACTAATCCTTCTTTACTGCATCCCTCACTCCCACTCATTGACGAATTCACACGGAAATTGCGTCGCTATGAAATACTATGGGTTCTATGACTTCTCCTTCTAAATCGAGTAACGTTTCTATGGAAACGACAGGATTTTCTTTTGGGATACGAATTTCTCATTTCCGATCCACTAATCCTTCTTTACTGCATCCCTCACTCCCACTCATTGACGAATTCACACGGAAATTGCGTCGCTATGAAATACTATGTGTTCTATGACTTCTCCTTCTAAATCGAGTAACGTTTCTATGGAAACGACAGGATTTTCTTTTGGGATACGACAATCTCATTTCCGATCCACTAATCCTTCTTTACTGCATCCCTCACTCCCACTCATTGACGAATTCACACGGAAATTGCGTCGCTATGAAATACTATGTGTTCTAAGACATTTCCATCTAAATCGAGTAACGTTTCTATGGAAACGACAGGATTTTCTTTTGGGATACGACAATCACATTTCCGATCCACTAATCCGTCTTTACTGCATCCCTCACTCCCACACATTGACGAATTCACACGGAAATCGCGTCGCTATGAAATACTATGTGTTCTAAGACATTTCCTTCTAACTCGAGTAACGTTTCTATGGAAACGACAGGATTTTCTTTTGGGATATGACAATCACATATCCGATCCACTAATCCCTTTATACTGCATCCTTCACGCCCACACATTGACGAATTAAAACAGCAATTGCGTCGCAATGAAATACTATGGGTTCTACGACTTCTCCTTCTAAATCGAGTATCGTTTCTATGGAAACGACTGGCTTTCTTTTGCGATACGAGTAACTCCTTCTCGATGCACTATTCCTTCTTTATTGCATCCCTAGCTCGCTCACATTGACGAATTAACACAGAAATTTAGTCGCTATGAAATACTATGTGTTCTATGACTTCTCCTCCTAAATCGAGTAACGTTTCTATGGAAACGACAGGATTTTTTTTGGGATACGACAATCTCATTTCCGATCCACTAATCCTTCTTTACTGCTTCCCTCACTAACACTCAATGACGAATTAATACAGCAATTGCGTCGCAGTGAAATACTATGGGTTCTATTACTTCTCCTTCTAAATCGAGTATCGTTTCTATGGAAACGACTGGCTTTCTTTTGCGATACGAGGATCTCCTTCTCGATGCACTATTCCTTCTTTATTGCATCCCTAGCTCGCTCACATTGACGAATTAACACAGAAATTTAGTCGCTATGAAATACTATGTGTTGTATGACTTCTCCTTCTAAATCGAGTAACGTTTCTATGAAAACGACAGGATTTTCTTTTGGGATACGACAATCTCATTTCCGACCCACTAATCCTTCTTTACTGCATCCCTCACTCCCACTCATTGACGAATTCACACGGAAATTGCGTCGCTATAAAATACTACGTGTTCTAGGACATTTCCTTCTAAATCGAGTAACGTTTATATGGAAACGACAGGATTTTCTTTTGGGATACGACAATCTCATTTCCGTTCCACTAATGCTTCTTTACTGCATCCCTCACTTCCACTCATTGACGAATTCACACGGAAATTGCGTCGCTATGATATACTATGGGTTCTATGACTTCTCCTTCTAAATCGAGTAACGTTTCTATGGAAACGACAGGATTTTCTTTTGGGATACGAATTTCTCATTTCCGATCCACTAATCCTTCTTTACTGCATCCCTCACTCCCACTCATTGACGAATTCACACGGAAATTGCGTCGCTATGAAATACTATGGGTTCTATGACTTCTCCTTCTAAATCGAGTAACGTTTCTATGGAAACGACAGGATTTTCTTTTGGGATACGACAATCACATTTCCGATCCACTAATCCTTCTTTACTGCATCCCTCACTCCCACACATTGACGAATTCACACGGAAAACGCGTCGCTATGAAATACTATGTGTTCTAAGACATTTCCTTCTAAATCGAGTAACGTTTCTATGGAAACGACAGGATTTTCTTTTGGGATACGACAATCACATATCCGATCCACTAATCCCACTATACTGCATCCCTCACTCCCACACATTGACGAATTAATACAGCAATTGCGTCGCAATGAAATACTATGTGTTCTACGACTTCTCCTTCTAAATCGAGTAGCGTTTCTATGGAAACGACTGGCTTTCTTTTGCGATACGAGTATCTCCTTCTCGATGCACTATTCCTTCTTTATTGCATCCCTAGCTCGCTCACATTGACGAATTAACACAGAAATTTAGTAGTTATGAAATACTATGTGTTCTGTGACTTCTCCTTCTAAATCGAGTAACGTTTCTATGGAAACGACAGGATTTTCTTTTGGGATACGACAATCTCATTTCCGATCCACTAATCCTTCTTTACTGCATCCCTCACTCCCACTCATTGACGAATTCACACGGAAATTGTGTCGCTATGAAATACTATGTGTTCTAAGACATTTCCCTCTAAATCGAGTAACGTTTCTATGGAAACGACAGGATTTTCTTTTGGAATACGACAATCACATTTCCGATCCACTAATCCTTCTTTACTGCATCCCTCACTCCCACTCATTGACGAATTCACACGGAAATTGCGTCTCTATGAAATACTATGGGTTCCATGACTTCTCCTTCTAAATCGAGTAACGATTCTATGGAAACGACAGGATTTTATTTTGGGATACGAAAATCTCATTTCCGATCCACTAATCCTTCTTTACTGCATCCCTCACTCCCACACAGTGACGAATTCACACGGAAATCGCGTCGCTATGAAATACTATGTGTTCTAAGACATTTCCTTATAAATCGAGTAACCTTTCTATGAAAACGACAGGATTTTCTTTTGGGATACGACAATCTCATTTCCGAACCACTATTCCTTCTTCACTGCATCACTCACTCCCACACATTGACGAATTCACACGGAAATTGCGTCGCTATGTAATACTATGTGTTCTAAGACATTTCCTTCCAAATCGAATAACGTTTCTATGGAAAAGACAGGATTTTCTTTTGGGATACGACAATTACATTTCCGATCCACTAATCCTTCTTTACTGCATCCCTCACTCCCACACATTAACGAATTCACATGGAAATTGCGTCGCTAAGAAATACTATGTGTTCTAAGACATTTCCTTCTAAATCGAGTAACGTTTCTATGGAAACGACAGGATTTTCTTTTGGGATACGACAATCTCATTTCCGATCCACTAATCCTTATTTACTGCATCCCTCACTCCCACTCATTGACGAATTCACACGGAAATTGTGTCGCTACGAAATACTATGGGTTCTATGACTTCTCCTTCTAAATCGAGTAACGTTTCTCTGGAAACGACAGGATTTTCTTTTGGGATACGGCAATCTCAGTTCCGATCCACTAATCCTTCTTTACTGCATCCCTCACTCCTACTCATTGACGAATTCACACGGAAATTGCGTCACCATGAAATACTATGGGTTCTATGACTTCTCCTTCTAAATCGAGTAACGTTGTATGGAAACGACAGGATTTTCTATTGGGATACGACAATCTCATTTCCGATCCACTAATCCTTCTTTACTGCATCCCTCACTCCCACTCATTGACGAATTCACACGGAAATTGCGTAGCTATGAAATACTAAGTGTTCTAAGACATTTAATTCTAAATCGAGTAACGTTTCTATGGAAACGACAGGATTTTCTTTTGGGATACGACAATCTCATTTCCGATCCACTAATCTTTCTTTACTGCATCCCTCACTCCCACACATTGACGAATTAACACAGCAATTGCGTCGCAATGAAATACTATGGGTTCTATGACTTCTCATTCTAAATCGAGTATCGTTTCTATGGAAACGATTGGCTTTTCTTTTGCGATACGAGTATCTCATTCTCGATGCACTATTCCATCTTCATTGCATCCCTAGCTAACTCACATTGACGAATTAACGCAGATATTGAGTCGCTACAAAATACTATGTGTTCTATGACTTCTCCTTCTAAATCGAGTAACGTTTCTATGGAAACGACAGGATTTTCTTCAGGGAATACGACAATCTCTTTTCCGATCCACTAATCCTTCTCTACTGCATCCATCACTCCCACTCATTGACGAATACACACCGGAAATTGCGTCGCTATGAAATACTATGTGTTCTAAGACATTTCCTTCTAAATCGTGTAACGTTTCTATGGAAACGACAGGATTTTCTTTTGGGATACGACAATCTCATTTCCGATCCACTAATCCTTCTTTACTGCATCCCTCACACCCACTCATTCACGAATTCACACGGAAATTACGTCGCTATGACATAGTATGGGTTCTATGACTTCTCCTTCAAAATCGAGTAACGTTTCTGTGGAAACGACAGGATTTTCTTTTGGGATACGACAATCTCATTTCCGATCCAGTAATCCTTCTTTACTGCATCCCTCACTCCCACTCATTGACGAATTCACACGGAAATTGCGTCGCTATGAAATACTATGTGTTCTTAGACATTTCCTTCTAAATCGAGTCATGTTTCTATTGAAACGACAGGATATTCTTTTGGGTTACGACTATCACATTTCCGATCCACTAATCCTTCTTTACTGCATCCCTCACTCCCACACATTGACGAATTCACACGGAAATTGTGTCGCTATGAAATACCATGTGTTCTAAGACAATTCCTTCTAAATCGAGTAACGTCTCTATGGAAACGACAGGTTTTTCTTTTGGGATACGACAATCTCATTTCCGATTCACTAATCCTTCTTTACTGCATCCCTCACTATCACTCATTGACGAATTCACACGGAAATTGCGTCGCAATGAAATACTATGTGTTCTATGCCTTCTCCTTCTAAATCGAGTATCGTTTCTATGGAAACGACTGGTTTTCTTTTGCGACACGAGTATCTCCTTCTCTATGCACTATTCCTTCGTTATTGCATCCTTAGCTCCCTCTCATTGACGCATTAACACAGAAATTGAGTCGCTATGAAATACTATGGGTTCTATGACTTCTCCTTCTAAATCGAGTAACGTTTGTATGGAAACGAATGGATTTTCTTTTGGGATACGACAATCTCATTTCCGATCCACTAATCCTTCTTTACTGCATCCCTCACTCCCACACATTGATGAATTCACACGGAAATTGTGTCGCTATGAAATACCATGTGTTCTAAGACAATTCCTTCTAAATCGAGTTACGTTTCTATGGAAACGACAGGTTTTTCTTTTGGGATACGACAATCTCATTTCCGATTCACTAATCCTTCTTTACTGCATCCCTCCCTCCCACTCATTGACGAATTCACACGGAAATTGCGTCGCTATAACATACTATGGGTTCTATGACTTTTCCTTCTAAATCGAGTAACGTTTCTGTGGAAACGACAGGATTTTCTTTTGGGATACGACAATCTAATTTCCGATCCAGTAATCCTTCTTTACTGCATCCCTCACTCCCACTCATTGTCGAATTCACACGGAAATTGCGTCGCAATGAAATACTATGGGTTCTATGACTTCTCCTTCCAAATCGAGTATCGTTTATAAGGAAACGACTAGCGTTTCTTTTGCGAAACGGGTATCTCCTTCTCGATGCACTATTCCTTCTCTATTGCATCCCTAGCTCCCTCTCATTGACGCATTAACACAGAAATTGAGTCGCTATGAAATACTATGGGTTCTATGACTTCTCCTTCTAAATCGAGTAACGTTTCTATGGAAACGACGGGACTTTCTTTTTGGAGACGACAATCACATTTCCGATCCACGAATCCTTCTTTACTGCATCCCTCACTCCCACACATTGACGAATTAACACAGAAATTGAGTCGCTATGAAATACTATGGGTTCTATGGCTTCTCCTGCTAAATCGAGTAACGTTTCTATGGAAACGACCGGATTTTCTTTTGCGATACGACAATCTCATTTCCGATCCACTAACCCTCCTTTACTGCATCCCTCCTCCCAAACACTGACGAATTCACACGGAAATTGCGTCGCTAAGAATTACTATGTGTTCTATGACATTTCCTTCTAAATCGGGTAACGTTTCTATGGAAACGAAAGGATTTTCTTTTGGGATACGACAATCTCATTTCCGAGCCACTAATCCTTCTTTACTACATCCCTCACTCCCACACATTGACGAATTCACACGGAAATTGCGTCGCTATGAAATACTATGTGTTCTAAGACATTTCCTCCTAAATCGAGTAACGTTTCTATGGAAACGACAGGATTTTCTTTTGGGATACGACAATCACATTTCCGATCCACTAATCCTTCTTTACTGCATCCCACACTGCCACACATTGACGAATTCACACGGAAATTGCGTCGCTATGAAATACTATGGGTTCTATGACTTCTCCTTCTATATCTAGTAACGTTTCTATGGAAACGACAGGATTTTCATTTGGGATACGACAATCTCATTTCCGATTCACTAATCCTTCTTTACTGCATCCCTCACTCCCACACATTGACGAATTCACACGGATATTGCGTCGCTATGAAATACTATGTGTTCTAAGACATTTCCTTCTAAATCGAGTAACGTTTCAATGGAAACGACAGGATTTTCTTTTGGGATACGACAGTCTCATTTCCGATCCACTAATATTTCTTTACTGCATCCCTCACTCCCACTCATTGACGAATTCACACGGAAATTGCGTCGCTATGAAATACTATGGGTTCTATGACATTTCCTTCTGAATCTAGTAACGTTTCTATGGAAACGACAGGATTTTCTTTTGGCATACGACAATCACATTTCCGATCCACTAATCCTTCTTTACTGCATCCCTCACTCCCACTCATTGACGAATTCACACGGAAATTGCGTCGCTATGAAATACTATGGGTTCTATGACTTCTCCTTCTAAATCGAGTAACGATTCTATGGAAACGACAGGATTTTCTTTTGGGATACGAAAATCTCATTTCCGATCCGCTAATCCTTCTTTACTGCATCCCTCACTCCCACATATTGACGAATTCACACGGAAATTGCGTCGCTATGACATACTATGGGTTCTATGACATCTAGTTCTAAATCGAGTAACGTTTCTATGGAAACGACAGGATTTTCTTTTGGGATACGACAATCTCAGTTCCGATCCACTAATCCTTCTTTACTGCATCCCTCACTCCCACTCATTGAGGAATTCACACGGAAATTGCCTCGCTATGAAATACTATGTGTTCTAAGACATTTCCTTCTAAATCGAGTAACGTTTCTATGGAAACGACGGGACTTTCTTTTTGGATACGACAATCACATTTCCGATCCACTAATCCTTCTTTACTGCATCCCTCACTCCCACACATTGACGAATTAACACAGAAATTGAGTCGCTATAAAATACTATGGGTTCTATGGCTTCTCCTGCTAAATCGAGTAACGTTTCTATGGAAACGACCGGATTTTCTTTTGCGATACGACAATCTCATTTCCGATCCACTAACCATCCTTTACTGCATCCCTCACTCCCACACACTGACGAATTCACACGGAAATTGCGTCGCTGAGAAATACTATGTGTTCTATGACATTTCCTTCTAAATCGAGTAACGTTTCTATGGAAACGACAGGATTTTCTTTTGGGATACGACAGTCTCATTTCCGATCCACTAATCCTTCTTTACTGCATCCCTCACTCCCACTCAATGACGAATTCACACGGAAATTGCGTCGCTATGAAATACTATGGGTTCTGTGACATTTCCTTCTGAATCTAGTAACGTTTCTATGGAAACGACAGGATTTTCTTTTGGCATACGACAATCACATTTCCGATCCACTAATCCTTCTTTACTGCATCCCACACTCCCACACATTGATGAATTCACACGAAAATTGCGTCGCTATGAAATACTATGTGTTCTAAGACATTTCCTTCTAAATCGAGTAACGTTTCTATGGAAACGACAGGATTCTCTTTTGGGATACGACAATCTCATTTCCGATCCACTAATCCTTCTTTACTGCATCCCTCACTAACACACATTGACGAATTCACACGGAAATTTCGTCGCTATGAAATACTATGTGTTCTAAGACATTTCTTTCTAAATCGAGTAACGTTTCTATGGAACGACAGGATTTTCTTTTGGGATCCGACAATCACATTTCCGATCCACTAATCCTTCTTTACTGCATCCCTCACTCCCACACATTGACGAATTCACACGGAAATTGCGGCGCTATGAAAGACTATGGGTTCTATGACTTCTCCTTCTAAATCGAGTAACGTTTCTATGGAAACGACAGGATTTTCTTTTGGGATACGGCAATCTCAGTTCCGATCCACTAATCCTTCTTTACTGCATCCCTCACTCCTACTCATTGACGAATTCACACGGAAATTGCGTCGCCATGAAATACTATGGGTTCTATGACTTCTCCTTCTAAATCGAGTAACGTTGTATGGAAACGACAGGATTTTCTATTGGGATACGACAATCTCATTTCCGATCCACTAATCCTTCTTTACTGCATCCCTCACTCCCACTCATTGACGAATTCACACGGAAATTGCGTAGCTATGAAATACTAAGTGTTCTAAGACATTTAATTCTAAATCGAGTAACGTTTCTATGGAAACGACGGGACTTTCTTTTTGGATACGACATTCACATTTCCGATCCACTAATCCTTCTTTACTGCATCCCTCACTCCCACACATTGACGAATTAACACAGAAATTGAGTCGCTATGAAATACTATGGGTTCTATGGCTTCTCCTGCTAAATCGAGTAACGTTTCTATGGAAACGACCGGATTTTCTTTTGCGATACGACAATCTCATTTCCGATCCACTAACCCTCCTTTACTGCATCCCTCACTCCCACACACTGACGAATTCACACGGAAATTGCGTCGCTGAGAAATACTATGTGTTCTATGACATTTCCTTCTAAATCGAGTAACGTTTCTATGGAAACGAGAGGATTTTCTTTTGGGATACGACAATCTCATTTCCGATCCACTAATCCTTCTTTACTACATCCCTCACTCCCACACATTGACGAATTCACATGGAAATTGCGTCGCTATGAAATACTATGTGTTCTAAGACATTTCCTCCTAAATCGAGTAACGTTTCTATGGAAACGACAGGAATTTCTTTTGGGATACGACAATCACATTTCCGATCCACTAATCCTTCTTTACTGCATCCCTCACTGCCACACATTGACGAATTCACACGGAAATTGCGTCGCTATGAAATACTATGGGTTCTATTACTTCTCCTTCTATATCGAGTAACGTTTCTATGGAAACGACAGGATTTTCATTTGGGATACGACAATCTCATTTCCGATTCACTAATCCTTCTTTACTGCATCCCTCACTCCCACACATTGACGAATTCACACGGATATTGCGTCGCTATGAAATACTATGTGTTCTAAGACATTTCCTTCTAAATCGAGTAACGTTTCTATGGAAACGACAGGATTTTCTTTTGGGATACGACAGTCTCATTTCCGATCCACTAATCCTTCTTTACTGCATCCCTCACTCCCACTCATTGACGAATTCACACGGAAATTGCGTCGCTATGAAATACTATGGGTTCTGTGACATTTCCTTCTGAATCTAGTAACGTTTCTATGGAAACGACAGGATTTTCTTTTGGCATACGACAATCACATTTCCGATCCACTAATCCTTCTTTACTGCATCCCTCACTCCCACACAGTGACGAATTCACACGGAAATCGCGTCGCTATGAAATACTATGTGTTCTAAGACATTTCCTTATAAATCGAGTAACCTTTCTATGAAAACGACAGGATTTTCTTTTGGGATACGACAATCTCATTTCCGAACCACTATTCCTTCTTCACTGCATCACTCACTCCCACACATTGACGAATTCACACGGAAATTGCGTCGCTATGTAATACTATGTGTTCTAAGACATTTCCTTCCAAATCGAATAACGTTTCTATGGAAACGACAGGATTTTCTTTTGGGATACGACAATTACATTTCCGATCCACTAATCCTTCTTTACTGCATCCCTCACTCCCACACATTAACGAATTCACATGGAAATTGCGTCGCTAAGAAATACTATGTGTTCTAAGACATTTCCTTCAAAATCGAGTAACGTTTCTAAGGAAACGACAGGATTTTCTTTTGGGATACGACAATCTCATTTCCGATCCACTAATCCTTATTTACTGCATCCCTCACTCCCACTCATTGACGAATTCACACGGAAATTGTGTCGCTACGAAATACTATGGGTTCTATGACTTCTCCGTCTAAATCGAGTAACGTTTCTATGGAAACGACAGGATTTTCTTTTGGGATACGGCAATCTCAGTTCCGATCCACTAATCCTTCTTTACTGCATCCCTCACTCCTACTCATTGACGAATTCACACGGAAATTGCGTCGCCATGAAATACTATGGGTTCTATGACTTCTCCTTCTAAATCGAGAAACGTTGTATGGAAACGACAGGATTTTCTATTGGGATACGACAATCTCATTTCCGATCCACTAATCCTTCTTTACTGCATCCCTCACTCCCACTCATTGACGAATTCACACGGAAATTGCGTAGCTATGAAATACTAAGTGTTCTAACCATTTAATTCTAAATCGAGTAACGTTTCTATGGAAACGACAGGATTTTCTTTTGGGATACGACAATCTCATTTCCGATCCACTAATCTTTCTTTACTGCATCCCTCACTCCCACACATTGACGAATTAACACAGCAATTGCGTCGCAATGAAATACTATCGGTTCTATGACTTCTCATTCTAAATCGAGTATCGTTTCTATGGAAACGATTGGCTTTTCTTTTGCGATACGAGTATCTCATTCTCGATGCACTATTCCATCTTCATTGCATCCCTAGCTAACTCACATTGACGAATTAACGCAGATATTGAGTCGCTACAAAATACTATGTGTTCTATGACTTCTCCTTCTAAATCGAGTAACGTTTCTATGGAAACGACAGGATTTTCTTCAGGGAATACGACAATCTCATTTCCGATCCACTAATCCTTCTCTACTGCATCCATCACTCCCACTCATTGACGAATACACACCGGAAATTGCGTCGCTATGAAATACTATGTGTTCTAAGACATTTCCTTCTAAATCGTGTAACGTTTCTATGGAAACGACAGGATTTTCTTTTGGGATACGACAATGTCATTTCCGATCCACTAATCCTTCTTTACTGCATCCCTCACACCCACTCATTCACGAATTCACACGGAAATTACGTCGCTATGACATAGTATGGGTTCTATGACTTCTCCTTCTAAATCGAGTAACGTTTCTGTGGAAACGACAGGATTTTCTTTTGGGATACGACAATCTCATTTCCGATCCAGTAATCCTTCTTTACTGCATCCCTCACTCCCACTCATTGACGAATTCACACGGAGATTGCGTCGCTATGAAATACTATGTGTTCTTAGACATTTCCTTCTAAATCGAGTCATGTTTCTATTGAAACGACAGGATATTCTTTAGGGTTACGACTATCACATTTCCGATCCACTAATCCTTCTTTACTGCATCCCTCACTCCCACACATTGACGAATTCACACGGAAATTAAGTCGCTATGAAATAACATGTGTTCTAAGACAATTCCTTCTAAATCGAGTAACGTTTCTATGGAAACGACAGGTTTTTCTTTTGGGATACGACAATCTCATTTCCGATTCACTAATCCTTCTTTACTGCATCCCTCACTCCCACTCATTGACGAATTCACACGGAAATTGCGTCGCAATGAAATACTATGTGTTCTATGCCTTCTCCTTCTAAATCGAGTATCGTTTCTATGGAAACGACTGGCTTTTCTTTTGCGACACGAGTATCTCCTTCTCTATGCACTATTCCTTCTTTATTGCAGCCTTAGCTCCCTCTCATTGACGCATTAACATAGAAATTGAGTCGCTATGAAATACTATGGGTTCTATGACTTCTCCTTCTAAATCGAGTAACGTTTCTATGGAAACGACAGGATTTTCTTTTGGGATACGACAATCTCATTTGCGATCCACTAATCCTTCTTTACTGCATCCC
Organism: Schistocerca serialis cubense; assembly: GCF_023864345.2. Lineage (NCBI taxonomy): Eukaryota > Metazoa > Arthropoda > Insecta > Orthoptera > Acrididae > Schistocerca > Schistocerca serialis. Next base: position 3,435,669 of record NC_064644.1, read on the forward strand.
TCACTCCCACACATTGACGAATTCACACGGAAATTGTGTCGCTATGAAATACCATGTGTTCTAAGACAATTCCTTCTAAATCGAGTAACGTTTCTATGGAAACGACAGGTTTTTCTTTTGGGATATGACAATCTCATTTCCGATTCACTAATCCTTCTTTACTGCATCCCTCCCTCCCACTCATTGACGAATTCACACGGAAATTGCGTCGCTATGACATACTATGGGTTCTATGACTTTTCCTTCTAAATCGAGTAACGTTTCTGTGGAAACGACAGGATTTTCTTTTGGGATACGACAATCTCATTTCCGATCCAGTAATCCTTCTTTACTGCATCCCTCACTCCCACTCATTGTCGAATTCACACGGAAATTGCGTCGCAATGAAATACTATGGGTTCTATGACTTCTCCTTCCAAATCGAGTATCGTTTATAAGGAAACGACTAGCGTTTCTTTTGCGATACGGGTATCTCCTTCTCGATGCACTATTCCTTCTCTATTGCATCCCTAGCTCCCTCTCATTGACGCATTAACACAGAAATTGAGTCGCTATGAAATACTATGTGTTCTATGCCTTCTCCTTCTAAATCGAGTATCTATTCTATGGAAACGACGGGACTTTCTTTTTGGAGACGACAATCACATTTCCGATCCACTAATCCTTCTTTACTGCATCCCTCACTCCCACACATTGACGAATTAACACAGAAATTGAGTCGCTATGAAATACTATGGGTTCTATGGCTTCTCCTGCTAAATCGAGTAACGTTTCTATGGAAACGACCGGATTTTCTTTTGCGATACGACAATCTCATTTCCGATCCACTAACCCTCCTTTACTGCATCCCTCCTCCCAAACACTGACGAATTCACACGGAAATTGCGTCGCTAAGAAATACTATGTGTTCTATGACATTTCCTTCTAAATCGGGTAACGTTTCTATGGAAACGAAAGGATTTTCTTTTGGGATACGACAATCACATTTCCGATCCACTAATCCTTCTTTACTGCATCCCACACTGCCACACATTGACGAATTCACACGGAAATTGCGTCGCTATGAAATACTATGGGTTCTATGACTTCTCCTTCTATATCTAGTAACGTTTCTATGGAAACGACAGGATTTTCATTTGGGATACGACAATCTCATTTCCGATTCACTAATCCTTCTTTACTGCATCCCTCACTCCCACACATTGACGAATTCACACGGATATTGCGTCGCTATGAAATACTATGTGTTCTAAGACATTTCCTTCTAAATCGAGTAACGTTTCAATGGAAACGACAGGATTTTCTTTTGGGATACGACAGTCTCATTTCCGATCCACTAATATTTCTTTACTGCATCCCTCACTCCCACTCATTGACGAATTCACACGGAAATTGCGTCGCTATGAAATACTATGGGTTCTATGACATTTCCTTCTGAATCTAGTAACGTTTCTATGGAAACGACAGGATTTTCTTTTGGCATACGACAATCACATTTCCGATCCACTAATCCTTCTTTACTGCATCCCTCACTCCCACTCATTGACGAATTCACACGGAAATTGCGTCGCTATGAAATACTATGGGTTCTATGACTTCTCCTTCTAAATCGAGTAACGATTCTATGGAAACGACAGGATTTTATTTTGGGATACGAAAATCTCATTTCCGATCCACTAATCCTTCTTTACTGCATCCCTCACTCCCACATATTGACGAATTCACACGGAAATTGCGTCGCTATGACATACTATGGGTTCTATGACATCTAGTTCTAAATCGAGTAACGTTTCTATGGAAACGACAGGATTTTCTTTTGGGATACGACAATCTCAGTTCCGATCCACTAATCCTTCTTTACTGCATCCCTCACTCCCACTCATTGAGGAATTCACACGGAAATTGCGTCGCTATGAAATACTATGTGTTCTAAGACATTTCCTTCTAAATCGAGTAACGTTTCTATGGAAACGACGGGACTTTCTTTTTGGATACGACAATCACATTTCCGATCCACTAATCCTTCTTTACTGCATCCCTCACTCCCACACATTGACGAATTAACACAGAAATTGAGTCGCTATGAAATACTATGTGTTCTATGGCTTCTCCTGCTAAATCGAGTAACGTTTCTATGGAAACGACCGGATTTTCTTTTGCGATACGACAATCTCATTTCCGATCCACTAACCCTCCTTTACTGCATCCCTCACTCCCACACACTGACGAATTCACACGGAAATTGCGTCCCTGAGAAATACTATGTGTTCTATTACATTTCCTTCTAAATCGTGTAACGTTTCTATGGAAACGAGAGGATTTTCTTTTGGGATACGACAATCTCATTTCCGATCCACTAATCCTTCTTTACTACATCCCTCACTCCCACACATTGACGAATTCACACGGAAATTGCGTCGCTATGAAATACTATGTGTTCTAAGACATTTCCTCCTAAATCGAGTAACGTTTCTATGGAAACGACAGGATTTTCTTTTGGGATACGACAATCACATTTCCGATCCACTAATCCTTCTTTACTGCATCCCTCACTGCCACACATTGACGTATTCACACGGAAATTGCGTCGCTATGAAATACTGTGGGTTCTATGACTTCTCCTTCTAAATCGAGTAACGTTTCTACGGAAACGACAGGATTTTCTTTTGGGATACGACAATCTCATTTCCGATCCAGTAATCCATCTTTACTGCATCCCTCACACCCACTCATTCACGAATTCACACGGAAATTACGTCGCTACGACATAGTATGGGTTCTATGACTTCTCCTTCTAAATCGAGTAACGTTTCTGTGGAAACGACAGGATTTTCTTTTGGGATACGACAATCTCATTTCCGATCCAGTAATCCTTCTTTACTGCATCCCTCACTCCCACTCATTGACGAATTCACACGGAAATTGCGTCGCTATGAAATACTATGTGTTCTTAGACATTTCCTTCTAAATCGAGTCATGTTTCTATTGAAACGACAGGATATTCTTTTGGGTTACGACTATCACATTTCCGATCCACTAATCCTTCTTTACTGCATCCCTCACTCCCACACATTGACGAATTCACACGGAAATTGTGTCGCTATGAAATACCATGTGTTCTAAGACAATTCCTTCTAAATCGAGTAACGTTTCTTTGGAAACGACCGGTTTTTCTTTTGGGATACGACAATCTCATTTCCGATTCATTAATCCTTCTTTACTGCATCCGTCACTCCCACTCATTGACGAATTCACACGGAAATTGCGTCGCAATGAAATACTATGTGTTCTATGCCTTCTCCTTCTAAATCGAGTATCGTTTCTATGGAAACGACTGGCTTTTCTTTTGCGACACGAGTATCTCCTTCTCTATGCACTATTCCTTCCTTATTGCATCCTCAGCTCCCTCTCATTGACGCATTAACACAGAAATTGAGTCGCTATGAAATACTATGGGTTCTATGACTTCTCCTTCTAAATCGAGTAACGTTTCTATGGAAACGACAGGATTTTCTTTTGGGATACGACAATCTCATTTCCGATCCACTAATCCTTCTTTACTGCATCCCTCACTCCCACACATTGACGAATTCACACGGAAATTGTGTCGCTATGAAATACCATGTGTTCTAAGACAATTCCTTCTAAATCGAGTAACGTTTCTATGGAAACGACAGGTTTTTCTTTTGGGATACGACAATCTCATTTCCGATTCACTAATCCTTCATTACTGCATCCCTCCCTCCCACTCATTGACGAATTCACACGGAAATTGCGTCGCTATAACATACTATGGGTTCTATGACTTTTCCTTCTAAATCGAGTAACGCTTCTGTGGAAACGACAGGATTTTCTTTTGGGATACGACAATCTCATTTCCGATCCAGTAATCCTTCTTTACTGCATCCCTCACTCCCACTCATTGTCGAATTCACACGGAAATTGCGTCGCAATGAAATACTATGGGTTCTATGACTTCTCCTTCCAAATCGAGTATCGTTTATAATGAAACGACTAGCGTTTCTTTTGCGATACGACAATCTCATTTCCGATCCACTAACCCTCCTTTACTGCATCCCTCCTCCCAAACACTGACGAATTCACACGGAAATTGCGTCGCTAAGAAATACTATGTGTTCTATGACATTTCCTTCTAAATCGGGTAACGTTTCTATGGAAACGAAAGGATTTTCTTTTGGGATACGACAATCTCATTTCCGAGCCACTAATCCTTCTTTACTACATCCCTCACTCCCACACATTGACGAATTCACACGGAAATTGCGTCGCTATGAAATACTATGTGTTCTTATACATTTCCTCCTAAATCGAGTAACGTTTCTATGGAAACGACAGGATTTTCTTTTGGGATACGACAATCACATTTCCGATCCACTAATCCTTCTTTACTGCATCCCACACTGCCACACATTGACGAATTCACACGGAAATTGCGTCGCTATGAAATACTATGGGTTCTATGACTTCTCCTTCTATATCTAGTAACGTTTCTATGGAAACGACAGGATTTTCATTTGGGATACGACAATCTCATTTCCGATTCACTAATCCTTCTTTACTGCATCCCTCACTCCCACACATTGACGAATTCACACGGATATTGCGTCGCTATGAAATACTATGTGTTCTAAGACATTTCCTTCTAAATCGAGTAACGTTTCAATGGAAACGACAGGATTTTCTTTTGGGATACGACAGTCTCATTTCCGATCCACTAATATTTCTTTACTGCATCCCTCACTCCCACTCATTGACGAATTCACACGGAAATTGCGTCGCTATGAAATACTATGGGTTCTATGACATTTCCTTCTGAATCTAGTAACGTTTCTATGGAAACGACAGGATTTTCTTTTGGCATACGACAATCACATTTCCGATCCACTAATCCTTCTTTACTGCATCCCTCACTCCCACTCATCGACGAAGTCACACGGAAATTGCGTCGCTATGAAATACTATGGGTTCTATGACTTCTCCTTCTAAATCGAGTAACGATTCTATGGAAACGACAGGATTTTCTTTTGGGATACGAAAATCTCATTTCCGATCCACTAATCCTTCTTTACTGCATCCCTCACTCCCACATATTGACGAAATCACACGGAAATTGCGTCGCTATGACATACTATGGGTTCTATGACATCTAGTTCTAAATCGAGTAACGTTTCTATGGAAACGACAGGATTTTCTTTTGGGATACGACAATTTCAGTTCCGATCCACTAATCCTTCTTTACTGCATCCCTCACTAACACACATTGACGAATTCACACGGAAATTGCGTCGCTATGAAATACTATGTGTTCTAAGACATTTCTTTCTAAATCGAGTAACATTTCTATGGAACGACAGGATTTTCTTTTGGGATCCGACAATCACATTTCCGATCCACTAATCCTTCTTTACTGCATCCCTCACTCCCACACATTGACGAATTCACACGGAAATTGCGGCGCTATGAAAGACTATGGGTCTTATGACTTCTCCTTCTAAATCGAGTAACGTTTCTATGGAAACGACAGGATTTTCTTTTGGGATACGGCAATCTCAGTTCCGATCCACTAATCCTTCTTTACTGCATCCCTCACTCCTACTCATTGACGAATTCACACGGAAATTGCGTCGCCATGAAATACTATGGGTTCTATGACTTCTCCTTCTAAATCGAGAAACGTTGTATGGAAACGACAGGATTTACTATTGGGATACGACAATCTCATTTCCGATCCACTAATCCTTCTTTACTGCATCCCTCACTCCCACTCATTGACGAATTCACACGGAAATTGCGTTGCTATGAAATACTAAGTGTTCTAAGACATTTAATTCTAAATCGAGTAACGTTTCTATGGAAACGACGGGACTTTCTTTTTGGGATACGACAATCTCATTTCCGATTCACTAATCCTCCTTTACTGCATCCCTCACTCCCACACATTGACGAATTCACACGGATATTGCGTCGCTATGAAATACTATGTGTTCTAAGACATTTCCATCTAAATCGAGTAACGTTTCTATGGAAACGACAGGATTTTCTTTTGGGATACGACAGTCTCATTTCCGATCCACAAATCCTTCTTTACTGCATCCCTCACTCCCACTCATTGACGAATTCACACGGAAATTGCGTCGCTATGAAATACTATGGGTTCTGTGACATTTCCTTCTGAATCTAGTAACGTTTCTATGGAAACGACAGGATTTTCTTTTGGCATACGACAATCATATTTCCGATCCACTAATCCTTCTTTACTGCATCCCTCACTCCCACACATTGACGAATTCACACGGAAATTGTGTCGCTATGAAATACCATGTGTTCTAAGACAATTCCTTCTAAATCGAGTAACGTTTCTATGGAAACGACAGGTTTTTCATTTGGGATACGACAATCTCATTTCCGATTCACTAATCCTTCTTTACTGCATCCCTCCCTCCCACTCATTGACGAATTCACACGGAAATTGCGTCGCTATAACATACTATGGGTTCTATGACTTTTCCTTCTAAATCGAGTAACGTTTCTGTGGAAACGACAGGATTTTCTTTTGGGATACGACAATCTCATTTCCGATCCAGTAATCCTTCTTTACTGCATCCCTCACTCCCACTCATTGTCGAATTCACACGGAAATTGCGTCGCAATGAAATACTATGGGTTCTATGACTTCTCCTTCCAAATCGAGTATCGTTTATAAGGAAACGACTAGCGTTTCTTTTGCGATACGACAATCTCATTTCCGATCCACTAACCCTCCTTTACTGCATCCCTCCTCCCAAACACTGACGAATTCACACGGAAATTGCGTCGCTAAGAAATACTATGTGTTCTATGACATTTCCTTCTAAATCGGGTAACGTTTCTATGGAAACGAAAGGATTTTCTTTTGGGATACGACAATCTCATTTCCGAGCCACTAATCCTTCTTTACTACATCCCTCACTCCCACACATTGACGAATTCACACGGAAATTGCGTCGCTATGAAATACTATGTGTTCTTATACATTTCCTCCTAAATCGAGTAACGTTTCTATGGAAGCGACAGGATTTTCTTTTGGGATACGACAATCACATTTCCGATCCACTAATCCTTCTTTACTGCATCCCTCACTCCCACACATTGACGAATTAACACAGAAATTGAGTCGCTATGAAATACTATGGGTTCTATGGCTTCTCCTGCTAAATCGAGTAATGTTTCTATGGAAACGACAGGATTTTCATTTGGGATACGACAATCTCATTTCCGATTCACTAATCCTTCTTTACTGCATCCCTCACTCCCACACATTGACGAATTCACACGGATATTGCGTCGCTATGAAATACTATGTGTTCTAAGACATTTCCTTCTAAATCGAGTAACGTTGCTATGCAAACGACAGGATTTTCTTTTGGGATACGACAGTCTCATTTCCGATCCACAAATCCTTCTTTACTGCATCCCTCACTCCCACTCATTGACGAATTCACACGGAAATTGCGTCGCTATGAAATACTATGGGTTCTGTGACATTTCCTTCTGAATCTAGTAACGTTTCTATGGAAACGACAGGATTTTCTTTTGGCATACGACAATCACATTTCCGATCCACTAATCCTTCTTTACTGCATCCCTCACTCCCACACATTGACGAATTCACACGGAAATTGTGTCGCTATGAAATACCATGTGTTCTAAGACAATTCCTTCTAAATCGAGTAACGTTTCTATGGAAACGACAGGTTTTTCATTTGGGATACGACAATCTCATTTCCGATTCACTAATCCTTCTTTACTGCATCCCTCCCTCCCACTCATTGACGAATTCACACGGAAGTTGCGTCGCTATAACATACTATGGGTTCTATGACTTTTCCTTCTAAATCGAGTAACGTTTCTGTGGAAACGACAGGATTTTCTTTTGGGATACGACAATCTCATTTCCGATTCACTAATCCTTCTTTACTGCATCCCTCACTCCCACACATTGACGAATTCACACGGATATTGCGTCGCTATGAAATACTATGTGTTCTAAGACATTTCCTTCTAAATCGAGTAACGTTTCAATGGAAACGACAGGATTTTCTTTTGGGATACGACAGTCTCATTTCCGATCCACTAATATTTCTTTACTGCATCCCTCACTCCCACTCATTGACGAATTCACACGGAAATTGCGTCGCTATGAAATACTATGGGTTCTATGACATTTCCTTCTGAATCTAGTAAGGTTTCTATGGAAACGACAGGATTTTCTTTTGGCATACGACAATCACATTTCCGATCCACTAATCCTTCTTTACTGCATCCCTCACTCCCACTCATTGACGAATTCACACGGAAATTGCGTCGCTATGAAATACTATGGGTTCTATGACTTCTCCTTCTAAATCGAGTAACGATTCTATGGAAACGACAGGATTTTCTTTTGGGATACGAAAATCTCATTTCCGATCCACTAATCCTTCTTTACTGCATCCCTCACTCCCACATATTGACGAATTCACACGGAAATTGCGTCGCTATGACATACTATGGGTTCTATGACATCTAGTTCTAAATCGAGTAACGTTTCTATGGAAACGACAGGATTTTCTTTTGGGATACGACAATTTCAGTTCCGATCCACTAATCCTTCTTTACTGCATCCCTCACTAACACACATTGACGAATTCACACGGAAATTGCGTCGCTATGAAATACTATGTGTTCTAAGACATTTCTTTCTAAATCGAGTAACGTTTCTATGGAACGACAGGATTTTCTTTTGGGATCCGACAATCACATTTCCGATCCACTAATCCTTCTTTACTGCATCCCTCACTCCCACACATTGACGAATTCACACGGAAATTGCGGCGCTATGAAAGACTATGGGTTCTATGACTTCTCCTTCGAAATCGAGTAACGTTTCTGTGGAAACGACAGGATTTTCTTTTGGGATACGGCAATCTCAGTTCCGATCCACTAATCCTTCTTTACTGCATCCCTCACTCCTACTCATTGACGAATTCAGACGGAAATTGCGTCGCCATGAAATACTATGGGTTCTATGACTTCTCCTTCTAAATCGAGTAACGTTGTATGGAAACGACAGGATTTTCTATTGGGATACGACAATCTCATTTCCGATCCACTAATCCTTCTTTACTGCATCCCTCACTCCCACTCATTGACGAATTCACACGGAAATTGCGTAGCTATGAAATACTAAGTGTTCTAAGACATTTAATTCTAAATCGAGTAACGTTTCTATGGAAACGACGGGACTTTCTTTTTGGATACGACAATCACATTTCCGATCCACTAATCCTTCTTTACTGCATCCCTCACTCCCACACATTGACGAATTAACACAGAAATTGAGTCGCTATGAAATACTATGGGTTCTATGGCTTCTCCTGCTAAATCGAGTAACGTTTCTATGGAAACGACCGAATTTTCTTTTGCGATACGACAATCTCATTTCCGATCCACTAACCCTCCTTTACTGCATCCCTCACTCCCACACACTGACGAATTCACACGGAAATTGCGTCGCTGAGAAATACTATGTGTTCTATGACATTTCCTTCTAAATCGAGTAACGTTTCTATGGAAACGAGAGGATTTTCTTTTGGGATACGACAATCTCATTTCCGATCCACTAATCCTTCTTTACTACATCCCTCACTCCCACACATTGACGAATTCACACGGAAATTGCGTCGCTATGAAATACTATGTGTTCTAAGACATTTCCTCCTAAATCGAGTAACGTTTCTATGGAAACGACAGGATTTTCTTTTGGGATACGACAATCACATTTCCGATCCACTAATCCTTCTTTAATGCATCCCTCACTGCCACACATTGACGAATTCACACGGAAATTGCGTCGCTATGAAATACTATGGGTTCTATGACTTCTCCTTCTATATCGAGTAACGTTTCTATGGAAACGACAGGATTTTCATTTGGGATACGACAATCTCATTTCCGATTCACTAATCCTTCTTTACTGCATCCCTCACTCCCACACATTGACGAATTCACATGGATATTGCGTCGCTATGAAATACTATGTGTTCTAAGACATTTCCTTCTAAATCGAGTAACGTTTCAATGGAAACGACAGGATTTTCTTTTGGGATACGACAGTCTCATTTCCGATCCACTAATCCTTCTTTACTGCATCCCTCACTCCCACTCATTGACGAATTCACACGGAAATTGCGTCGCTATGAAATACTATGGGTTCTGTGACATATCCTTCTGAATCTAGTAACGTTTCTATGGAAACGACAGGATTTTCTTTTGGCATACGACAATCACATTTCCGATCCACTAATCCTTCTTTACTGCATCCTTCACTCCCACACAGTGACGAATTCACACGGAAATCGCGTCGCTATGAAATACTATGTGTTCTAAGTCATTTCCTTATAATTCGAGTAACCTTTCTATGAAAACGACAGGATTTTCTTTTGGGATACGACAATCTCATTTCCGAACCACTATTCCTTCTTCACTGCATCACTCACTCCCACACATTGACGAATTCACACGGAAATTGCGTCGCTATGTAATACTATGTGTTCTAAGACATTTCCTTCCAAATCGAATAACGTTTCTATGGAAACGACAGGATTTTCTTTTGGGATACGACAATTACATTTCCGATCCACTAATCCTTCTTTACTGCATCCCTCACTCCCACACATTAACGAATTCACATGGAAATTGCGTCGCTAAGAAATACTATGTGTTCTATGCCTTCTCCTTCTAAATCGAGTATCGTTTCTATGGAAACGACTGGCTTTTCTTTTGCGACACAAGTATCTCCTTCTCTATGCACTATTCCTTCTTTATTGCATCCTTAGCTCCCTCTCATTGACGCATTAACACAGAAATTGATTCGCTATGAAATACTATGGGTTCTATGACTTCTCCTTCTAAATCGAGTAACGTTTCTATGGAAACGACAGGATTTTCTTTTGGGATACGACAATCTCATTTCCGATCCACTAATCCTTCTTTACTGCATCCCTCACTCCCACACATTGACGAATTCACACGGAAATTGTGTCGCTATGAAATACCATGTGTTCTAAGACAATTCCTTCTAAATCGAGTAACGTTTCTATGGAAACAATAGGTTTTTCTTTTGGGATACGACAATCTCATTTCCGATTCACTAATCCTTCTTTACTGCATCCCTCCCTCCCACTCATTGACGAATTCACGCGGAAATTGCGTCGCTATAACATACTATGGGTTCTATGACTTTTCCTTCTAAATCGAGTAACGTTTCTGTGGAAACGACAGGATTTTCTTTTGGGATACGACAATCTCATTTCCGATCCAGTAATCCTTCTTTACTGCATCCCTCACTCCCACTCATTGTCGAATTCACATGGAAATTGCGTCGCTAAGAAATACTATGTGTTCTATGCCTTCTCCTTCTAAATCGAGTATCGTTTCTATGGAAACGACTGGCTTTTCTTTTGCGACACAAGTATCTCCTTCTCTATGCACTATTCCTTCTTTATTGCATCCTTAGCTCCCTCTCATTGACGCATTAACACAGAAATTGATTCGCTATGAAATACTATGGGTTCTATGACTTCTCCTTCTAAATCGATTAACGTTTCTATGGAAACGACGGGACTTTCTATTTGGAGACGACAATCACATTTCCGATCCACTAATCCTCCTTTACTGCATCCCTCACTCCCACACATTGACGAATTAACACAGAAATTGAGTCGCTATGAAATACTATGGGTTCTATGGCTTCTCCTGCTAAATCGAGTAACGTTTCTATGGAAACGACCGGATTTTCTTTTGCGATACGACAATCTCATTTCCGATCCACTAACCCTCCTTTACTGCATCCCTCCTCCCAAACACTGACGAATTCACACGCAAATTGCGTCGCTAAGAAATACTATGTGTTCTATGACATTTCCTTCTAAATCGGGTAACGTTTCTATGGAAACGAAAGGATTTTCTTTTGGGATACGACAATCTCATTTCCGAGCCACTAATCCTTCTTTACTACATCCCTCGATCCCACACATTGACGAATTCACACGGAAATTGCGTCGCTATGAAATACTATGTGTTCTAAGACATTTCCTCCTAAATCGAGTAACGTTTCTGTAGAAACGACAGGATTTTCTTTTGGGATACGACAATCACATTTCCGATCCACTAATCCTTCTTTACTGCATCCCACACTGCCACACATTGACGAATTCACACGGAAATTGCGTCGCTATGAAATACTATGGGTTCTATGACTTCTCCTTCTATATCTAGTAACGTTTCTATGGAAACGACAGGATTTTCATTTGGGATACGACAATCTCATTTCCGATTCACTAATCCTTCTTTACTGCATCCCTCACTCCCACACATTGACGAATTCACACGGATATTGCGTCGCTATGAAATACTATTTGTTCTAAGACATTTCCTTCTAAATCGAGTAACGTTTCAATGGAAACGACAGGATTTTCTTTTGGGATACGACAGTCTCATTTCCGATCCACTAATATTTCTTTACTGCATCCCTCACTCCCACTCATTGACGAATTCACACGGAAATTGCGTCGCTATGAAATACTATGGGTTCTATGACATTTCCTTCTGAATCTAGTAACGTTTCTATGGAAACGACAGGATTTTCTTTTGGCATACGACAATCACATTTCCGATCCACTAATCCTTCTTTACTGCATCCCTCACTCCCACTCATTGACGAATTCACACGGAAATTGCGTCGCTATGAAATACTATGGGTTCTATGACTTCTCCTTCTAAATCGAGTAACGATTCTATGGAAACGACAGGATTTTCTTTTGGGATACGAAAATCTCATTTCCGATCCACTAATCCTTCTTTACTGCATCTCTCACTCCCACATATTGACGAATTCACACGGAAATTGCGTCGCTATGACATACTATGGGTTCTATGACATCTAGTTCTAAATCGAGTAACCTTTCTATGGAAACGACAGGATTTTCTTTTGGGTTACGACAATCTCAGTTCCGATCCACTAATCCTTCTTTACTGCATCCCTCACTCCCACTCATTGTGGAATTCACACGGAAATTGCGTCGCTATGAAATACTATGTGTTCTAAGACATTTCCTTCTAAATCGAGTAACGTTTCTATGGAAACGACGGGACTTTCTTTTTGGATACGACAATCACATTTCCGATCCACTAATCCTTCCTTACTGCATCCCTCACTCCCACACATTGACGAATTAACACAGATATTGAGTCGCTATGAAATACTATGGGTTCTATGGCTTCTCCTGCTAAATCGAGTAACGTTTCTATGGAAACTACCGGATTTTCTTTTGCGATACGACAATCTCATTTCCGATCCACTAACCCTCCTTTACTGCATCCCTCACTCCCACACACTGACGAATTCACACGGAAATTGCGTCCCTGAGAAATACTATGTGTTCTATGACATTTCCTTCTAAATCGAGTAACGTTTCTATGGAAACGAGAGGATTTTCTTTTGAGATACGACAATCTCATTTCCGATCCACTAATCCTTCTTTACTGCATCCCTCACACCCACTCATTCACGAATTCACACGGAAATTACGTCGCTATGACATAGTATGGGTTCTATGACTTCTCCTTCTAAATCGAGTAACGTTTCTGTGGAAACGACAGGATTTTCTTTTGGGATACGACAATCTCATTTCCGATCCAGTAATCCTTCTTTACTGCATCCCTCACTCCCACTCATTGACGAATTCACACGGAAATTGCGTCGCTATGAAATACTATGTGTTCTTAGACATTTCCTTCTAAATCGAGTCATGTTTCTATTGAAACGACAGGATATTCTTTTGGGTTGCGACTATCACATTTCCGATCCACTAATCCTTCTTTACTGCATCCCTCACTCCCACACATTGACGAATTCACACGGAAATTGTGTCGCTATGAAATACCGTGTGTTCTAAGACAATTCCTTCTAAATCGAGTAACGTTTCTATGGAAACGACAGGTTTTTCTTTTGGGATACGACAATCTCATTTCCGATTCACTAATCCTTCTTTACTGCATCCGTCACTCCCACTCATTGACGAATTCACACGGAAATTGCGTCGCAATGAAATACTATGTGTTCTATGCCTTCTCCTTCTAAATCGAGTATCGTTTCTATGGAAACGACTGGCTTTTCTTTTGCGACACGAGTATCTCCTTCTCTACGCACTATTCCTTCTTTATTGCATCCTTAGCTCCCTCTCATTGACGCATTAACACAGAAATTGAGTCGCTATGAAATACTATGGGTTCTATGACTTCTCCTTCTAAATCGAGTAACGTTTCTATGGAAACGACAGGATTTTCTTTTGGGATACGACAATCTCATTTCCGATCCACTAATCCTTCTTTACTGCATCCCTCACTCCCACACATTGACGTATTCACACGGAAATTGTGTCGCTATGAAATACCATGTGTTCTAAGACAATTCCTTCTAAATCGAGTAACGTTTCTATGGAAACGACAGGTTTTTCTTTTGGGATACGACAATCTCATTTCCGATTCACTAATCCTTCTTTACTGCATCCCTCCCTCCCACTCATTGACGAATTCACACGGAAATTGCGTCGCTATAACATACTATGGGTTCTATGACTTTTCCTTCTAAATCGAGTAACGTTTCTGTGGAAACGACAGGATTTTCTTTTGGGATACGACAATCTCATTTCCTATCCAGTAATCCTTCTTTACTGCATCCCTCACTCCCACTCATTGTCGAATTCACACGGAAATTGCGTCGCAATGAAATACTATGGGTTCTATGACTTCTTCTTCCAAATCGAGTATCGTTTATAAGGAAACGACTAGCGTTTCTTTTGCGATACGGGTATCTCCTTCTCGATGCACTATTCCTTCTCTATTGCATCCCTAGCTCCCTCTCATTGACGCATTAACACAGAAATTGAGTCGCTATGAAATACTATGGGTTCTATGACTTCTCCTTCTAAATCGAGTAACGTTTCTATGGAAACGACGGGACTTTCTTTTTGGAGACGACAGTCACATTTCCGATCCACTAATCCTCCTTTACTGCATCCCTCACTCCCACACATTGACGAATTAACACAGAAATTGAGTCGCTATGAAATACTATGGGTTCTATGGCTTCTCCTGCTAAATCGAGTAACGTTTCTATGGAAACGACCGGATTTTCTTTTGCGATACGACAATCTCATTTCCGATTCACTAATCCTTCTTTACTGCATCCCTCACTCCCACACATTGACGTATTCACACGGAAATTGTGTCGCTATGAAATACTATGTGTTCTAAGACATTTCCTCCTAAATCGAGTAACGTTTCTATGGAAACGACAGGATTTTCTTTTGGGATACGACAATCACATTTCCGATCCACTAATCCTTCTTTACTGCATCCCACACTGCCACACATTGACGAATTCACACGGAAATTGCGTCGCTATGAAATACTATGGGTTCTATGACTTCTCCTTCTATATCTAGTAACGTTTCTATGGAAACGACAGGATTTTCATTTGGGATACGACAATCTCATTTCCGATTCACTAATCCTTCTTTACTGCATCCCTCACTCCCACACATTGACGAATTCACACGGATATTGCGTCGCTATGAAATACTATTTGTTCTAAGACATTTCCTTCTAAATCGAGTAACGTTTCAATGGAAACGACAGGATTTTCTTTTGGGATACGACAGTCTCATTTCCGATCCACTAATATTTCTTTACTGCATCCCTCACTCCCACTCATTGACGAATTCACACGGAAATTTCGTCGCTATGAAATACTATGGGTTCTATGACATTTCCTTCTGAATCTAGTAACGTTTCTATGGAAACGACAGGATTTTCTTTTGGCATACGACAATCACATTTCCGATCCACTAATCCTTCTTTACTGCATCCCTCACTCCCACTCATTGACGAATTCACACGGAAATTGCGTCGCTATGAAATACTATGGGTTCTATGACTTCTCCTTCTAAATCGAGTAACGATTCTATGGAAACGACAGGATTTTCTTTTGGGATACGAAAATCTCATTTCCGATCCACTAATCCTTCTTTACTGCATCCCTCACTCCCACATATTGACGAATTCACACGGAAATTGCGTCGCTATGACATACTATGGGTTCTATGACATCTAGTTCTAAATCGAGTAACGTTTCTATGGAAACGACAGGATTTTCTTTTGGGTTACGACAATCTCAGTTCCGATCCACTAATCCTTCTTTACTGCATCCCTCACTCCCACTCATTGTGGAATTCACACGGAAATTGCGTCGCTATGAAATACTATGTGTTCTAAGACATTTCCTTCTAAATCGAGTAACGTTTCTATGGAAACGACGGGACTTTCTTTTTGGATACGACAATCACATTTCCGATCCACTAATCCTTCCTTACTGCATCCCTCACTCCCACACATTGACGAATTAACACAGATATTGAGTCGCTATGAAATACTATGGGTTCTATGGCTTCTCCTGCTAAATCGAGTAACGTTTCTATGGAAACTACCGGATTTTCTTTTGCGATACGACAATCTCATTTCCGATCCACTAACCCTCCTTTACTGCATCCCTCACTCCCACACACTGACGAATTCACACGGAAATTGCGTCCCTGAGAAATACTATGTGTTCTATGACATTTCCTTCTAAATCGAGTAACGTTTCTATGGAAACGAGAGGATTTTCTTTTGAGATACGACAATCTCATTTCCGATCCACTAATCCTTCTTTACTGCATCCCTCACACCCACTCATTCACGAATTCACACGGAAATTACGTCGCTATGACATAGTATGGGTTCTATGACTTCTCCTTCTAAATCGAGTAACGTTTCTGTGGAAACGACAGGATTTTCTTTTGGGATACGACAATCTCATTTCCGATCCAGTAATCCTTCTTTACTGCATCCCTCACTCCCACTCATTGACGAATTCACACGGAAATTGCGTCGCTATGAAATACTATGTGTTCTTAGACATTTCCTTCTAAATCGAGTCATGTTTCTATTGAAACGACAGGATTTTCTTTTGGGTTACGACTATCACATTTCCGATCCACTAATCCTTCTTTACTGCATCCCTCACTCCCACACATTGACGAATTCACACGGAAATTGTGTCGCTATGAAATACCGTGTGTTCTAAGACAATTCCTTCTAAATCGAGTAACGTTTCTATGGAAACGACAGGCTTTTCTTTTGGGATACGACAATCTCATTTCCGATTCACTAATCCTTCTTTACTGCATCCGTCACTCCCACTCATTGACGAATTCACACGGAAATTGCGTCGCAATGAAATACTATGTGTTCTGTGCCTTCTCCTTCTAAATCGAGTATCGTTTCTATGGAAACGACTGGCTTTTCTTTTGCGACACGAGTATCTCCTTCTCTATGCACTATTCCTTCTTTATTGCATCCTTAGCTCCCTCTCATTGACGCATTAACACAGAAATTGAGTCGCTATGAAATACTATGGGTTCTATGACTTCTCCTTCTAAATCGAGTAACGTTTCTATGGAAACGACAGGATTTTCTTTTGGGATACGACAATCTCATTTCCGATCCACTAATCCTTCTTTACTGCATCCCTCACTCCCACACATTGACGTATTCACACGGAAATTGTGTCGCTATGAAATACCATGTGTTCTAAGACAATTCCTTCTAAATCGAGTAACGTTTCTATGGAAACGACAGGTTTTTCTTTTGGGATACGACAATCTCATTTCCGATTCACTAATCCTTCTTTACTGCATCCCTCCCTCCCACTCATTGACGAATTCACACGGAAATTGCGTCGCTATAACATACTATGGGTTCTATGACTTTTCCTTCTAAATCGAGTAACGTTTCTGTGGAAACGACAGGATTTTCTTTTGGGATACGACAATCTCATTTCCTATCCAGTAATCCTTCTTTACTGCATCCCTCACTCCCACTCATTGTCGAATTCACACGGAAATTGCGTCGCAATGAAATACTATGGGTTCTATGACTTCTCCTTCCAAATCGAGTATCGTTTATAAGGAAACGACTAGCGTTTCTTTTGCGATACGGGTATCTCCTTCTCGATGCACTATTCCTTCTCTATTGCATCCCTAGCTCCCTCTCATTGACGCATTAACACAGAAATTGAGTCGCTATGAAATACTATGGGTTCTATGACTTCTCCTTCTAAATCGAGTAACGTTTCTATGGAAACGACGGGACTTTCTTTTTGGAGACGACAATCACATTTCCGATCCACTAATCCTCCTTTACTGCATCCCTCACTCCCACACATTGACGAATTAACACAGAAATTGAGTCGCTATGAAATACTATGGGTTCTATGGCTTCTCCTGCTAAATCGAGTAACGTTTCTATGGAAACGACCGGATTTTCTTTTGCGATACGACAATCTCATTTCCGATCCACTAACCCTCCTTTACTGCATCCCTCCTCCCAAACACTGACGAATTCACACGGAAATTGCGTCGCTAAGAAATACTATGTGTTCTATGACATTTCCTTCTAAATCGGGTAACGTTTCTATGGAAACGACAGGATTTTCTTTTGGGATACGACAATCTCATTTCCGAGCCACTAATCCTTCTTTACTACATCCCTCACTCCCACACATTGACGAATTCACACGGAAATTGCGTCGCTATGAAATACTATGTGTTCTAAGACATTTCCTCCTAAATCGAGTAACGTTTCTATGGAAACGACAGGATTTTCTTTTGGGATACGACAATCACATTTCCGATCCACTAATCCTTCTTTACTGCATCCCACACTGCCACACATTGACGAATTCACACGGAAATTGCGTCGCTATGAAATACTATGGGTTCTATGACTTCTCCTTCTATATCTAGTAACGTTTCTATGGAAACGACAGGATTTTCATTTGGGATACGACAATCTCATTTCCGATTCACTAATCCTTCTTTACTGCATCCCTCACTCCCACACATTGACGAATTCACACGGATATTGCGTCGCTATGAAATACTATGTGTTCTAAGACATTTCATTCTAAATCGAGTAACGTTTCAATGGAAACGACAGGATTTTCTTTTGGGATACGACAGTCTCATTTCCGATCCACTAATATTTCTTTACTGCATCCCTCACTCCCACTCATTGACGAATTCACACGGAAATTGCGTCGCTATGAAATACTATGGGTTCTATGACATTTCCTTCTAAATCGAGTAACGTTACTATGGAAACGACAGGATTTTCTTTTGGCATACGACAATCTCATTTCCGATCCACTAATCCTGCTTTACTGCATCCCTCATTCCCACATATTGACGAATTCACACGGAAATTGCGTCCCTATGACATACTATGGGTTCTATGACATCTAGTTCTAAATCGAGTAACGTTTCTATGGAAACGACAGGATTTTCTTTTGGGATACGACAATCTCAGTTCCGATCCACTAATCCTTCTTTACTGCATCCCTCACTCCCTCTCATTGAGGAATTCACACGGAAATGGCGTCGCTATGAAATACTATGTGTTCTAAGACATTTCCTTCTAAATCGAGTAACGTTTCTATGGAAACGATGGGACATTCTTTTTGGATACGACAATCACATTTCCGATCCACTAATCCTTCTTTACTGCATCCCTCACTCCCACACATTGACGAATTAACACAGAAATTGAGTCGCTATGAAATACTATGGGTTCTATGGCTTCTCCTGCTAAATCGAGTAACGTTTCTATGGAAACGACCGGATTTTCTTTTGCGATACGACAATCTCATTTCCGATCCACTAACCCTCCTTTACTGCATCCCTCACTTCCACTCATTGACGAATTCACACGGAAATTGCGTCGCTATGAAATACTATGGGTTCTGTGACATTTCCTTCTGAATCTAGTAACGTTTCTATGGAAACGACAGGATTTTCTTTTGGCATACGACAATCACATTTCCGATCCACTAATCCTTCTTTACTGCATCCCACACTCCCACACATTGACGAATTCACACGAAAATTGCGTCGCTATGAAATACTATGTGTTCTAAGACATTTCCTTCTAAATCGAGTAACGTTTCTATGGAAACGACAGGATTCTCTTTTGGGATACGACAATCTCATTTCCGATCCACTAATCCTTCTTTACTGCATCCCTCACTAACACACATTGGCGAATTCACACGGAAATTGCGTCGCTATGAAATACTATGTGTTCTAAGACATTTCTTTCTAAATCGAGTAACGTTTCTATGGAACGACAGGATTTTCTTTTGGGATCCGACAATCACATTTCCGATCCACTAATCCTTCTTTACTGCATCCCTCACTCCCACACATTGACGAATTCACACGGAAATTGCGGCGCTATGAAAGACTATGGGTTCTATGACTTCTCCTTCTAAATCGAGTAACGTTTCTATGGAAACGACAGGATTTTCTTTTGGGATACGACAATCTCATTTCCGATCTACTAATCCTTCTTTACTGCATCCCTCACTCCCACACATTGACGAATTCACACGGAAATTGCGTCGCTATGAAATACTATGTGTTCTAAGACAATTCCTTCTAAATCGAGTAACGTTTCTATGGAAACGACAGGTTTTTCTTTTGGGATACGACAATCTCATTTCCGATTCACTAATCCTTTTTTACTGCTTCCCTCCCTCCCACTCATTGACGAATTCACACGGAAATTGCGTCGCTATAACATACTATGGGTTCTATGACTTTTCCTTCTAAATCGAGTAACGTTTCTGTGGAAACGACAGGATTTTCTTTTGGGATACGACAATCTCATTTCCGATCCAGTAATCCTTCTTTACTGCATCCCTCACTCCCACTCATTGTCGAATTCACACGGAAATTGCGTCGCAATGAAATACTATGGGTTCTATGACTTCTCCTTCCAAATCGAGTATCGTTTATAAGGAAACGACTATCGTTTCTTTTGCGATACGGGTATCTCCTTCTCGATGCACTATTCCTTCTCTATTGCATCCCTAGCTCCCTCTCATTGACGCATTAACACAGAAATTGAGTCGCTATGAAATACTATGGGTTCTATGACTTCTCCTTCTAAATCGAGTAACGTTTCTATGGAAACGACGGGACTTTCTTTTTGGAGACGACAATCACATTTCCGATCCACTAATCCTTCTTTACTGCATCCCTCACTCCAACACATTGACGAATTAACACAGAAATTGAGTCGCTATGAAATACTATGGGTTCTATGGCTTCTCCTGCTAAATCGAGTAACGTTTCTATGGAAACGACCGGATTTTCTTTTGCGATACGACAATCTCATTTCCGATCCACTAACCCTCCTTTACTGCACCCCTCCTCCCAAACACTGACGAATTCACACGGAATTTGCGTCGCTAAGAATTACTATGTGTTCTATGACATTTCCTTCTAAATCGGGTAACGTTTCTATGGAAACGAAAGGATTTTCTTTTGGGATACGACAATCTCATTTCCGAGCCACTAATCCTTCTTTACTACATCCCTCACTCCCACACATTGACGAATTCACACGGAAATTGCGTCGCTATGAAATACTATGTGTTCTAAGACATTTCCTCCTAAATCGAGTAACGTTTCTATGGAAACGACAGGATTTTCTTTTGGGATACGACAATCACATTTCCGATCCACTAATCCTTCTTTACTGCATCCCACACTGCCACACATTGACGAATTCACACGGAAATTGCGTCGCTATGAAATGCTATGGGTTCTATAACTTCTCCTTCTATATCTAGTAACGTTTCTATGGAAACGACAGGATTTTCATTTGGGATACGACAATCTCATTTCCGATTCACTAATCCTTCTTTACTGCATCCCTCACTCCCACACATTGACTAATTCACACTGATATTGCGTCGCTATGATATACTATGTGTTCTAAGACATTTCCTTCTAAGTCGAGTAACGTTTCAATGGAAACGACAGGATTTTCTTTTGGGATACGACAGTCTCATTTCCGATCCACTAATATTTCTTTACTGCATCCCTCACTCCCACTCATTGACGAATTCACACGGAAATTGCGTCGCTATGAAATACTATGGGTTCTATGACATTTCCTTCTGAATCTAGTAACGTTACTATGGAAACGACAGGATTTTCTTTTGGCATACGACAATCTCATTTCTGATCCACTAATCCTTCTTTACTGCATCCCTCACTCCCACATATTGACGAATTCACACGGAAATTGCGTCGCTATGGCATACTGTGGGTTCTATGACATCTAGTTCTAAATCGAGTAACGTTTCTATGGAAACGACAGGATTTTCTTTTGGGATACGACAATCTCAGTTCCGATCCACTAATCCTTCTTTACTGCATCCCTCACTCCCACTCATTGAGGAATTCACACGGAAATGGCCTCGCTATGATATACTATGTGTTCTAAGACATTTCCTTCTAAATCGAGTAACGTTTCTATGGAAACGACGGGACTTTCTTTTTGGATACGACAATCACATTTCCGATCCACTAATCCTTCTTTACTGCATCCCTCAATCCCACACATTGACGAATTAACACAGAAATTGAGTCGCTATGAAATACTATGGGTTCTATGGCTTCTCCTGCTAAATCGAGTAACGTTTCTATGGAAACGACCGGATTTTCTTTTGCGATACGACAATCTCATTTCCGATCCACTAACCCTCCTTTACTGCATCCCTCACTCCCACACACTGACGAATTCACACGGAAATTGCGTCCCTGAGAAATACTATGTGTTCTATGACATTTCCTTCTAAATCGAGTAACGTTTCTATGGAAACGAGAGGATTTTCTTTTGTGATACGACAATCTCATTTCCGATCCACTAATCCTTCTTTACTACATCCCTCACTCCCACACATTGACGAATTCACACGGAAATTGCGTCGCTATGATTTACTATGTGTTCTAAGACATTTCCTCCTAAATCGAGTAACGTTTCTATGGAAACGACAGGATTTTCTTTTGGGATACGACAATCACATTTCCGATCCACTAATCCTTCTTTACTGCATCCCTCACTGCCACACATTGACGAATTCACACGGAAATTGCGTCGCTATGAAATACTATGGGTTCTATGACTTCTCCTTCTATATCGAGTAACGTTTCTATGGAAACGACAGGATTTTCATTTGGGATACGACAATCTCATTTCCGATTCACTAATCCTTCTTTACTGCATCCCTCACTCCCACACATTGACGAATTCACACGGATATTGCGTCGCTATGAAATACTATGTGTTCTAAGACATTTCCTTCTACATCGAGGAACGTTTCTATGGAAACGACAGGATTTTCTTTTGGGATACGACAGTCTCATTTCCGATCCACTAATCCTTCTTTACTGCATCCCTCACTCCCACTCATTGACGAATTCACACGGAAATTGCGTCGCTATGAAATACTATGTGTTCTAAGACATTTCCTTCTAAATCGAGTAACGTTTCTATGGAAACGAGAGGATTTTCTTTTGGGATACGACAATCTCATTTCCAATCCACTAATCCTTCTTTACTGCATCCCTCACTCCCACACATTGACGAATTCACACGGAAATTGCGTCGCTATGAAATACTATGGGTTCTATGACTTTTCCTTCTAAATCGAGTAACGTTTCTATGGGAACGACGGGATTTTCTTTTGGGATACGACAATCTCATTTCCGATCCACTAATCCTTCTTTACTGCATCCCTCACTCCCACACATTGACGAATTCACACGGAAATTGCGTCGCTATGAAATACTATGTGTTCTAAGACATTTCCTTCTAAATCGAGTAACGTTTCTATGGAAACGACAGGATTTTCTTTTGGGATACGACAATCACATTTCCGATCCACTAATCCTTCTTTACTGCATCCCTTACTCCCACTCATTGACGAATTCACACAGGAAATTGCGTCGCTATGAAATACTATGTGTTCTAAGGCATTTCCTTCTAAATCGAGTAACGTTTCTATGGAAACGACAGGATTTTCTTTTGGGATACGAGAATCACATTTCCGATCCACTAATCCTTCTTTACTGCATCCCTCACTCCCACACATTGACGAAATCACACGGAAATTGCGTCGCTATGAAATACTGTGTGTTCTAAGACATTTCCTCCTAAAACGAGCAACGTTTCTATGGAACTACAGGATTTTCTTTTGGGATCCGACAGTCACATTTCCGATCCACTAATCCTTCTTTACTGCATCCCTCACTCCCACACATTGACGAATTAACACAGCAATTGCGTCGCAATGAAATACTATGGGTTCTATGACTTCTCCTTCTAAATCGAGTATCGTATCTATGAAAATGACTGCCTTTTCTTTTGCGCTACGAGTATCTCCTTCTCGATGCACTATTCCTTCTTTATTGCATCCCTAGCTCCGTCTCATTGACGCATTAACACAGATATTGAGTCGCTATGAAATACTATGGGTTCTATGACTTGTCCTTCTAAATCGAGTAACGTTTCTACGGAAACGACAGGATTTTCTTTTGGGATACGACAATCTCATTTCCGGTCCAGTAATCCTTCTTTACTGCATCCCTCACTCCCACTCATTGACGAATTCACACGGAAATTGCGTCGCTATGAAATACTATGTGTTCTAAGACATTTCCTTCTAAATTGAGTAACGTTTCAATGGAAACGACAGGATTTTCTTTTGGGATACGACAATCACATTTCCGTCCCACTAATCCTTCTTTACTGCATCCCGCACTCCCACACATTGACGAATTCACACGGAAATTGCGTCGCTATGAAATACTATGGGTTCTATGACTTCTCCTTCTAAATCGAGTAACGTTTCCATGGAAACGACAGGATTTTCTTTTGGGATACGACAACCTCATTTCCGATCCACTAATCCTTCTTTACTGCATCTCGCACTCCCACACATTGACGAATTCACACGGAAATTGCGTCGCTATGAAATACTATGTGTTCTAAGACATTTCTATCTAAATCGAGTAACGTTTCTATGGATACGACAGGATTTTCTTTTGGGATTCGACAATCACATTTCCGATCCACTGATCCTTCTTTACTGCATCCCTCACTCCCACACATTGACGAATTCACACGGATATTGCGTCGCTATGAAATACTACGTGTTCTAAGACGTTTCCTTCTAAATCGAGTAACGTATCTATGGAAACGACGGGATTTTCTTTTGGGATACGACAGTCTCATTTCCGATCCACTAATCCTTCTTTACTGCATCCCTAACTCCCACTCATTGACGAATTCACACGGAAATTGCGTCGCTATGAAATACTATGGGTTCTATGGCATTTCCTTCTAAATCGAGTAACGTTTCTATGGAAACGACAGGATTTTCTTTTGGGATACGACAATCACATTTCCGATCCACTAATCCTTCTTTACTGCATCCCTCACTCCCACACATTGACGAAATCACACGGAAATTGCGTCGCTATGAAATAGTGTGTGTTCTAAGACATTTCCTTCTAAATCGAGTAACGTTTCTATGGAAACGACAGGATTTTCTTTTGGGATACGACAGTCACATTTCCGATCCACTAATCCTTCTTTACTGCATCCCTCACTCCCACACATTGACGAATTCACACGGAAATTGCGTCGCTATGAAATACTATGTGTTCTAAGACATTACCTTCTAAATTGAGTAACGTTTCTATGGAAACGACAGGATTTTCTTTTGGGATACGACAATCACATTTCTGATAGACTAATCCTTCTTTACTGCATCCCGCACTCCCACACATTGACGAATTCACACGGAAATTGCGTCGCTATGAAATACTATCGGTTCTATGACTTCTCCTTCTAAATCGAGTAACGTTTCTATGGAAACGACAGGATTTTCTTTTGGGATACGACAATCTCATTTCCGATCCACTAATCCTTCTTTACTGCATCTCGCACTCCCACACATTGACGAATTCACACGGAAATTGCGTCGCTATGAAATACTATGTGTTCTAAGACATTTCTATCTAAATCGAGTAACGTTTCTATGGATACGACAGGATTTTCTTTTGGGATACGACAATCACATTTCCGAACCACTGATCCCTCTTTACTGCATCCCTCACTCCCACACATTGATGAAATCACGCGGAAATTGCGTCGCTATGAAATACTGTGTGTTCTAAGACATTTCCTTCTAAATCGAGTAACGTTTCTATGGAAACGACAGGATTTTCTTTTGGGATACGACAATCACATTTCCGATCCACTAATCCTTCTTTACTGCATCCCTCACTCCCACACATTGACGAATTAACTCAGCAATTGCGTCGCAATGAAATATTATGGGTTCTATGACTTCTCCTTCTAAATCGAGTAACGTTTCTATGGAAACGACAGGATTTTCATTTGGGATACGACACTCTCATTTCCGATCCACTAATCCTTCTTTACTGCATCCCTCACTCCCACACATTGACGAATTCACACGGATATTGCGTCGCTATGAAATACTATGTGTTCTAAGACATTTCGTTCTAAATCGAGTAACGTATCTATGGAACGACAGGATTTTCTTTTTGGATCCGACAATCACATTTCCGATCCACTAATCCTTCTTTACTGCATCCCTCACTCCCACACATTGACGAATTCACACGGAAATTGCGGCGCTATGAAAGACTATGGGTTCTATGACTTCTCCTTCTAAATCGAGTAACGTTTCTATGGAAACGACAGGATTTTCTTTTAGGATACGACAATCTCATTTCCGATCCACTAATCCTTCTTTACTGCATCCCTCACTCCCACACATTGACGAATTCACACGGAAATTGCGTCGCTATGAAATACTATGTGTTCTAAGACATTTCCTTCTAAATCGAGTAACGTTTCTATGGAAACGGGAGGATTTTCTTTTGGGATACGACAATCTCATTTCCGATCCACTAATCCTTCTTTACTGCATCCCTCACTCCCACACATTGACGAATTCACACGGAAATTGCGTCGCTGTGAAATACTATGGGTTCTATGACTTTTCCTTCTAAATCGAGTAACGTTTCTATGGGAACGACGGGATTTTCTTTTGGGATACGACAATCTCATTTCAGATCCACTAATCCTTCTTTACTGCATCCCTCACTCCCACACATTGACGAATTCACACGGAAATTGCGTCGCTATGAAATACTATGTGTTCTAAGACATTTCCTTCTAAATCGAGTAACGTTTCTATGGAAACGACAGGATTTTCTTTTGGGATACGACAATCACATTTCCGATCCACTAATCCTCCTTTACTGCATCCCTTACTCCCACTCATTGACGAATTCACACGGAAATTGCGTCGCTATGAAATACTATGTGTTCTAAGGCATTTCCTTCTAAATCGAGTAACGTTTCTATGGAAACGACAGGATTTTCTTTTGGGATACGAGAATCACATTTCCGATCCACTAATCCTTCTTTACTGCATCCCTCACTCCCACACATTGACGAAATCACACGGAAATTGCGTCGCTATGAAATACTGTGTGTTCTAAGACATTTCCTCCTAAATCGAGCAACGTTTCTATGGAAACGACAGGATTTTCTTTTGGGATCCGACAGTCACATTTCCGATCCACTAATCCTTCTTTACTGCATCCCTCACTCCCACACATTGACGAATTAACACAGCAATTGCGTCGTAATGAAATACTATGGGTTCTATGACTTCTCCTTCTAAATCGAGTATCGTAATTATGGAAATGACTGCCTTTTCTTTTGCGATACGAGTATCTCCTTCTCGATGCACTATTCCTACTTTATTGCATCCCTAGCTCCCTCTCATTGACGCATTAACACATAAATTGAGTCGCTATGAAATACTATGGGTTCTATGACTTCTCCTTCTAAATCGAGTAACGTTTCTACGGAAACGACAGGATTTTCTTTTGGGATACGACAATCTCATTTCCGATCCAGTAATCCTTCTTTACTGCATCCCTCACTCCCACTCATTGACGAATTCACACGGAAATTGCGTCGCTATGAAATACTATGTGTTCTAAGACATTTCCTTCTAAATTGAGTAACGTTTCTATGGAAACGACAGGATTTTCTTTTGGGATACGACAATCACATTTCCGATCCACTAATCCTTCTTTACTGCATCCCGCACTCCCACACATTGACGAATTCACACGGAAATTGCGTCGCTATGAAATACTATGGGTTCTATGACTTCTCCTTCTAAATCGAGTAACGTTTCTATGGAAACGACAGGATTTTCTTTTGGGATACGACAATCTCATTTCCGATCCACTAATCCTTCTTTACTGCATCTCGCACTCCCACACATTGACGAATCCACACGGAAATTGCGTCGCTATGAAATACTATGTGTTCTAAGACATTTCTATCTAAATCGAGTAACGTTTCTATGGAAACGACAGGATTTTCTTTTGGGATACGACAATCACATTTCCGATCCACTAATCCTCCTTTACTGCATCCCTTACTCCCACTCATTGACGAATTCACACGGAAATTGCGTCGCTATGAAATACTATGTGTTCTAAGGCATTTCCTTCTAAATCGAGTAACGTTTCTATGGAAACGACAGGATTTTCTTTTGGGATACGAGAATCACATTTCCGATCCACTAATCCTTCTTTACTGCATCCCTCACTCCCACACATTGACGAAATCACACGGAAATTGCGTCGCTATGAAATACTGTGTGTTCTAAGACATTTCCTCCTAAATCGAGCAACGTTTCTATGGAAACGACAGGATTTTCTTTTGGGATCCGACAGTCACATTTCCGATCCACTAATCCTTCTTTACTGCATCCCTCACTCCCACACATTGACGAATTAACACAGCAATTGCGTCGTAATGAAATACTATGGGTTCTATGACTTCTCCTTCTAAATCGAGTATCGTAATTATGGAAATGACTGCCTTTTCTTTTGCGATACGAGTATCTCCTTCTCGATGCACTATTCCTACTTTATTGCATCCCTAGCTCCCTCTCATTGACGCATTAACACATAAATTGAGTCGCTATGAAATACTATGGGTTCTATGACTTCTCCTTCTAAATCGAGTAACGTTTCTACGGAAACGACAGGATTTTCTTTTGGGATACGACAATCTCATTTCCGATCCAGTAATCCTTCTTTACTGCATCCCTCACTCCCACTCATTGACGAATTCACACGGAAATTGCGTCGCTATGAAATACTATGTGTTCTAAGACATTTCCTTCTAAATTGAGTAACGTTTCTATGGAAACGACAGGATTTTCTTTTGGGATACGACAATCACATTTCCGATCCACTAATCCTTCTTTACTGCATCCCGCACTCCCACACATTGACGAATTCACACGGAAATTGCGTCGCTATGAAATACTATGGGTTCTATGACTTCTCCTTCTAAATCGAGTAACGTTTCTATGGAAACGACAGGATTTTCTTTTGGGATACGACAATCTCATTTCCGATCCACTAATCCTTCTTTACTGCATCTCGCACTCCCACACATTGACGAATCCACACGGAAATTGCGTCGCTATGAAATACTATGTGTTCTAAGACATTTCTATCTAAATCGAGTAACGTTTCTATGGATACGACAGGATTTTCTTTTGGGATACGACAATCACATTTCCGATCCACTGATCCTTCTTTACTGCATCCCTCACTCCCACACATTGATGAAATCACACGGAAATTGCGTCGCTATGAAATACTGTGTGTTCTAAGACATTTCCTTCTAAATCGAGTAACGTTTCTTTGGAAACGACAGGATTTTCTTTTGGGATACGACAATCACATTTCCGATCCACTAATCCTTCTTTACTGCATCCCTCACTCCCACACATTGACGAATTAACACACCAATTGCGTCGCAATGAAATACTATGTGTTCTATGACTTCTCCTTCGAAATCGAGTAACGTTTCTATGGAAACGACAGGATTTTCATTTGGGATACGACAATCTCATTTCCGATCCACTAATCCTTCTTTACTGCATCCCTCACTCCCACACATTGACGAATTCACACGGATATTGCGTCGCTATGAAATACTACGTGTTCTAAGACATTTCCTTCTAAATCGAGTAACGTATCTATGGAAACGACGGGATTTTCTTTTGGGATACGACAGTCTCATTTCCGATCCACTAATCCTTGTTTACTGCATACCTAACTCCCACTCATTGACGAATTCACACGGAAATTGCGTCGCTATGAAATACTATGGGTTCTATGGCATTTCTATCTAAATCGAGTAACGTTTCTACGGAAACGACAGGATTTTCTTTTGGGATACGACAATCACATTTCCGATCCACTAATCCTTCTTTACTGCATCCCTCACTCCCACACATTGACGAAATCACACGGAAATTGCGTCGCTATGAAATACTGTGGTTCTAAGACATTTCCTTCTAAATCGAGTAACGTTTCTATGGAAACGACAGGATTTTCTTTTGGGATACGACAGTCACATTTCCGATCCACTAATCCTTCTTTACTGCATTCCTCACTCCCACACATTGACGAATTAACACAGCAATTGCGTCGCAATTAGTTACTATGGGTTCTATGACTTCTCCTTCTAAATCGAGTATCGTTTCTATGGAAATGACTGCCTTTTCTTTTGCGATACGAGTATCTCCTTCTCGATGCACTATTCCTTCTATATTGCATCCCTAGCTCCCTCTCATTGACGCATTAACACAGAAATTGAGTCGCTATGAAATACTATGGGTTCTAAGACTTCTCCTTCTAAATCGAGTAACGTTTCTACGGAAACGACAGGATTTTCTTTTGGGATACGTCAATCTCATATCCGATCCACTATACTTCTTTACTGCGTCCCTCACTCCCACTCATTGACGAATTCACACGGAAATTGCGTCGCTATGAAATACTATGGGTTCTATGACTTCTCCTTCTAAATCGAGTAACGTTTCTATGTGTTCCAAGACATTACCTTCTAAATTGAGTAACGTTTCTATGGAAACGACAGGATTTTCTTTTGGGATACGACAATCACATTTCCGATCCACTAATCCTTCTTTACTGCATCCCGCACTCCCACACATTGACGAATTCACACGGAAATTGCGTCGCTATGAAATACTATGGGTTCTATGACTTCTCCTTCTAAATCGAGTAACGTTTCTATGGAAACGACAGGATTTTTTTTGGGATACGACAATCTCATTTCCGATCCACTAATCCTTCTTTACTGCATCTCGCACTCCCACACATTGACGAATTCACACGGAAATTGCGTCGCTATGAAATACTTTGTGTTCTAAGACATTTCTATCTAAATCGAGTAACGTTTCTATGGATACGACAGGATTTTCTTTTGGGATACGACAATCACATTTCCGATCCACTGATCCTTCTTTACTGCATCCCTCACTCCCACACATTGATGAAATCACGCGGAAATTGCGTCGCTATGATATACTGTGTGTTCTAAGACATTTCCTTCTAAATCGAGTAACGTTTCTATGGAAACGACAGGAATTTCTTTTGGGATACGACAATCACATTTCCGATCCACTAATCCTTCTTTACTGCATCCCTCACTCCCACACATTGACGAATTAACACAGCAATTGCGTCGCAATGAAATACTATGGGTTCTATGACTTCTCCTTCTAAATCGAGTATCGTTTCTATGGAAATGACTGCCTTTTCTTTTGCGATACGAGTATCTCCTTCTCGATGCACTATTCCTTCTTTTTTGCATCCCTAGCTCCCACTCATTGACGCATTAACACAGAAATTGAGTCGCTATGAAATACTATGGGTTCTAAGACTTCTCCTTCATAATCGAGTAACGTTTCTACGGAAACGACAGGATTTTCTTTTGGGATACGTCAATCTCATTTCCGATCCACTAATCCTTCTTTACTGCATCCCTCACTCCCACTCATTGACGAATTCACACGGAAATTGCGTCGCTATGAAATACTATGTGTTCTAAGACATTTCCTCCTAAATTGAGTAACGTTTCTATGGAAACGACAGGATTTTCTTTTGGGATACGACAATCACATTTCCGATCCACTAATCCTTCTTTACTGCATACCGCACTCCCACACATTGACGAATTCACACGGAAATTGCGTCGCTATGAAATACTATGGGTTCTATGACTTCTCCTTCTAAATCGAGTAACGTTTCTATGGAAACGACAGGATTTTCTTTTGGGATACGACAATCTCATTTCCGATCCACTAATCTTTCTTTACTGCATCCCGCACTCCCACACATTGCCGAATTCACACGGAAATTGCGTCGCTATGAAATACTATATGTTCTAAGACATTTCTATCTAAATCGAGTAACGTTTCTATGGAAACGACAGGATTTTCTTTTGGGATACGACAATCGCATTTCCGATACGATAATCCTTCTTTGCTGCATCCCTCACTCCCACACATTGATGAAATCACACGGAAATTGCGTCGCTATGAAATACTGTGTGTTCTAAGACATTTCCTTCTAAATCGAGTAACGTTTCTGTAGAAACGACAGGATTTTCTTTTGGGATACGACAATCACATTTCCGATCCACTAATCCTTCTTTACTGCATCCCTCACTCCCACACATTGACGAATTCACACGGAAATTGCGTCGCTATGAAATACTATGTGTTCTATGACTTCTCCTTCTAAATCGAGTAACGTCTCTATGGAAACGACAGGATTTTCTTTTGGGATACGACAATCTCATGTCCGATCCACTAATCCTTCTTTACTGCACCCCTCACTCCCACTCATTGTCGAATTCACACGGATATTGCGTCGCTATGAAATACTACGTGTTCTAAGACATTTCCTTCTAAATCGAGTAACGTATCTATGGAAACGACGGGATTTTCTTTTGGGATACGACAGTCTCATTTCCGATCCACTAATCCTTCTTTACTGCATCCCTAACTCCCACTCATTGACGAATTCACACGGAAATTGCGTCGCTATGAAATACTATGGGTTCTATGGCATTTC
Organism: Schistocerca serialis cubense; assembly: GCF_023864345.2. NCBI lineage: Eukaryota > Metazoa > Arthropoda > Insecta > Orthoptera > Acrididae > Schistocerca > Schistocerca serialis. Next base: position 3,468,749 of record NC_064644.1, read on the forward strand.
CTTCTAAATCGAGTAACGTTTCTATGGAAACGACAGGATTTTCTTTTGGGATACGACAATCACATTTCCGATCCACTAATCCTTCTTTACTGCATCCCTCACTCCCACACATTGACGAAATCACACGGAAATTGCGTCGCTATGAAATACTGTGGTTCTAAGACATTTCCTTCTAAATCGAGTAACGTTTCTGTGGAAACGACAGGATTTTCTTTTGGGATACGACAGTCACATTTCCGATCCACTAATCCTTCTTTACTGCATCCCTCACTCCCACACATTGACGAATTAACACAGCAATTGCGTCGCAATTAAATACTATGGGTTCTATGACTTCTCCTTCTAAATCGAGTATCGTTTCTATGGAAATGACTGCCTTTTCTTTTGCGATACGAGTATCTCCTTCTCGATGCACTATTCCTTCTTTATTGCATCCCTAGCTCCCTCTCATTGACGCATTAACACAGAAATTGAGTCGCTATGAAATACTATGGGATCTAAGACTTCTCCTTCTAAATCGAGTAACGTTTCTACGGAAACGACAGGATTTTCTTTTGGGATACGTCAATCTCATTTCCGATCCACTATACTTCTTTACTGCGTCCCTCACTCCCACTCATTGACGAATTCACACGGAAATTGCGTCGCTATGAAATACTATGTGTTCTAAGACATTACCTTCTAAATTGAGTAACGTTTCTATGGAAACGACAGGATTTTCTTTTGGGATACGACAATCACATTTCCGATCCACTAATCCTTCTTTACTGCATCCCGCACTCCCACAAATTGACGAATTCACACGGAAATTGCGTCGCTATGAAATACTATGGGTTCTATGACTTCTCCTTCTAAATCGAGTAACGTTTCTGCGGAAACGACAGGATTTTCTTTTGGGATACGACAATCTCATTTCCGATCCACTAATCCTTCTTTACTGCATCTCGCACTCCCACACATTGACGAATTCACACGGAAAATGCGTCGCTATGAAATACTCTGTGGTCTAAGACATTTCTATCTAAATCGAGTAACGTTTCTATGGAAACGACAGGATTTTCTTTTGGGATACGACAATCACATTTCCGATCCACTGATCCTTCTATACTGCATCCCTCACTCCCACACATTGATGAAACCACGCGGAAATTGCGTCGCTATGAAATACTGTGTGTTCTAAGACATTTCCTTCTAAATCGAGTAACGTTTCTATGGAAACGACAGGATTTTCTTTTGGGATACGACAATCACATTTCCGATCCACTAATCCTTCTTTACTGCATCCCTCACTCCCACACATTGACGAATTAACACAGCAATTGCGTCGCAATGAAATACTATGGGTTCAATGACTTCTCCTTCTAAATCGAGTAACGTTTCTATGGAAACGACAGGATTTTCATTTGGGATACGACAATCTCATTTCCGATCCACTAATCCTTCTTTACTGCATTCCTCACTCCCACACATTGACGAAATCACACAGAAATTGCGTCGCTATGAAATACTGTGTGTTCTAAGACATTTCCTTCTAAATCGAGTAACGTTTCTATGGAAACGACATGATTTTCTTTTGGGATACGACAGTCACATTTCCGATCCACTAATCCTTCTTTACTGCATCCCTCACTCCCACACATTGACGAATTAACACAGCAATTGCGTCGCAATGAAATACTATGGGTTCTATGACTTCTCCTTCTAAATCGAGTATCGTAATTATGGAAATGACTGCCTTTTCTTTTGCGATACGAGTATCTCCTTCTCGATGCACTATTCCTACTTTATTGCATCCCTAGCTCCCTCTCATTGACGCATTAACACATAAATTGAGTCGCTATGAAATACTATGGGTTCTATGACTTCTCCTTCTAAATCGAGTAACGTTTCTACGGAAACGACAGGATTTTCTTTTGGGATACGACAATCTCATTTCCGATCCAGTAATCCTTCTTTACTGCATCCCTCACTCCCACTCATTGACGAATTCACACGGAAATTGCGTCGCTATGAAATACTAAGTGTTCTAAGACATTTCCTTCTAAATTGAGTAACGTCTCTATGGAAACGACGGATTTTCTTTTGGGATACGACAATCACATTTCCGATCCACTAATCCTTCTTTACTGCATCCCGCACTCCCACACATTGACGAATTCACACGGAAATTGCGTCGCTATGTAATACTATGGGTTCTATGACTTCTCCTTCTAAATCGAGTAACGTTTCTATGGAAACGACAGGATTTTCTTTTGGGGTACGACAATCTCATTTCCGATCCACTAATCCTTCTTTACTGCATCTCGCACTCCCACACATTGACGAATCCACACGGAAATTGCGTCGCTATGAAATACTATGTGTTCTAAGACATTTCTATCTAAATCGAGTAACGTTTCTATGGATACGACAGGATTTTCTTTTGGGATACGACAATCACATTTCCGATCCACTGATCCTTCTTTACTGCATCCCTCACTCCCACACATTGATGAAATCACACGGAAATTGCGTCGCTATGAAATACTGTGTGTTCTAAGACATTTCCTTCTAAATCGAGTAACGTTTCTATGGAAACGACAGGATTTTCTTTTGGGATACGACAATCACATTTCCGATCCACTAATCCTTCTTTACTGCATCCCTCACTCCCACACATTGACGAATTAACACACCAATTGCGTCGCAATGAAATACTATGGGTTCTATGACTTCTCCTTCGAAATCGACTAACGTTTCTATGGAAACGACAGGATTTTAATTTGGGATACGACAATCTCATTTCCGATCCACTAATCCTTCTTTACTGCATCCCTCACTCCCACACATTGACGAATTCACACGGATATTGCGTCGCTATGTAATACTACGTGTTCTAAGACATTTCCTTCTAAATCGAGTAACGTATCTATGAAAACGACGGGATTTTCTTTTGGGATACGACAGTCTCATTTCCGATCCACTAATCCTTCTTTACTGCATACCTAACTCCCACTCATTGACGAATTCACACGGAAATTGCGTCGCTATGAAATACTATGGGTTCTATGGCATTTCCTTCTAAATCGAGTAACGTTTCTATGGAAACGACAGGATTTTCTTTTGGGATACGACAATCACATTTCCGATCCACTAATCCTTCTTTACTGCATCCCTCACTCCCACACATTGACGAAATCACACGGAAATTGCGTCGCTATGAAATACTGTGGTTCTAAGACATTTCCTTCTAAATCGAGTAACGTTTCTATGGAAACGACAGGATTTTCTTTTGGGATACGACAGTCACATTTCCGATCCACTAATCCTTCTTTACTGCATCCCTCACTCCCACACATTGACGAATTAACACAGCAATTGCGTCGCAATTAAATACTACGGGTTCTATGACTTCTCCTTCTAAAACGAGTATCGGTTCTATGGAAATGACTGCCTTTTCTTTTGCGATACGAGTATCTCCTTCTCGATGCACTATTCCTTCTTTATTGCATCCCTAGCTCCCTCTCATTGACGCATTAACACAGAAATTGAGTCGCTATGAAATACTATGGGTTCTAAGACTTCTCCTTCTAAATCGAGTAACGTTTCTACGGAAACGACAGGATTTTCTTTTGGGATACGTCAATCTCATTTCCGATCCACTATACTTCTTTACTGCGTCCATCACTCCCACTCATTGACGAATTCACACGGAAATTGCGTCGCTATGAAATACTATGTGTTCTAAGACATTACCTTCTAAATTGAGTAACGTTTCTATGGAAACGACAGGATTTTCTTTTGGGATACGACAATCACATTTCCGATCCACTAATCCTTCTTTACTGCATCCCGCACTCCCACACATTGATGAAATCACGCGGAAATTGCGTCGCTATGATATACTGTGTGTTCTAAGACATTTCCTTCTAAATCGAGTAACGTTTCTATGGAAACGGCAAGATTTTCTTTTGGGATACGACAATCACATTTCCGATCCACTAATCCTTCTCTACTGCATCCCTCACTCCCACACATTGACGAATTAACACAGCAATTGCGTCGCAATGAAATACTATGGGTTCTATGACTTCTCCTTCTAAATCGAGTAACGTTTCTATGGAAACGACAGGATTTTCATTTGGGATACGACAATCCCATTTCCGATCCACTAATCCTTCTTTACTGCATCCCTCACTCCCACACATTGACGAATTCACACGAATATTGCGTCGCTATGAAATACTACGTGTTCTAAGACATATCCTTCTAAATCGAGTAACGTATCTATGGAAACGACGGGATTTTCTTTTGAGATACGACAGTCTCATTTCCGATCCACTAATCCTTCTTTACTGCATCCCTAACTCCCACTCATTGACGAATTCACACGGAAATTGCGTCGCTATGAAATACTATGGGTTCTATGGCATTTCCTTCTAAATCGAGTAACGTTTCTATGGAAACGACAGGATTTTCTTTTGGGATGCGACAATCACATTTCCGATCCACTAATCCTTCTTTACTGCATCCCTCACTCCCACACATTGACGAAATCACACGGAAATTGCGTCGCTATGAAATACTGTGTGTTCTAAGACATTTCCTTCTAAATCGAGTAACGTTTCTATGGAAACGACAGGATTTTCTTTTGGGATACGACAGTCACATTTCCGATCCACTAATCCTTCTTTACTGCATCCCTCACTCCCACACATTGACGAATTAACACAGCAATTGCGTCGCAATGAAATACTATGGGTTCTATGACTTCTCCTTCTAAATCGAGTATCGTTTCTATGGAAATGACTGCCTTTTCTTTTGCGATACGAGTATCTCCTTCTCGATGCACTATTCCTACTTTATTGCATCCCTAGCTCCCTCTCATGGATGCATTAACACAGAAATTGAGTCGCTATGAAATACTATGTGTTCTAAGACTTCTCCTTCTAAATCGAGTAACGTTTCTACGGAAACGACAGGATTTTCTTTTGGGATACGTCAATCTCATTTCCGATCCACTAATCCTTCTTTACTGCATCCCTCACACCCACTCATTGACGAATTCACACGGAAATTGCGTCGCTATGAAATACTATGTGTTCTAAGACATTTCCTTCTAAATCGAGTAACGTTTCTATGGAAACGACAGGATTTTCTTTTGGGATACGACAATCTCATTTCCGATCCACTAATCTTTCTTTACTGCATCCCCCACTCCCACACATTGACGAATTCACACGGAAATTGCGTCGCTATGAAATACCATATGTTCTAAGACATTTCTATCTAAATCGAGTAACGTTTCTTTGGAAACGACAGGATTTTCTTTTGGGATACGACAATCGCATTTCCGATCCACTAATGCTTCTTTACTGCATCCCTCACTCCCACACATTGATGAAATCACACGGAAATTGCGTCGCTATGAAATACTGTGTGTTCTAAGACATTTCCTTCTAAATCGAGTAACGTTTCTGTAGAAACGACAGGATTTTCTTTTGGGATACGACAATCACATTTCCGATCCACTAATCCTTCTTTACTGCATCCCTCACTCCCACACATTGACGAATTCACACGGAAATTGCGTCGCTATGAAATACTATGTGTTCTATGACTTCTCCTTCTAAATCGAGTAACGTCTCTATGGAAACGACAGGATTTTCTTTTGGGATACGACAATCTCATTTCCGATCCACTAATCCTTCTTTACTGCACCCCTCACTCCCACTCATTGTCGAATTCACACGGATATTGCGTCGCTATGAAATACTACGTGTTCTAAGACATTTCCTTCTAAATCGATTAACCTATCTATGGAATCGACGGGATTTTCTTTTGGGATACGACAGTCTCATTTCCGATCCACTAATCCTTCTTTACTGCATCCCTAACTCCCACTCATTGACGAATTCACACGGAAATTGCGTCGCTATGAAATATTATGGGTTCTATGGCATTTCCTTCTAAATCGAGTAACGTTTCTATGGAAACGACAGGATTTTCTTTTGGGATACGACAATCACATTTCCGATCCACTAATCCTTCTTTACTGCATCCCTCACTCCCACACATTGACGAAATCACACGGAAATTGCGTCGCTATGAAATACTGTGGTTCTAAGACATTTCCTTCTAAATCGAGTAACGTTTCTATGGAAACGACAGGATTTTCTTTTGGGATACGACAGTCACATTTCCGATCCACTAATCCTTCTTTACTGCATCCCTCACTCCCACACATTGACGAATTAACACAGCAATTGCGTCGCAATTAAATACTATGGGTTCTATGACTTCTCCTTCTAAATCGACTATCGTTTCTATGGAAATGACTGCCTTTTCTTTTGCGATACGAGTATCTCCTTCTCGATGCACTATTCCTTCTTTATTGCATCCCTAGCTCCCTCTCATTGACGCATTAACACAGAAATTGAGTCGCTATGAAATACTATGGGTTCTAAGACTTCTCCTTCTAAATCGAGTAACGTTTCTACGGAAACGACAGGATTTTCTTTTGGGATACGACAATCTCATTTCCGATCCACTAATCCTTCTTTACTGCATCTCGCACTCCCACACATTGACGAATTCACACGGAAATTGCGTCGCTATGAAATACTATGTGTTCTAAGACATTTCTATCTAAATCGAGTAACGTTTCTATGGATACGACAGGATTTTCTTTTGGGATACGACAATCACATTTCCGATCCACTGATCCTTCTTTACAGCATCCCTCACTCCCACACATTGATGAAATCACGCGGAAATTGCGTCGCTATGAAATACTGTGTGTTCTAAGACATTTCCTTCTAAATCGAGTAACGTTTCTATGGAAACGACACGATTTTCTTTTGGGATACGACAATCACATTTCCGATCCACTAATCCTTCTTTACTGCATCCTCACTCCCACAAATTGACGAATTAACACACCAATTGCGTCGCAATGAAATACTATGGGTTCTATGACTTCTCCTTCTAATTCGAGTAACGTTTCTATGGAAACGACAGGATTTTCATTTGGGATACGACAATCTTATTTCCGATCCACTAATCCTTCTTTACTGCATCCCTCACTCCCACACATTGACGAATTCACACGGATATTGCGTCGCTATGAAATACTACGTGTTCTAAGACATTTCCTTCTAAATCGAGTAACGTATCTATGGAAACGACGGGATTTTCTTTTGAGATACGACAGTCTCATTTCCGATCCACTAATCCTTCTTTACTGCATCCCTAACTCCCACTCATTGACGAATTCACACGGAAATTGCGTCGCTATGAAATACTATGGGTTCTATGGCATTTCCTTCTAAATCGAGTAACGTTTCTATGGAAACGACAGGATTTTCTTTTGGGATACGACAATCACATTTCCGATCCACTAATCCTTCTTTACTGCATCCCTCACTCCCACACATTGACGAATTAACACAGCAATTGCGTCGCAATGAAATACTATGGGTTCTATGACTTCTCCTTCTAAATCGAGTATCGTTTCTATGGAAATGACTGCCTTTTCTTTTGCGATACGAGTATCTCCTTCTCGATGCACTATTCCTTTTTTATTGCATCCCTAGCTCCCTCTCATTGACGCATTAACACAGAAATTGAGTCGCTATGAAATACTATGGGTTCTAAGACTTCTCCTTCTAAATCGAGTAACGTTTCTACGGAAACGACAGGATTTTCTTTTGGGATACGTCAATCTCATTTCCGATCCACTAATCCTTCTTTACTGCATCCCTCACTCCCACTCATTGACGAATTCACACGGAAATTGCGTCGCTATGAAATACTATGTGTTCTAAGACATTCCCTTCTAAATTGAGTAACGTTTCTATTTAAACGACAGGATTTTCTTTTGGGATACGACAATCACATTTCCGATCCACTAATCCTTCTTTACTGCATCCCGCACTCCCACACATTGACGAATTCACACGGAAATTGCGTCGCTATGAAATACTATGTGTTCTATGACATTTCCTTCTAAATCGAGTAACGTTTCTATGGAAACGACAGGATTTTCTTTTGGGATACGACAGTCTCATTTCCGATCCACTAATCCTTCTTTACTGCATCTCTCACTCCCACACATTGACGAATTTACACAGAAATTGCATCGCTTTGAAATGCTATGTGTTCTAAGACATTTCCTTCTAAATCGAGTAACGTTTCTATGGAAACGACAGGATTTCCTTTTGGGATACGACAATCACATTTCCGATCCACTAATCCTTCTTTACTGCATCCCTCACTCCCACACATTGACGAAATCACACGGAAATTGCGTCGCTATGAAATACTGTGTGTTCTAAGACATTTCCTTCTAAATCGAGGAACGTTTCTATGGAAACGACAGGATTTTCTTTTGGGATACGACAATCACATATCCGATCCACTAATCCTTCTTTACTGCATCCCTCACTCCCACACATTGACGAATTCACACGGAAATTGCGTCGCCATGAAATACTATGTGTTCTATGACTTCTCCTTCTAAATCGAGTAACGTTTCTATGGAAACGACAGGATTTTCTTTTGGGATGCGACAATCTCATTTGCGATCCACTAATCCTTCTTTACTGCATCCCTCACTCCCACTCATTGACGAATTCACACGGAAATCGCGTCGCTATGAAATACTATGTGTTCTAAGACTTTTCCTCCTAAATTGAGTAACGTGTCTATGGAAACGACAGGATTTTCTTTTGGGATACGACAATCACATTCCCGATCCACTAATCCTTCTTTACTGCAACCCTCACTCCCACACATTGACGAATTCACACGGAAATTGCGTCGCTATGAAATACTATGGGTTCTATGACTTCTCCTTTTAAATCGAGTAACGTTTCTATGGAAACGACAGGATTTTCATTTGGGATACGACAATCTCATTTCCGATCCACTAATCCTTCTTTACTGCATCCCTCACTCCCACTCATTGACGAATTCACACGGAAATTGCGTCACTATGATATACTATGGGTTCTATGACATTTCCTTCTAAATCGAGTTATGTTTCTATGGAAACGACAGGATTTTCTTTTGGGTTACGACAATCTTATTTCCGATCCACTAATCCTTCTTTACTGCATCCCTCACTCCCACTCACTGACGTATTCACACGGAAATTGCGTCGCTATGAAATACTATGTGTTCTAAGATATTTCCTTCTAAATCGAGTAACGTTTCTATTTAAACGGCAGGATTTTCTTTTGGGATACGACAATCACATTTCCGTTCCACTAATCCTTCTTTACAGCATCCCTCACTCCCACACATTGACGAATTCACACGGAAATTGCGTCGCTATGATATACTATGTGTTCTAAGACATTTCATTCTAAATCGAGTAACCTTTCTATGGAAACGACAGGATTCTCTTTTGGGATACGACAATCTCATTTCCGATCCACTAATCCTTCCTTATTGCATCCCTAGCTCCCTCTCATTGACGCATTAACACAGAAATTGAGTCGCTTGAAATAGTATGGGTTCTAAGACTTCTCCTTCTAAATCGAGTAACGTTTCTACGGAAACGACAGGATTTTCTTTTGGGATACGTCAATCTCATTTCCGATCCACTATACTTCTTTACTGCGTCCATCACTCCCACTCATTGACGAATTCACACGGAAATTGCGTCGCTATGAAATACTATGTGTTCTAAGACATTAAATTCTAAATTGAGTAACGTTTCTATGGAAACGACAGGATTTTCTTTTGGGATACGACAATCACATTTCCGATCCGCTAATCCTTCTTTACTGCATCCCGCACTCCCACACATTGACGAATTCACACGGAAATTGCGTCGCTATGAAATACTATGGGTTCTATGACTACTCCTTCTAAATCGAGTAACGTTTCTATGGAAACGACAGGATTTTCTTTTGGGATACGACAATCTCATTTCCGATCCACTAACCCTTCTTTACTGCATCCCTCACTCCCACACATTGACGAATTAACACAGCAATTGCGTCGCAATGAAATACTATGGGTTCTATGACTTCTCCTTCTAAATCGAGTAACGTTTCTATGGAAACGACAGGATTTTCATTTGGGATACGACAATCCCATTTCCGATCCACTAATCCTTCTTTACTGCATCCCTCACTCCCACACATTGACGAATTCACACGGATATTGCGTCGCTATGAAATACTACGTGTTCTAAGACATTTCCTCCTAAATCGAGTAACGTATCTATGGAAACGACGGGATTTTCTTTTGAGATACGACAGTCTCATTTCCGATCCACTAATCCTTCTTTACTGCATCCCTAACTCCCACTCATTGACGAATTCACACGGAAATTGCGTCGCTATGAAATACTATGGGTTCTATGGCATTTCCTTCTAAATCGAGTAACGTTTCTATGGAAACGACAGGATTTTCTTTTGGGATGCGACAATCACATTTCCGATCCACTAATCCTTCTTTACTGCATCCCTCACTCCCACACATTGACGAAATCACACGGAAATTGCGTCGCTATGAAATACTGTGTGTTCTAAGACATTTCCTTCTAAATCGAGTAACGTTTCTATGGAAACGACAGGATTTTCTTTTGGGATACGACAGTCACATTTCCGATCCACTAATCCTTCTTTACTGCATCCCTCACTCCCACACATTGACGCATTAACACAGCAATTGCGTCGCAATGAAATACTATGGGTTCTATGACTTCTCCTTCTAAATCGAGTATCGTTTCTATGGAAATGACTGCCTTTTCTTTTGCGATACGAGTATCTCCTTCTCGATGCACTATTCCTACTTTATTGCATCCCTAGCTACCTCTCATTGACGCATTAACACAGAAATTGAGTCGCTATGAAATACTATGTGTTCTAAGACTTCTCCTTCTAAATCGAGTAACGTTTCTACGGAAACGACAGGATTTTCTTTTGGGATACCTCAATCTCATTTCCGATCCACTAATCCTTCTTTACTGCATCCCTCACACCCACTCATTGACGAATTCACACGGAAATTGCGTCGCTATGAAATACTATGTGTTCTAAGACATTTCCTTCTAAATTGAGTAACGTTTCTTTGGAAACGACAGGATTTTCTTTTGGGATACGACAATCACATTTCCGATCCACTAATCCTGCTTTACTGCATCCCGCACTCCCACACATTGACGAATTCACACGGAAATTGCGTCGCTATGAAATACTATGGGTTCTATGACTTCTCCTTCTAAATCGAGTAACGTTTCTATGGAAACGACAGGATTTTCTTTTGGGATACGACAATCTCATTTCCGATCCACTAATCTTTCTTTACTGCATCCCCCACTCCCACACATTGACGAATTCACACGGAAATTGCGTCGCTATGAAATACCATATGTTCTAAGACATTTCTATCTAAATCGAGTAACGTTTCTATGGAAACGACAGAATTTTCTTTTGGGATACGACAATCGCATTTCCGATCCACTAATCCTTCTTTACTGCATCCCTCACTCCCACACATTGATGAAATCACACGGAAATTGCGTCGCTATGAAATACTGTGGTTCTAAGACATTTCCTTCTAAATCGAGTAACGTTTCTATGGAAACGACAGGATTTTCTTTTGGGATACGACAGTCACATTTCCGATCCACTAATCCTTCTTTACTGCATCCCTCACTCCCACACATTGACGAATTAACACAGCAATTGCGTCGCAATTAAATACTATGGGTTCTATGACTTCTCCTTCTAAATCGAGTATCGTTTCTATGGAAATGACTGCCTTTTCTTTTGCGATACGAGTATCTCCTTCTCGATGCACTATTCCTTCTTTATTGCATCCCTAGCTCCCTCTCATTGACGCATTAACACAGAAATTGAGTCGCTATGAAATACTATGGGTTCTAAGACTTCTCCTTCTAAATCGAGTAACGTTTCTACGGAAACGACAGGATTTTCTTTTGGGATACGTCAATCTCATTTCCGATCCACTATACTTCTTTACTGCGTCCCTCACTCCCACTCATTGACGAATTCACACGGAAATTGCGTCGCTATGAAATACTATGTGTTCTAAGACATTACCTTCTAAATTGAGTAACGTTTCTATGGAAACGACAGGATTTTCTTTTGGGATACGACAATCACATTTCCGATCCACTAATCCTTCTTTACTGCATCCCGCACTCCCACACATTGACGAATTCACACGGAAATTGCGTCGCTATGAAATACTATGGGTTCTATGACATCTCCTTCTAAATCGAGTAACGTTTCTATGGAAACGACAGGATTTTCTTTTGGGATACGACAATCTCATTTCCGATCCACTAATCCTTCTTTACTGCATCTCGCACTCCCACACATTGACGAATTCACACGGAAATTGCGTCGCTATGAAATACTATGTGTTCTAAGACATTTCTATCTAAATCGAGTAACGTTTCTATGGATACGACAGGATTTTCTTTTGGGATACGACAATCACATTTCCGATCCACTGATCCTTCTTTACAGCATCCCTCACTCCCACACATTGATGAAATCACGCGGAAATTGCGTCGCTATGAAATACTGTGTGTTCTAAGACATTTCCTTCTAAATCGAGTAACGTTTCTATGGAAACGACATGATTTTCTTTTGGGATACGACAATCTCATTTCCGATCCACTAATCCTTCTTTACTGCATCCTCACTCCCACAAATTGACGAATTAACACACCAATTGCGTCGCAATGAAATACTATGGGTTCTATGACTTCTCCTTCTAATTCGAGTAACGTTTCTATGGAAACGACAGGATTTTCATTTGGGATACGACAATCTTATTTCCGATCCACTAATCCTTCTTTACTGCATCCCTCACTCCCACACATTGACGAATTCACACGGATATTGCGTCGCTATGAAATACTACGTGTTCTAAGACATTTCCTTCTAAATCGAGTAACGTATCTATGGAAACGACGGGATTTTCTTTTGAGATACGACAGTCTCATTTCCGATCCACTAATCCTTCTTTACTGCATCCCTAACTCCCACTCATTGACGAATTCACACGGAAATTGCGTCGCTATGAAATACTATGGGTTCTATGGCATTTCCTTCTAAATCGTGTAACGTTTCTATTCAAACGACAGGATTTTCTTTTGGGATACGACAATCACATTTCCGATCCACTAATCCTTCTTTACTGCATCCCTCACTCCCACACATTGACGAATTAACACAGCAATTGCGTCGCAATGAAATACTATGGGTTCTATGACTTCTCCTTCTAAATCGAGTATCGTTTCTATGGAAATGACTGCCTTTTCTTTTGCGATACGAGTATCTCCTTCTCGATGCACTATTCCTTTTTTATTGCATCCCTAGCTCCCTCTCATTGACGCATTAACACAGAAATTGAGTCGCTATGAAATACTATGGGTTCTAAGACTTCTCCTTCTAAATCGAGTAACGTTTCTACGGAAACGACAGGATTTTCTTTTGGGATACGTCAATCTCATTTCCGATCCACTAATCCTTCTTTACTGCATCCCTCACTCCCACTCATTGACGAATTCACACGGAAATTGCGTCGCTATGAAATACTATGTGTTCTAAGACATTCCCTTCTAAATTGAGTAACGTTTCTATTTAAACGACAGGATTTTCTTTTGGGATACGACAATCACATTTCCGATCCACTAATCCTTCTTTACTGCATCCCGCACTCCCACACATTGACGAATTCACACGGAAATTGCGTCGCTATGAAATACTATGGGTTCTATGACTTCTCCTTCTAAATCGAGTAACGTTTCTATGGAAACGACAGGATTTTCTTTTGGGATACGACGATCACATTTCCGATCCACTAATCCTTCTTTACTGCATCCCTCACTCCCACACATTGACGAATTCACACGGAAATTGCGTCGCTATGAAATACTATGTGTTCTAAGACATTTCCTTCTAAATCGAGTAACGTTTCTGTAGAAACGACAGGATTTTCTTTTGGGATACGACAATCTCATTTCCGATCCACTAATCCTTCGTTACTGCATCCCTCACTGCCACACATTGACGAATTCACACGGAAATTGCGTCGCTATGAAATACTATGGGTTTCTATGACTTCTCCTTCTAAATCGAGTAACGTTTCTATGGAACGACAGGACTTTCTTTTGGATACGACAATCACATTTCCGATCCACTAATCCTTCTTTACTGCACCCCTCACTCCCACACATTGACGAACTCTCACGGAAATCGCGTCGCTATGAAATACTATGTGTTCTAAGACATTTCCTTCTAAATCGAGTAACGTATCTATGGAAACGACGGGATTTTCTTTTGGGATACGACAATCACATTTCCGATCCACTAATCCTTCGTTACTGCATCCCTCACTGCCACACATTGTCGAATTCACACGGAAATTGCGTCGCTATGAAATACTATGGGTTTCTATGACTTCTCCTTCTAAATCGAGTAACGTTTCTATGGAACGACCGGATTTTCTTTTGCGATACGACAATCTCATTTCCGATCCACTAATCCTTCTTTACTGCATCCCTCACTTCCACACACTGACGAATTCACACGGTAATTGCGTCGCTATTAGATACTATGTGTTCTATGACATTTCCTTCTAAATCGAGTAACGTTTCTATGGAAACGACAGGATTTTCTTTTGGGATACGACAGTCTCATTTCCGATCCACTAATCCTTCTTTACTGCATCCCTCACTCCCACACATTGACGAATTCACACGGATATTGCGTCGCTATGAAATACTACGTGTTCTAAGACATTTCCTTCTAAATCGAGTAACGTATCTATGGAAACGACGGGATTTTCTTTTGAGATACGACAGTCTCATTTCCGATCCACTAATCCTTCTTTACTGCATCCCTAACTCCCACTCATTGACGAATTCACACGGAAATTGCGTCGCTATGAAATACTATGGGTTCTATGGCATTTCCTTCTAAATCGTGTAACGTTTCTATGGAAACGACAGGATTTTCTTTTGGGATACGACAATCACATTTCCGATCCACTAATCCTTCTTTACTGCATCCCTCACTCCCACACATTGACGAATTAACACAGCAATTGCGTCGCAATGAAATACTATGGGTTCTATGACTTCCCCTTCTAAATCGAGTATCGTTTCTATGGAAATGACTGCCTTTTCTTTTGCGATACGAGTATCTCCTTCTCGATGCACTATTCCTTTTTTATTGCATCCCTAGCTCCCTCTCATTGACGCATTAACACAGAAATTGAGTCGCTATGAAATACTATGGGTTCTAAGACTTCTCCTTCTAAATCGAGTAACGTTTCTACGGAAACGACAGGATTTTCTTTTGGGATACGTCAATCTCATTTCCGATCCACTAATCCTTCTTTACTGCATCCCTCACTCCCACTCATTGACGAATTCACACGGAAATTGCGTCGCTATGAAATACTATGTGTTCTAAGACATTCCCTTCTAAATTGAGTAACGTTTCTATTTAAACGACAGGATTTTCTTTTGGGATACGACAATCACATTTCCGATCCACTAATCCTTCTTTACTGCATCCCGCACTCCCACACATTGACGAATTCACACGGAAATTGCGTCGCTATGAAATACTATGGGTTCTATGACTTCTCCTTCTAAATCGAGTAACGTTTCTATGGAAACGACAGGATTTTCTTTTGGGATACGACAGTCACATTTCCGATCCACTAATCCTTCTTTACTGCATCCCTCACTCCCACACATTGACGAATTAACACAGCAATTGCGTCGCAATTAAATACTATGGGTTCTATGACTTCTCCTTCTAAATCGAGTATCGTTTCTATGGAAATGACTGCCTTTTCTTTTGCGATACGAGTATCTCCTTCTCGATGCACTATTCCTTCTTTATTGCATCCCTAGCTCCCTCTCATTGACGCATTAACACAGAAATTGAGTCGCTATGAAATACTATGGGTTCTAAGACTTCTCCTTCTAAATCGAGTAACGTTTCTACGGAAACGACAGGATTTTCTTTTGGGATACGTCAATCTCATTTCCGATCCACTATACTTCTTTACTGCGTCCCTCACTCCCACTCATTGACGAATTCACACGGAAATTGCGTCGCTATGAAATACTATGTGTTCTAAGACATTACCTTCTAAATTGAGTAACGTTTCTATGGAAACGACAGGATTTTCTTTTGGGATACGACAATCACATTTCCGATCCACTAATCCTTCTTTACTGCATCCCGCACTCCCACACATTGACGAATTCACACGGAAATTGCGTCGCTATGAAATACTATGGGTTCTATGACATCTCCTTCTAAATCGAGTAACGTTTCTATGGAAACGACAGGATTTTCTTTTGGGATACGACAATCTCATTTCCGATCCACTAATCCTTCTTTACTGCATCTCGCACTCCCACACATTGACGAATTCACACGGAAATTGCGTCGCTATGAAATACTATGTGTTCTAAGACATTTCTATCTAAATCGAGTAACGTTTCTATGGATACGACAGGATTTTCTTTTGGGATACGACAATCACATTTCCGATCCACTGATCCTTCTTTACAGCATCCCTCACTCCCACACATTGATGAAATCACGCGGAAATTGCGTCGCTATGAAATACTGTGTGTTCTAAGACATTTCCTTCTAAATCGAGTAACGTTTCTATGGAAACGACACGATTTTCTTTTGGGATACGACAATCTCATTTCCGATCCACTAATCCTTCTTTACTGCATCCTCACTCCCACAAATTGACGAATTAACACACCAATTGCGTCGCAATGAAATACTATGGGTTCTATGACTTCTCCTTCTAATTCGAGTAACGTTTCTATGGAAACGACAGGATTTTCATTTGGGATACGACAATCTTATTTCCGATCCACTAATCCTTCTTTACTGCATCCCTCACTCCCACACATTGACGAATTCACACGGATATTGCGTCGCAATGAAATACTACGTGTTCTAAGACATTTCCTTCTAAATCGAGTAACGTATCTATGGAAACGACGGGATTTTCTTTTGAGATACGACAGTCTCATTTCCGATCCACTAATCCTTCTTTACTGCATCCCTAACTCCCACTCATTGACGAATTCACACGGAAATTGCGTCGCTATGAAATACTATGGGTTCTATGGCATTTCCTTCTAAATCGTGTAACGTTTCTATGGAAACGACAGGATTTTCTTTTGGGATACGACAATCACATTTCCGATCCACTAATCCTTCTTTACTGCATCCCTCACTCCCACACATTGACGAATTAACACAGCAATTGCGTCGCAAGGAAATACTATGGGTTCTATGACTTCTCCTTCTAAATCGAGTATCGTTTCTATGGAAATGACTGCCTTTTCTTTTGCGATACGAGTATCTCCTTCTCGATGCACTATTCCTTTTTTATTGCATCCCTAGCTCCCTCTCATTGACGCATTAACACAGAAATTGAGTCGCTATGAAATACTATGGGTTCTAAGACTTCTCCTTCTAAATCGAGTAACGTTTCTACGGAAACGACAGGATTTTCTTTTGGGATACGTCAATCTCATTTCCGATCCACTAATCCTTCTTTACTGCATCCCTCACTCCCACTCATTGACGAATTCACACGGAAATTGCGTCGCTATGAAATACTATGTGTTCTAAGACATTCCCTTCTAAATTGAGTAACGTTTCTATTTAAACGACAGGATTTTCTTTTGGGATACGACAATCACATTTCCGATCCACTAATCCTTCTTTACTGCATCCCGCACTCCCACACATTGACGAATTCACACGGAAATTGCGTCGCTATGAAATACTATGGGTTCTATGACTTCTCCTTCTAAATCGAGTAACGTTTCTATGGAAACGACAGGATTTTCTTTTGGGATACGACGATCACATTTCCGATCCACTAATCCTTCTTTACTGCATCCCTCACTCCCACACATTGACGAATTCACACGGAAATTGCGTCGCTATGAAATACTATGTGTTCTAAGACATTTCCTTCTAAATCGAGTAACGTTTCTGTAGAAACGACAGGATTTTCTTTTGGGATACGACAATCTCATTTCCGATCCACTAATCCTTCGTTACTGCATCCCTCACTGCCACACATTGACGAATTCACACGGAAATTGCGTCGCTATGAAATACTATGGGTTTCTATGACTTCTCCTTCTAAATCGAGTAACGTTTCTATGGAACGACAGGACTTTCTTTTGGATACGACAATCACATTTCCGATCCACTAATCCTTCTTTACTGCACCCCTCACTCCCACACATTGACGAACTCTCACGGAAATCGCGTCGCTATGAAATACTATGTGTTCTAAGACATTTCCTTCTAAATCGAGTAACGTATCTATGGAAACGACGGGATTTTCTTTTGGGATACGACAATCACATTTCCGATCCACTAATCCTTCGTTACTGCATCCCTCACTGCCACACATTGTCGAATTCACACGGAAATTGCGTCGCTATGAAATACTATGGGTTTCTATGACTTCTCCTTCTAAATCGAGTAACGTTTCTATGGAACGACCGGATTTTCTTTTGCGATACGACAATCTCATTTCCGATCCACTAATCCTTCTTTACTGCATCCCTCACTTCCACACACTGACGAATTCACACGGTAATTGCGTCGCTATTAGATACTATGTGTTCTATGACATTTCCTTCTAAATCGAGTAACGTTTCTATGGAAACGACAGGATTTTCTTTTGGGATACGACAGTCTCATTTCCGATCCACTAATCCTTCTTTACTGCATCCCTCACTCCCACACATTGACGAATTTACACGGAAAATGCATCGCTTTGAAATACTATGTGTTCTAAGGCATTTCCTTCTAAATCGAGTAACGTTTCTATGGAAACGACAGGATTTCCTTTTGGGATACGACAATCTCATTTGCGATCCACTAATCCTTCTTTACTGCATCCCTCACTCCCACTCATTGACGAATTCACGCGGTAATTGCGTCGCTATGAAATTCTATGTGTTCTATGACATTTCCTTCTAAATCGAGTAACGTTTCTACGGAAACGACAGGATTTTCTTTTGGGATACGACAGTCTCATTTCCGATCCACTAATCCTTCTTTACTGCATCTCTCACTCCCACACATTGACGAATTTACACAGAAATTGCATCGCTTTGAAATGCTATGTGTTCTAAGACATTTCCTTCTAAATCGAGTAACGTTTCTATGGAAACGACAGGATTTCCTTTTGGGTTACGACAATCACATTTCCGATCCACTAATCCTTCTTTACTGCATCCCTCACTCCCACACATTGACGAAATCACACGGAAATTGCGTCGCTATGAAATACTGTGTGTTCTAAGACATTTCCTTCTAAATCGAGGAACGTTTCTATGGAAACGACAGGATTTTCTTTTGGGATACGACAATCACATTTCCGATCCACTAATCCTTCTTTACTGCATCCCTCACTCCCACACATTGACGAATTCACACGGAAATCGCGTCGCCATGAAATACTATGTGTTCTATGACTTCTCCTTCTAAATCGAGTAACGTTTCTATGGAAACGACAGGATTTTCTTTTGGGATGCGACAATCTCATTTGCGATCCACTAATCCTTCTTTACTGCATCCCTCACTCCCACTCATTGACGAATTCACACGGAAATCGCGTCGCTATGAAATACTATGTGTTCTAAGACTTTTCCTCCTAAATCGAGTAACGTGTCTATGGAAACGACAGGATTTTCTTTTGGGATACGACAATCACATTCCCGATCCACTAATCCTTCTTTACTGCAACCCTCACTCCCACACATTGACGAATTCACACGGAAATTGCGTCGCTATGAAATACTATGGGTTCTATGACTTCTCCTTTTAAATCGAGTAACGTTTCTATGGAAACGACAGGATTTTCATTTGGGATACGACAATCTCATTTCCGATCCACTAATCCTTCTTTACTGCATCCCTCACTCCCACTCATTGACGAATTCACACGGAAATTGCGTCGCTATGAAATGCTATGGGTTCTATGACTTCTCCTTCTAAATCGAGTAACGTTTCTATGGAAACGACAGGATTTTCTTTTGGGAAACGACAATCTCATTTCCGATCCACTAATCCTTCTTTACTGCATCCCTCACTCCCACTCACTGACGAATTCACACGGAAATTGCGTCGCTATGAAATACTGTGTGTTCTAAGACATTTCCTTCTAAATCGAGTAACGTTTCTATGGAAACGACAGGTATTTCTTTTGGGATACGACAATCTCATTTCCGATCCACTAATCCTTCTTTACTGCATCCCTCACTCCCACACATTGACGAATTCACACGGATATTGCGTCGCTATGAAATACTATGGGTTCTATGACTTCTCCTTCTAAATCGAGTAACGTTTCTATGGGAACGACAGGATTTTCTTTTGGGATACGACAATCTCATTTCCGATCCACTAATCCTCCCTTACTGCATCCCTCACTCCCACTCATTGACGAATTCACACGGAAATTGCGTCGCTATGAAATGCTATGTGTTCTAAGACACTTCCTTCCAAATCGAGTAACGTTTCTATGGAAACGACAGGATTTTCTTTTGGGATACGACAATCTCATTTCCGATCCACTAATCCTTCTTTACTGCATTCCTCACTCCCACACATTGACGAATTCACACGGAAATTGCGTCGCTATGAAATACGATGTGTTCTAAGACATTTCCTTCTAAATCGAGTTATGTTTCTATGGAAACGACAGGATTTTCTTTTGGGATACGACAATCACATTTCCGATCCACTAATCCTTCTTTACTGCATCCCTCACTCCCACTCATTGACGATTTCACACGAAAATTGCGTCGCTATGAAATACTATGTGTTCTAAGACATTTCCTTATAAATCGAGTAACGTTTCTATGGAAACGACAGGATTTTCTTTTGGGATACGACAATCACATTTCCGATCCACTAATCCTTCTTTACTGCATCCCTCACTCCCACACATTGACGAATTAACACAGCAATTGCGTCGCAATGAAATACTATGGGTTCTATGACTTCACCTTCTAAATCGAGTTTCGTTTCTATGGAAATGACTGCCTTTTCTTTTGCGATACGAGTATCTCCTTCTCGATGCACTATTCCTTCTTTATTGCATCCCTAGCTCCCTCTCATTGACGCATTAACACAGAAATTGAGTCGCTATGAAATACTATGGGTTCTATGACTTCGTCTTTAAAATCGAGTAACGTTTCTATGGAAACGACAGGATTTTCTTTTGGGATACGACAATCTCATTTCCGACCCACTAATCCTTCTTTACTGCATCCCTCACTCCCTCTCATTGACGAATTCACACGGAAATTGCGTCGCTATGAAATACAATGTGTTCTATGACATTTCCTTCTAAATTGTGTAACGTTTCTATGGAAACGACAGTATTTTCTTTTGGGATACGACAATCACATTTCCGATCCACTAATCCTTCTTTACTGCCTCCCGCACTCCCACACATTGACGAATTCACACCGAAATTGCGTCGCTATGAAATACTATGGGTTCTATGACTTCTCCTTCTAAATCGAGTAACGTTTCTATGGAAACGACCGGATTTTCTTTTGCGATACGACAATCTCATTTCCGATCCACTAATCCTTCTTTACTGCATCCCTCACTTCCACACACTGAAGAATTCACACGGAAATTGCGTCGCTAAGAAATACTATGTGTTCTATGACATTTCCTTCTAAATCGAGTAACGTTTCTATGGAAACGACAGGATTTTCTTTTGGGATACGACAGTCTCATTTCCGATCCACTAATCCTTCTTTACTGCATCCCTCACTCCCACACATTGACGAATTTACACGGAAATTGCATCGCTTTGAAATACTATGTGTTCTAAGACATTTCCTTCTAAATCGAGTAACGTTTCTATGGAAACGACAGGATTTTCTTTTGGGATACGACAATCACATTTCCGATCCACTAATCCTTCTTTACTGCATCTCTCACTCCCACACATTGACGAAGTCACACGGAAATTGCGTCGCTATGAAATACTGTGTGTTCTAAAACATTTCCTTCTAAATCGAGTAACGTTTCTATGGAAACGACAGGATTTTCTTTTGGGATACGACAATCTCATTTCCGATCTACTAATCCTTCTTTACTGCATCCCTCACTCCCACACATTGACGAATTCATACGGAAATTGCGTCGCTATGAAATACTATGTGTTCTATGACTTCTCCTTCTAAATCGATTAGCGTTTCTATTTAAACGACAGGATTTTCTATTGGGATACGACAATCTCATTTCCGATCCACTAATCCTTCTTTACTGCGTCCCTCGCTCCCACTCATTGACGAATTCACACGGATATTGCGTCGCTATGAAATACTATGTGTTCTAAGACATTTCCTTCTAAATCGAGTTACGTTTCTATGGAAAAGACAGGATTCTCTTTTGTGATTCGACAATCTCATTTCCGATCCAATAATCCATCTTTACTGCATCCCTCACTCCCACACATTGACGAATTCCCACGGAAACTGCGTCGCTATGAAATACTTTGGGTTCTATGACTTCTCCTTCTAAATCGAGTGACGTTTCTATGGAAACGACAGGATTTTCTTTTGCGATACGGCAATCTCATTTCCGATCCACTAATCCTTCTTTACTGCATCCCTCACTCCCACTCATTGACGAATTCACACGGTAATTGCGTCGCTATGAAATACTATGTGTTCTAAGACATTTCCTTCTAAATCGAGTAACGTTTCTATGGAAACGACAGGATTTTCTTTTGGGATACGACAATCTCATTTCCGATCCACTAATCCTTCTTTACTGCATCCCTCACTTCCACACATTGTCGAATTCAAACGGAAATTGCGTCGCTATGAAATACTATGTGTTCTAAGACATTTCCTTCTAAATCGAGTAACGTTTCTATGGAAACGACAGGACTTTCTTTTGGGATACGACAATCTCATTTCCGATCCACTAATCCTTCTTTACTGCATCCCTCACTCCCACTCATTGACGAATTCACACGGTAATTGCGTCGCTATGAAATACTATGTGTTCTAAGACATTTCCTTCTAAATCGAGTAACGTTTCTATGGAAACGACAGGATTTTCTTTTGGGATACGACAATCTCATTTCCGAACCACTAATCCTTCTTTACTGCATCCCTCACTTCCACACATTGACGAATTCAAACGGAAATTGCGTCGCTATGAAATACTATGTGTTCTAAGACATTTCCTTCTAAATCGAGTAACGTTTCTATGGAAACGACAGGATTTTCTTTAGGGATACGACAATCAAATTTCCGATCTACTAACCCATCTTTACTGCATCCCTCACTCCCACTCATTGACGAATTCACACGGAAATTGCGTCGCTATGAAATACTATGTGTTCTAAGACATTTCCTTCCAAATCGAGTAACGTTTCTATGGAAACGACAGGACTTTCTTTTGGGATACGACAATCTCATTTCCGATCCACTAATCCTTCTTTACTGCATCCCTCACTCCCACACATTGACGAATTCACACGGTAATGCGTCGCTATGAAATACTATGTGTTCTAAGACATTTCCTTCTAAATCGAGTAACGTTTCTATGGAAACGACAGGATTCTCTTTTGGGATACGACAATCGCATTTCCGATCCACTAATCCTTCTTTACAGCATCCCTCACTCCCACACATTGATGAATTCACACGGAAATTGCGTCGCTATGAAATACTATGGGTTCTATGACTTCTCCTTCTAAATCGAGTAACGTTTCTATGGAAACGACAGGATTTTCTTTTGCGATACGACAATCTCATTTCCGATCCACTAATCCTTCTTTACTGCATCCCTCACTCCCACTCATTGACGAATTCACAAGGAAATTGCGTCGCTATGAAATACTATGTGCTCTAAGACATTTCCTTCTAAATCGAGTAACGTTTCTATGGTAGCGACAGGATTTTCTTTTGGGATACGACAATCTCATTTCCGATCCACTAACCCTTCTTTACTGCAGCCCTCACTTCCACACATTGACGAATTCTCACGGAAATTGGGTCGTTATGAAATACTATGTGTTCTAAGACATTTCCTTCTAAATCGAGTAGCGTTTCTATTTAAACGACAGGATTTTCTATTGGGATACGACAATCTCATTTCCGATCCACTAATCCTTCTTTACTGCGTCCCTCGCTCCCACTCATTGACGAATTCACACGGATATTGCGTCGCTATGAAATACTATGTGTTCTAAGACATTTCCTCCTAAATCGAGTAACGTTTCTATGGAAAAGACAGGATTTTCTTTTGGGATACGACAATCTCATTTCCGATCCACTAATCCTTCTTTACTGCATCCCTCACTCCCACTCATTGACGTATTCACACGGAAATTGCGTCGCTATGAAATACTATGTGTTCTAAGACATTTCCTTCTAAATCGAGTAACGTTTCTATGGAAACGACAGGATTTTCTTTTGGGATACGACAATCACATTTCCGATCCACTAATCCTTCTTTACTGCATCCCTCACTCCCACACATTGACGAATTCACACGGAAATTGCGTCGCTATGACATACTATGTGTTCTAAGACATTTCCTTCTAAATCGAGTTACGTTTCTATGGAAAAGACAGGATTCTCTTTTGTGATACGACAATCTCATTTCCGATCCAATAATCCATCTTTACTGCATCCCTCACTCCCACACATTGACGAATTCCCACGGAAACTGCGTCGCTATGAAATACTTTGGGTTCTATGACTTCTCCTTCTAAATCGAGTGACGTTTCTATGGAAACGACAGGATTTTCTTTTGCGATACGGCAATCTCATTTCCGATCCACTAATCCTTCTTTACTGCATCCCTCACTCCCACTCATTGACGAATTCACACGGTAATTGCGTCGCTATGAAATACTATGTGTTCTAAGACATTTCCTTCTAAATCGAGTAACGTTTCTATGGAAACGACAGGATTTTCTTTTGGGATACGACAATCTCATTTCCGATCCACTAATCCTTCTTTACTGCATCCCTCACTTCCACACATTGACGAATTCAAACGGAAATTGCGTCGCTATGAAATACTATGTGTTCTAAGACATTTCCTTCTAAATCGAGTAACGTTTCTATGGAAACGACAGGATTTTCTTTTGGGATACGACAATCACATTTCCGATCTACTAACCCATCTTTACTGCATCCCTCACTCCCACTCATTGACGAATTCACACGGAAATTGCGTCGCTATGAAATACTATGTGTTCTAAGACATTTCCTTCCAAATCGAGTAACGTTTCTATGGAAACGACAGGACTTTCTTTTGGGATACGACAATCTCATTTCCGATCCACTAATCCTTCTTTACTGCATCCCTCACTCCCACTCATTGACGAATTCACACGGTAATTGCGTCGCTATGAAATACTATGTGTTCTAAGACATTTCCTTCTAAATCGAGTAACGTTTCTATGGAAACGACAGGATTTTCTTTTGGGATACGACAATCTCATTTCCGATCCACTAATCCTTCTTTACTGCATCCCTCACTTCCACACATTGACGAATTCACACGCAAATTGCGTCGCTATGAAATACAATGGGTTCTATGACATTTCCTTCTAAATCGAGTAACGTTTCTATGGAAACGACAGGATTTTCTTTTGGGATACGACAATCACATTTCCGATCTACTAACCCATCTTTACTGCATCCCTCAATCCCACTCATTGACGAATTCACACGGAAATTGCGTCGCTATGAAATACTATGTGTTGTAAGACATTTCCTTCCAAATCGAGTAACGTTTCTATGGAAACGACAGGACTTTCTTTTGGGATACGACAATCTCATTTCCGATCCACTAATCCTTCTTTACTGCATCCCTCACTCCCACACATTGACGAATTCACACGGAAATTGCGTCGCTATGAAATACTATGTGTTCTAAGACATTTCCTTCTTAATCGAGTAACGTTTCTATGGAAACGACAGGATTTTCTTTTGGGATACGACAATCACATTTCCGATCCACTAATCCTTCTTTACTGCATCCCTCACTTCCACACATTGACGAATTAACACAGCAATTGCGTCGCAATGAAATACTATGTGTTCTATGCCTTCTCCTTCTAAATCGAGTATCGTTTCTATGGAAACGACTGGCTTTTCTTTTGCGACACGAGTATCTCCTTCTCGATGCACTATTCCTTCTTTATTGCATCCCTAGCTCCCTCACATTGACGAATTAACACAGAAATTGAGTCGCTATGAAATACTATGGGTTCTATGACTTCTACATCTACATCTTTACTCCGCGAGCCACCTTACGGTGTGTGGCGGTGGGTACTTATTGTACCACTATCTGATCCCCCCTTCCCTGTTCCATTCATGAATTGTGCGTGGGAAGAACGACTGCTTGTAAGTCTCCGTATTTGCTCTAATTTCTCGGATCTTTTCGTTGTGATCATTACGCGAGATATATGTGGGCGGTAGTAATATGTTGCCCATCTCTTCCCGGAATGTGCTCTCTCGTCATTTCGATAATAAACCTCTCCGTACTGCGTAACGCCTTTCTTGAAGTGTCCGCCACTGGAGCTTGTTCAGCATCTCCGTAACGCTCTCGCGCTGACTAAATGTCCCCATGACGAATCGCGCTGCTTTTCGCTGGATCATGTCTATCTCTTCTATTAATCCAACCTGGTAAGTGTCCCATACTGATGAGCAATACTCAAGAATCGGACGAACAAGCGTTTTGGAAGCTACTTCTTTCGTCGATGAGTCACATTTTCTTAGAATTCTTCCTATGAATCTCAACCTGGCGCCTGCTTTTCCCACTATTTGTTTTATGTGATCATTCCACTTCAGATCGCTCCGGATAGTAACTCCTAAGTATTTTACGGTCGTTACCGCTTCCAATGATTTACCACCTATGGCATAATCGTACTGGAATGGATTTCTGCCCCTATGTATGCGCATTATATTACATTTATCTACGTTTAGGGAAAGCTGCCAGCTGTCGCACCATGCATTAATCCTCTGCAGGTCCTCCTGGAGTACGTACGAGTCTTCTGATGTTGCTACTTTCTTGTAGACAACCGTGTCATCTGCAAATAGCCTCACGGAGCTACCGATGTTGTCAACTAAGTCATTTATGTATATTGTAAACAATAAAAGTCCTATCACGCTTCCCTGCGGTACTCCCGAAATTACCTCTACATCTGCAGATTTTGAACCGTTAAGAATGACATGTTGTGTTGTTTCTTCTAGGAAATCCTGAATCCAATCATAAACCTGGTCCGATATTCCGTAAGCTCGTATTTTTTTCACTAAACGTAAGTGCGGAACCGTATCAAATGCCTTCCTGAAGTCCAGGAATACGGCATCAATCTGCTCGCCAGTGTCTACGGCACTGTGAATTTCTTGGGCAAATAGGGCGAGCTGAGTTTCACATGATCTCTGTTTGCGGAATCCATGTTGGTTATGATGAAGGAGATTTGTATTATCTAAGAACGTCATAATACGAGAACACAAAACATGTTCCATTATTCTACAACAGATTGACGTAAGCGAAATAGGCCTATAATTATTCGCATCTGATTTATGACCCTTCTTGAAAATGGGAACGACCTGCGCTTTCTTCCAGTCGCTAGGTACTTTACGTTCTTCCAGCGATCTACGATAAATTGCTGATAGAAAGGGGGCAAGTTCTTTAGCATAATCACTGTAGAATCTTAAGGGTATCTCGTCTGGTCCGGATGCTTTTCCGCTACTAAGTGATAGCAGTTGTTTTTCAATTCCGATATCGTTTATTTCAATATTTTCCATTTTGGCGTCCGTGCGACGGCTGAAGTCAGGGACCGTGTTACGATTTTCCGCAGTGAAACAGTTTCGGAACACTGAATTCAGTATTTCTGCCTTTCTTCGGTCGTCCTCTGTTTCGGTGCCATCGTGGTCAACGAGTGACTGAATAGGGGATTTAGATCCGCTTACCGATTTTACAAATGACCAAAACTTTTTAGGGTTCTTGTTTAGATTGTTTGCCAATGTTTTATGTTCGAATTCGTTGAATGCTTCTCTCATTGCTCTCTTTACGCTCTTTTTCGCTTCGTTCAGCTTTTCCTTATCAGCTATGATTCGACTACTCTTAAACCTATGATGAAGCTTTCTTTGTTTCCGTAGTACCTTTCGTACATGATTGTTATACCACGGTGGATATTTCCCCTCGCTTTGGACCTCAGTCGGTACGAACTTATCTAAGGCGTACTGGACGATGTTTCAGAATTTTTTCCATTTTTGTTCCACATCCTCTTCCTCAGAAATGAACGTTTGATGGTGGTCACTCAGATATTCTGCGATTTGTGCCCTATCACTCTTGTTAAGCAAATATATTTTCCTTCCTTTCTTGGCATTTCTTATTACACTTGTAGTCATTGATGCAACCACTGACTTATGATCACTGATACCCTCTTCTACATTCACGAAGTCGAAAAGTTCCGGTCTATTTGTTGCTATGAGGTCTAAAACGTTAGCTTCACGAGTTGGTTCTCTAACTATCTGCTCGAAGTAATTCTCGGACAAGGCAGTCAGGATAATGTCACAAGAGTCTCTGTCCCTGGCTCCAGTTCTGATTGTGTGACTATCCCATTCTATATCTGGGAGATTGAAGTCTCCCCCTATTACAATAGTATGATCACGAAACTTCTTCACGACGTTCTGCAGGTTCTCTCTGAGGCGCTCAACTACTACGGTTGCTGATGCAGGTGGTCTATAGAAGCATCCGACTATCATATCTGACCCACCTTTGATACTTAACTTAACCCACATTATTTCACATTCGCATTCGCTAATAACTTCACTGGATATTATTGAATTCTTTACTGCTATAAATACTCCTCCACCATTGGCATTTATCCTATCCTTACGGTATATATTCCATTCTGTGTCTAGGATTTCGTTACTGTTCACTTCCGGTTCTTTACTGCATCCCTCACTCCCACTCATTGACGAATTCACACGGAAATTGCGTCGCTATGAAATACTATGTGTTCTAAGACATTTCCTTCTAAATCGAGTAACGTTTCTATGGAAACGACAGGATTTTCTTTTGGGATACGACAATTACATTTCCGATCCACTAATCCTTCATTGCTGCATCCCTTACTCCCACACATTGACGAATTTACACGGAAATTGCGTCGCTATGAAATACTATGTGTTCCAAGACATTTCCTTCTAAATCGAGTAACGTTTCTATGGAAACGACAGGATATTCTTTTGGGATACGACAATAACATTTCCGATACACTAATCCTTCTTCACTGCATCCCTCACTCCCACACATTGACGAATTCACACGGAAATTGCGTCGCTATTAACTACTATGTGTTCTAAAACATTTCCTTCTAAATCGAGTAACGTTTCTATGGAAACGACAGGATTTTCTTTTGGGATACGACAATCACATTTCCGATCCACTAATCCTTCTTTACTGCATCCCTCACTCCCACACATTGACGAATTAACACAGCAATTGCGTCGCTTAGAAATACTATGGGTTGTATGACTTCTCCTTCTAAATCGAGTATCGTTTCTGTGGAAACGACTGGCTTTTCTTTTGCGATATGAGTATCTCCTTCTCGATGCACTATTAGTTCTTTATTGCATCCGTAGCTCCCTCACATTGACGAATTAACACAGAAATTGAGTCGCTATGAAATACTATGGGTTCTATGACTTCTCCTTCTAAATCGAGTAACGTTTCTATGGAAACGACAGGATTTTCTTTTGGGATACGACAGTCTCATTTCCGATCCACTAATCCTTCTTTACTGCATCCCTCACTCCCACACATTGACGAATTTACACGGAAATTGCATCGCTTTGAAATACTATGTGTTCTAAGACATTTCCTTCTAAATCGAGTAACGTTTCTATGGAAACGACAGGATTTTCTTTTGGGATACGACAATCACATTTCCGATCCACTAATCCTTCTTTACTGCATGCCTCACTCCCGTACATTGACGAAATCACACGGAAATTGCGTCGCTATGAAATACTGTTTGTTCTAAGACATTTCCTTCTAAATCGAGTAACGTTTCTATGGAAACGACGGGATTTTCTTTTGGGATACGACAATCACATTTCCGATCCACTAATCCTTCTTTACTGCATCCCTCACTCCCACACATTGACGAATTCACACGGAAATTGCGTCGCTATGAAATATTATGTGTTTTATGACTTCTCCTTCTAAATCGAGTAACGTTTCTATGGAAACGACAGGATTTTCTTTTGGGATACGACAATCTCATTTCCGATCCACTAATCCTTCTTTACTGCATCCCTCACTCCTACTCATTGACGAATTCACACGGAAATTGCGTCGCTATGAAATACTATGTGTTCTAAGACATTTCCTTCTAAATTGAGTAACGTTTCTATGGAAACGACAGGACTTTCTTTTTGGATACAACAATCACATTTCGGATCCACTAATCCTTCTCTACTGCATCCCTCACTCCCACACATTGACGAATTCACACGGAAATCGCGTCGCTATGAAATACTATGTGTTCTAAGACATTTCCTCCTTAATCAAGTAACGTTTCTATGGAAACGACAGGATTTTCTTTTGGGATACGCCAATCACATTCCCGATCCACTAATCCTTCTTTACTGCATCTCTCACTCCCACACATTGACGAATTCACACGGAAATTGCGTCGCTATGAAATACTGTGGGTTCTATGACTTCTCCTTCTAAATCGAGTAACGTTTCTATGGAAACGACAGGATTTTCATTTGGGATACGACAATCTCATTTCCGATTCACTAATCCTTCTTTACTGCATCCCTCACTCCCACACATTGACGAATTCACACGGAAATTGCGTCGCTATGAAATACTATGTGTTCTAAGACATTTCCTTCTAAATCGAGTAACGTTCCTATGGAAACGACAGGATTTTCTTTTGGGATACGACAGTCTCATTTCCGATCCACTAATCCCTCTTTACTGCATCCCTCACTCCCACTCATTGACGAATTCACACGCAAATTGCGTCGCTATGAAATACTATGGGTTCTATGACATTTCCTTCTAAATCGAGTAACGTTTCTATGGAAACGACAGGATTTTCTTTTGGGATACGACAATCTCATTTCCGATCCACTAATCCTTCTGTACTGCATCCCTCACTCCCACTCATTGACGTATTCACACGGAAATTGCGTCGCTATGAAATACTATGTGTTCTAAGACATTTCCTTCTAAATCGAGTAACGTTTCTATGGAAACGACAGGATTTTCGTTTGGGATACGACAATCACATTTCCGATCCACTAATCCTTCTTTACTGCATCCCTCACTCCCACACATTGACGAATTCGCACGGAAATTGCGTCGCTGTGAAATACTATGTGTTCTAAGACATTTCCTTCTAAATCGAGTAACGTTTCTATGGAAACGACAGGATTTTCTTTTGGGATACGACAATCTCATTTCCGATCCACTAATCCTTCTTTACTGCATCCCTCACTCCCACACATTGACGAATTCACACGGAAATTACGTCGCTATGAAATACTATGTGTTCTAAGACATTTCCTTCCAAATCGAGTAACGTTTCTATGGAAACGACAGGATTTTCTTTTGGGATACGACAATCACATTTCCGATCCACTAATCCTTCTTTACTGCATCCCTCACTCCCACACATTGACGAAGTAACACAGCAATTGCGTCGCAATGAAATACTATGGGTTCTATGACTTCTCCTTCTACATCGAGTATCGTTTCTGTGGAAACGACTGGCTTTTCTTTTGCGATACGAGTATCTCCTTCTCGATGCACTATTCCTTCTTTATTGCATCCCTAGCTCCCTCACATTGACGAATTAACACAGAAATTGAGTCGCTATAAAATACTATGGGTTCTATGACTTCTACATCTACATCTTTACTCCGCGAGCCACCTTACGGTGTGTGGCGGAGGGTACTTATTGTACCACTATCTGATCCCCCCTTCCCTGTTCCATTCACGAATTGTGCGTGGGAAGAACGACTGCTTGTAAGTCTCCGTATTTGCTCTAATTTCTCGGATCTTTTCGTTGTGATCATTACGCGAGATATATGTGGGCGGTAGTAATATGTTGCCCATCTCTTCCCGGAATGTGCTCTCTCGTCATTTCGATAATAAACCTCTCCGTATTGCGTAACGCCTTTCTTGAAGTGTCCGCCACTGGAGCTTGTTCAGCATCTCCGTAACGCTCTCGCGCTGACTACATGTCCCCATGACGAATCGCGCTGCTTTTCGCTGGATCATGTCTATCTCTTCTATTAATCCAACCTGGTAAGTGTCCCATACTGATGAGCAATACTCAAGGATCGGACGAACAAGCGTTTTGGAAGCTACTTCTTTCGTCGATGAGTCACATTTTCCTAGAATTCTTCCTTTGAATCTCAACCTGGCGCCTGCTTTTCCCACTATTTGTTTTATGTGATCATTCCACTTCAGATCGCTCCGGATAGTAACTCCTAAGTATTTTACGGTCGTTACCGCTTCCAATGATTTACCACCTATGGCATAATCGTACTGGAATGGATTTCTGCCCCTATGTATGCGCATTATATTACGTTTATCTACGTTTAGGGAAAGCTGCCAGCTGTCGCACCATGCATTAATCCTCTGCAGGTCCTCCTGGAGTACGTACGAGTCTTCTGATGTTGCTACTTTCTTGTAGACAACCATGTCATCTGCAAATAGCCTCACGGAGCTACCGATGTTGTCAACTAAGTCATTTATGTATATTGTAAACAATAAAGGTCCTATCACGCTTCCCTGCGGTACTCCCGAAATTACCTCTACATCTGCAGATTTTGAACCGTTAAGAATGACATGTTGTGTTCTTTCTTCTAGGAAATCCTGAATCCAATCACAAACCTGGTCCGATATTCCGTAAGCTCGTATTTTTTTCACTAAACGTAAGTGCGGAACCGTATCAAATGCCTTCCTGAAGTCCAGGAATACGGCATCAATCTGCTCGCCAGTGTCTACGGCACTGTGAATTTCTTGGGCAAATAGGGCGAGCTGAGTTTCACATGATCTCTGTTTGCGGAATCCATGTTGGTTATGATGAAGGAGATTTGTATTATCTAAGAACGTCATAATACGAGAACACAAAACATGTTCCATTATTCTACAACAGATTGACGTAAGCGAAATAGGCCTATAATCATTCGCATCTGATTTATGACCCTTCTTGAAAATGGGAACGACCTGCGCTTTCTTCCAGTCGCTAGGTACTTTACGTTCTTCCAGCGATCTACGATAAATTGCTGATAGAAAGGGGGCAAGTTCTTTGGCATAATCACTGTAGAATCTTAAGGGTATCTCGTCTGGTCCGGATGCTTTTCCGCTACTAAGTGATAGCAGTTGTTTTTCAATTCCGATATCGTTTATTTCAATATTTTCCATTTTGGCGTCAGTGCGACGGCTGAAATCAGGGACCGTGTTACGATTTTCCGCAGTGAAACAGTTTCGGAACACTGAATTCAGTATTTCTGCCTTTCTTCGGTCGTCCTCTGTTTCGGTGCCATCGTGGTCAACGAGTGACTGAATAGGGGATTTAGATCCGCTTACCGATTTTACAAATGACCAAAACTTTTTAGGGTTCTTGTTTAGATTGTTTGCCAATGTTTTATGTTCGAATTCGTTGAATGCTTCTCTCATTGCTCTCTTTACGCTCTTTTTCGCTTCGTTCAGCTTTTCCTTATCAGCTATGTTTCGACTACTCTTAAACCTATGATGAAGCTTTCTTTGTTTCCGTAGTACCTTTCGTACATGATTGTTATACCACGGTGGATATTTCCCCTCGCTTTGGACCTTAGTCGGTACGAACTTATCTAAGGCGTACTGGACGATGTTTCTGAATTTTTTCCATTTTTGTTCCACATCCTCTTCCTCAGAAATGAACGTTTGATGGTGGTCACTCAGATATTCTGCGATTTGTGCCCTATCACTCTTGTTAAGCAAATATATTTTCCTTCCTTCCTTGGCATTTCTTATTACACTTGTAGTCATTGATGCAACCACTGACTTATGATCACTGATATCCTCTTCTACATTCACGGAGTCGAAAAGTTCCGGTCTATTTGTTGCTATGAGGTCTAAAACGTTAGCTTCACGAGTTGGTTCTCTAACTATCTGCTCGAAGTAATTCTCGGACAAGGCAGTCAGGATAATGTCACAAGAGTCTCTGTCCCTGGCTCCAGTTCTGATTGTGTGACTATCCCATTCTATATCTGGGAGATTGAAGTCTCCCCCTATTACAATAGTATGATCACGAAACTTCTTCACGACGTTCTGCAGGTTCTCTCTGAGGCGCTCAACTACTACGGTTGCTGATGCAGGTGGTCTATAGAAGCATCCGACTATCAGATCTGACCCACCTTTGATACTTAACTTAACCCACATTATTTCACATTCGCATTCGCTAATAACTTCACTGGATATTATTGAATTCTTTACTGCTATAAATACTCCTCCACCATTGGCATTTATCCTATCCTTACGGTATATATTCCATTCTGTGTCTAGGATTTCGTTACTGTTCCCTTCCGGTTCTTTACTGCATCCCTCACTCCCACTCATTGACGAATTCACACGGAAATTGCGTCGCTATGAAATACTATGTGTTCTAAGACATTTCCTTCTAAATCGAGTAACGTTTCTATGGAAACGACAGGATTTTCTTTTGGGATACGACAATCACATTTCCGATCCACTAATCCTTCATTGCTGCATCCCTTACTCCCACACATTGACGAATTTACACGGAAATTGCGTCGCTATGAAATACTATGTGTTCCAAGACATTTCCTTCTAAATCGAGTAACGTTTCTATGGAAACGACAGGATATTCTTTTGGGATACGACAATAACATTTCCGATACACTAATCCTTCTTCACTGCATCCCTCACTCCCACACATTGCGAATTCACACGGAAATTGCGTCGCTATTAAATACTATGTGTTCTAAGACATTTCCTTCTAAATCGAGTAACGTTTCTATGGAAACGACAGGATTTTCTTTTGGGATACGACAATCACATTTCCGATCCACTAATCCTTCTTTACTGCATCCCTCACTCCCACACATTGACGAATTAACACAGCAATTGCGTCGCAAAGAAATACTATGGGTTCTATGACTTCTCCTTCTAAATCGAGTAACGTTTCTATGGAAACGACAGGATTTTCTTTTGGGATACGACAGTCTCATTTCCGATCCACTAATCCTTCTTTACTGCATCCCTCACTCCCACACCTTGACGAATTTACACGGAAATTGCATCGCTTTGAAATACTATGTGTTCTAAGACATTTCCTTCTAAATCGAGTAACGTTTCTATGGAAACGACAGGATTTTCTTTTGGGATACGACAATCACATTTCCGATCCACTAATCCTTCTTTACTGCATCCCTCACTCCCGCACATTGACGAAATCACACGGAAATTGCGTCGCTATGAAATACTGTGTGTTCTAAGGCATTTCCTTCTAAATCGAGTAACGTTTCTATGGAAACGACGGGATTTTCTTTTGGGATACGACAATCACATTTCCGCTCCACTAATCCTTCTTTACTGCATCCCTCACTCCCACACATTGACGAATTCACACGGAAATTGCGTCGCTATGAAATACTATGTGTTTTATGACTTCTCCTTCTAAATCGAGTAACGTTTCTATGGAAACGACAGGATTTTCTTTTGGGATACGACAATCTCATTTCCGATCCACTAATCCTTCTTTACTGCATCCCTCACTCCTACTCATTGACGAATTCACACGGAAATTGCGTCGCTATGAAATACTATGTGTTCTAAGATATTTCCTTCTAAATTGAGTAACGTTTCTATGGAAACGACAGGACTTTCTTTTTGGATACAACAATCACATTTCGGATCCACTAATCCTTCTCTACTGCATCCCTCACTCCCACACATTGACGAATTCACACGGAAATCGCGTCGCTATGAAATACTATGTGTTCTAAGACATTTCCTCCTTAATCGAGTAACGTTTCTATGGAAACGACAGGATTTTCTTTTGGGATACGACAATCACATTCCCGATCCACTAATCCTTCTTTACTGCAACTCTCACTCCCACACATTGACGAATTCACACGGAAATTGCGTCGCTATGAAATACTGTGGGTTCTATGACTTCTCCTTCTAAATCGAGTAACGTTTCTATGGAAACGACAGGATTTTCATTTGGGATACGACAATCTCATTTCCGATCCACTAATCCTTCTTTACTGCATCCCTCACTCCCACACATTGACGAATTCACACGGAAATTGCGTCGCTATGAAATACTATGTGTTCTAAGACATTTCCTTCTAAATCGAGTAACGTTTCTATGGAAACGACAGGATTTTCTTTTGGGATACGACAGTCTCATTTCCGATCCACTAATCCTTCTTTACTGCATCCCTCACTCCCACTCATTGACGAATTCACACGCAAATTGCGTCGCTATGAAATACAATGGGTTCTATGACATTTCCTTCTAAATCGAGTAACGTTTCTATGGAAACGACAGGATTTTCTTTTGGGATACGACAATCTCATTTCCGATCCACTAATCCTTCTTTACTGCATTCCTCACTCCCACTCATTGACGTATTCACACGGAAATTGCGTCGCTATGAAATACTATGTGTTCTAAGACATTTCCTTCTAAATCGAGTAACGTTTCTATGGAAACGACAGGATTTTCGTTTGGGATACGACTATCACATTTCCGATCCACTAATCCTTCTTTACTGCATCCCTCACTCCCACACATTGACGAATTCGCACGGAAATTGCGTCGCTGTGAAATACTATGTGTTCTAAGACATTTCCTTCTAAATCGAGTAACGTTTCTAAGGAAACGACAGGAATTTTTTTTGGGATACGACAATCTCATTTCCGATCCACTAATCCTTCTTTACTGCATCCCTCACTCCCACACATTGACGAATTCACACAGCAATTGCGTCGCAATGAAATACTATAGGTTCTATGACTTCTCCTTCTACATCGAGTATCGTTTCTGTGGAAACGACTGGCTTTTCTTTTGCGATACGAGTATCTCCTTCTCGATGCACTATTCCTTCTTTATTGCATCCCTAGCTCCCTCACATTGACGAATTAACACAGAAATTGAGTCGCTATGAAATACTATGGGTTCTATGACTTCTACATCTACATCTTTACTCCGCGAGCCACCTTACGGTGTGTGGCGGAGGGTACTTATTGTACCACTATCTGATCCCCCCTTCCCTGTTCCATTCACGAATTGTGCGTGGGAAGAACGACTGCTTGTAAGTCTCCGTATTTGCTCTAATTTCTCGGATCTTTTCGTTGTGATCATTACGCGAGATATATGTGGGCGGTAGTAATATGTTGCCCATCTCTTCCCGGAATGTGCTCTCTCGTCATTTCGATAATAAACCTCTCCGTATTGCGTAACGCCTTTCTTGAAGTGTCCGCCACTGGAGCTTGTTCAGCATCTCCGTAACGCTCTCGCGCTGACTACATGTCCCCATGACGAATCGCGCTGCTTTTCGCTGGATCATGTCTATCTCTTCTATTAATCCAACCTGGTAAGTGTCCCATACTGATGAGCAATACTCAAGGATCGGACGAACAAGCGTTTTGGAAGCTACTTCTTTCGTCGATGAGTCACATTTTCTTAGAATTCTTCCTTTGAATCTCAACCTGGCGCCTGCTTTTCCCACTATTTGTTTTATGTGATCATTCCACTTCAGATCGCTCCGGATAGTAACTCCTAAGTATTTTACGGTCGTTACCGCTTCCAATGATTTACCACCTATGGCATAATCGTACTGGAATGGATTTCTGCCCCTATGTATGCGCATTATATTACATTTATCTACGTTTAGGGAAAGCTGCCAGCTGTCGCACCATGCATTAATCCTCTGCAGGTCCTCCTGGAGTACGTACGAGTCTTCTGATGTTGCTACTTTCTTGTAGACAACCATGTCATCTGCAAA
Organism: Schistocerca serialis cubense; assembly: GCF_023864345.2. Taxonomy (NCBI): domain Eukaryota; kingdom Metazoa; phylum Arthropoda; class Insecta; order Orthoptera; family Acrididae; genus Schistocerca; species Schistocerca serialis. The sequence goes on from NC_064644.1 coordinate 3,506,862, forward strand.
TAGCCTCACGGAGCTACCGATGTTGTCAACTAAGTCATTTATGTATATTGTAAACAATAAAGGTCCTATCACGCTTCCCTGCGGTACTCCCGAAATTACCTCTACATCTGCAGATTTTGAACCGTTAAGAATGACATGTTGTGTTCTTTCTTCTAGGAAATCCTGAATCCAATCACAAACCTGGTCCGATATTCCGTGAGCTCGTATTTTTTTCACTAAACGTAAGTGCGGAACCATATCAAATGCCTTCCTGAAGTCCAGGAATACGGCATCAATCTGCTCGCCAGTGTCTACGGCACTGTGAATTTCTTGGGCAAATAGGGCGAGCTGAGTTTCACATGATCTCTGTTTGCGGAATCCATGTTGGTTATGATGAAGGAGATTTGTATTATCTAAGAACGTCATAATACGAGAACACAAAACATGTTCCATTATTCTACAACAGATTGACGTAAGCGAAATAGGCCTATAATCATTCGCATCTGATTTATGACCCTTCTTGAAAATGGGAACGACCTGCGCTTTCTTCCAGTCGCTAGGTACTTTACGTTCTTCCAGCGATCTACGAAAATTGCTGATAGAAAGGGGGCAAGTTCTTTAGCATAATCACTGTAGAATCTTAAGGGTATCTCGTCTGGTCCGGATGCTTTTCCGCTACTAAGTGATAGCAGTTGTTTTTCAATTCCGATATCGTTTATTTCAATATTTTCCATTTTGGCGTCCGTGCGACGGCTGAAGTCAGGGACCGTGTTACGATTTTCCGCAGTGAAACAGTTTCGGAACACTGAATTCAGTATTTCGGCCTTTCTTCGGTCGTCTTCTGTTTCGGTGCCATCGTGGTCAACGAGTGACTGAATAGGGGATTTAGATCCGCTTACCGATTTTACAAATGACCAAAACTTTTTAGGGTTCTTGTTTAGATTGTTTGCCAATGTTTTATGTTCGAATCCGTTGAATGCTTCTCTCATTGCTCTCTTTACGCTCTTTTTCGCTTCGTTTAGCTTTTCCTTATCAGCTATGATTCGACTACTCTTAAACCTATGATGAAGCTTTCTTTGTTTCCGTAGTACCTTTCGTACATGATTGTTATACCACAGTGGATCTTTCCCCTCGCTTTGGACCTTAGTCGGTACGAACTTATCTAAGGCGTACTGGACGATGTTTCTGAATTTTTTCCATTTTTGTTCCACATCCTCTTCCTCAGAAATGAACGTTTGATGGTGATCACCCAGATATTCTGCGATTTGTGCCCTATCACTCTTGTTAAGCAAATATATTTTCCTTCCTTTCTTGGCATTTCTTATTACACTTGTAGTCATTGATGCAACCACTGACTTATGATCACTGATACCCTCTTCTACATTCACGGAGTCGAAAAGTTCCGGTCTATTTGTTGCTATGAGGTCTAAAACGTTAGCTTCACGAGTTGGTTCTCTAACTATCTGCTCGAAGTAATTCTCGGACAAGGCAGTCAGGATAATGTCACAAGAGTCTCTGTCCCTGGCTCCAGTTCTGATTGTGTGACTATCCCATTCTATACCTGGGAGATTGAAGTCTCCCCCTATTACAATAGTATGATCACGAAACTTCTTCACGACGTTCTGCAGGTTCTCTCTGAGGCGCTCAACTACTACGGTTGCTGATGAAGGTGGTCTATAGAAGCATCCGACTATCATATCTGACCCACCTTTGTTACTTAACTTAACCCACATTATTTCACATTCGCATTCGCTAATAACTTCACTGGATATTATTGAATTCTTTACTGCTATAAATACTCCTCCACCATTGGCATTTATCCTATCCTTACGGTATATATTCCATTCTGTGTCTAGGATTTCGTTACTGTTCACTTCCGGTTCTTTACTGCATCCCTCACTCCCACTCATTGACGAATTCACACGGAAATTGCGTCGCTATGAAATACTATGTGTTCTAAGACATTTCCTTCTAAATCGAGTAACGTTTCTATGGAAACGACAGGATTTTCTTTTGGGATACGACAATCACATTTCCGATCCACTAATCCTTCATTGCTGCATCCCTTACTCCCACACATTGACGAATTTACACGGAAATTGCGTCGCTATGAAATACTATGTGTTCCAAGACATTTCCTTCTAAATCGAGTAACGTTTCTATGGAAACGACAGGATTTTCTTTTGGGATACGACAATAACATTTCCGATCCACTAATCCTTCTTTACTGCATCCCTCACTCCCACACATTGACGAATTCACACGGAAATTGCGTCGCTATTAAATACTATGTGTTCTAAGACATTTCCTTCTAAATCGAGTAACGTTTCTATGGAAACGACAGGATTTTCTTTTGGGATACGACAATCACATTTCCGATCCACTAATCCTTCTTTACTGCATCCCTCACTCCCACACATTGACGAATTAACACAGCAATTGCGTCGCAAAGAAATACTATGGGTTCTATGACTTCTCCTTCTAAATCGAGTATCGTTTCTGTGGAAACGACTGGCTTTTCTTTTGCGATATGAGTATCTCCTTCTCGATGCACTATTAGTTCTTTATTGCATCCGAAGCTCCCTCACATTGACGAATTAACACAGAAATTGAGTCGCTATGAAATACTATGGGTTCTATGACTTCTCCTTCTAAATCGAGTAACGTTTCTATGGAAACGACAGGATTTTCTTTTGCGATACGACAGTCTCATTTCCGATCCACTAATCCTTCTTTACTGCATCCCTCACTCCCACACATTGACGAATTTACACGGAAATTGCATCGCTTTGAAATACTATGTGTTCTAAGACATTTCCTTCTAAATCGAGTAACGTTTCTATGGAAACGACAGGATTTTCTTTTGGGATACGACAATCACATTCCCGATCCACTAATCCTTCTTTACTGCAACCCTCACTCCCACACATTGACGAATTCACACGGAAATTGCGTCGCTATGAAATACTGTGGGTTCTATGACTTCTCCTTCTAAATCGAGTAACGTTTCTATGGAAACGACAGGATTTTCTTTTGGGATACGACAGTCTCATTTCCGATCCACTAATCCTTCTTTACTGCATCCCTCACTCCCACTCATTGACGAATTCACACGCAAATTGCGTCGCTATGAAATACTATGGGTTCTATGACATTTCCTTCTAAATCGAGTAACGTTTCTATGGAAACGACAGGATTTTCTTTTGGGATACGACAATCTCATTTCCGAACCACTAATCCTTCTTTACTGCATCCCTCACTCCCACTCATTGACGTATTCACACGGAAATTGCGTCGCTATGAAATACTATGTGTTCTAAGACATTTCCTTCTAAATCGGGTAACGTTTCTATGGAACCGACAGGATTTTCTTTTGGGATACGACAATCACATTTCCGATCCACTAATCCTTCTTTACTGCATCCGTCACTCCCACACATTGACGAATTCGCACGGAAATTGCGTCGCTGTGAACTACTATGTGTTCTAAGACATTTCCTTCTAAATCGAGTAACGTTTCTATGGAAACGACAGTATTTTCTTTTGGGATACGACAATCTCGATTTCGATCCACTAATCCTTCTTTACTGCATCCCTCACTCCCACACATTGAAGAATTCACACGGAAATTGCGTCGCTATGAAATACTATGTGTTCTAAGACATTTCCTTCCAAATCGAGTAACGTTTCTATGGAAACGACAGGATTTTCTTTTGGGATACGACAATCTCATTTCCGATCCACTAATCCTTCTTTACTGCATCCCTCACTCCCACACATTGACGAATTCACACGGAAATTACGTCGCTATGAAATACTATGTGTTCTAAGACATTTCCTTCTAAATCGAGTAACGTTTCTATGGAAACGACAGGATTTTCTTTTGGGATACGACAATCACATTTCCGATCCACTAATCCTTCTTTACTGCATCCCTCACTCCCACACATTGACGAATTAACACAGCAATTGCGTCGCAATGAAATACTATGGGTTCTATGACTTCTCCTTCTACATCGAGTATCGTTTCTGTGGAAACGACTGGCTTTTCTTTTGCGATACGAGTATCTCCTTCTCGATGCACTATTCCTTCTTTATTGCATCCCTAGCTCCCTCACATTGACGAATTAACACAGAAATTGAGTCGCTATGAAATACTATGGGTTCTATGACTTCTACATCTACATCTATACTCCGCGAGCCACCTTACGGTGTGTGGCGGAGGGTACTTATTGTACCACTATCTGATCCCCCCTTCCCTGTTCCATTCACGAATTGTGCGTGGGAAGAACGACTGTTTGTATGTCTCCGTATTTGCTCTAATTTCTCGGATCTTTTCGTTGTGATCATTACGCGAGATATATGTGGGCGGTAGTAATATGTTGCCCATCTCTTCCCGGAATGTGCTCTCTCGTCATTTCGATAATAAACCTCTCCGTATTGCGTAACGCCTTTCTTGAAGTGTCCGCCACTGGAGCTTGTTCAGCATCTCCGTAACGCTCTCGCGCTGACTAAATGTCCCCATGACGAATCGCGCTGCTTTTCGCTGGATCATGTCTATCTCTTCTATTAATCCAACCTGGCAAGGGTCCCATACTGATGAGCAGTACTCAAGAATCTGACGAACAAGCGTTTTGGAAGCTACTTCTTTCGTCGATGAGTCACATTTTCTTAGAATTCTTCCTATGAATCTCAACCTGGCGCCTGCTTTTCCCACTATTTGTTTTATGTGATCATTCCACTTCAGATCGCTCCGGATAGTAACTCCTAAGTATTTTACGGTCGTTACCGCTTCCAATGATTTACCACCTATGGCATAATCGTACTGGAATGGATTTCTGCCCCTATGTATGCGCATTATATTACATTTATCTACGTTTAGGGAAAGCTGCCAGCTGTCGCACCATGCATTAATCCTCTGCAGGTCCTCCTGGAGTACGTACGAGTCTTCTGATGTTGCTACTTTCTTGTAGACAACCGTGTCATCTGCAAATAGCCTCACGGAGCTACCGATGTTGTCAACTAAGTCATTTATGTATATTGTAAACAATAAAGGTCCTATCACGCTTCCCTGCGGTACTCCCGAAATTACCTCTACATCTGCAGATTTTGAACCGTTACGAATGACATGTTGTGTTCTTTCTTCTAGGAAATCCTGAATCCAATCACAAACCTGGTCCGATATTCCGAAAGCTCGTATTTTTTTCACTAAACGTAAGTGCGGAACCGTATCAAATGCCTTCCTGAAGTCCAGGAATACGGCATCAATCTGCTCGCCAGTGTCTACGGCACTGTGAATTTCTTGGGCAAATAGGGCGAGCTGAGTTTCACATGATCTCTGTTTGCGGAATCCATGTTGGTTATGATGAAGGAGATTTGTATTATCTAAGAACGTCATAATACGAGAACACAAAACATGTTCCATTATTCTACAACAGATTAACGTAAGCGAAATAGGCCTATAATCATTCGCATCTGATTTATGACCCTTCTTGAAAATGGGAACGACCTGCGCTTTCTTCCAGTCGCTAGGTACTTTACGTTCTTCCAGCGATCTACGATAAATTGCTGATAGAAAGGGGGCACGTTCTTTAGCATAATCACTGTAGAAACTTAAGGGTATCTCGTCTGGTCCGGATGCTTTTCCGCTACTAAGTGATAGCAGTTGTTTTTCAATTCCGATATCGTTTATTTCAATATTTTCCATTTTGGCGTCCGTGCGACGGCTGAAGTCAGGGACCGTGTTACGATTTTCCGCAGTGAAACAGTTTCGGAACACTGAATTCAGTATTTCTGCCTTTCTTCGGTCGTCCTCTGTTTCGGTGCCATCGTGGTCAACGAGTGACTGAATAGGGGATTTAGATCAGCTTACCGATTTTACATATGACCAAAACTTTTTAGGGTTCTTGTTTAGATTGTTTGCCAATGTTTTATGTTCGAATTCGTTGAATGCTTCTCTCATTGCTCTCTTTACGCTCTTTTTCGCTTCGTTCAGCTTTTCATTATCAGCTATGATTCGACTACTCTTAAACCTATGATGAAGCTTTCTTTGTTTCCGTAGTACCTTTCGTACATGATTGTTATACCACGGTGGATATTTCCCCTCGCTTTGGACCTTAGTCGGTACGAACTTATCTAAGGCGTACTGGACGATGTTTCTGAATTTTTTCCATTTTTGTTCCACATCCTCTTCCTTAGAAATGAACGTTTGATGGTGGTCACTCAGATATTCTGCGATTTGTGCCCTATCACTCTTGTTAAGCAAATATATTTTCCTTCCTTTCTTGGCATTTCTTATTACACTTGTAGTCATTGATGCAACCACTGACTTATGATCACTGATACCCTCTTCTACATTCACGGAGTCGAAAAGTTCCGGTCTATTTGTTGCTATGAGGTCTAAAACGTTAGCTTCACGAGTTGGTTCTCTAACTATCTGCTCGAAGTAATTCTCGGACAAGGCAGTCAGGATAATGTCACAAGAGTCTCTGTCCCTGGCTCCAGTTCTGATTGTGTGACTATCCCATTCTACACCTGGTAGATTGAAGTCTTCCCCTCTTACAATAGTATGATCACGAAACTTCTTCACGACGTTCTGCAGGTTCTCTCTGAGGCGCTTAACTACTACGGTTGCTGATGCAGGTGGTCCATAGAAGCATCCGACTATCATATCTGACCCATCTTTGATACTTAACTTAACCCACATTATTTCACATGAGCATTCGCTAATAACTTCACTGGATATTATTGAATTCTTTACTGCTATAAATACTCCTCCACCATTGGCATTTACCCTATCCCTACGGTATATATTCCATTCTGTGTCTAGGATTTCGTAACTGTTCACTTCCGGTTCTTTACTGCATCCCTCACTCCCACTCATTGACGAATTCACACGGAAATTGCGTCGCTATGAAATACTATGTGTTCTAAGACATTTCCTTCCAAATCGAGTAACGTTTCTATGGAAACGACAGGATTTTCTTTTGGGATACGACAATCTCATTTCCGATCCACTAAACCTTCTTTACTGCATCCCTCACTCCCACACATTGACGAATTCACACGGAAATTGCGTCGCTATGAATTACTATGTGTTCTAAGACATTTCCTTCTAAATCGAGTAACGCTTCTATGGAAACGACAGGATTTTCTTTTGGGATACGACAATCACATTTCCGATCCACTAATCCATCTTTACTGCATCCCTCACTCCCACTCATTGACGAATTCACACGGAAATTGCGTGGCTATGAAATACTATGTGTTCTAAGACATTTCCTTCCAAATCGAGTAACGTTATTATGGAAACGACAGGATTTTCTTTTGGGATACGACAATCTCATTTCCGATCCACTAATCCTTCTTTACTGCATCCCTCACTCCCACACATTGACGAATTCACACGGAAATTGCGTCGCTATGAAATACTTTGTGTTCCAAGACATTTCCTTCTAAATCGAGTAACGTTTCTATGGAAACGACAGGATTTTCTTTTGGGATACGACAATCACATTTCCGATCCACTAATCCTTCTTTACTGCATCCCTCACTCCCACACATTGACGAATTAACACAGCAATTGCGCCGCAATTAAATACTATGGGTTCTACGACGCCTCCTTCTAAATCGAGTATCGTTTCTGTGGAAACGACTGGCTTTTCTTTTGCGATACGAGTATCTCCTTGTCGATGCACTACTCCTTCTTTATTGCATCCCTAGCTCCCTCACATTGACGAATTAACACAGAAATTGAGTCGCTATGAAATACTATGGGTTCTATGACTTCTCCTTCTAAATCGAGTAACGTTTCTATGGAAACGACGGGATTTTCTTTTGGGAAACGACAATCTCATTTCCGATCCACTGATCCCTCTTTACTGCATTCCTCACTCCCAATCATTGACGAATTCACACGGAAATTGCGTCGCTATGAAATACTATGTGTTCTAAGACATTTCCTTCTAAATTGAGTAACGTTTCTATGGAAACGACAGGATTTTCTTTTGGGATACGACAATCACATTTCCGATCCACTAATCCTTCTTTACTGCATCCCTCACTCCCACACATTGACGAATTAACACAGCAATTGCGTCGCAATGAAATACAATGGCTTCTATGACTTCTCCTTCTAAATCGAGTATCGTTACTATGGAAACGAGTTGCTTTTCTTTTGCGATACGAAAATCTCGTTCTCGATGCACTATTCCTTCTTTATTGCATCCCTAGCTCCCTCAAATTGACGAATTAACACAGAAATTTAGTCGCTATGAAATACTATGGATTCTATGATTTCTCCTTTTAATCGAGTAACGTTTCTATGGAAACTACAGGATTTTCTTTTGGGATACGACAATCTCATTTCCGATCCACTAATCTTTCTTTACTGCATCCCTCACTCCCACTCATTGACGAATTCACACGGAAATTGCGTCGCTATGAAATATTATGTGTTCTAAGACATTTCCTTCTAAATCGAGTAACGTTTCTATGGAAACGACAGGATTTTCTTTTGGGGTACGACAATCACATTTCCGATCCACTAATCCTTCTTTGCTGCATCCCTTACTCCCACACATTGGCGAATTCACACGGAAATTGCGTCGCTATGAAATACTATGTGTTCTAAGACATTTCCTTCTAAATCGAGTAACGTTTCTATGGAAACGACAGGATTTTCTTTTGGGATACGACAATCTCATTTCCGATCCACTAATCCTTCTTTACTGCATCCCTTACTCCCACACATTGACGAATTCACACGGAAATTGCGTCGCTATGAAATACTATGTGTTCTAAAACATTTCCTTCTAAATCGAGTAACGTTTCTATGGAAACGACAGGATTTTCTTTTGGGATACGACAATCACATTTCCGATCCGCTAATCCTTCTTTACTGCATCCCTCACTCCCACTCATTGACGAATTCACACGGAAATTGCGTCACTATGAAATACTATGTGTTCTAAGTCATTTCCTTCCAAATCGAGTAACGTTTCTATGGAAACGACAGGATTTTCTTTTGGGATACGACAATTTCATTTCCGATCCACTAATCCTTCATTACTGCATCCCTCACTCCCACACATTGACGAATTCGCACGGAAATTGCGTCGCTATGAAATACTATGTGTTCTAAGACATTTCCTTCTAAATCGAGTAACGTTTCTATGGAAACGACAGGATTTTCTTTTGGGATACGACAATCTCATTTCCGATCCACTAATCCTTCTTTACTGCATCCCTCACTCCCACACATTGACGAATTCACACGGAAATTGCGTCGCTATGAAATACTTTGTGTTCTAAGACATTTCCTTCTACATCAAGTAACGTTTCTATGGAAACGACAGGATTTTCTTTTGGGATACGACAATCACATTTCCGATGCACTAATCCTTCTTTACTGCATCCCTCACTCCCACACATTGACAAATTAACACAGCAATTGCGTCGCAATGAAATACTATGGGTTCTACGACTTCTCCTTCTAAATCGAGTATCGTTTCTGTGGAAACGACTGGCTTTTCTTTTGCGATACGAGTATCTCGTTCTCGAAGCACTATTCCTTCTTTATTGCATCCCTAGCTCCCTCAAATTGACGAATTAACACAGAAATTTAGTCGCTATGACATACTATGGGTTCTATGACTTCTCCCTCTAAATCGAGTAACGTTTCTATGGAAACGACAGGATTTTCTTTTGGGATACGACAATCTCATATCCGATAAACTAATCCTTCTTTACTGCATCCCTCACTCCCACTCATTGACGAATTCATACGGAAATTGCGTCGCTATGAAATATTATGTGTTCTAAGACATTTCCTTCTAAATCGAGTAACGTTTCTATGGAAACGACAGGATTTTCTTTTGGGGTACGACAATCACATTTCTAATCCACTAATCCTTCTTTGCTGCATCCCTTACTCCCACTCATTGACGAATTCACACGGAAATTGCGTCGCTATGAAATACTATGTGTTCTAAGACATTTCCTTCTAAATCGAGTAACGTTTCTATGGAAACTACAGGATTTTCTTTTGGGATACGACAATCACATTTCCGATCCACTAATCCTTCTTTACTGCATCCCTCACTCCCACTCATTGACGAATTCACACGGAAATTGCGTCGCTATGAAATACTATGTGTTCTAAGACATTTCCTTCCAAATCGAGTAACGTTTCTATGGAAACGACAGGATTTTCTTTTGGGATACGACAATTTCATTTCCGATCCACTAATCCTTCATAACTGCATCCCTCACTCCCACACATTGACGAATTCGCACGGAAATTGCGTCGCAATGAAATACAATGGCTTCTATGACTTCTCCTTCTAAATCGAGTATCGTTTCTATGGAAACGAGTTGCTTTTCTTTTGCGATACGAAAATCTCGTTCTCGATGCACTATTCCTTCTTTATTGCATCCCTAGCTCCCTCAAATTGACGAATTAACACAGAAATTTAGTCGCTATGAAATACTATGGATTCTATGATTTCTCCTTTTAATCGAGTAACGTTTCTATGGAAACTACAGGATTTTCTTTTGGGATACGACAATCTCATTTCCGATCCACTAATCTTTCTTTACTGCATCCCTCACTCCCACTCATTGACGAATTCACACGGAAATTGCGTCGCTATGAAATATTATGTGTTCTAAGACATTTCCTTCTAAATCGAGTAACGTTTCTATGGAAACGACAGGATTTTCTTTTGGGGTACGACAATCACATTTCCGATCCACTAATCCTTCTTTGCTGCATCCCTTACTCCCACACATTGGCGAATTCACACGGAAATTGCGTCGCTATGAAATACTATGTGTTCTAAGACATTTCCTTCTAAATCGAGTAACGTTTCTATGGAAACGACAGGATTTTCTTTTGGGATACGACAATCTCATTTCCGATCCACTAATCCTTCTTTACTGCATCCCTTACTCCCACGCATTGACGAATTCACACGGAAATTGCGTCGCTATGAAATACTATGTGTTCTAAAACATTTCCTTCTAAATCGAGTAACGTTTCTATGGAAACGACAGGATTTTCTTTTGGGATACGACAATCACATTTCCGATCCGCTAATCCTTCTTTACTGCATCCCTCACTCCCACTCATTGACGAATTCACACGGAAATTGCGTCACTATGAAATACTATGTGTTCTAAGTCATTTCCTTCCAAATCGAGTAACGTTTCTATGGAAACGACAGGATTTTCTTTTGGGATACGACAATTTCATTTCCGATCCACTAATCCTTCATTACTGCATCCCTCACTCCCACACATTGACGAATTCGCACGGAAATTGCGTCGCTATGAAATACTATGTGTTCTAAGACATTTCCTTCTAAATCGAGTAACGTTTCTATGGAAACGACAGGATTTTCTTTTGGGATACGACAATCTCATTTCCGATCCACTAATCCTTCTTTACTGCATCCCTCACTCCCACACATTGACGAATTCACACGGAAATTGCGTCGCTATGAAATACTTTGTGTTCTAAGACATTTACTTCTACATCAAGTAACGTTTCTATGGAAACGACAGGATTTTCTTTTGGGATACGACAATCACATTTCCGATCCACTAATCCTTCTTTACTGCATCCCTCACTCCCACACATTGACAAATTAACACAGCAATTGCGTCGCAATGAAATACTATGGGTTCTACGACTTCTCCTTCTAAATCGAGTATCGTTTCTGTGGAAACGACTGGCTTTTCTTTTGCGATACGAGTATCTCGTTCTCGAAGCACTATTCCTTCTTTATTGCATCCCTAGCTCCCTCAAATTGACGAATTAACACAGAAATTTAGTCGCTATGACATACTATGGGTTCTATGACTTCTCCCTCTAAATCGAGTAACGTTTCTATGGAAACGACAGGATTTTCTTTTGGGATACGACAATCTCATATCCGATAAACTAATCCTTCTTTACTGCATCCCTCACTCCCACTCATTGACGAATTCATACGGAAATTGCGTCGCTATGAAATATTATGTGTTCTAAGACATTTCCTTCTAAATCGAGTAACGTTTCTATGGAAACGACAGGATTTTCTTTTGGGGTACGACAATCACATTTCTAATCCACTAATCCTTCTTTGCTGCATCCCTTACTCCCACTCATTGACGAATTCACACGGAAATTGCGTCGCTATGAAATACTATGTGTTCTAAGACATTTCCTTCTAAATCGAGTAACGTTTCTATGGAAACTACAGGATTTTCTTTTGGGATACGACAATCACATTTCCGATCCACTAATCCTTCTTTACTGCATCCCTCACTCCCACTCATTGACGAATTCACACGGAAATTGCGTCGCTATGAAATACTATGTGTTCTAAGACATTTCCTTCCAAATCGAGTAACGTTTCTATGGAAACGACAGGATTTTCTTTTGGGATACGACAATTTCATTTCCGATCCACTAATCCTTCATAACTGCATCCCTCACTCCCACACATTGACGAATTCGCACGGAAATTGCGTCGCTATGAAATACTATGTGTTCTAAGACATTTCCTTCTAAATCGAGTAACGTTTCTATGGAAACGACAGGATTTTCTTTTGGGATACGAAAATCACATTTCCGATCCACTAATCCTTCTTTACTGCATCCCTCACTCCCACACATTGACGAATTAACACAGCAATTGCGTCGCAATGAAATACTATGGGTTCTATGACTTCTCCTTCTAAATCGAGTATCGTTTCTATGGAAACGACTGGCTTTTCTTTTGCGATACGAGTATCTCGTTCTCGATGCACTATTCCTTCTTTATTGCATCCCTAGCTCCCTCACATTGACGAATTAACACAGAAATTGAGTCGCTATGAAATACTATGGGTTCTATGACTTCTCCTTCTAAATCGAGTAACGTTTTTATGGAAACGACAGGATTTTCTTTTGGGATACGACAATCTCATTTCCGATCCACTAATCCTTCTGTACTGCATCACTCACTCCCACTCATTGACGAATTCACACGGAAATTGCGTCGCTATGAAATATTATGTGTTCTAAGACATTTCCTTCTAAATCGAGTAACGTTTCTATGGAAACGACAGGATTTTCTTTTGGGGTACGACAATCACATTTCCGATCCACTAATCCTTCTTTGCTGCATCCCTTACTCCCTCACATTGGTGAATTCACACGGAAATTGCGTCGCTATGAAATACTATGTGTTCTAATACATTTCCTTCTAAATCGAGTAACGTTTCTATGGAAACGACTGGATTTTCTTTTGGGATACGACAATCTCATTTCCGATCCACTAATCCTTCTTTACTGCATCCCTTACTCCCACACATTGACGAATTCACACGGAAATTGCGTCGCTATGAAATACTATGTGTTCTAAGACATTTCCTTCTAAATCGAGTAACGTTTCTATGGAAACGACAGGATTTTCTTTTGGGATACGACAATCACATTTCCGATCCACTAATCCTTCTTTATTGCATCACTCACTCCCACTCATTGACGAATTCACACGGAAATTGCGTCGCTATGAAATACTATGTGTTCTAAGACATTTCCTTCCAAATCGAGTAACGTTTCTATGGAAACGACAGGATTTTCTTTTGGCAGACGACAATCTCATTTCCGATCCACTAATCCTTCATTACTGCATCCCTCACTCCCACACATTTACAAATTCACATGGAAATTGTGTCGCTATGAAATACTATGTGTACTAAGACATTTCCTTTAAAATCGAGTAACGTTTCTATAGAAACGACAGGATTTTCTTTTGGGATACGACAATCACATTTCCGATCCACTAAACCTTCTTTACAGCATCCCTCACTCCCACACATTGACGAATTCACACGGAAATTGCGTCGCAATGAAATGCTATGTGCTCTAAGACATTTCCTTCTAAATCGAGTAACGTTTCTATAGAAACGACAGGATTTTCTTTTGGGATACGAAAATCACATTTCCGATCCACTAATCCTTCTTTACTGCATCCCTCACTCCCACACATTGACGAATTAACACAGCAATTGCGTCGCAATTAAATACTATGGGTTCTATGACTTCTCCTTCTAAATCGAGTATCGTTTCTATGGAAACGACTGGCTTTTCTTTTGCGATACGAGTATCTCGTTCTCGATGCACTATTCCTCCTTTATTGCATCCCTAGCTCCCTCACATTGACGAAGTAACACAGAAATTGCGTCGCTATGAAATATTATGTGTTCTAAGACATTTCCTTCAAAATCGAGTAACGTTTCTATGGAAACGACAGGGTTTTCTTTTGGGGTACAACATACACATTTCCGATCCACTAATCCTTCTTTGCTGCATCCCTTACTCCCTCACATTGGCGAAATCACACGGAAATTGCGTCGCTATGAAATACTATGTGTTCTAAGACATTTCCTTCTAAATCGAGCAACGTTTCTATGGAAACGACAGGATTTTCTTTTGGGGTACGACAATCACATTTCCGATCCACTAATCCTTCTTTGCTGCATCCCTTACTCCCTCACATTGGTGAATTCACACGGAAATTGCGGCGCTATGAAATACTATGTGTTCTAAGACATTTCCTTCCAAATCGAGTAACGTTTCTATGGAAACGACAGGATTTTCTTTTGGGATACGACAATTTCATTTCCGATCCACTAATCCTTCATAACTGCATCCCTCACTCCCACACATTGACGAATTCGCACGGAAATTGCGTCGCTATGAAATACTATGTGTTCTAAGACATTTCCTTCTAAATCGAGTAACGTTTCTATGGAAACGACAGGATTTTCTTTTGGGATACGACAATCACATTTCCGATCCACTAATCCTTCTTTACTGCATCCCTCACTCCCACACATTGACGAATTAACACAGCAATTGCGTCGCAATGAAATACTATGGGTTCTATGACTTCTCCTTCTAAATCGAGTATCGTTTCTACGGAAACGACTGGCTTTTCTTTTGCGATACGAGTATCTCGTTCTCTATGCACTATTCCTTCTTTATTGCATCCCTAGCTCCCTCACATTGACGAATTAACACAGAAATTGAGTCGCTATGAAATACTATGGGTTCTATGACTTCTCCTTCTAAATCGAGTAACGTTTTTATGGAAACGACAGGATTTTCTTTTGGGATACGACAATCTCATTTCCGATCCACTAATCCTTCTGTACTGCATCACTCACTCCCACTCATTGACGAATTCACACGGAAATTGCGTCGCTATGAAATATTATGTGTTCTAAGACATTTCCTTCTAAATCGAGTAACGTTTCTATGGAAACGACAGGATTTTCTTTTGGGGTACGACAATCACATTTCCGATCCACTAATCCTTCTTTGCTGCATCCCTTACTCCCTCACATTGGTGAATTCACACGGAAATTGCGTCGCTATGAAATACTATGTGTTCTAATACATTTCCTTCTAAATCGAGTAACGTTTCTATGGAAACGACTGGATTTTCTTTTGGGATACGACAATCTCATTTCCGATCCACTAATCCTTCTTTACTGCATCCCTTACTCCCACACATTGACGAATTCACACGGAAATTGCGTCGCTATGAAATACTATGTGTTCTAAGACATTTCCTTCTAAATCGAGTAACGTTTCTATGGAAACGACAGGATTTTCTTTTGGGATACGACAATCACATTTCCGATCCACTAATCCTTCTTTATTGCATCACTCACTCCCACTCATTGACGAATTCACACGGAAATTGCGTCGCTATGAAATACTATGTGTTCTAAGACATTTCCTTCTAAATCGAGTAACGTTTCTATGGAAACGACAGGATTTTCTTTTGGGATACGACAATCACATTTCCGATCCACTGATCCTGCATTGCTGCATCCCTTACTCCCACACATTGACGAATTTACACGGAAATTGCGTCGCTATGAAATACTATGTGTTCCAAGACATTTCCTTCTAAATCGAGTAACGTTTCTATGGAAACGACAGGATTTTCTTTTGGGATACGACAATAACATTTCCGATCCACTAATCCTTCTTTACTGCATCCCTCACTCCCACACATTGACGAATTCACACGGAAATTGCGTCGCTATTAAATACTATGTGTTCTAAGACATTTCCTTCTAAATCGGGTAACGTTTCTATGGAACCGACAGGATTTTCTTTTGGGATACGACAATCACATTTCCGATCCACTAATCCTTCTTCACTGCATCCGTCACTCCCACACATTGACGAATTCGCACGGAAATTGCGTCGCTGTGAACTACTATGTGTTCTAAGACATTTCCTT
The DNA here is from genome assembly GCF_023864345.2 of Schistocerca serialis cubense. Taxonomy (NCBI): domain Eukaryota; kingdom Metazoa; phylum Arthropoda; class Insecta; order Orthoptera; family Acrididae; genus Schistocerca; species Schistocerca serialis. The sequence goes on from NC_064644.1 coordinate 3,523,133, forward strand.
CTAAATCGAGTAACGTTTCTATGGAAACGACAGGATTTTCTTTTGGGGTACGACAATCACATTTCTAATCCACTAATCCTTCTTTGCTGCATCCCTTACTCCCACTCATTGACGAATTCACACGGAAATTGCGTCGCTATGAAATACTATGTGTTCTAAGACATTTCCTTCTAAATCGAGTAACGTTTCTATGGAAACTACAGGATTTTCTTTTGGGATACGACAATCACATTTCCGATCCACTAATCCTTCTTTACTGCATCCCTCACTCCCACTCATTGACGAATTCACACGGAAATTGCGTCGCTATGAAATACTATGTGTTCTAAGACATTTCCTTCCAAATCGAGTAACGTTTCTATGGAAACGACAGGATTTTCTTTTGGGATACGACAATTTCATTTCCGATCCACTAATCCTTCATAACTGCATCCCTCACTCCCACACATTGACGAATTCGCACGGAAATTGCGTCGCTATGAAATACTATGTGTTCTAAGACATTTCCTTCTAAATCGAGTAACGTTTCTATGGAAACGACAGGATTTTCTTTTGGGATACGACAATCACATTTCCGATCCACTAATCCTTCTTTACTGCATCCCTCACTCCCACACATTGACGAATTAACACAGCAATTGCGTCGCAATGAAATACTATGGGTTCTATGACTTCTCCTTCTAAATCGAGTATCGTTTCTATGGAAACGACTGGCTTTTCTTTTGCGATACGAGTATCTCGTTCTCGATGCACTATTCCTTCTTTTTTGCATCCCTAGCTCCCTCACATTGACGAATTAACACAGAAATTGAGTCGCTATGAAATACTATGGGTTCTATGACTTCTCCTTCTAAATCGAGTAACGTTTTTATGGAAACGACAGGATTTTCTTTTGGGATACGACAATCTCATTTCCGATCCACTAATCCTTCTGTACTGCATCACTCACTCCCACTCATTGACGAATTCACACGGAAATTGCGTCGCTATGAAATATTATGTGTTCTAAGACATTTCCTTCTAAATCGAGTAACGTTTCTATGGAAACGACAGGATTTTCTTTTGGGGTACGACAATCACATTTCCGATCCACTAATCCTTCTTTGCTGCATCCCTTACTCCCTCACATTGGTGAATTCACACGGAAATTGCGTCGCTATGAAATACTATGTGTTCTAATACATTTCCTTCTAAATCGAGTAACGTTTCTATGGAAACGACTGGATTTTCTTTTGGGATACGACAATCTCATTTCCGATCCACTAATCCTTCTTTACTGCATCCCTTACTCCCACACATTGACGAATTCACACGGAAATTGCGTCGCTATGAAATACTATGTGTTCTAAGACATTTCCTTCTAAATCGAGTAACGTTTCTATGGAAACGACAGGATTTTCTTTTGGGATACGACAATCACATTTCCGATCCACTAATCCTTCTTTATTGCATCACTCACTCCCACTCATTGACGAATTCACACGGAAATTGCGTCGCTATGAAATACTATGTGTTCTAAGACATTTCCTTCCAAATCGAGTAACGTTTCTATGGAAACGACAGGATTTTCTTTTGGCAGACGACAATCTCATTTCCGATCCACTAATCCTTCATTACTGCATCCCTCACTCCCACACATTTACAAATTCACATGGAAATTGCGTCGCTATGAAATACTATGTGTACTAAGACATTTCCTTTAAAATCGAGTAACGTTTCTATAGAAACGACAGGATTTTCTTTTGGGATACGACAATCACATTTCCGATCCACTAAACCTTCTTTACAGCATCCCTCACTCCCACACATTGACGAATTCACACGGAAATTGCGTCGCTATGAAATGCTATGTGCTCTAAGACATTTCCTTCTAAATCGAGTATCGTTTCTATAGAAACGACAGGATTTTCTTTTGGGATACGAAAATCACATTTCCGATCCACTAATCCTTCTTTACTGCATCCCTCACTCCCACACATTGACGAATTAACACAGCAATTGCGTCGCAATTAAATACTATGGGTTCTATGACTTCTCCTTCTAAATCGAGTATCGTTTCTATGGAAACGACTGGCTTTTCTTTTGCGATACGAGTATCTCGTTCTCGATGCACTATTCCTCCTTTATTGCATCCCTAGCTCCCTCACATTGACGAATTAACACAGAAATTGAGTCGCTATGAAATATTATGTGTTCTAAGACATTTCCTTCAAAATCGAGTAACGTTTCTATGGAAACGACAGGGTTTTCTTTTGGGGTACAACATACACATTTCCGATCCACTAATCCTTCTTTGCTGCATCCCTTACTCCCTCACATTGGCGAAATCACACGGAAATTGCGTCGCTATGAAATACTATGTGTTCTAAGACATTTCCTTCTAAATCGAGTAACGTTTCTATGGAAACGACAGGATTTTCTTTTGGGGTACGACAATCACATTTCCGATCCACTAATCCTTCTTTGCTGCATCCCTTACTCCCTCACATTGGTGAATTCACACGGAAATTGCGGCGCTATGAAATACTATATGTTCTAAGACATTTCCTTCCAAATCGAGTAACGTTTCTATGGAAACGACAGGATTTTCTTTTGGGATACGACAATTTCATTTCCGATCCACTAATCCTTCATAACTGCATCCCTCACTCCCACACATTGACGAATTCGCACGGAAATTGCGTCGCTATGAAATACTATGTGTTCTAAGACATTTCCTTCTAAATCGAGTAACGTTTCTATGGAAACGACAGGATTTTCTTTTGGGATACGACAATCACATTTCCGATCCACTAATCCTTCTTTACTGCATCCCTCACTCCCACACATTGACGAATTAACACAGCAATTGCGTCGCAATGAAATACTATGGGTTCTATGACTTCTCCTTCTAAATCGAGTATCGTTTCTATGGAAACGACTGGCTTTTCTTTTGCGATACGAGTATCTCGTTCTCGATGCACTATTCCTTCTTTATTGCATCCCTAGCTCCCTCACATTGACGAATTAACACAGAAATTGAGTCGCTATGAAATACTATGGGTTCTATGACTTCTCCTTCTAAATCGAGTAACGTTTTTATGGAAACGACAGGATTTTCTTTTGGGATACGACAATCTCATTTCCGATCCACTAATCCTTCAGTACTGCATCACTCACTCCCACTCATTGACGAATTCACACGGAAATTGCGTCGCTATGAAATATTATGTGTTCTAAGACATTTCCTTCTAAATCGAGTAACGTTTCTATGGAAACGACAGGATTTTCTTTTGCGATACGACAGTCTCATTTCCGATCCACTAATCCTTCTTTACTGCATCCCTCACTCCCACACATTGACGAATTTACACGGAAATTGCATCGCTTTGAAATACTATGTGTTCTAAGACATTTCCTTCTAAATCGAGTAACGTTTCTACGGAAACGACAGGATTTTCTTTTGGGATACGACAATCACATTCCCGATCCACTAATCCTTCTTTACTGCATCCCTCACTCCCACTCATTGACGAATTCACACGCAAATTGCGTCGCTATGAAATACTATGGGTTCTATGACATTTCCTTCTAAATCGAGTAACGTTTCTATGGAAACGACAGGATTTTCTTTTGGGATACGACAATCTCATTTCCGATCCACTAATCCTTCTTTACTGCATCCCTCACTCCCACTCATTGACGTATTCACACGGAAATTGCGTCGCTATGAAATACTATGTGTTCTAAGACATTTCCTTCTAAATCGGGTAACGTTTCTATGGAACCGACAGGATTTTCTTTTGGGATACGACAATCACATTTCCGATCCACTAATCCTTCTTCACTGCATCCGTCACTCCCACACATTGACGAATTCGCACGGAAATTGCGTCGCTGTGAACTACTATGTGTTCTAAGACATTTCCTTCTAAATCGAGTAACGTTTCTATGGAAACGACAGTATTTTCTTTTGGGATACGACAATCTCGATTTCGATCCACTAATCCTTCTTTACTGCATCCCTCACTCCCACACATTGAAGAATTCACACGGAAATTGCGTCGCTATGAAATACTATGTGTTCTAAGACATTTCCTTCCAAATCGAGTAACGTTTCTATGGAAACGACAGGATTTTCTTTTGGGATACGACAATCTCATTTCCGATCCACTAATCCTTCTTTACTGCATCCCTCACTCCCACACATTGACGAATTCACACGGAAATTACGTCGCTATGAAATACTATGTGTTCTGAGACATTTCCTTCTAAATCGAGTAACGTTTCTATGGAAACGACAGGATTTTCTTTTGGGATACGACAATCACATTTCCGATCCACTAATCCTTCTTTACTGCATCCCTCACTCCCACACATTGACGAATTAACACAGCAATTGCGTCGCAATGAAATACTATGGGTTCTATGACTTCTCCTTCTACATCGAGTATCGTTTCTGTGGAAACGACTGGCTTTTCTTTTGCGATACGAGTATCTCCTTCTCGATGCACTATTCCTTCTTTATTGCATCCCTAGCTCCCTCACATTGACGAATTAACACAGAAATTGAGTCGCTATGAAATACTATGGGTTCTATGACTTCTACATCTACATCTATACTCCGCGAGCCACCTTACGGTGTGTGGCGGAGGGTACTTATTGTACCACTATCTGATCCCCCCTTCCCTGTTCCATTCACGAATTGTGCGTGGGAAGAACGACTGTTTGTAAGTCTCCGTATTTGCTCTAATTTCTCGGATCTTTTCGTTGTGATCATTACGCGAGATATATGTGGGCGGTAGTAATATGTTGCCCATCTCTTCCCGGAATGTGCTCTCTCGTCATTTCGATAATAAACCTCTCCGTATTGCGTAACGCCTTTCTTGAAGTGTCCGCCACTGGAGCTTGTTCAGCATCTCCGTAACGCTCTCGCGCTGACTAAATGTCCCCATGACGAATCGCGCTGCTTTTCGCTGGATCATGTCTATCTCTTCTATTAATCCAACCTGGTAAGGGTCCCATACTGATGAGCAGTACTCAAGAATCTGACGAACAAGCGTTTTGGAAGCTACTTCTTTCGTCGATGAGTCACATTTTCTTAGAATTCTTCCTATGAATCTCAACCTGGCGCCTTCTTTTCCCACTATTTGCTTTATGTGATCATTCCACTTCAGATCGCTCCGGATAGTAACTCCTAAGTATTTTACGGTCGTTACCGCTTCCAATGATTTACCACCTATGGCATAATCGTACTGGAATGGATTTCTGCCCCTATGTATGCGCATTATATTACATTTATCTACGTTTAGGGAAAGCTGCCAGCTGTCGCACCATGCATTAATCTTCTGCAGGTCCTCCTGGAGTACGTACGAGTCTTCTGATGTTGCTACTTTCTTGTAGACAACCGTGTCATCTGCAAATAGCCTCACGGAGCTACCGATGTTGTCAACTAAGTCATTTATGTATATTGTAAACAATAAAGGTCCTATCACGCTTCCCTGCGGTACTCCCGAAATTACCTCTACATCTGCAGATTTTGAACCGTTACGAATGACATGTTGTGTTCTTTCTTCTAGGAAATCCTGAATCCAATCACAAACCTGGTCCGATATTCCGTAAGCTCGTATTTTTTTCACTAAACGTAAGTGCGGATCCGTATCAAATGCCTTCCTGAAGTCCAGGAATACGGCATCAATCTGCTCGCCAGTGTCTACGGCACTGTGAATTTCTTGGGCAAATAGGGCGAGCTGAGTTTCACATGATCTCTGTTTGCGGAATCCATGTTGGTTATGATGAAGGAGATTTGTATTATCTAAGAACGTCATAATACGAGAACACAAAACATGTTCCATTATTCTACAACAGATTGACGTAAGCGAAATAGGCCTATAATCATTCGCATCTGATTTATGACCCTTCTTGAAAATGGGAACGACCTGCGCTTTCTTCCAGTCGCTAGGTACTTTACGTTCTTCCAGCGATCTACGATAAATTGCTGATAGAAAGGGGGCACGTTCTTTAGCATAATCACTGTAGAAACTTAAGGGTATCTCGTCTGGTCCGGATCCTTTTCCGCTACTAAGTGATAGCAGTTGTTTTTCAATTCCGATATCGTTTATTTCAATATTTTCCATTTTGGCGTCCGTGCGACGGCTGAAGTCAGGGACCGTGTTACGATTTTCCGCAGTGAAACAGTTTCGGAACACTGAATTCAGTATTTCTGCCTTTCTTCGGTCGTCCTCTGTTTCGGTGCCATCGTGGTCAACGAGTGACTGAATAGGGGATTTAGATCAGCTTACCGATTTTACATATGACCAAAACTTTTTAGGGTTCTTGTTTAGATTGTTTGCCAATGTATTATGTTCGAATTCGTTGAATGCTTCTCTCATTGCTCTCTTTACGCTCTTTTTCGCTTCGTTCAGCTTTTCATTATCAGCTATGATTCGACTACTCTTAAACCTATGATGAAGCTTTCTTTGTTTCCGTAGTACCTTTCGTACATGATTGTTATACCACGGTGGATATTTCCCCTCGCTTTGGACCTTAGTCGGTACGAACTTATCTAAGGCGTACTGGACGATGTTTCAGAATTTTTTCCATTTTTGTTCCACATCCTCTTCCTCAGAAATGAACGTTTGATGGTGGTCACTCAGATATTCTGCGATTTGTGCCCTATCACTCTTGTTAAGCAAATATATTTTCCTTCCTTTCTTGGCATTTCTTATTACACTTGTAGTCATTGATGCAACCACTGACTTATGATCACTGATACCCTCTTCTACATTCACGGAGTCGAAAAGTTCCGGTCTATTTGTTGCTATGAGGTCTAAAACGTTAGCTTCACGAGTTGGTTCTCTAACTATCTGCTCGAAGTAATTCTCGGACAAGGCAGTCAGGATAATGTCACAAGAGTCTCTGTCCCTGGCTCCAGTTCTGATTGTGTGACTATCCCATTCTACACCTGGTAGATTGAAGTCTCCCCCTCTTACAATAGTATGATCACGAAACTTCTTCACGACGTTCTGCAGGTTCTCTCTGAGGCGCTTAACTACTACGGTTGCTGATGCAGGTGGTCTATAGAAGCATCCGACTATCATATCTGACCCATCTTTGATACTTAACTTAACCCACATTATTTCACATGAGCATTCGCTAATAACTTCACTGGATATTATTGAATTCTTTACTGCTATAAATACTCCTCCACCATTGGCATTTACCCTATCCTTACGGTATATATTCCATTCTGTGTCTAGGATTTCGTTACTGTTCACTTCCGGTTCTTTACTGCATCCCTCACTCCCACTCATTGACGAATTCACACGGAAATTGCGTCGCTATGAAATACTATGTGTTCTAAGACATTTCCTTCTAAATCGAGTAACGTTTCTATGGAAACGACAGGATTCTCTTTTGGGATAAGACAATCTCATTTCCGATCTACTAATCCTTCTTTACTGCATCCCTCACTCCCACACATTGACGAATTCACACGGAAATTGCGTCGCTATGAAATACTATGGGTTCTATGACTTCTCCTTCTAAATCGAGAAACGTTTCTATGGAAACGACAAGATTTTCTTTTGGGATACGACAATCTCTTTTCCGATCCACTAATCCTTCTTTACTGCATCCCTCACTCCCACTCATTGACGAATTCACACGGAAATTGCGTCGCTATGAAATACTATGTGTTCTAAGACATTTCCTTCCAAATCGAGTAACGTTTCTATGGAAACGACAGGATTTTCTTTTGGGATACGACAATCTCATTTCCGATCCACTAAACCTTCTTTACTGCATCCCTCACTCCCACACATTGACGAATTCACACGGAAATTGCGTCGCTATGAATTACTATGTGTTCTAAGACATTTCCTTCTAAATCGAGTAACGCTTCTATGGAAACGACAGGATTTTCTTTTGGGATACGACAATCACATTTCCGATCCACTAATCCATCTTTACTGCATCCCTCACTCCCACTCATTGACGAATTCACACGGAAATTGCGTGGCTATGAAATACTATGTGTTCTAAGACATTTCCTTCCAAATCGAGTAACGTTATTATGGAAACGACAGGATTTTCTTTTGGGATACGACAATCTCATTTCCGATCCACTAATCCTTCTTTACTGCATCCCTCACTCCCACACATTGACGAATTCACACGGAAATTGCGTCGCTATGAAATACTTTGTGTTCCAAGACATTTCCTTCTAAATCGAGTAACGTTTCTATGGAAACGACAGGATTTTCTTTTGGGATACGACAATCACATTTCCGATCCACTAATCCTTCTTTACTGCATCCCTCACTCCCACACATTGACGAATTAACACAGCAATTGCGTCGCAATTAAATACTATGGGTTCTACGACTTCTCCTTCTAAATCGAGTATCGTTTCTGTGGAAACGACTGGCTTTTCTTTTGCGATACGAGTATCTCCTTGTCGATGCACTACTCCTTCTTTATTGCATCCCTAGCTCCCTCACATTGACGAATTAACACAGAAATTGAGTCGCTATGAAATACTATGGGTTCTATGACTTCTCCTTCTAAATCGAGTAACGTTTCTATGGAAACGACGGGATTTTCTTTTGGGATACGACAATCTCATTTCCGATCCACTGATCCTTCTTTACTGCATCCCTCACTCCCAATCATTGACGAATTCACACGGAAATTGCGTCGCTATGAAATACTATGTGTTCTAAGACATTTCCTTCTAAATCGGGTAACGTTTCTATGGAAACGACAGGATTTTCTTTTGGGATACGACAATCACATTTTCGATCCACTAATCCTTCTTTACTGCATCCCTCACTCCCACACATTGACGAATTAACACAGCAATTGCGTCGCAATGAAATACAATGGCTTCTATGACTTCTCCTTCTAAATCGAGTATCGTTTCTATGGAAACGACTTGCTTTTCTTTTGCGATACGAGTATCTCGTTCTCGATGCACTATTCCTTCTTTATTGCATCCCTAGCTCCCTCAAATTGACGAATTAACACAGAAATTTAGTCGCTATGAAATACTATGGATGCTATGATTTCTCCTTCTAAATCGAGTAACGTTTCTATGGAAACTACAGGATTTTCTTTTGGGATACGACAATCTCATTTCCGATCCACTAATCTTTCTTTACTGCATCCCTCACTCCCACTCATTGACGAATTCACACGGAAATTGCGTCGCTATGAAATATTATGTGTTCTAAGACATTTCCTTCTAAATCGAGTAACGTTTCTATGGAAACGACAGGATTTTCTTTTGGGGCACGACAATCACATTTCCGATCCACTAATCCTTCTTTGCTGCATCCCTTACTCCCACACATTGGCGAATTCACACGGAAATTGCGTCGCTATGAAATACTATGTGTTCTAAGACATTTCCTTCTAAATCGAGTAACGTTTCTATGGAAACGACAGGATTTTCTTTTGGGATACGACAATCTCATTTCCGATCCACTAATCCTTCTTTACTGCATCCCTTACTCCCACACATTGACGAATTCACACGGAAATTGCGTCGCTATGAAATACTATGTGTTCTAAAACATTTCCTTCTAAATCGAGTAACGTTTCTATGGAAACGACAGGATTTTCTTTTGGGATACGACAATCACATTTCCGATCCGCTAATCCTTCTTTACTGCATCCCTCACTCCCACTCATTGCCGAATTCACACGGAAATTGCGTCGCTATGAAATACTATGTGTTCTAAGTCATTTCCTTCCAAATCGAGTAACGTTTCTATGGAAACGACAGGATTTTCTTTTGGGATACGACAATTTCATTTCCGATCCACTAATCCATCATTACTGCATCCCTCACTCCCACACATTGACGAATTCGCACGGAAATTGCGTCGCTATGAAATACTATGTGTTCTAAGACATTTCCTTCTAAATCGAGTAACGTTTCTATGGAAACGACAGGATTTTCTTTTGGGATACGACAATCTCATTTCCGATCCACTAATCCTTCTTTACTGCATCCCTCACTCCCACACATTGACGAATTCACACGGAAATTGCGTCGCTATGAAATACTTTGTGTTCTAAGACATTTCCTTCTACATCGAGTAACGTTTCTATGGAAACGACAGGATTTTCTTTTGGGATACGACAATCACATTTCCGATCCACTAATCCTTCTTTACTGCATCCCTCACTCCCACACATTGACGAATTAACACAGCAATTGCGTCGCAATGAAATACTATGGGTTCTATGACTTCTCCTTCTAAATCGAGTATCGTTTCTATGGAAACGACTGGCTTTTCTTTTGCGATACGAGTATCTCGTTCTCGATGCACTATTCCTTCTTTATTGCATCCCTAGCTCCCTCACATTGACGAATTAACACAGAAATTGAGTCGCTATGAAATACTATGGGTTCTATGACTTCTCCTTCTAAATCGAGTAACGTTTTTATGGAAACGACAGGATTTTCTTTTGGGATGCGACAATCTCATTTCCGATCCACTAATCATTCTGTACTGCATCACTCACTCCCACTCATTGACGAATTCACACGGAAATTGCGTCGCTATGAAATATTATGTGTTCTAAGACATTTCCTTCTAAATCGAGTAACGTTTCTATGAAAACGACAGGATTTTCTTATGGGGTACGACAATCACATTTCTAATCCACTAATCCTTCTTTGCTGCATCCCTTACTCTCACACATTGGCAAATTCACACGGAAATCGCGTCGCTATGAAATACTATGTGTTCTAAGACATTTCCTTCTAAATCGAGTAACGTTTCTATGGAAACGACAGGATTTTCTTTTGGGATACGACAATCTCATTTCCGATCCACTAATCCTGCTTTACTGCATCCCTTACTCCCACTCATTGACGAATTCACACGGAAATTGCGTCGCTATGAAATACTATGTGTTCTAAGACATTTCCTTCTAAATCGAGTAACGTTTCTATGGAAACTACAGGATTTTCTTTTGGGATACGACAATCACATTTCCGATCCACTAATCCTTCTTTACTGCATCCCTCACTCCCACTCATTGACGAATTCACACGGAAATTGCGTCGCTATGAAATACTATGTGTTCTAAGACATTTCCTTCCAAATCGAGTAACGTTTCTATGGAAACGACAGGATTTTCTTTTGGGATACGACAATTTCATTTCCGATCCACTAATCCTTCATAACTGCATCCCTCACTCCCACACATTGACGAATTCGCACGGAAATTGCGTCGCTATGAAATACTATGTGTTCTAAGACATTTCCTTCTAAATCGAGTAACGTTTCTATGGAAACGACAGGATTTTCTTTTGGGATACGACAATCACATTTCCGATCCACTAATCCTTCTTTACTGCATCCCTCACTCCCACACATTGACGAATTAACACAGCAATTGCGTCGCAATGAAATACTATGGGTTCTATGACTTCTCCTTCTAAATCGAGTATCGTTTCTATGGAAACGACTGGCTTTTCTTTTGCGATACGAGTATCTCGTTCTCGATGCACTATTCCTTCTTTATTGCATCCCTAGCTCCCTCACATTGACGAATTAACACAGAAATTGAGTCGCTATGAAATACTATGGGTTCTATGACTTCTCCTTCTAAATCGAGTAACGTTTTTTTGGAAACGACAGGATTTTCTTTTGGGATACGACAATCTCATTTCCGATCCACTAATCCTTCTGTACTGCATCACTCACTCCCACTCATTGACGAATTCACACGGAAATTGCGTCGCTATGAAATATTATGTGTTCTAAGACATTTCCTTCTAAATCGAGTAACGTTTCTATGGAAACGACAGGATTTCTTTTGGGGTACGACAATCACATTTCCGATCCACTAATCCTTCTTTGCTGCATCCCTTACTCCCTCACATTGGTGAATTCACACGGAAATTGCGTCGCTATGAAATACTATGTGTTCTAATACATTTCCTTCTAAATCGAGTAACGTTTCTATGGAAACGACTGGATTTTCTTTTGGGATACGACAATCTCATTTCCGATCCACTAATCCTTCTTTACTGCATCCCTTACTCCCACACATTGACGAATTCACACGGAAATTGCGTCGCTATGAAATACTATGTGTTCTAAGACATTTCCTTCTAAATCGAGTAACGTTTCTATGGAAACGACAGGATTTTCTTTTGGGATACGACAATCACATTTCCGATCCACTAATCCTTCTTTATTGCATCACTCACTCCCACTCATTGACGAATTCACACGGAAATTGCGTCGCTATGAAATACTATGTGTTCTAAGACATTTCCTTCCAAATCGAGTAACGTTTCTATGGAAACGACAGGATTTTCTTTTGGCATACGACAATCTCATTTCCGATCCACTAATCCTTCATTACTGCATCCCTCACTCCCACACATTGACAAATTCACACGGAAATTGCGTCGCTATGAAATACTATGTGTACTAAGACATTTCCTTTAAAATCGAGTAACGTTTCTATGGAAACGACAGGATTTTCTTTTGGGATACGACAATCACATTTCCGATCCACTAAACCTTCTTTACAGCATCCCTCACTCCCACACATTGACGAATTCACACGGAAATTGCGTCGCTATGAAATGCTATGTGCTCTAAGACATTTCCTTCTAAATCGAGTAACGTTTCTATAGAAACGACAGGATTTTCTTTTGGGATACGAAAATCACATTTCCGATCCACTAATCCTTCTTTACTGCATCCCTCACTCCCACACATTGACGAATTAACACAGCAATTGCGTCGCAATTAAATACTATGGGTTCTATGACTTCTCCTTCTAAAACGAGTATCGTTTCTATGGAAACGACTGGCTTTTCTTTTGCGATACGAGTATCTCGTTCTCGATGCACTATTCCTCCTTTATTGCATCCCTAGCTCCCTCACATTGACGAATTAACACAGAAATTGCGTCGCTATGAAATATTATGTGTTCTAAGACATTTCCTTCAAAATCGAGTAACGTTTCTATGGAAACGACAGGATTTTCTTTTGGGGTACAACATACACATTTCCGATCCACTAATCCTTCTTTGCTGCATCCCTTACTCCCTCACATTGGCGAAATCACACGGAAATTGCGTCGCTATGAAATACTATGTGTTCTAAGACATTTCCTTCTAAATCGAGTAACGTTTCTATGGAAACGACAGGATTTTCTTTTGGGGTACGACAATCACATTTCCGATCCACTAATCCTTCTTTGCTGCATCCCTTACTCCCTCACATTGGTGAATTCACACGGAAATTGCGTCGCTATGAAATACTATGTGTTCTAAGACATTTCCTTCCAAATCGAGTAACGTTTCTATGGAAACGACAGGATTTTCTTTTGGGATACGACAATTTCATTTCCGATCCACTAATCCTTCATAACTGCATCCCTCACTCCCACACATTGACGAATTCGCACGGAAATTGCGTCGCTATGAAATACTATGTGTTCTAAGACATTTCCTTCTAAATCGAGTAACGTTTCTATGGAAACGACAGGATTTTCTTTTGGGATACGACAATCACATTTCCGATCCACTAATCCTTCTTTACTGCATCCCTCACTCCCACACATTGACGAATTAACACAGCAATTGCGTCGCAATGAAATACTATGGGTTCTATGACTTCTCCTTCTAAATCGAGTATCGTTTCTATGGAAACGACTGGCTTTTCTTTTGCGATACGAGTATCTCGTTCTCGATGCACTATTCCTTCTTTATTGCATCCCTAGCTCCCTCACATTGACGAATTAACACAGAAATTGAGTCGCTATGAAATACTATGGGTTCTATGACTTCTCCTTCTAAATCGAGTAACGTTTTTATGGAAACGACAGGATTTTCTTTTGGGATACGACAATCTCATTTCCGATCCACTAAACCTTCTTTACAGCATCCCTCACTCCCACACATTGACGAATTCGCACGGAAATTGCGTCGCTATGAAATACTATGTGTTCTAAGACATTTCCTTCTAAATCGAGTAACGTTTCTATGGAAACGACAGGATTTTCTTTTGGGGTACGACAATCACATTTCCGATCCACTAATCCTTCTTTGCTGCATCCCTTACTCCCTCACATTGGTGAATTCACACGGAAATTGCGTCGCTATGAAATACTATGTGTTCTAATACATTTCCTTCTAAATCGAGTAACGTTTCTATGGAAACGACTGGATTTTCTTTTGGGATACGACAATCTCATTTCCGATCCACTAATCCTTCTTTACTGCATCCCTTACTCCCACACATTGACGAATTCACACGGAAATTGCGTCGCTATGAAATACTATGTGTTCTAAGACATTTCCTTCTAAATCGAGTAACGTTTCTATGGAAACGACAGGATTTTCTTTTGGGATACGACAATCACATTTCCGATCCACTAATCCTTCTTTATTGCATCACTCGCTCCCACTCATTGACGAATTCACACGGAAATTGCGTCGCTATGAAATACTATGTGTTCTAAGACATTTCCTTCCAAATCGAGTAACGTTTCTATGGAAACGACAGGATTTTCTTTTGGCATACGACAATCTCATTTCCGATCCACTAATCCTTCATTACTGCATCCCTCACTCCCACACATTGACAAATTCACACGGAAATTGCGTCGCTATGAAATACTATGTGTACTAAGACATTTCCTTTAAAATCGAGTAACGTTTCTATGGAAACGACAGGATTTTCTTTTGGGATACGACAATCACATTTCCGATCCACTAAACCTTCTTTACAGCATCCCTCACTCCCACACATTGACGAATTCACACGGAAATTGCGTCGCTATGAAATGCTATGTGCTCTAAGACATTTCCTTCTAAATCGAGTAACGTTTCTATAGAAACGACAGGATTTTCTTTTGGGATACGAAAATCACATTTCCGATCCACTAATCCTTCTTTACTGCATCCCTCACTCCCACACATTGACGAATTAACACAGCAATTGCGTCGCAATTAAATACTATGGGTTCTATGACTTCTCCTTCTAAATCGAGTATCGTTTCTATGGAAACGACTGGCTTTTCTTTTGCGATACGAGTATCTCGTTCTCGATGCACTATTCCTCCTTTATTGCATCCCTAGCTCCCTCACATTGACGAATTAACACAGAAATTGCGTCGCTATGAAATATTATGTGTTCTAAGACATTTCCTTCAAAATCGAGTAACGTTTCTATGGAAACGACAGGATTTTCTTTTGGGGATACGACAATCACATTTCCGATCCACTAATCCTTCTTTGCTGCATCCCTTACTCCCTCACATTGGTGAATTCACACGGAAATTGCGTCGCTATGAAATACTATGTGTTCTAAGACATTTCCTTCCAATTCGAGTAACGTTTCTATGGAAACGACAGGATTTTCTTTTGGGATACGACAATTTCATTTCCGATCCACTAATCCTTCATAACTGCATCCCTCACTCCCACACATTGACGAATTCGCACGGAAATTGCGTCGCTATGAAATACTATGTGTTCTAAGACATTTCCTTCTAAATCGAGTAACGTTTCTATGGAAACGACAGGATTTTCTTTTGGGATACGACAATCACATTTCCGATCCACTAATCCTTCTTTACTGCATCCCTCACTCCCACACATTGACGAATTAACACAGCAATTGCGTCGCAATGAAATACTATGGGTTCTATGACTTCTCCTTCTAAATCGAGTATCGTTTCTATGGAAACGACTGGCTTTTCTTTTGCGATACGAGTATCTCGTTCTCGATGCACTATTCCTTCTTTATTGCATCCCTAGCCCCCTCACATTGACGAATTAACACAGAAATTGAGTCGCTATGAAATACTATGGGTTCTATGACTTCTCCTTCTAAATCGAGTAACGTTTTTATTGAAACGACAGGATTTTCTTTTGGGATACGACAATCTCATTTCCGATCCACTAAACCTTCATTACAGCATCCCTCACTCCCACACATTGACGAATTCGCACGGAAATTGCGTCGCTATGAAATACTATGTGTTCTAAGACATTTCCTTCTAAATCGAGTAACGTTTCTATGGAAACGACAGGATTTTCTTTTGGGGTACGACAATCACATTTCCGATCCACTAATCCTTCTTTGCTGCATCCCTTACTCCCTCACATTGGTGAATTCACACGGAAATTGCGTCGCTATGAAATACTATGTGTTCTAATACATTTCCTTCTAAATCGAGTAACGTTTCTATGGAAACGACTGGATTTTCTTTTGGGATACGACAATCTCATTTCCGATCCACTAATCCTTCTTTACTGCATCCCTTACTCCCACACATTGACGAATTCACACGGAAATTGCGTCGCTATGAAATACTATGTGTTCTAAGACATTTCCTTCTAAATCGAGTAACGTTTCTATGGAAACGACAGGATTTTCTTTTGGGATACGACAATCACATTTCCGATCCACTAATCCTTCTTTATTGCATCACTCACTCCCACTCATTGACGAATTCACACGGAAATTGCGTCGCTATGAAATACTATGTGTTCTAAGACATTTCCTTCCAAATCGAGTAACGTTTCTATGGAAACGACAGGATTTTCTTTTGGCATACGACAATCTCATTTCCGATCCACTAATCCTTCATTACTGCATCCCTCACTCCCACACATTGACAAATTCACACGGAAATTGCGTCGCTATGAAATACTATGTGTACTAAGACATTTCCTTTAAAATCGAGTAACGTTTCTATGGAAACGACAGGATTTTCTTTTGGGATACGACAATCACATTTCCGATCCACTAAACCTTCTTTACAGCATCCCTCACTCCCACACATTGACGAATTCACACGGAAATTGCGTCGCTATGAAATGCTATGTGCTCTAAGACATTTCCTTCTAAATCGAGTAACGTTTCTATAGAAACGACAGGATTTTCTTTTGGGATACGAAAATCACATTTCCGATCCACTAATCCTTCTTTACTGCATCCCTCACTCCCACACATTGACGAATTAACACAGCAATTGCGTCGCAATTAAATACTATGGGTTCTATGACTTCTCCTTCTAAATCGAGTATCGTTTCTATGGAAACGACTGGCTTTTCTTTTGCGATACGAGTATCTCGTTCTCGATGCACTATTCCTCCTTTATTGCATCCCTAGTTCCCTCACATTGACGAATTAACACAGAAATTGCGTCGCTATGAAATATTATGTGTTCTAAGACATTTCCTTCAAAATCGAGTAACGTTTCTATGGAAACGACAGGATTTTCTTTTGGGGTACAACATACACATTTCCGATCCACTAATCCTTCTTTGCTGCATCCCTTACTCCCTCACATTGGCGAAATCACACGGAAATTGCGTCGCTATGAAATACAATGTGTTCTAAGACATTTCCTTCTAAATTGAGTAACGTTTCTATGGAAACGACAGGATTTTCTTTTGGGATACGACAATCTCATTTCCGATCCACTAATCCCTCTTTACTGCATCCCTTACTCCCACAAACTGACGAATTCACACGGAAAAAGCGTCGCTATGAAATACTATGTGTTCTAAGACATTTCCTTCTAAATCGAGTAACGTTTCTATGGAAACGACAGGATTTTCTTTTGGGATACGACAATCACATTTCCGATCCACTAATCCTTATTTATTGCATCCCTCACTCCCACTCATTGACGAATTCACACGGAAATTGCGTCGCTATGAAATACTATGTGTTCTAAGACATTTCCTTCCAAATCGAGTAACGTTTCTATGGAAACGACAGGATTTTCTTTTGGGATACGACAATCTCATTTCCGATCCACTAATCCTTCATTACTGCATCCCTCACTCCCACACATTGACGAATTAACACGGAAATTGCGTCGCTATGAAATACTATGTGTTCTAAGACATTTCCTTCTAAATCGAGTAACGTTTCTATGGAAACGACAGGATTTTCTTTTGGGATACGACAATCACATTTCCGATCCACTAATCCTTCTTTACTGCATCCCTCACTCCCACACATTGACGAATTCACACGGAAATTGCGTCGCTATGAAATACTATGTGTTCTAAGACATTTCCTTCTAAATCGAGTAACGTTTCTATGGAAACGACAGGATTTGCTTGTGGGATACGACAATCACATATCCGATCCACTAATCCTTCTTTACTGCATCCCTCACTCCCACACATTGACGAATTAACACAGCAATTGCGTCGCAATGAAATACTATGGGTTCTATGACTTCTCCTTCTAAATCGAGTATCGTTTCTATCGAAACGACTGGCTTTTCTTTTGCGATACGAGTATCTCGTTCTCGATGCACTATTCCTCCTTTATTGCATCCCTAGCTCCCTCACATTGACGAATTAACACAGAAATTGCGTCGCTATGAAATATTATGTGTTCTAAGACATTTCCTTCAAAATCGAGTAACGTTTCCATGGAAACGACAGGATTTTCTTTTGGGGTACAACATACACATTTCCGATCCACTAATCCTTCTTTGCTGCATCCCTTACTCCCTCACATTGGCGAAATCACACGGAAATTGCGTCGCTATGAAATACTATGTGTTCTAAGACATTTCCTTCTAAATCGAGTAACGTTTCTATGGAAACGACAGGATTTTCTTTTGGGATACGACAATCTCATTTCCGATCCACTAATCCTTCTTTACTGCATCCCTTACTCCCACAAACTGACGAATTCACACGGAAAAAGCGTCGCTATGAAATACTATGTGTTCTAAGACATTTCCTTCTAAATCGAGTAACGTTTCTATGGAAACGACAGGATTTTCTTTTGGGATACGACAATCACATTTCCGATCCACTAATCCTTATTTATTGCATCCCTCACTCCCAATCATTGACGAATTCACACGGAAATTGCGTCGCTATGAAATACTATGTGTTCTAAGACATTTCCTTCCAAATCGAGTAACGTTTCTATGGAAACGACAGGATTTTCTTTTGGGATACGACAATCTCATTTCCGATCCACTAATCCTTCATTACTGCATCCCTCACTCCCACACATTGACGAATTAACACGGAAATTGCGTCGCTATGAAATACTATGTGTTCTAAGACATTTCCTTCTAAATCGAGTAACGTTTCTATGGAAACGACAGGATTTTCTTTTGGGATACGACAATCACATTTCCGATCCACTAATCCTTCTTTACTGCATCCCTCACTCCCACACATTGACGAATTCACACGGAAATTGCGTCGCTATGAAATACTATGTGTTCTAAGACATTTCCTTCTAAATCGAGTAACGTTTCTATGGAAACGACAGGATTTGCTTGTGGGATACGACAATCACATATCCGATCCACTAATCCTTCTTTACTGCATCCCTCACTCCCACACATTGACGAATTAACACAGCAATTGCGTCGCAATGAAATACTATGGGTTCTATGACTTCTCCTTCTAAATCGAGTATCGTTTCTATGGAAACGATTGGCTTTTCTTTTGCGATACGAGTATCACGTTCTCGATGCACTATTCCTTCTTTATTGCATCCCTAGCTCCCTCACGTTGACGAATTAACACAGAAATTGAGTCGCTATGAAATACTATGGGTTCTATGACTTCTCCTTCTAAATCGAGTAACGTTTCTATGGAAACGACAGGATTTTCTTTTGGGATACGACAATCTCATATCCGATCCACTAATCCTTCTTTACTGCATCCCTCACTCCCACTCGTTGACGAATTCACACGGAAATTGCGTCGCTATGAAATATTATGTGTTCTAAGACATTTCCTTCTAAATCGAGTAACGTTTCTATGGAAACGACAGGATTTTCTTTTGGGGTACGACAATCACATTTCTAATCCACTAATCCTTCTTTGCTGCATCCCTTACTCTCACACATTGGCGAATTCACACGGAAATTGCGTCGCTATGAAATACTATGTGTTCTAAGCCATTTCCTTCTAAATCGAGTAACGTTTCTATGGAAACGACAGGATTTTCTTTTGGGATACGACAATCTCAATTCCGATCCACTAATCCTTCTTTACTGCATCCCTTACTCCCACTCATTGACGAATTCACACGGAAATTGCGTCGCTATGAAATACTATGTGTTCTAAGACATTTCCTTCTAAATCGAGTAACGTTTCTATGGAAACGACAGGATTTTCTTTTGGGATACGACAATCACATTTCCGATCCCCAAATCCTTCTTTGCTGCATCACTCACTCCCACTCATTGACGAATTCACACGGAAATTGCGTCGCTATGAAATACTATGTGTTCTAAGACATTTCCTTCCAAATCGAGTAACGTTTCTATGGAAACGGCAGGATTTTCTTTTTGCATACGACAATCTCATTTCCGATCCACTAATCCTTAACTACTGCATCCCTCACTCCCACACTTTGACAAATTCACACGGAAATTGCGTCGCTATGAAATACTATGTGTACTAAGACATTTCCTTCTAAATCGAGTAACGTTTCTATGGAAACGACACGATTTTCTTTTGGGATACGACAATCACATTTCCGATCCACTAATCCTTCTTTACTGCATCCCTCACTCCCACACATTGACGAATTCACACGGAAACTGCGTCGCTATGAAATGCTATGTGCTCTAAGACATTTCCTTCTAAATCGAGTAACGTTTCTATGGAAACGACAGGATTTTCTTTTGGTATACGAAAATCACATTTCTGATCCACTAATCCTTCTTTACTGCATCCCTCACTCCCACACATTGACGAATTAACACAGCAATTGCGTCGCAATTAAATACTATGGGTTCTATGACTTCTCCTTCGAAATCGAGTATCGTTTCTATGGAAACGACTGGCTTTTCTTTTGCGATACGAGTATCTCGTTCTCGATGCACTATTCCTTCTTTATTGCATCCCTAGCTCCCTCACATTGACGAATTATCACAGAAATTGCGTCGCTATGAAATATTATGTGTTCTAAGACATTTCCTTCAAAATCGAGTAACGTTTCTATGGAAACGACAGGATTTTCTTTTGGGGTACAACATACACATTTCCGATCCACTAATCCTTCTTTGCTGCATCCCTTACTCCCTCACATTTGCGAAATCACACGGAAATTGCGTCGCTATGAAATACTATGTGTTCTAAGACATTTCCTTCTAAATCGAGTAACGTTTCTATGGAAACGACAGGATTTTCTTTTGGGATACGACAATCTCATTTCCGATCCACTAATCCTTCTTTACTGCATCCCTTACTCCCAGAAACTGACGAATTCACACGGAAAAAGCGTCGCTATGAAATACTATGTGTTCTAAGACATTTCCTTCTAAATCGAGTAACGTTTCTATGGAAACGACAGGATTTTCTTTTGGGATACGACAATCACATTTCCGATCCACTAATCCTTCTTTATTGCATCCCTCACTCCCACTCATTGACGAATTCACACGGAAATTGCGTCGCTATGAAATACTATGTGTTCTAAGACATTTCCTTCCAAATCGAGTAACGTTTCTATGGAAACGACAGGATTTTCTTTTGGGATACGACAATCTCATTTCCGATCCACTAATCCTTCATTACTGCTCTACTCACTCCCACACATTGACGAATTAACACGGAAATTGCGTCGCTATGAAATACTATGTGTTCTAAGACATTTCCTTCTAAATCGAGTAACGTTTCTATGGAAACGACAGGATTTTCTTTTGGGATACGACAATCACATTTCCGATCCACTAATCCTTCTTTACTGCATCCCTCACTCCCACACATTGAAGAATTCACACGGAAATTGCGTCGCTATGAAATACTATGTGTTCTAAGACATTTCCTTCTAAATCGAGTAACGTTTCTATGGAAACGACAGGATTTTCTTTTGGGGTACGACAATCACATTTCCGATCCACTAATCCTTGTTTGCTGCATCCCTTACTCCCACACATTGGCGAATTCACACGGAAATTACGTCGCTATGAAATACTATGTGTTCTAAGACATTTCCTTCTAAATCGAGTAACGTTTCTATGGAAACGACAGGATTTTCTTTTGGGATACGACAATCACATTTCCGATCCACTAATCCTTCTTTGCTGCATCCCTTACTCCCACACATTGACGAATTCACACGGAAATTGCGTCGCTATGAAATACTATGTGTTCTAAGACATTTCCTTCTAAATCGAGTAACGTTTCTATGGAAACGACAGGATTTTCTTTTGGGATACGACAATCTCATTTCCGATCCACTAATCCTTCTTTACAGCATCCCTCACTCCCACTCATTGACGAATTCACACTGAAATTGCGTCGCTATGAAATACTATGGGTTCTGTGACTTCTCCTTCTAAATCGAGTAACGTTTCTATGAAAACGACAGGATTGTCTTTTGGGATACGACAAGCTCATTTCCGATCCACTAATCCTTTTTTACTGCATCCCTCACTCTCACACATTGACGAATTCACACGCAAATTGCGTCGCTATGAAATACTATGTGTTCTAAGACATTTCCTTCTAAATCGAGTAACAATTCTATGGAAACGACAGGATTTTCTTTTGGGATACGACAATCTCATTTCCGATCCACTAATCCTTCTTTACTGCATCCCTCACTCCCACTCATTGACGAATTCAGACTGAAATTGCGTCGCTATGAAATACTATGTGTTCTAAGACATTTCCTTCTAAATCGAGTAACGTTTCTATGGAAACGACAGGATTTTCTTTTGGGGTACGACAATCACATTTCCGATCCACTAATCCTTGTTTGCTGCATCCCTTACTCCCACACATTGGCGAATTCACACGGAAATTACGTCGCTATGAAATACTATGTGTTCTAAGACATTTCCTTCTAAATCGAGTAACGTTTCTATGGAAACGACAGGATTTTCTTTTGGGATACGACAATCACATTTCCGATCCACTAATCCTTCTTTACTGCATCCTTCACTCTCACACATTGACGAATTAACACAGCAATTGCGTCCCAATGAAGGACTATGGGTTCTATGACTTCTCCTTCTAAATCGAGTATCGTTTCTATGGAAACGACTGGCTTTTCTTTTGCGATACGAGTATCGCGTTCTCGATGCACTATTCCTCCTTTATTGCATCCCTAGCTCCCTCACATTGACGAATTAACACAGAAATTGAGTCGCTATGAAATACTATGGGTTCTATGACTTCTCCTTCTAAATCGAGTAAAGTTTCTATGGAAACGACAGGATTTTCTTTTGGGATACGACAATCTCATTTCCGATCCACTAATCCTTCTTTACTGCATCCCTTACTCCCACACATTGACGAATTCACACGGAAATTACGTCGCTATGAAATACTATGTGTTCTAAGACAATTCCTTCTAAATTGAGTAACGTTTCTATGGAAACGACAGGATTTTCTTTTGGGATACGACAATCTCATTTCCGATCCACTAATCCTTCATTACTATATCCCTCACTCCCACACATTGACGAATTCACACGGAAATTGCGTCGCTATGAAATACTATGTGTTCTAAGACATTTCCTTCTAAATCGAGTAACGTTTCTATGGAAACGACAGGATTTTCTTTTGGGATACGACAATCACATTTCCGATCCACTAATCCTTCTTTATTGCATCCCTAACTCCCACACATTGACGAATTCACACGGAAATTGCGTCGCTATGAAATACTATGTGTTCTAAGACATTTCCTTCTAAATCGAGTAACGTTTCTATGGAAACGACAGGATTTTCTTTTGGGATGCGACAATCACATTTCCGATCCACTAATCCTTCTTTACTGCATCCCTCACTCCCACACATTGAAGAATTAACACAGCAATTGCGTCGCAATGAAATACTATGGGTTCTATGACTTCTCCTTCTAAATCGAGTATCGTTTCTATCGAAACGACTGGCTTTTCTTTTGCGATACGAGTATCTCCTTCTCGATGCACTATTACTTCTTTATTGCATCCCTAGCTCCCTCACATTGACGATTTCACACGGAAATTGCGTCGCTATGAAATACTATGTGTTCTAAGACATTTCCTTCTAAATCGAGTAACGTTTCTATGGAAACGACAGGATTTTCTTTTGGGATACGACAATCACATTTCCGATCCACTAATCCTTCTTTACTGCATCAATTACTCCCACACATTGACGAATTCACACGGAAATTGCGTCGCTATGAAATACTATGTGTTCTAAGACATTTCCTTCTAAATCGAGTAACATTTCTATGGAAACGACAGGATTTTCTTTTGGGATACGACAATTACATTTCCGATCCACTAATCCTTCTGTACTGCATCCCTCACTCCCACTCATTGACTAATTCACACGGAAATTGCGTCGCTATGAAATACTATGGGTTCTATGACTTCTCCTTCTAAATCGAGTAACGTTTCTATGGAAACGACAGGATTTTCTTTTGGGTTACGACAATCTCATTTCCGATCCACTAATCCTTCTTTACTGCATCCCTCACCCCCACTCATTGACGAATTCACACGGAAATTGCGTCGCTATGAAATACTATGTGTTCTAAGACATTTCCTTCTAAATCGAGTAACGTTTCTATGGAAACGACAGGATTTTCTTTTGGGATACGACAATCACATTTCCGATCCACTAATCCTTCTTTGCTGCATCCCTTACTCCCACACATTGACGAATTCACACGGAAATTGCGTCGCTATGAAATACTATGTGTTCTAAGACATTTCCTTCTAAATCGAGTAACGTTTCTATGGAAACGACAGGATTTTCTTTTGGGATACGACAATCTCATTTCCGATCCACTAATCCTTCTTTACTGCATCCCTCACTCCCACTCATTGACGAATTCACACTGAAATTGCGTCGCTATGAAATACTATGGGTTCTGTGACTTCTCCTTCTAAATCGAGTAACGTTTCTATGAAAACGACAGGATTGTCTTTTGGGATACGACAAGCTCATTTCCGATCCACTAATCCTTTTTTACTGCATCCCTCACTCTCACACATTGACGAATTCACACGCAAATTGCGTCGCTATAAAATACTATGTGTTGTAAGACATTTCCTTCTAAATCGAGTAACGTTTCTATGGAAACGACAGGATTTTCTTTTGGGATACGACAATCACATTTCCGATCCACTAATCCTTCTTTACTGCATCCCTCACTCCCACAAATTGACGAATTAACGCAGCAATTGCGTCCCAATGAAATACTATGGGTTCTATGACTTCTCCTTCTAAATCGAGTATCGTTTCTATGGAAACGACTGGCTTTTCTTTTGCGATACGAGTATCGCGTTCTCGATGCACTATTCCTCCTTTATTGCATCCCTAGCTCCCTCACATTGACGAATTAACACAGAAATTGAGTCGCTATGAAATACTATGGGTTCTATGACTTCTCCTTCTAAATCGAGTAAAGTTTCTATGGAAACGACAGGATTTTCTTTTGGGATACGACAATCTCATTTCCGATCCATTAATCCTTCTTTACTGCATCCCTTACTCCCACACATTGACGAATTCCACGGAAATTACGTCGCTATGAAATACTATGTGTTCTAAGACAATTCCTTCTAAATTGAGTGACGTTTCTATGGAAACGACAGGATTTTCTTTTGGGATACGACAATCTCATTTCCGATCCACTAATCCTTCATTACTGCATCCCTCACTCCCACACATTGACGAATTCACACGGAAATTGCGTCGCTATGAAATACTATGTGTTCTAAGACATTTCCCTCTAAATCGAGTAACGTTTCTATGGAAACGACAGGATTTTCTTTTGGGATACGACAATCACATTTCCGATCCACTAATCCTTCTTTACTGCATCCCTAACTCCCACACATCGACGAATTCACACGGAAATTGCGTCGCTATGAAATACTATGTGTTCTAAGACATTTCCTTCTAAATCGAGTAACGTTTCTATGGAAACGACAAGATTTTCTTTTGGGATACGACAATCACATTTCCGATCCACTAATCCTTCTTTACTGCATCCCTAACTCCCACACATTGACGAATTAACACAGCAATTGCGTCGCAATGAAATACTATGGGTTCTATGACTTCTCCTTCTAAATCGAGTATCGTTTCTATCGAAACGACTGGCTTTTCTTTTGTGATACGAGTATCTCCTTCTCGATGCACTATTCCTTCTTTATTGCATCCCTAGCACCCTCACATTGACAAATTCACACGGAAATTGCGTCGCTATGAAATACTATGTGTTCTAAGACATTTCCTTCTAAATTGAGTAACGTTTCTATGGAAACGACAGGATTTTCTTTTGGGATACGACAATCACATTTCCGATCCACTAATCCTTCTTAACTGCATCAATCACTCCCACACATTGACGAATTCACACGGAAATTGCGTCGCTATGAAATACTATGTGTTCTAAGACATTTCCTACTACATCGAGTAACATTTCTATGGAAACGACAGGATTTTCTTTTGGGATACGACAATTACATTCCCGATCCACTAATCCTTCTTTACTGCATCCCTCACTCCCACTCATTGACTAATTCACACGGAAATTGCGTCGCTATGAAATACTATGGGTTCTATGACTTCTCCTTCTAAATCGAGTAACGTTTCTATGGAAACGACAGGATTTTCTTTTGGGATACGACAATCTCATTTCCGATCCACTAATCCTTCTTTCCTGCATCCCTCACTTCCACTCATTGACGAATTCACACGGAAATTGCGTCGCTATGAAATACTATCTGTTCTAAGACATTTCCTTCTAAATCGAGTAACGTTTCTATGGAATCGACAGGATTTTCTTTTGGGATACGACGAACACATTTCCGATCCACTAATCCTTCTTTACTGCATCCCTCACTCCCACTCATTGACGAATTCACACGGAAATTGCGTCGCAATGATATACTATGGATTCTATGACATCTCCTTCTAAATCGAGTATCGTTTCTATGGAAACGATTGGCTTTACTTTTGCGATACGAGTATCTCGTTCTCGATGCACTATTCCTTCTTTATTGCATCCCTAGCTCAATCACATTGACGAATTAACACAGAAATTGAGTCGCTATGAAATACTATGGGTTCTATGACTTCTCCTTCTAAATCAAGTACCGTTTCTATGGAAACGACAGGATTTTCTTTTCGGATACGACAATCTCATTTCCGATCCACTAATCCTTCTTTACTGCATCCCTCACTCCCACTCATTGACGAATTCACACGGAAATTGCGTCGCTATGAAATATTATGTGTTCGAAGACATTTCCTTCTAAATGGAGTAACGTTTCTATGCAAACGACAGGATTTTCTTTTGGGGTACGACAATCACATTTCCGATCCACTAATCCTTCTTTGCTGCATCCCTTACTCCCACACATTGGCGAATTCACACGGAAATTGCGTCGCTATGAAATACTATGTGTTCTAAGACATTTCCTTCTAAATCGAGAAACGTTTCTATGGAAACGACAGGATTTACTTTTGGGATACGACAATCTCATTTCCGATCCACTAATCCTTCTTTACTGCATCCCTTACTCCCACACATTGACGAATTCACACGGAAATTGCGTCGCTATGAAATACTATGTGTTCTAAGACATTTCCATCTAAATCGAGTAACGTTTCTATGGAAACGACAGGATTTTCTTTTGGGATACGACAATCTCATTTCCGATCCACTAATCCTTCTTTACTGCATCCCTCACTCCCACTCATTGACGAATTCACACTGAAATTGCGTCGCTATGAAATACTATGGGTTCTATGACTTCTCCTTCTAAATCGAGTAACGTTTCTATGGAAACGACAGGATTTTCTTTTGGGATACGACAATCTCATTTCCGATCCACTAATCCTTCTTTACTGCATCCCTAACTCCCACACATTGACGAACGCACACGGAAATTGCGTGGCTATGAAATACTATGTGTTCTAATACATTTCCTTCTAAATCGAGTAACGTTTCTGTGGAAACGACAGGATTTTCTTTTGGGATACGACAATCTCATTTCCGATCCACTAATCCTTCATTACTGCATCCCTTACTCCCACACATTGACGAATTCACACGGAAATTGCGTCGCTATGAAATACTATGTGTTCTAAGACATTTCCTTCTAAATCCAGTAACGTTTCTATGGAAACGACAGGATTTTCTTTTGGGATACGACAATCACATTTCCGATCCACTAATCCTTCTTTACTGCATCCCTAACTCCCACACATTGACGAATTCACACGGAAATTGCGTCGCAATGAAATACTATGTGTTCTAAGACATTTCCTTCTAAATCGAGTAACGTTTCTATGGAAACGACAGGATTTTCTTTTGGAATACGACAATCACATTTCCGATCCACTAATCCTTCTTTACTGCATCCCTCACTCCCACACATTGACGAATTAACACAGCAATTGCGTCCCAATGAATGACTATGGGTTCTATGACTTCTCCTTCTAAATCGAGTATCGTTTCTATGGAAACGACTGGCTTTTCTTTTGCGATACGAGTATCGCGTTCTCGATGCACTATTCCTCCTTTATTGCATCCCTAGCTCCCTCACATTGACGAATTAACACAGAAATTGAGTCGCTATGAAATACTATGGGTTCTATGACTTCTCCTTCTAAATCGAGTAAAGTTTCTATGGAAACGACAGGACTTTCTTTTGGGATACGACAATCTCATTTCCGATCCACTAATCCTTCTTTACTGCATCCCTAACTCCCACACATTGACGAATTAACACAGCAATTGCGTCGCAATGAAATACTATGGGTTCTATGACTTCTCCTTCTAAATCGAGTATCGTTTCTATCGAAACGACTGGCTTTTCTTTTGTGATACGAGTATCTCCTTCTCGATGCACTATTCCTTCTTTATTGCATCCCTAGCTCCCTCACATTGACAAATTCACACGGAAATTGCGTCGCTATGAAATACTATGTGTTCTAAGACATTTCCTTCTAAATTGAGTAACGTTTCTATGGAAACGACAGGATTTTCTTTTGGGATACGACAATCACATTTCCGATCCACTAATCCTTCTTAACTGCATCAATCACTCCCACACATTGACGAATTCACGCGGAAATTGCGTCGCTATGAAATACTATGTGTTCTAAGTCATTTCCTACTACATCGAGTAACATTTCTATGGAAACGACAGGATTTTCTTTTGGGATACGACAATTACATTCCCGATCCACTAATCCTTCTTTACTGCATCCCTCACTCCCACTCATTGACTAATTCACACGGAAATTGCGTCGCTATGAAATACTATGGGTTCTATGACTTCTCCTTCTAAATCGAGTAACGTTTCTATGGAAACGACAGGATTTTCTTTTGGGATACGACAATCTCATTTCCGATCCACTAATCCTTCTTTCCTGCATCCCTCACTTCCACTCATTGACGAATTCACACGGAAATTGCGTCGCTATGAAATACTATCTGTTCTAAGACATTTCCTTCTAAATCGAGTAACGTTTCTATGGAATCGACAGGATTTTCTTTTGGGATACGACGAACACATTTCCGATCCACTAATCCTTCTTTACTGCATCCCTCACTCCCACTCATTGACGAATTCACACGGAAATTGCGTCGCAATGATATACTATGGATTCTATGACATCTCCTTCTAAATCGAGTATCGTTTCTATGGAAACGATTGGCTTTACTTTTGCGATACGAGTATCTCGTTCTCGATGCACTATTCCTTCTTTATTGCATCCCTAGCTCAATCACATTGACGAATTAACACAGAAATTGAGTCGCTATGAAATACTATGGGTTCTATGACTTCTCCTTCTAAATCAAGTACCGTTTCTATGGAAACGACAGGATTTTCTTTTCGGATACGACAATCTCATTTCCGATCCACTAATCCTTCTTTACTGCATCCCTCACTCCCACTCATTGACGAATTCACACGGAAATTGCGTCGCTATGAAATATTATGTGTTCGAAGACATTTCCTTCTAAATGGAGTAACGTTTCTATGCAAACGACAGGATTTTCTTTTGGGGTACGACAATCACATTTCCGATCCACTAATCCTTCTTTGCTGCATCCCTTACTCCCACACATTGGCGAATTCACACGGAAATTGCGTCGCTATGAAATACTATGTGTTCTAAGACATTTCCTTCTAAATCGAGAAACGTTTCTATGGAAACGACAGGATTTTCTTTTGGGATACGACAATCTCATTTCCGATCCACTAATCCTTCTTTACTGCATCCCTTACTCCCACACATTGACGAATTCACACGGAAATTGCGTCGCTATGAAATACTATGTGTTCTAAGACATTTCCATCTAAATCGAGTAACGTTTCTATGGAAACGACAGGATTTTCTTTTGGGATACGACAATCTCATTTCCGATCCACTAATCCTTCTTTACTGCATCCCTCACTCCCACTCATTGACGAATTCACACTGAAATTGCGTCGCTATGAAATACTATGGGTTCAATGGCTTCTCCTTCTAAATCGAGTAACGTTTCTATGGAAACGACAGGATTTTCTTTTGGGATACGACAATCTCATTTCCGATCCACTAATCCTTCTTTACTGCATTCCTAACTCCCACACATTGACGAATTCACACGGAAATTGCGTGGCTATGAAATACTATGTGTTCTAAGACATTTCCTTCTAAATCGAGTAACGTTTCTGTGGAAACGACAGGATTTTCTTTTGGGATACGACAATCTAATTTCCGATCCACTAATCCTTCATTACTGCATCCCTTACTCCCACACATTGACGAATTCACACGGAAATTGCGTCGCTATGAAATACTATGTGTTCTAAGACATTTCCTTCTAAATCCAGTAACGTTTCTATGGAAACGACAGGATTTTCTTTTGGGATACGACAATCACATTTCCGTTCCACTAATCCTTCTTTACTGCATCCCTAACTCCCATACATTGACGAATTCACACGGAAATTGCGTCGCAATGAAATACTATGTGTTCTAAGACATTTCCTTCTAAATCGAGTAACGTTTCTATGGAAACGACAGGATTTTCTTTTGGGATACGACAATCACATTTCCGATCCACTAATCCTTCTTTACTGCATCCCTCACTCCCACACATTGACGAATTAACACAGCAATTGCGTCCCAATGAATGACTATGGGTTCTATGACTTCTCCTTCTAAATCGAGTATCGTTTCTATGGAAACGACTGGCTTTTCTTTTGCGATACGAGTATCGCGTTCTCGATGCACTATTCCTCCTTTATTGCATCCCTAGCTCCCTCACATTGACGAATTAACACAGAAATTGAGTCGCTATGAAATACTATGGGTTCTATGACTTCTCCTTCTAAATCGAGTAAAGTTTCTATGGAAACGACAGGACTTTCTTTTGGGATACGACAATCTCATTTCCGATCCACTAATCCTTCTTTACTGCATCCCTTACTCCCACACATTGACGAATTCACACGGAAATTACGTCGCTATGAAATACTATGTGTTCTAAGACAATTCCTTCTAAATTGAGTAACGTTTCTATGGAAACGACAGGATTTTCTTTTGGGATACGACAATCTCATTTCCGATCCATTAATCCTTCATTACTATATCCCTCACTCCCACACATTGACGAATTCACACGGAAATTGCGTCGCTATGAAATACTATGTGTTCTAAGACATTTCCTTCTAAATCGAGTAACGTTTCTATGGAAACGACAGGATTTTCTTTTGGGATGCGACAATCACATTTCCGATCCACTAATCCTTCTTTACTGCATCCCTCACTCCCACACATTGAAGAATTAACACAGCAATTGCGTCGCAATGAAATACTATGGGTTCTATGACTTCTCCTTCTAAATCGAGTATCGTTTCTATCGAAACGACTGGCTTTTCTTTTGCGATACGAGTATCTCCTTCTCGATGCACTATTCCTTCTTTATTGCATCCCTAGCTCCCTCACATTGACGATTTCACACGGAAATTGCGTCGCTATGAAATACTATGTGTTCTAAGACATTTCCTTCTAAATCGAGTAACGTTTCTATGGAAACGACAGGATTTTCTTTTGGGATACGACAATCACATTTCCGATCCACTAATCCTTCTTTACTGCATCAATTACTCCCACACATTGACGAATTCACACGGAAATTGCGTCGCTATGAAATACTATGTGTTCTAAGACATTTCCTTCTAAATCGAGTAACATTTCTATGGAAACGACAGGATTTTCTTTTGGGATACGACAATTACATTTCCGATCCACTAATCCTTCTTTACTGCATCCCTCACTCCCACTCATTGACTAATTCACACGGAAATTGCGTCGCTATGAAATACTATGGGTTCTATGACTTCTCCTTCTAAATCGAGTAACGTTTCTATGGAAACGACAGGATTTTCTTTTGGGATACGACAATCTCATTTCCGATCCACTAATCCTTCTTTACTGCATCCCTCACCCCCACTCATTGACGAATTCACACGGAAATTGCGTCGCTATGAAATACTATGTGTTCTAAGACATTTCCTTCTAAATCGAGTAACGTTTCTATGGAAACGACAGGATTTTCTTTTGGGATACGACAATCACATTTCCGATCCACTAATCCTTCTTTGCTGCATCCCTTACTCCCACACATTGACGAATTCACACGGAAATTGCGTCGCTATGAAATACTATGTGTTCTAAGACATTTCCTTCTAAATCGAGTAACGTTTCTATGGAAACGACAGGATTTTCTTTTGGGATACGACAATCTCATTTCCGATCCACTAATCCTTCTTTACTGCATCCCTCACTCCCACTCATTGACGAATTCACACTGAAATTGCGTCGCTATGAAATACTATGGGTTCTGTGACTTCTCCTTCTAAATCGAGTAACGTTTCTATGAAAACGACAGGATTGTCTTTTGGGATACGACAAGCTCATTTCCGATCCACTAATCCTTTTTTACTGCATCCCTCACTCTCACACATTGACGAATTCACACGCAAATTGCGTCGCTATAAAATACTATGTGTTCTAAGACATTTCCTTCTAAATCGAGTAACGTTTCTATGGAAACGACAGGATTTTCTTTTGGGATACGACAATCACATTTCCGATCCACTAATCCTTCTTTACTGCATCCCTCACTCCCACACATTGACGAATTAACACAGCAATTGCGTCCCAATGAAATACTATGGGTTCTATGACTTCTCCTTCTAAATCGAGTATCGTTTCTATGGAAACGACTGGCTTTTCTTTTGCGATACGAGTATCGCGTTCTCGATGCACTATTCCTCCTTTATTGCATCCCTAGCTCCCTCACATTGACGAATTAACACAGAAATTGAGTCGCTATGAAATACTATGGGTTCTATGACTTCTCCTTCTAAATCGAGTAAAGTTTCTATGGAAACGACAGGATTTTCTTTTGGGATACGACAATCTCATTTCCGATCCATTAATCCTTCTTTACTGCATCCCTTACTCCCACACATTGACGAATTCACACGGAAATTACGTCGCTATGAAATACTATGTGTTCTAAGACAATTCCTTCTAAATTGAGTAACGTTTCTATGGAAACGACAGGATTTTCTTTTGGGATACGACAATCTCATTTCCGATCCACTAATCCTTCATTACTGCATCCCTCACTCCCACACATTGACGAATTCACACGGAAATTGCGTCGCTATGAAATACTATGTGTTCTAAGACATTTCCTACTACATCGAGTAACATTTCTATGGAAACGACAGGATTTTCTTTTGGGATACGACAATTACATTCCCAATCCACTAATCATTCTTTACTGCATCCCTCACTCCCACTCATTGACTAATTCACACGGAAATTGCGTCGCTATGAAATACTATGGGTTCTATGACTTCTCCTTCCAAATCGAGTAACGTTTCTATGGAAACGACAGGATTTTCTTTTGGGATACGACAATCTCATTTCCGATCCACTAATCCTTCTTTCCTGCATCCCTCACTTCCACTCATTGACGAATTCACACGGAAATTGCGTCGCTATGAAATACTATCTGTTCTAAGACATTTCCTTCTAAATCGAGTAACGTTTCTATGGAATCGACAGGATTTTCTTTTGGGATACGACGAACACATTTCCGATCCACTAATCCTTCTTTACTGCATCCCTCACTCCCACTCATTGACGAATTCACACGGAAATTGAGTCGCAATGATATACTATGGATTCTATGACATCTCCTTCTAAATCGAGTATCGTTTCTATGGAAACGATTGGCTTTACTTTTGCGATACGAGTATCTCGTTCTCGATGCACTATTCCTTCTTTATTGCATCCCTAGCTCAATCACATTGACGAATTAACACAGAAATTTGAGTCGCTATGAAATACTATGGGTTCTATGACTTCTCCTTCTAAATCAAGTACCGTTTCTATGGAAACGACAGGATTTTCTTTTCGGATACGACAATCTCATTTCCGATCCACTAATCCTTCTTTACTGCATCCCTCACTCCCACTCATTGACGAATTCACACGGAAATTGCGTCGCTATGAAATATTATGTGTTCGAAGACATTTCCTTCTAAATGGAGTAACGTTTCTATGCAAACGACAGGATTTTCTTTTGGGGTACGACAATCACATTTCCGATCCACTAATCCTTCTTTGCTGCATCCCTTACTCCCACACATTGGCGAATTCACACGGAAATTGCGTCGCTATGAAATACTATGTGATCTAAGACATTTCCTTCTAAATCGAGAAACGTTTCTATGGAAACGACAGGATTTTCTTTTGGGATACGACAATCTCATTTCCGATCCACTAATCCTTCTTTACTGCATCCCTTACTCCCACGCATTGACGAATTCACACGGAAATTGCGTCGCTATGAAATACTATGTGTTCTAAGACATTTCCATCTAAATCGAGTAACGTTTCTATGGAAACGACAGGATTTTCTTTTGGGATACGACAATCTCATTTCCGATCCACTAATCCTTCTTTACTGCATCCCTAACTCCCACACATTGGCGAATTCACACGGAAATTGCGTCGCTATGAAATACTATGTGTTCTAAGACATTTCCTACTACATCGAGTAACATTTCTATGGAAACGACAGGATTTTCTTTTGGGATACGACAATTACATTCCCAATCCACTAATCCTTCTTTACTGCATCCCTCACTCCCACACATTGAAGAATTCACACGGAAATTGCGTCGCTTTGAAATACGAGTACTATGTGTTCTAAGACATTTCCTTCTAAATCGAGTAACGTTTCTATGGAAACAACAGGATTTTCTTTTGGGATACGACAATCACATTTCCGATCCACTAATCCTTCTTTACTGCATCCCACACTCCCACACATTGACGAAATAACACAGCAATTGCGTCGCAATGAAATTCTATGGTTTCTATGACTTCTCCTTCTAAATCGAGTATTGTTTCTATGGAAACGACTGGCTTTTCTTTTGCGATACGAGTATCTCCTTCTCGATGCACTATTCCTTCTTTATTGCATCCCTAGCTCCCTCACATTGAGGAATTAACACAAAAATTGAGTCGCTATTAAATACTAAGGGTTCTATGACTTTTCCTTCTAAATCGAGTAACGTTTCTATGGAATCGACAGGATTTTCTTTTGGGAAACGACGAACACATTTCCGATCCACTAATCCTTCTTTACTGCATCCCTCACTCCCACTCTTTGACGAATTCACACGGAATTTGCGTCGCTATGAAATACTATGTGTTCTATGACTTCTCCTTCTAAAACGAGTAACGTTTCTATGGAAACGACAGGATTTTCTTTTGGGATACGACAATCACATTTGCGATCCACTAATCCTTCTTTACTGCATCCCTCACTCCCACACATTGACGAACTCACACGAAAATTGCGTCGTTATGATATACTATGTGTTCTAAGGCATTTCCTACTAAATCGAGTAACGTTTCTATGGAAACGACAGGATTTTCTTTTGGGATACGACCATCACATTTCCGATCCACTAATCCTTCTTTACTGCATCACTCGCTCCCACACATTGACGAATTAACACAGCAATTGCGTCGCAATGAAATACTATGGGTTCTATGACTTCTCCTTCTAAATCGAGTATCGTTTCTATGGAAACGACTGGCTTTTCTTTTGCGATACGAGTATCTCCTTCTCGATTCACTATTCCTACTTTATTGTAACCCCAGCTCCCTCACATTGACGCATTAACACAGAAATTGAGTCGCTATGAAATACTAAGGGTTCCATGACTTCTCCTTCTAAATCGAGTAACGTTTCTATGGAAACGACAGGATTTTCTTTTGGGATACGACAGTGTCACTTCCGATCCACTAATCCTTCTTTACTGCATCCCTCACTCCCACTCATTGAGGAATTCACACGGAAATTGCGACGCTATGAAATACTATGTTTTCTAAGACATTTCCTTCTAAATCGAGTAACGTTTCTATGGAAACGACAGGATTTTCTTTTGGGATACGACAATCACATTTCCGATCCACTAATCCTTCTTTACTGCATCCCTCACTCCCACACATTGACGAATTCACACGGAAATTGCGTCGCTATGAAATACTATGTGTTCTATGACTTCTCCTTCTAAATCGAGTAACGTTTCTATGGAAACGACAGGATTTTCTTTTGGGATACGAGAATCTCATTTCCGATCCACTAATCATTCTTTACTGCATCCCTCACTCCCACTCATTGACGAATTCACACGGAAATTGCGTCGCTATGAAATACTATGTGTTCTAAGACATTTCCTTCCAAATCGAGTAACGTTTCTATGGAAACGACAGGATTTTCTTTTGGGATACGACAATCTCAATTCCGATCCACTAATCCTTCTTTACTGCATCCCTCACTCCCACACATTGACGAATTCACACGGAAATTGCGTCGCTATGAATTACTATGTGTTCTAAGACATTTCCTTCTAAATCGAGTAACGTTTCAATGGAAACGACAGTATTTTCTTTTGGGATACAACAATCACATTTCCGATCCACTAATCCTTCTTTACTGCATCCCTCACTCCCACTCATTGACGAATTCACACGGAAATTGCGTGGCTATGAAATACTATGTGTTCTAAGACATTTCCTTCCAAATCGAGTAACGTTTCTATGGAAACGACAGGATTTTCTTTTGGGATACGACAATCTCATTTCCGATCCACTAATCCTTCTTTACTGCATCCCTCACTCCCACACATTGACGAATTCACACGGAAATTGCGTCGCTATGAAATACTTTGTGTTCTAAGACATTTCCTTCTAAATCGAGTAACGTTTCTATGGAAACGACATGATTTTCTTTTGGGATACGACAATCACAATTCCGATCCACTAATCCTTCTTTGCTGCATCCCTTACTCCCACACATTGGCGAATTCACACGGAAATTGCTTCGCTATGAAATACTATGTGTTCTAAGACATTTCCTTCTAAATCGAGTAACGTTTCTATGGAAACAACAGGATTTTCTTTTGGGATACGACAATCACATTTCCGATCCACTAATCCTTCTTTACTGCATCCCTCACTCCCACACATTGACGAATTAACACAGCAATTGCGGCGCAAAAAAATACTATGGGTTCTATGACTTCTCCTTCTAAATCGAGTATCGTCTCTATGGAAACGACTGGCTTTTCTTTTGCGATACGAGTATCTCCTTCTCGATGCACTATTCCTTCTTTATTGCATCCCTAGCTCCCTCACATTGACGAATTAACACAGAAATTGAGTCGCTATGAATTACTATGGGTTCTATGACTTCTCCTTCTAAATCGAGTAACGTTTCTTTGGAAACGACAGGATTTTCTTTTGGGATACGACAATCTCATTTCCGATCCACTAATCCTTCTTTACTGCATCCCTTACTCCCACAAACTGACGAATTCACACGGAAAAAGCGTCGCTATGAAATACTATGTGTTCTAAGACATTTCCTTCTAAATCGAGTAACGTTTCTATGGAAAGGACAGGATTTTCTTTTGGGATACGACAATCACATTTCCGATCCACTAATCCTTCTTTATTGCATCCCTCACTCCCACTCATTGAAGAATTCACACGGAAATTGCGTCGCTGTGAAATACGAGTACTATGTGTTCTAAGACATTTCCTTCTAAATCGAGTAACGTTTCTATGGAATCGACAGGATTTTCTTTTCGGAAACGACGAACACATTTCCGATCCACTATACCTTCTTTACTGCATCCCTCACTCCCACTCTTTGACGAATTCACACGGAATTTGCGTCGCTATGAAATACTATGTGTTCTATGACTTCTCCTTCTAAAACGAGTAACGTTTCTATGGAAACGACAGGATTTTCTTTTGGGATACGACAATCACATTTCCGATCCACTAATCCTTCTTTACTGCATCCCTCACTCCCACACATTGACGAACTCACACGAAAATTGCGTCGTTATGATATACTATGTGTTCTAAGGCATTTCCTACTAAATCGAGTAACGTTTCTATGGAAACGACAGGATTTTCTTTTGGGATACGACAATCACATTTCCGATCCACTAATCCTTCTTTACTGCATCACTCACTCCCACACATTGACGAATTAACACAGCAATTGCGTCGCAATGAAATACTATGGGTTCTATGACTTCTCCTTCTAAATCGAGTATCGTTTCTATGGAAACGACTGGCTTTTCTTTTGCGATACGAGTATCTCCTTCTCGATTCACTATTCGTACTTTATTGTAACCCCAGTTCCCTCACATTGACGCATTAACACAGAAATTGAGTCGCTATGAAATACTAAGGGTTCCATGACTTCTCCTTCTAAATCGAGTAACGTTTCTATGGAATCGACAGGATTTTCTTTTGGGAAACGACGAACACATTTCCGATCCACTAATCCTTCTTTACTGCATCCCTCACTCCCACTCATTGAGGAATTCACACGGAAATTGCGACGCTATGAAATACTATGTTTTCTAAGACATTTCCTTCTAAATCGAGTAACGTTTCTATGGAAACGACAGGATTTTCTTTTGAGATACGACAATCACATTTCCGATCCACTAATCCTTATTTACTGCATCCCTCACTCCCACACATTGACGAATTCACACGGAAATTGCGTCGCTATGAAATACTATGTGTTCTATGACTTCTCCTTCTAAATCGAGTAACGTTTCTATGGAAACGACAGGATTTTCTTTTGGGATACGAGAATCTCATTTCCGATCCACTAATCATTCTTTACTGCATCCCTCACTCCCACTCATTGACGAATTCACACGGAAATTGCGTCGCTATGAAATACTATGTGTTCTAAGACATTTCCTTCCAAATCGAGTAACGTTTCTATGGAAACGACAGGATTTTCTTTTGGGATACGACAATCTCATTTCCGATCCACTAATCCTTCTTTACTGCATCCCTCACTCCCACACATTGACGAATTCACACGGAAATTGCGTCGCTATGATTTACTATGTGTTCTAAGACATTTCCTTCTAAATCGAGTAACGTTTCAACGGAAACGACAGTATTTTCTTTTGGGATACGACAATCACAATTCCGATCCACTAATCCTTCTTTGCTGCATCCCTTACTCCCACACATTGGCGAATTCACACGGAAA
Organism: Schistocerca serialis cubense; assembly: GCF_023864345.2. Taxonomy (NCBI): domain Eukaryota; kingdom Metazoa; phylum Arthropoda; class Insecta; order Orthoptera; family Acrididae; genus Schistocerca; species Schistocerca serialis. The sequence continues at coordinate 3,562,756 of NC_064644.1, forward strand.
TTGCGTCGCTATGAAATACTATGTGTTCTATGACTTCTCCTTCTAAATCGAGTAACGTTTCTATGGAAACGACAGGATTTTCTTTTGGGATACGACAATCTCATTTCCGATCCACTAATCCTTCATTACTGCATCCCTCGTTCCCAGACATTGACGAATTAACACGGAAATTGCGTCGCTATGAAATACTATGTGTTCTAAGACATCTCCTTCTAAATCGAGTAACGTTTCTATGGAAACGACAGGATTTTCTTTTGGGATACGACAATCACATTTCCGATCCACTAATCCTTCTTTACTGCATCCCTCACTCCCACACATTAAAGAATTCACACGGAAATTGCGTCGCTGTGAAATACGAGTACTATGTGTTCTAAGACATTTCCTTCTAAATCGAGTAACGTTTCTATGGAAACGACAGGATTTTCTTTTGGGATACGACAATCACATTTCCGATCCACTAATCCTTCTTTACTGCATCCCACACTCCCACACATTGACGAAATAACACAGCAATTGCGTCGCAATGAAATACTATGGTTTCTATGACTTCTCTTCTAAATCGAGTATTGTTTCTATGGAAACGACTGGCTTTTCTTTTGCGATACGAGTATCTCCTTCTCGATGCACTATTCCTTCTTTATTGCATCCCTAGCTCCCTCACATTGACGAATTAACACAGAAATTGAGTCGCTATTAAATACTAAGGGTTCTATGACTTTTCCTTCTAAATCGAGTAACGTTTCTATGGAATCGACAGGATTTTCTTTTAGGAAACGACGAACACATTTCCGATCCACTAATCCTTCTTTACTGCATCCCTCACTCCCACTCTTTGACGAATTCACACGGAATTTGCGTCGCTATGAAATACTATGTGTTCTATGACTTCTCCTTCTAAAACGAGTAACGTTTCTATGGAAACGACAGGATTTTCTTTTGGGATACGACAATCACATTTCCGATCCACTAATCCTTCTTTACTGCATCCCTCACTCCCACACATTGACGAACTCACACGAAAATTGCGTCGTTATGATATACTATGTGTTCTAAGGCATTTCCTTCTAAATCGAGTAACGTTTCTATGGAAACGACAGGATTTTCTTTTGGGATACGACAATCACATTTCCGATCTACTAATCCTTCTTTACTGCATCCCTCACTCCCACACATTGACGAATTCACACGGAAATTGCGTCGCTATGAAATACTATGTGTTCTATGACTTCTCCTTCTAAATCGAGTAACGTTTCTATGGAAACGACAGGATTTTCTTTTGGGATACGAGAATCTCATTTCCGATCCACTAATCATTCTTTACTGCATCCCTCACTCCCACTCATTGACGAATTCACACGGAAATTGCGTCGCTATGAAATACTATGTGTTCTAAGACATTTCCTTCCAAATCGAGTAACGTTTCTATGGAAACGACAGGATTTTCTTTTGGGATACGACAATCTCATTTCCGATCCACTAATCCTTCTTTACTGCATCCCTCACTCCCACACATTGACGAATTCACACGGAAATTGCGTCGCTATGAATTACTATGTGTTCTAAGACATTTCCTTCTAAATCGAGTAACGTTTCAATGGAAACGACAGTATTTTCTTTTGGGATACGACAATTACATTTCCGATCCACTAATCCTTCTTTACTGCATCCCTCACTCCCACTCATTGACGAATTCACACGGAAATTGCGTGGCTATGAAATACTATGTGTTCTAAGACATCTCCTTCCAAATCGAGTAACGTTTCTATGGAAACGACAGGATTTTCTTTTGGGATACGACAATCTCATTTCCGATCCACTAATCCTTCTTTACTGCGTCCCTCACTCCCACACATTGACGAATTCGCACGGAAATTGCGTCGCTATGAAATACTTTGTGTTCAAAGACATTTCCTTCTAAATCGAGTAACGTTTCTATGAAAACGACATGATTTTCTTTTGGGATACGACAATCTCATTTCCGATCCACTAATCCTTCTTTACTGCATCCCTCACTCCCACACATTGACGAATTCACACGGAAATTGCGTCGCTATGAAATGCTATGTGTTCTAAGACATTTCCTCCTAAATCGAGTAACGTTTCTATGGAAACGACAGGATTTTCTTTTGGGATACGACAATCACATTTCAGATCCACTAATCCTTCTTTACTGCATCCCTCACTCCCACACATTGTCGAATTAACACAGCAATTGCGTCGCAATTAAATACTATGGGTTCTATGACTTCTCCTTCTAAATCGAGTATCGTTTCTATGGAAACGACTGGCTTTTCTTTTGCGATACGAGTATCTCGTTCTCGATGCACTATTCCTTCTTTATTGCATCCCTAGCTCCCTCACATTGACGAATTAACACAGAAATTGCGTCGCTATGAAATATTATGTGTTCTAAGACATTTCCTTCAAAATCGAGTAACGTTTCTATGGAAACGGCAGGATTTTCTTTTGGGTTACGACAATCACATTTCCGATCCACTAATCCTTCTTTGCTGCATCCCTTACTCCCTCACATTGGCGAATTCACACGGAAATTGCGTCGCTATGAAATACTATGTGTTCTAAGACATTTCCTTCTAAATCGAGTAACGTTTCTATGGAAACGACAGGATTTTCTTTTGGGATACGACAATCTCATTTCCGATCCACTAATCCTTCTTTACTGCATCCCTTACTCCCACAAACTGACGAATTCACACGGAAAAAGCGTCGCTATGAAATACTATGTGTTCTAAGACATTTCCTTCTAAATCGAGTAACGTTTCTATGGAAACGACAGGATTTTCTTTTGGGATACGACAATCACATTTCCGATCCACTAATCCTTCTTTATTGCATCCCTCACTCCCACTCATTGACGAATTAACACGGAAATTGTGTCGCTATGAAATACTATGTGTTCTAAGACATTTCCTTCCAAATCGAGTAACGTTTCTATGGAAACGACAGGATTTTCTTTTGGGATACGACAATCTCATTTCCGATCCACTAATCCTTCATTACTGCATCCCTCACTCCCACACATTGACGAATTAACACGGAAATTGCGTCGCTATGAAATACTATGTGTTCTAAGACATCTCCTTCTAAATCGAGTAACGTTTCTATGGAAACGACAGGATTTTCTTTTGGGATACGACAATCTCATTTCCGATCCACTAATCCTTCTTTACTGCAACCCCCACTCCCACACATTGACGAATTCACACGGAAATTGCGTCGCTATGAAATACTATGTGTTCTAAGACATTTCCTTCTAAATCGAGTAACGTTTCTATGGAAACGACAGGATTTTCTTGTGGGATACGACAATCACATATCCGATCCACTAATCCTTCTTTACTGCATCCCTCACTCCCACACATTGACGAATTAACACAGCAATTGCGTCGCAATGAAATACTATGGGTTCTATGACTTCTCCTTCTAAATCGAGTATCGTTTCTATGGAAACGACTGGCTTTTCTTTTGCGATACGAGTATCTCCTTCTCGATGCACTATTCCTTCTTTATTGCATCCCTAGCTCCCTCACATTGACGAATTTACACAGAAATTGAGTCGCTATGAATTACTATGGGTTCTATGATTTCTCCTTCTAAATCGAGTAACGTTTCTATGGAAACGACAGGATTTTCTTTTGGGATACGACAATCTCATTTCCGATCCACTAATCCTTCTTTACTGCATCCCTCACTCCCACACATTGACGAACTCACACGGAAATTGCGTCGCTATGAAATACTATGTGTTCTAAGACATTTCCTACTAAATCGAGTAGCGTTTCTATGGAAACGACAGGATTTTCTTTTGGGATACGACAATCACATTTCCGATCCACTAATCCTTCTTTTTTACTATTTCCCTCACTCCCACACATTGACGAATTAACACAGCAATTGCGTCGCAATGAAATACTATGTGTTCTAAGACATTTCCTTCTAAATCGAGTAACGCTTCTATGGAAACGACAGGATTTTCTTTTGGGGTACGACAATCACATTTCCGATCCACTAATCCTTCTTTGCTGCATCCCTTACTCCCACACATTGGCGAATTCACACGGAAATTGCGTCGCTATGAAAAACTATGTGTTCTAAGACATTTCCTTCTAAATCGAGTAACGTTTCTATGGAAACGACAGGATTTTCTTTTGGGGTACGACAATCACATTTCCGATCCACTAATCCTTCTTTGCTGCATCCCTTACTCCCACACATTGGCGAATTCACACGGAAATTGCGTCGCTATGAAATACTATGTGTTCTAAAACATTTCCTTCTAAATCGAGTAACGTTTCTATGGAAACGACAGGATTTTCTTTTGGGATACGACAATCTCATTTCCGATCCACTAATCCTTCTTTACTGCATCCCTTACTCCCACACATTGACGAATTCACACGGAAATTGCGTCGCTATGAAATACTATGTGTTCTAAGACATTTCCATCTAAATCGAGTAACGTTTCTATGGAAACGACAGCATTTTCTTTTGGGATACGACAATCACATTTCCGATCCACTAATCCTTCTTTACTGCATCCCTCACTCCCACACATTGACGAATTAACACAGCAATTGCGTCGCAAAGAGATACTATGGGTTCTATGACTTCTCCTTCTAAATCGAGTATCGTTTCTATGGAAACGACTGGCTTTTCTTTTGCGATACGAGTATCTCCTTCTCCATGCACTATTCCTTCTTTATTGCATCCCCAGCTCCCTCACATTGACGAAGTAACAAAGAAATTGAGTCGCTATGAATTACTATGGGTTCTATGACTTCTCCTTTCAAATCAAGTAACGTTTCTTTGGAAACGACAGGATTTTCTTTTGGGATACGACAATCTCATTTCCGATCCACTAATCCTCCTTTACTGCATCCCTCACTCCCACTCATTGACGAATTCATACGGAAATTGCGTCGCTATGAAATACTATGTGTTCTAAGACATTTCCTTCTAAATCGAGTAACCTTTCTATGGAAACGACAGGATTTTCTTTTGGGATACGACAATCACATTTCCGATCCACTAATCCTTCTTCGCTGCATCCCTTACTCCCACACATTGACGAATTCACACGGAAATTGCGTCGCTAGGAAATACTATGTGTTCTAGGACATTTCCTTCTAAATCGAGTAACGTTTCTATGGAAACGACAGGATTTTCTTTTGGGATACGACAATCTCATTTCCGATCATCTAATCCTTCTTTACTGCCTCCCACACTCCCACTCATCGACGAATCCACACTGAAATTGCGTCGCTATGAAATACTATGGGTTCTATGACTTCTCCTTCTAAATCGAGTAACGTTTCTATGGAAACGACAGGATTTTCTTTTGGGATATGACAATCTCATTTCCGATCCACTAATCCTTCTTTACTGCATCCCTCACTCCCACTCATTGACGAATTCACACGGAAATTGCGTCGCTATGAAATACTATGTGTTCTAAGACATTTCCTTCTAAATCGAGTAACATTTCTATGGAAACGACAGGATTTTCTTTTGGGGTACGACAATCACATTTCCGATCCACTAATCCTTCTTTGCTGCATCCCTTACTCCCACACATTGGCGAATTCACACGGAAATTGCGTCGCTATGAAATACTATGTGTTCTAAAACATTTCCTTCTAAATCGAGTAACGTTTCTATGGAAACGACAGGATTTTCTTTTGGGATACGACAATCTCATTTCCGATCCACTAATCCTTCTTTACTGCATCCCTTACTCCCACACATTGACGAATTCACACGGAAATTGCGTCGCTATGAAATACTATGTGTTCTAAGACATTTCCATCTAAATCGAGTAACGTTTCTATGGAAACGACAGGATTTTCTTTTGGGATACGACAATCACATTTCCGATCCACTAATCCTTCTTTACTGCATCCCTCACTCCCACACATTGACGAATTAACACAGCAATTGCGTCGCAAAGAGATACTATGGGTTCTATGACTTCTCCTTCTAAATCGAGTATCGTTTCTATGGAAACGACTGGCTTTTCTTTTGCGATACGAGTATCTCCTTCTCCATGCACTATTCCTTCTTTATTGCATCCCCAGCTCCCTCACATTGACGAATTAACAAAGAAATTGAGTCGCTATGAATTACTATGGGTTCTATGACTTCTCCTTTCAAATCAAGTAACGTTTCTTTGGAAACGACAGGATTTTCTTTTGGGATACGACAATCTCATTTCCGATCCACTAATCCTCCTTTACTGCATCCCTCACTCCCACTCATTGACGAATTCATACGGAAATTGCGTCGCTATGAAATACTATGTGTTCTAAGACATTTCCTTCTAAATCGAGTAACCTTTCTATGGAAACGACAGGATTTTCTTTTGGGATACGACAATCACATTTCCGATTCACTAATCCTTCTTCGCTGCATCCCTTACTCCCACACATTGACGAATTCACACGGAAATTGCGTCGCTAGGAAATACTATGTGTTCTAGGACATTTCCTTCTAAATCGAGTAACGTTTCTATGGAAACGACAGGATTTTCTTTTGGGATACGACAATCTCATTTCCGATCCTCTAATCCTTCTTTACTGCCTCCCACACTCCCACTCATCGACGAATCCACACTGAAATTGCGTCGCTATGAAATACTATGGGTTCTATGACTTCTCCTTCTAAATCGAGTAACGTTTCTATGGAAACGACAGGATTTTCTTTTGGGATATGACAATCTCATTTCCGATCCACTAATCCTTCTTTACTGCATCCCTCACTCCCACTCATTGACGAATTCACACGGAAATTGCGTCGCTATGAAATACTACGTGTTCTAAGACATTTCCTTCTAAATCGAGTAACGTTTCTATGGAAACGACAGGATTTTCTTTTGGGGTACGACAATCACATTTCCGATCCACTAATCCTTCTTTGCTGCATCCCTTACTCCCACACATTGGCGAATTCACACGGAAATTGCGTCGCTATGAAATACTATGTGTTCTAAAACATTTCCTTCTAAATCGAGTAACGTTTCTATGGAAACGACAGGATTTTCTTTTGGGATACGACAATCTCATTTCCGATCCACTAATCCTTCTTTACTGCATCCCTTACTCCCACACATTGACGAATTCACACGGAAATTGCGTCGCTATGAAATACTATGTGTTCTAAGACATTTCCATCTAAATCGAGTAACGTTTCTATGGAAACGACAGGATTTTCTTTTGGGATACGACAATCACATTTCCGATCCACTAATCCTTCTTTACTGCATCCCTCACTCCCACACATTGACGAATTAACACAGCAATTGCGTCGCAAAGAGATACTATGGGTTCTATGACTTCTCCTTCTAAATCGAGTATCGTTTCTATGGAAACGACTGGCTTTTCTTTTGCGATACGAGTATCTCCTTCTCCATGCACTATTCCTTCTTTATTGCATCCCCAGCTCCCTCACATTGACGAATTAACAAAGAAATTGAGTCGCTATGAATTACTATGGGTTCTATGACTTCTCCTTTCAAATCAAGTAACGTTTCTTTGGAAACGACAGGATTTTCTTTTGGGATACGACAATCTCATTTCCGATCCACTAATCCTCCTTTACTGCATCCCTCACTCCCACTCATTGACGAATTCATACGGAAATTGCGTCGCTATGAAATACTATGTGTTCTAAGACATTTCCTTCTAAATCGAGTAACCTTTCTATGGAAACGACAGGATTTTCTTTTGGGATACGACAATCACATTTCCGATCCACTAATCCTTCTTCGCTGCATCCCTTACTCCCACACATTGACGAATTCACACGGAAATTGCGTCGCTAGGAAATACTATGTGTTCTAGGACATTTCCTTCTAAATCGAGTAACGTTTCTATGGAAACGACAGGATTTTCTTTTGGGATACGACAATCTCATTTCCGATCCTCTAATCCTTCTTTACTGCCTCCCACACTCCCACTCATCGACGAATCCACACTGAAATTGCGTGGCTATGAAATACTATGGGTTCTATGACTTCTCCTTCTAAATCGAGTAACGTTTCTATGGAAACGACAGGATTTTCTTTTGGGATACGACAATCTCATTTCCGATCCACTAATCCTTCTTTACTGCATCCCTAACTCGCACACATTGACGAATTCACACGGAAATTGCGTCGCTATGAAATACTATGTGTTCTAAGACATTTCCTTCTAAATCGAGTAACGTTTCTATGAAAACGACAGGATTGTCTTTTGGGATACGACAAGCTCATTTCCGATCCACTAATCCTTTTTTTACTGCATCCCTCACTCCCACACATTGACGAATTCACACGGAAATTGCGTCGCTATGAAATACTATGTGTTCTAAGACATTTCCTTCTAAATCGAGTAACGTTTCTATGGAAACGACAGGATTTTCTTTTGGGATACGACAATCACATTTCCGATCCACTAATCCTTCTTTACTGCATCCCTCACTCCCACACATTGACGAATTAACACAGCAATTGCGTCCCAATGAAATACTATGGGTTCTATGACTTCTCCTTCTAAATCGAGTATCGTTTCCTTGGAAACGACTGGCTTTTCTTTTGCGATACGAGTATCGCGTTCTCGATGCACTATTCCTCCTTTATTGCATCCCTAGCTCCCTCACATTGACGAATTAACACAGAAATTGAGTCGCTATGAAGTACTATGGGTTCTATGACTTCTCCTTCTAAATCGAGAAACGTTTCTATGGAAACGACAGGATTTTCTTTTGGGATACGACAATCTCATTTCCGATCCACTAATCCTTCTTTACTGCATCCCTTACTCCCACACATTGACGAATTCACACGGAAATTACGTCGCTATGAAATACTATGTGTTCTAAGACAATTCCTTCTAAATTGAGTAACGTTTCTATGGAAACGGCAGGATTTTCTTTTGGGATACGACAATCTCATTTCCGATCCCCTAATCCTTCATTACTGCATCCCTCACTCCCACACATTGACGAATTCACACGGAAATTGCGTCGCTATGAAATACTATGTGTTCTAAGACATTTCCTTCTAAATCGAGTAACGTTTCTATGGAGACGACAGGATTTTCTTTTGGGATACGACAATCACATTTCCGATCCACTAATCCTTCTTTACGGCATCCCTAACTCCCACACATTGACGAATTCACACGGAAATTGCGTCGCTATGAAATACTATGTGTTCTAAGACATTTCCTTCTAAATCGAGTAACGTTTCTATGGAAACGACAGGATTTTCTTTTGGGATACGACAATCACATTTCCGATCCACTAATCCTTCTTTACTGCATCCCTCACTCCCACACATTGACGAATGAACACAGCAATTGCGTCGCAATGAAATACTATGGGTTCTATGACTTCTCCTTCTAACTCGAGTATCGTTTCTATCGAAACGACTGGCTTTTCTTTTGCGATACGAGTATCTCCTTCTCGATGCACTATTCCTTCTTTATTGCATCCCTAGCTCCCTCACATTGACGAATTCACACGGAAATTGCGTCGCTATGAAATACTATGTGTTCTAAGACATTTCCTTCTAAATCGAGTAACGTTTCTATGGAAACGACAGGATTTTCTTTTGGGATACGACAATCACATTTCCGATCCACTAATCCTTCTTTACTGCATCAATCACTCCCACACATTGACGAATTCACACGGAAATTGCGTCGCTATGAAATACTATGTGTTCTAAGACATTTCCTTCTAAATCGAGTAACATTTCTATGGAAACGACAGGATTTTCTTTTGGGATACGACAATTACATTTCCGATCCACTATTCCTTCTTTACTGCATCCCTCACTCCCACTCATTGACGAATTCACACGGAAATTGCGTCGCTATGAAATACTATGGGTTCTACGACTTCTCCTTCTAAATCGAGTAACGTTTCTATGGAATCGACAGGATTTTCTTTTGGGATACGACAATCTCATTTCCGATCCACTAATCCTTCTTTACTGCATCCCTCACTCCCACTCATTGACGAATTCACACGGAAATGGCGTCGCTATGAAATACTATGGGTTCTATGACTTCTCCTTCTAAATCGAGTAACGTTTCTATGGAAACGACAGGATTTTTTTTGGGATACGACAATCACATTTCCGATCCACTAATCCTTCTTTACTGCATCCCCCACTCCCACACATTGACGAATTAACACAACAATTGCGTCGCAATGAAATACTATGGATTCTATGACTTCTCCTTCTAAATCGAGTATCGTTTCTAAGGAAACGATTGGCTTTTCTTTTGCGATACGAGTATCTCGTTCTCGATGCACTATTCCTTCTTTATTGCATCCCTAGCTCCCTCACATTGACGAATTAACACAGAAATTGAGTCGCTATGAAATACTATGGGTTCTATGACTTCTCCTTCTAAATCAAGTAACGTTTCTATGGAAACGACAGGATTTTCTTTTGGGATACGACAATCTCATTTCCGATCCACTAATCCTTCTTTACTGCATCCCTCACTCCCACTCATTGACGAATTCACACGGAAATTGCGTCGCTATGAAATATTATGTGTTCGAAGACATTTCCTTCTAAATCGAGTAACGTTTCTATGGAAACGACAGGATTTTCTTTTGGGGTACGACAATCACATTTCCGATCTACTAATCCTTCTTTGCTGCATCCCTTACTCCCACACATTGGCGAATTCACACGGAAATTGCGTCGCTATGAAATACTATGTGTTATAAGACATTTCCATCTAAATCGAGTAACGTTTCTATGGAAACGACAGGATTTTCTTTTGGGATACGACAATCTCATTTCCGATCCACTAATCCTTCTTTGCTGCATCCCATACTCCCACACATTGACGAATTCACACGGAAATTGCGTCGCTATGAAATATTATGTGTTCGAAGACATTTCCTTCTAAATCGAGTAACGTTTCTATGGAAACGACAGGATTTTCTTTTGGGGTACGACAATCACATTTCCGATCTACTAATCCTTCTTTACTGCATCCCTCACTCCCACTCATTGACGAATTCACACTGAAATTGCGTCGCTATGAAATACTATGGGTTCTATGACTTCTCCTTCTAAATCGAGTAACGTTTCTATGGAAACGACAGGATTTTCTTTTGGGATACGACAATCTCATTTCCGATCCACTAATCCTTCTTTACTGCATCCCTAACTCCCACACATTGACGAATTCACACGGAAATTGCGTCGCTATGAAATACTATGTGTTCTAAGACATTTCCTTCTAAATCGAGTAACGTTTCTATGAAAACGACAGGATTCTCTTTTGGGATACGACAAGCTCTTTTCCGATCCACTAATCCTTTTTTACTGCGTCCCTCACTCCCACACATTGACGAATTCACACGGAAATTGCGTCGCTATGAAATACTATGTGTTCTAAGACATTTCCTTCTAAATCGAGTAACGTTTCTATGGAAACGACAGGATTTTCTTTTGGGATACGACAATCACATTTCCGATCCACTAATCCTTCTTTACTGCATCCCTCACTCCCACACATTGACGAATTAACACAGCAATTGCGACGCAATGAAATACTATGGGTTCTATGACTTCTCCTTCTAAATCGAGTATCGTTTCTATGGAAACGACTGGCTTTTCTTTTGCGATACGAGTATCGCGTTCTCGATGCACTATTCCTTCTTTATTGCATCCCTAGCTCCCTCACATTGACGAATTAACACAAAAATTGATTCGCTATGAAATACTATGGGTTCTATGACTTCTCCTTCTAAATCGAGTAACGTTTTTATGGAAACGACCGGATTTTCTTTTGGGATACGACAGTCTCATTTCCGATCCACTAATCCTTCTTTACTGCATCCCTTACTCCCACACGTTGACGAATTCACACGGAAATTACGTCGCTATGAAATACTATGTGTTCTAAGACATTTCCTTCTAAATCGAGTAACGTTTCTATGGAAACGACAGGATTTTCTTTTGGGATACGACAATCTCATTTCCGATCCACTAATCCTTCATTACTGCATCCCTTACCCCCACACATTGACGAATTCACACGGAAATTGCGTCGCTATGAAATACTATGTGTTCTAAGACATTTCCTTCTAAATCCAGTAACGTTTCTATGGAAACGACAGGATTTTCTTTTGGGATACGACAATCACATTTCCGATCCACTAATCCTTCTTTACTGCATCCCTAACTCCCACACATTGACGGATTCACACGGAAATTGCGTCGCTATGAAATACTATGTGTTCTAAGACATTTCCTTCTAAATCGAGTAACGTTTCTATGGAAACGACAGAATTTTCTTTTGGGATACGACAATCACATTTCCGATCCACTAATCCTTCTTTACTGCATCCCTCACTCCCACACATTGACGAATTAACACAGCAATTGCGTCGCAATGAAATTCTATGAGTTCAATGACTTCTCCTTCTAAATCGAGTAACGTTTCTATGGAAACGACAGGATTTTCTTTTGGGATACGACAGTGTCATTTCCGATCCACTAATCCTTCTTTACTCCATCCCTCACTCCCACTCATTGACGAATTCACACGGAAATTGCGACGCTATGAAATACTATGTTTTCTAAGACATTTCCTTCTAAATCGAGTAACGTTTCTATGGAAACGACAGGATTTTCTTTCGGGATTCGACAATCACATTTCCGATTCACTAATCCTACTTTACTGCATCCCTCACTCCCACACATTGACGAATTAACACAGCAATTGCGTCGCAATGAAATACTATGGATTCTATGACTTCTCCTTCTAAATCGAGTATCGTTTCTATGGAAACGATTGGCTTTTCTTTTGCGATACGAGTATCTCGTTCTCGATGCACTATCCCTTCTTTATTGCATCCCTAGCTCCCTCACATTGACGAATTAACACAGAAATTGAGTCGCTATGAAATACTATGGGTTCTATGACTTCTCCTTCTAAATCAAGTAACGTTTCTATGGAAACGACAGGATTTTCTTTTGGGATACGACAATCTCATTTCCGATCCACTAATCCTTCTTTACTGCATCCCTCACTCCCACTCACTGACGAATTCACACGGAAATTGCGTCGCTATGAAATATTATGTGTTCGAAGACAATTCCTTCTAAATCGAGTAACGTTGCTATGGAAACGACAGGATTTTCTTTTGGGGTACGACAATCACATTACCGATCCACTAATCCTTCTTTGCTGCATCCCTTACTCCCACACATTGGCGAATTCACACGGAAATTGCGTCGCTATGAAATACTATGTGTTATAAGACATTTCCTTCTAAATCGAGTAACGTTTCTATGGAAACGACAGGATTTTCTTTTGGGATACGACAATCTCATTTCCGATCCACTAATTCTTTTTTACTGCATCCCTCACTCCCACTAATTGACGAATTCACACTGAAATTGCGTCGCTATGAAATACTATGGGTTCTATGACTTCTCCTTCTAAATCGAGTAACGTTTCTATGGAAACGACAGGATTTTCTTTTGGGATACGACAATCTCATTTCCGATCCACTAATCCTTCTTTACTGCATCCCTAACTCCCACACATTGACGAATTCACACGGAAATTGCGTCGCTATGAAATACTATGTGTTCTAAGACATTTCCTTCTAAATCGAGTAACGTTTCTATGAAAACGACAGGATTCTCTTTTGGGATACGACAAGCTCATTTCCGATCCACTAATCCTTTTTTACTGCATCCCTCACTCCCACACATTGACGAATTCACACGGAAATTGCGTCGCTATGAAATACTATGTGTTCTAAGACATTTCCTTCTAAATCGAGTAACGTTTCTATGGAAACGACAGGATTTTCTTTTGGGATACGACAATCACATTTCCGATCCACTAATCCTTCTTTACTGCATCCCTCACTCCCACACATTGACGAATTAACACAGCAATTGCGTCGCAATGAAATTCTATGGGTTCTATGACTTCTCCTTCTAAATCGAGTATCGTTTCTATCGAAACGACTGGCTTTTCTTTTGCGATACGAGTATCTCCCTCTCGATGCACTATTCCTTCTTTATTGCATCCCTAGCTCCCTCACATTGACGAATTCACACGGAAATTGCGTCGCTATGAAATACTATTGGTTCAATGACTCCTCCTTCTAAATCGAGTAACGTTTCTATGGAAACGACAGGATTTTCTTTTGGGATACGACAATCACATTTCCGATCCACTAATCCTTCTTTACTGCATCCCACACTCCCACACATTGACGAAAGAACACAGCAATTGCGTCGCAATGAAATACTATGGGTTCTATGACTTCTCCTTCTAAATCGAGTATTGTTTCTATGGAAACGACTGGCTTTTCTTTTGCGATACGAGTATCTCCTTCTCGATGCACTATTCCTTCTTTATTGCATCCCTAGCTCCCTCACATTGACGAATTAACACAGAAATTGAGTCGCTATGAAATACTAAGGGTTCTATGACTTCTCCTTCTAAATCGAGTAACGTTTCTATGGAATCGACAGGATTTTCTTTTGGGAAACGACGAACACATTTCCGATCCACTAATCCTTCTTTACTGCATCCCTCACTCCCACTCATTGACGAATTCACACGGAATTTGCGTCGCTATGAAATACTATGTGTTCTATGACTTCTCCTTCTAAAACGAGTAACGGTTCTATGGAAACGACAGGATTTTCTTTTGGGATACGACAATCACATTTCCGATCCACTAATCCTTCTTTACTGCATCCCTCACTCCCACACATTGAAGAACTCACACGAAAATTGCGTCGTTATGATATACTATGTGTTCTAAGACATTTCCTACTAAATCGAGTAACGTTTCTATGGAAACGACAGGAGTTTCTTTTGGGATACGACAATCACATTTCCGATCCACTAATCCTTTTTTACTGCATCACTCACTCCCACACATTGACGAATTAACACAGCAATTGCGTCGCAATGAAATACTATGGGTTCTATGACTTCTCCTTCTAAATCGAGTATCGTTTCTATGGAAACGACTGGCTTTTCTTTTGCGATACGAGTATCTCCTTCTCGATGCACTATTCCTACTTTATTGTAACCCCAGCTCCATCACATTGACGCATTAACACAGAAATTGAGTCGCTATGAAATACTAAGGGTTCAATGACTTCTCCTTCTAAATCGAGTAACGTATCTATGGAAACGACAGGATTTTCTTTTGGGATACAACAGTGTCATTTCCGATCCATTAATCCTTCTTTACTCCATCCCTCACTCCCACTCATTGACGAATTCACACGGAAATTGCGACGCTATGAAATACTATGTTTTCTAAGACATTTCCTTCTAAATCGAGTAACGTTTCTATGGAAACGACAGGATTTTCTTTTGGGATTCGAAAACCACATTTCCGATCCACTAGTCCTTCTTTACTGCATCCCTCACGCCCACACATTGACGAATTAACACAGCAATTGCGTCGCAATGAAATACTATGGATTCTATGACTTCTCCTTCTAAATCGAGTATCGTTTCTATGGAAACGATTGGCTTTTCTTTTGCGATACGAGTATCTCGTTCTCGATGCACTATTCCTTCTTTATTGCATCCCTAGCTCCCTCACATTGACGAATTAACACAGAAATTGAGTCGCTATGAAATACTATGGGTTCTATGACTTCTCCTTCTAAATCAAGTAACGTTTCTATGGAAACGACAGGATTTTCTTTTGGGATACGACAATCTCATTTCCGATCCACTAATCCTTCTTTACTGCATCCCTCACTCCCACTCATTGACGAATTCACTCGGAAATTGCGTCGCTATGAAATATTATGTGTTCGAAGACATTTCCTTCTAAATCGAGTAACGTTTCAATGGAAACGACAGGATTTTCTTTTGGGGTACGACAATCACATTTCCGATCCACTAATCCTTCTTTGCTGCATCCCTTACTCCCACACATTGGCGAATTCACACGGAAATTGCGTCGCTATGAAATACTATGTGTTATAAGACATTTCCTTCTAAATCGAGTAACGTTTCTATGAAAACGACAGGATTCTCTTTTGGGATACGACAAGCTCATTTCCGATCAACTAATCCTTTTTTACTGCATCCCTCACTCCCACACATTGACGAATTCACACGGAAATTGCGTCGCTATGAAATACTATGTGTTCTAAGACATTTCCTTCCAAATCGAGTAACGTTTCTATGGAAACGACAGGATTTTCTTTTGGGATACGACAATCTCATTTCCGATCCACTAATCCTACTTTACTGCATCCCTCACTCCCACACATTGACGAGATCACACGGAAATTGCGTCGCTACGAAATACTTTGTGTTCTAAGACATTTCCTTCTAAATCGAGTAACGTTTCTATGGAAACGACATGATTTTCTTTTGGGATACGACAATCACAATTCCGATCCACGAATCCTTCTTTGCTGCATCCCTTACTCCCACACATTGGCGAATTCACACGGAAATTGCGTCGCTATGAAATACTATGTGTTCTAAGACATTTCCTTCTAAATCGAGTAACGTTTCTATGGAAACAACAGGATTTTCTTTTGGGATACGACAATCTCATTTCCGATCCACTAATCCTTCTTTACTGCATCCCTTACTCCCACACATTGACGAATTCACACGGAAATTGCGTCGCTATGAAATACTATGTGTTCTAAGACATTTCCATCTAAATCGAGTAACGTTTCTATGGAAACGACAGGATTTTCTTTTGGGATACGACAATCACATTTCCGATCCACTAATCCTTCTTTACTGCATCCCTCACTCCCACACATTGACGAATTAACACAGCAATTGCGGCGCAAATAAATACTATGGGTTCTATGACTTCTCCTTCTAAATCGAGTATCGTCTCTATGGAAACGACTGGCTTTTCTTTTGCGATACGAGTATCTCCTTCTCGATGCACTATTCCTCCTTTATTGCATCCCTAGCTCCCTCACATTGACGAATTAACACAGAAATTGAGTCGCTATGAATTACTATGGGTTCTATGACTTCTCCTTCTAAATCGAGTAACGTTTCTTTGGAAACGACAGGATTTTCTTTTGGGATACGACAATCTCATTTCCGATCCACTAATCCTCCTTTACTGCATCCCTCACTCCCACCCATTGACGAATTCATACGGAAATTGCGTCGCTATGAAATACTATGTGTTCTAAGTCATTTCCTTCTAAATCGAGTAACGTTTCTATGGAATCGACAGGATTTTCTTTTGGGATACGACAATCACATTTCCGATCCACTAATCCTTCTTTACTGCATCCCTCACTCCCACACATTGACGAATTAACACAGCAATTGCGGCGCAAATAAATACTATGGGTTCTATGACTTCTCCTTCTAAATCGAGTATCGTCTCTATGGAAACGACTGGCTTTTCTTTTGCGATACGAGTATCTCCTTCTCGATCCACTAATCCTTCTTTACTGCATCCCTCACTCCCACTCATTGACGAATTCAAACTGAAATTGCGTCGCTATGAAAGACTATGGGTTCTATGACTTCTCCTACTAAATCGAGTAACGTTTCTATTGAAACGACAGGATTTTCTTTTGGGATACGACAGTGTCATTTCCGATCCACTAATCCTTCTTTACTGCATCCCTCACTCCCACACATTAACGAATTCACACGGAAATTGCGTCGCTATGAATTACTATGTGTTCTAAGACATTTCCTTCTAAATCGAGTAACGTTTCAATGGAAACGACAGTATTTTCTTTTGGGATACGACAATCACATTTCCGATCCACTAATCCTTCTTTACTGCATCCCTCACTCCCACTCATTGACGAATTCACACGGAAATTGCGTGGCTATGAAATACTATGTGTTCTAAGACATTTCCTTCTAAATCGAGTAACGTTTCTATGGAAACGACAGGATTTTCTTTTGGGATACGACAATCTCATTTCCGATCCACTAATCCTTCTTTACTGCATCCCTCACTCCCACACATTCACGAATTCACACGGAAATTGCGTCGCTATGAAATACTTTGTGTTCTAAGACATTTCCTTCTAAATCGAGTAACGTTTCTATGGAAACGACTTGATTTTCTTTTGGGATACGACAATCACAATTCCGATCCACTAATCCTTCTTTGCTGCATCCCTTACTCCCACACATTGGCGAATTCACACGGAAATTGCGTCGCTATGAAATACTATGTGTTCTAAGACATTTCCTTCTAAATCGAGTAACGTTTCTATGGAAACAACAGGATTTTCTTTTGGGATACGACAATCTCATTTCCGATCCACTATTCCTTCTTTACTGCATCCCTTACTCCCACACATTGACGAATTCACACGGAAATTGCGTCGCTATGAAATACTATGGGTTCTATGACTTCTCCTTCTAAATCGAGTATCGTTTCTATGGAAACGACTGGCTTTTCTTTTGCGATACGAGTATCGCGTTCTCGATGCACTATTCCTTCTTTATTGCATCCCTAGCTCCCTCACATTGACGAATTAACACAAAAATTGATTCGCTATGAAATACTATGGGTTCTATGACTTCTGCTTCTAAATCGAGTAACGTTTCTATGGAAACGACAGGATTTTCTTTTGGGATACGACAATCTCACTTCCATTCCACTAATCCTTCTTTACTGCATCCCTTACTCCCACACATTGACGAATTCACACGGAAATTACGTCGCTATGAAATACTATGTGTTCTAAGACATTTCCTTCTAAATCGAGAAACGTTTCTATGGAAACGACAGGATTTTCTTTTGGGATACGACAATCACATTTCCGATCCACTAATCCTTCTTTACTGCATCCCTAACTCCCACACATTGACGAATTCACACGGAAATTGCGTCGCTATGAAATACTATGTGTTCTAAGATATTTCCTTCTAAATCGAGTAACGTTTCTATGGAAACGACAGGATTTTCTTTTGGGATACGGCAATCACATTTCCGATCCACTAATCCTTCTTTACTGCATCCCTCACTCCCACACATTGACGAATTAACACAGCAATTGCGTCGCAATGAAATTCTATGGGTTCTATGACTTCTCCTTCTAAATCGAGTATCGTTTCTATCGAAACGACTGGCTTTTCTTTTGCGATACGAGTATCTCCTTCTCGATGCACTATTCCTTCTTTATTGCATCCCTAGCTCCCTCACATTGACGAATTCACACGGAAATTTCGTCGCTATGAAATACTATGGGTTCTATGACTCCTCCTTCAAAATCGAGTAACGTTTCTATGGAAACGACAGGATTTTCTTTTGGGATACGACAATCACATTTCCGATCCACTAATCCTTCTTTACTGCATCGCACACTCCCACACATTGACGAAATAACACAGCAATTGCGTCGCAATGAAATACTATGGGTTCTATGACTTCTCCTTCTAAATCGAGTAATGTTTCTATGGAAACTACTGGCTTTTCTTTTGCGATACGAGTATCACCTTCTTGATGCACTATTCCTTCTTTATTGCATCCCTAGCTCCCTCACATTGACGAATTAACACAGAAATTGAGTCGCTATGAAATACTAAGGGTTCTATGACTTCTCCTTCTAAATGGAGTAACGTTTCTATGGAAACGACAGGATTTTCTTTTGGGATACGACAGTGTCATTTCCGATCCACTAATCCTTCTTTACTCCATCCCTCACTCCCACTCATTGACGCATTCACACGGAAATTGCGACGCTATGAAATACTATGTTTTCTAAAACATTTCCTTCTATATCGAGTAACGTTTCTATGGAAACGACAGGATTTTCTTTTGGGATTCGACAATCACATTTCCGATCCACTAATCCTTCTTTACTGCATCCCTCACTCCCACACATTGACGAATTCACACGGAAATTGCGTCGCTATGAAATACTATGTGTTCTATGACTTCTCCTTCTAAATCGAGTAACGTTTCTATGGAAACGACAGGATTTTCTTTTGGGATACGAGAATCTCATATCCGATCCACTAATCATTCTTTACTGCATCCCTCACTCCCACTCATTGACGAATTCACACGGAAATTGCGTCGCTATGAAATACTATGTGTTCTAAGACATTTCCTTCCAAATCGAGTAACGTTTCTATGGAAACGACAGGATTTTCTTTTGGGATACAACAATCTCATTTCCGATCCACTAATCCTTCTTTACTGCATCCCTCACTCCCACACATTGACGAATTCACACGGAAATTGCGTCGCTATGAATTACTATGTGTTCTAAGACATTTCCTTCTAAATCGAGTAACGTTTCAATGGAAACGACAGTATTTTCTTTTGGGATACGACAATCACATTTCCGATCCACTAATCCTTCATTACTGCATCCCTCACTCCCACTCATTGACGAATTCACACGGAAATTGCGTGGCTATGAAATACTATGTGTTCTAAGACATTTCCTTCCAAATCGAGTAACGTTTCTATGGAAACGACAGGATTTTCTTTTGGGATACGACAATCTCATTTCCGATCCACTAATCCTTCTTTACTGCATCCCTCACTCCCACACATTGACGAGATCACACGGAAATTGCGTCGCTACGAAATACTTTGTGTTCTAAGACATTTCCTTCTAAATCGAGTAACGTTTCTATGGAAACGACATGATTTTCTTTTGGGATACGACAATCACAATTCCGATCCACGAATCCTTCTTTGCTGCATCCCTTACTCCCACACATTGGCGAATTCACACGGAAATAGCGTCGCTATGAAATACTATGTGTTCTAAGACATTTCCTTCTAAATCGAGTAACGTTTCTATGGAAACAACAGGATTTTCTTTTGGGATACGACAATCTCATTTCCGATCCACTAATCCTTCTTTACTGCATCCCTTACTCCCACACATTGACGAATTCACACGGAAATTGCGTCGCTATGAAATACTATGTGTTCTAAGACATTTCCATCTAAATCGAGTAACGTTTCTATGGAAACGACAGGATTTTCTTTTGGGATACGACAATCACATTTCCGATCCACTAATCCTTCTTTACTGCACCCTCACTCCCACACATTGACGAATTAACACAGCAATTGCGGCGCAAAAAAATACTATGGGTTCTATGACTTCTCCTTCTAAATCGAGTATCGTCTCTATGGAAACGACTGGCTTTTCTTTTGCGATACGAGTATCTCCTTCTCGATGCACTATTCCTTCTTTATTGCATCCCTAGCTCCCTCACATTGACGAATTAACACAGAAATTGAGTCGCTATGAATTACTATGGGTTCTATGACTTCTCCTTCTAAATCGAATAACGTTTCTTTGGAAACGACAGGATTTTCTTTTGGGATACGACAATCTCATTTCCGATCCACTAATCCTCCTTTACTGCATCCCTCACTCCCACCCATTGACGAATTCATACGGATATTGCGTCGCTATGAAATACTATGTGTTCTAAGTCATTTCCTTCTAAATCGAGTAACATTTCTATGGAATCGACAGGATTTTCTTTTGGGATACGACAATCACATTTCCGATCCACTAATCCTTCTTTACTGCATCCCTCACTCCCACACATTGACGAATTCACACGGAAATTGCGTCGCTATGAAACACTATGTGTTCTAAGACATTTCCTTCTAAATCGAGTAACGTTTCTATGGAAACGACAGGATTTTCTTTTGGGATACGGCAATCTCATTTCCGATCCACTAATCCTTCTTTACTGCATCCCTCACTCCCACTCATTGACGAATTCACACTGAAATTGCGTCGCTATGAAAGACTATGGGTTCTATGACTTCTCCTTCTAAATCGAGTAACGTTTCTATGGAAACGACAGGATTTTCTTTTGGGATATGACAATCTCTTTTCCGATCCACTAATCCATCTTTACTGCATCCCTAACTCCCACACATTGACGAATTCACACGGAAATTGCGTCGCTATGAAATACTATGTGTTCTAAGACATTACCTTCTAAATCGAGTAACGTTTCTATGAAAACGACAGGATTCTCTTTTGGGATACGACAAGCTCATTTCCGATCCACTAATATTTTTTTACTGCATCCCTCACTCCCACACATTGACGAATTCACACGGGAATTGCGTCGCTATGAAATACTATGTGTTCTAAGACATTTCCTTCTAAATCGAGTAACGTTTCTATTGGAACGACAGGATTTTCTTTTGGGATACGACAATCACATTTCCGATCCACTAATCCTTCTTTACTGCATCCCTCACTCCCACACATTGACGAAATAACACAGCAATTGCGTCGCAATGAAATACTATGGGTTCTATGACTTCTCCTTCTAAATCGAGTATTGTTTCTATGGAAGCGACTGGCTTTCCTTTTGCGATACGAGTATCTCCTTCTCGATGCACTATTCCTTCTTTATTGCATCCCTAGCTCCCTCACATTGACGAATTAACACAGAAAATGAGTCGCTATGAAATACTAAGGGTTCTATGACTTCTCCTTCTAAATCGAGTAACGTTTCTATGGAATCGACAGGATTTTCTTTTGGGATACGACGAACACATTTCCGATCCACTAATCCTTCTTTACTGCATCCCTCACTCCCACTCATTGACGAATTCACACGGAATTTGCGTCGCTATGAAATACTATGTGTTCTATGACTTCTCCTTCTAAAACGAGTAATGTTTCTTTGGAAACGACAGGATTTTCTTTTGGGATACGACAATCACATTTCCGATCCACTAATCCTTCTTTACTGCATCCCTCACTCCCACACATTGACGAATTAACACAACAATTGCGTCGCAATGAAATACTATGGGTTCTATGACTTCTCCTTCTAAATCGAGTATTGTTTCTATGGAAACGACTGGCTTTTCTTTTGCGATACGAGTATCTCCTTCTCGATGCACTATTCCTTCTTTATTGCATCCCTAGCTCCCTAACATTGACGAATTAACACAGAAATTGAGTCGCTATGAAATACTAAGGGTTCTATGACTTCTCCTTCTAAATCGAGTAACGTTTCTATGGAAACGACAGGATTTTCTTTTGGGATACGACAATCTCATTTCCGATCCACTAATTCTTCTTGACTGCATCCCTCACTCCCACACATTGACGAACTCACACGAAAATTGTGTCGTTATGATACACTATGTGTTCTAAGACATTTCCTACTAAATCGAGTAACGTTTCTATGGAAACGACAGGATTTTCTTTTGGGATACGACAATCACATTTCCGATCCACTAATCCTTCTTTACTGCATCACTCACTCCCACACATTGACGAATTAACACAGCTATTGCGTTGCAATGAAATACTATGGGTTCTATGACTTCTCCTCCTAAATCGAGTATCGTTTCTATGGAAACGACTGGCTTTTCTTTTGCGATACGAGTATCTCCTTCTCGATGCACTATTCCTACTTTATTGTAACCCCAGCTCCTTCACATTGACGCATTAACACAGCAATTGAGTCGCTATGAAATACTAAGGGTTCTATGACTTCTCCTTCTAAATCGAGTAACGTTTCTATGGAAACGACAGAATTTTCTTTTCGGATACGACAGTCTCACTTCCGATCCACTAATCCTTCTTTACTGCATCCCTCACTCCCACTCATTGACGAATTCACACGGAAATTGCGACGCTATGAAATACTATGTTTTCTAAGACATTTCCTTCTAAATCGAGTAACGTTTTAATGGAAACGACAGGATTTTCTTTTGGGATACGACAATCACATTTCCGATTCACTAATCCTTCTTTACTGCATCCCTCACTCCCACACATTGACGAATTCACACGGAAATTGTGTCGCTATGAAATACTATGTGTTTTATGACTTCTCCTTCTAAATCGAGTAACGTTTCTATGGAAACGACAGGATTTTCTTTTGGGATAGGAGAATCTCATTTCCGATCCACTAATCATTCTTTACTGCATCCCTCACTCCCACTCATTGACGAATTCACACGGAAATTGCGTCGCTATGAAATACTATGTGTTCTAAGACATTTCTTTCTAAATCGAGTAACGTTTCTATGGAAACGACAGGATTTTCTTTTGGGATACGACAATCTCATTTCCGATCCACTAATCCTTCTTTACTGCATCCCTCACTCCCACACATTGACGAATTCACACGGAAATTGCGTCGCTATGCATTACTATGTGTTCTAAGACATTTCCTTCTAAATGGAGTAACGTTTCTATGGAAACGACAGGATTTTCTTTTGGGATACGACAATCACATTTTCGATCCACTAATCCTTCTTTACTGCATCCCTCACTCCCACTCATTGACGAATTCACACGGAAATTGCGTGGCTATGAAATACTATGTGTTCTAAGACATTTCCTTCCAAATCGAGTAACGTTTCTATGGAAACGACAGGATTTTCTTTTGGGATACGACAATCTCATTTCCGATCCACTAATCCTTTTTTACTGCATCCCTCACTCCCACACATTAACGAATTCACACGGAAATTGCGTCGCTATGAAATACTTTGTGTTCTAAGACATTTCCTTCTAAATCGAGTAACGTTTCTATGGAAAAGACATGATTTTCTTTTGGGATACGACAATCACAATTCCGATCCACTAATCCTTCTCTGCTGCATCCCTTACTCCCACACATTGGCGAATTCACACGGAAATTGCGTCGCTATGAAATACTATGTGTTCTAAGACATTTCCTTCTAAATCGAGTAACGTTTCTATGGAAACGAAAGGATTTTCTTTTGAGATACGACAATCTCATTTCCGATCCACTAATCCTTCTTTACTGCATCCCTTACTCCCACACATTGACGAATTCACACGGAAATTGCGTCGCTATGAAATACTATGTGTTCTAAGACATTTCCATCTAAATCGAGTAACGTTTCTATGGAAACGACCGGATTTTCTTTTGGGATACGACAATCACATTTCCGATCCACTAATCCTTCTTTACTGCATCCCTCACTCCCACACATTGACGAATTAACACAGCAATTGCGGCGCAAAAAAATACTATGGGTTCTATGACTTCTCCTTCTAAATCGAGTAACGTTTCTTTGGAAACGACAGGATTTTCTTTTGGGATACGACAATCTCATTTCCGATCCACTAATCCGCCTTTACTGCATCCCTCACTCCCACTCACTGACGAATTCATACGGAAATTGCGTCGCTATGAAATACTATGGGTTCTAAGACATTTCCTTCTAAATCGAGTAACGTTTCTATGGAATCGACAGGATTTTCTTTTGGGATACGACAATCACATTTCCGATCCACTAATCCTTCTTTACTGCATCCCTCACTCACACACATTGACGAATTCAAACGGAAATTGCGTCGCTATGAAACACTATGTGTTCTAAGACGATTCCTTCTAAATCGAGTAACGTTTCTATGGAAACGACAGTATTTTCTTTTGGGATACGACAATCTCATTTCCGATCCACTAATCCTTCCTTACTGCATCCCTAACTCCCACACATTGACGAATTCACACGGAAATTGCGTCGCTATGAAATACTATGTGTTCTAAGACATTACCTTCTAAATCGAGTAACGTTTCTATGAAAACGACAGGATTCTCTATTGGGATACGACAAGCTCATTTCCGATCCACTAATCCTTTTTTACTGCATCCCTCACTCCCACACATTGACGAATTCACACGGAAATTGCGTCGCTATGAAATACTATGTGTTCTAAGACATTTCCTTCTAAATCGAGTAACGTTTCTATGAAAACGACAGGATTTTCTTTTGGGATACGACAATCTCATTTCCGATCCACTAATCCTTCTTTACTGCATCCCTCACTTCCACTCATTGACGAATTCACACGGAAATTGCGTCGCTATGAAATACTATGTGTTCTAAGACATTTCCTTCTAAATCGAGTAACGTTTCGATGGAATCGACAGGATTTTCTTTTGGGATACGGCGAACACATTTCCGATCCACTAATCCTTCTTTACTGCATCCCTCACTCCCACTCATTGACGAATTCACACGGAAATTGCGTCGCTATGAAATACTATGGGTTCTATGACTTCTCCTTCTAAATCGAGTAACGTTTCTATGGAAACGACAGGATTTTCTTTTGGGATACGACAATCACATTTCCGATCCACTAATCCTTCTTTACTGCATCCCTCACTCCCACACATTGACGAATTAACACAGCAATTGCGTCGCAATGAAATACTATGGCTTCTATGACTTCTCCTTCTAAATCGAGTATTGTTTCTATGGAAACGACTGGCTTTTCTTTTGCGATACGAGTATCTCCTTCTCGATGCACTATTCCTTCTTTATTGCATCCCTAGCTCCCTCACATTGACGAATTAACACAGAGATTGAGTCGCTATGAAATACCAAGGGTTCTATGACTTCTCCTTCTAAATCGAGCAACGTTTCTATGGAAACGACAGGATTTTCTTTTGGGATCCGGCAATCTCATTTCCGATCCACTAATCCTTCTTTACAGCATCCCTCACTCCCACTCATTGACGAATTCACACGGAAATTGCGTCGCTATGAAATACTATGGGTTCTATGACTTCTCATTCTAAATCGAGTAACGTTTCTATGGAAACGACACTATTTTCTTTTGGGATACGACAATCACATTTCAGATTGACTAATCCTTCTTTACTGCATCCCTCACTCCCACAGATTGACGAATTCACACGGAAATTGCGTCGCTATGAAATACTATGTGTTCTAAGACATTTCCTTCTAAAACGAGTAACATTTCTATGGAAACGACAGGATTCTCTTTTGGGATATGACAATCTCATTTCCGATCCACTAATCCTTCTTTACTGCATCCTTCACTCCCACACATTGACGAATTCACACGGAAATTGCATCGCTATGAAATACTATGGGTTCTATGACTTCTCCTTCTAAATCGAGTAACGTTTCTATGGAAACGACAGGATTTTCTTTTGGGATTCGACAATCTCATTTCCGATCCACTAATCATTCTTTACTGCATCCCTCACTCCCACTCATTGACGAATTCACACGGAAATTGCGTCGCTATGAAATACTATGTGTTCTAAGACATTTCCTTCCAAATCGAGTAACGTTTCTATGGAAACGACAGGATTTTCTTTTGGGATACGACAATCTCATTTCCGATCCACTAATCCTTCTTTACTGCATCCCTCACTCCCACACATTGACGAATTCACACGGAAATTGCGTCGCTATGAAATACTTCGTGTTCTAAGACATTTCCTTCTAAATCGAGTAACGTTTCTATGGAAACGACAGGATT
Source organism: Schistocerca serialis cubense (assembly GCF_023864345.2). Classification (NCBI taxonomy): domain Eukaryota; kingdom Metazoa; phylum Arthropoda; class Insecta; order Orthoptera; family Acrididae; genus Schistocerca; species Schistocerca serialis. Next base: position 3,590,042 of record NC_064644.1, read on the forward strand.
TTCTTTTGGGACACGACAATCACTTTTCCGATCCACTAATCCTTCTTTACTGCATCAATCACTCCCACACATTGACGAATTCACACGGAAATTGCGTCGCTATGAAATACTATGTGTTCTAAGACATTTCCTTCTAAATCGAGTAATATTTCTATGGAAACGACAGGATTTTCTTTTGGGATACGAGAATTACATTTCCGATCCACTAATCCTTCTTTACTGAATCCCTCACTCCCACTCATTGACTAATTCACACGGAAATTGCGTCGCTATGAAATACTATGGGTTCTATGACTTCTCCTTCTAAATCGAGTAACGTTTCTATGGAAACGACAGGATTTTCTTTTGGGATACGACAATCTCATTTCCGATCCACTAATCCTTCTTTACTGCATCCCTCACTTCCACTCATTGACGAATTCACACGGAAATTGCGTCGCTATGAAATACTATGTGTTCTAAGACATTTCCTTCTAAATCGAGTAACGTTTCGATGGAATCGACAGGATTTTCTTTTGGGATACGGCGAACACATTTCCGATCCACTAATCCTTCTTTACTGCATCCCTCACTCCCACTCATTGACGAATTCACACGGAAATTGCGTCGCTATGAAATACTATGGGTTCTATGACTTCTCCTTCTAAATAGAGTAACGTTTCTATGGAAACGACAGGATTTTCTTTTGGGATACGACAATCACATTTCCGATCCACTAATCCTTCTTTACTGCATCCCTCACTCCCACACATTGACGAATTAACACAGCAATTGCGTCGCAATGAAATACTATGGCTTCTATGACTTCTCCTTCTAAATCGAGTATTGTTTCTATGGAAACGACTGGCTTTTCTTTTGCGATACGAGTATCTCCTTCTCGATGCACTATTCCTTCTTTATTGCATCCCTAGCTCCCTCACATTGACGAATTAACACAGAGATTGAGTCGCTATGAAATACCAAGGGTTCTATGACTTCTCCTTCTAAATCGAGTAACGTTTCTATGGAAACGACAGGATTTTCTTTTGGGATACGACAATCTCATTTCCGATCCACTAATCCTTCTTTACAGCATCCCTCACTCCCACTCATTGACGAAATCACACGGAAATTGCGTCGCTATGATATACTATGGGATCTATGACTTCTCCTTCTAAATCGAGTAACGTTTCTATGGAAACGACAGTATTTTCTTTTGGGATACGACAATCACATTTCCGATTGACTAATCCTTCTTTACTGCATCCCTCACTCCCACACATTGACGAATTCACACGGAAATTGCGTCGCTATGAAATACTATGTGTTCTAAGACATTTCCTTCTAAAACGAGTAACATTTCTATGGAAACGACAGGATTCTCTTTTGGGATACGACAATCTCATTTCCGATCCACTAATCCTTCTTTACTGCATCCTTCACTCCCACACATTGACGAATTCACACGGAAATTGCATCGCTATGAAATACTATGGGTTCTATGACTTCTCCTTCTAAATCGAGTAACGTTTCTATGGAAACGACAGGATTTTCTTTTGGGATCCGACAATCTCATTTCCGATCCACTAATCATTCTTTACTGCATCCCTCACTCCCACTCATTGACGAATTCACACGGAAATTGCGTGGCTATGAAATACTATGTGTTCTAAGACATTTCCTTCCAAATCGAGTAACGTTTCTATATAAACGACAGGATTTTCTTTTGGGATACGACAATCTCATTTCCGATCCACTAATCCTTCTTTACTGCATCCCTCACTCCCACACATTGACGAATTCACACGGAAATTGCGTCGCTATGAAATACTTTGTGTTCTAAGACATTTCCTTCTAAATCGAGTAACGTTTCTATGGAAACGACAGGATTTTCTTTTGGGATACGACAATCACATTTCCGATCCACTACTCCTTCTTTACTGCATCCCTCACTCCCACACATTGACGAATTAACACAGCAATTGCGTCGCAATGAAATACTATGGGTTCTACGACTTCTCCTTCTAAATCGAGTATCGTTTCTGTGGAAGCGGCTGGCTTTTCTTTTGCGATACGAGTATCTCCTTCTCGATGCACTACTCCTTCTTTATTGCATCCCTAGCTCCCTCACATTGACGAATTAACACAGAAATTGAGTCGCTATGAAATACTATGGGTTCTATGACTTCTCCTTCTAAATGGAGTAACGTTTCTATGGAAACGACAGGATTTTCTTTTGGGATACGACAATCTCATTTCCGATCCACTAATCCTTCTTTACTGCATCCCTCACTCCCACACATTGACGAATTCACACGGAAATTGCGTCGCTATGAAATACTATGGGTTCTATGAGTTCTCCTTCTAAATCGAGTAACGTTTCTATGGAAACGACAGGATTTTCTTTTGGGCTACGACAATCTCATTTCCGATTGACTAATCCCCCTTTACTGCATCCCTCACTCCCACTCATTGACGAATTCACACGGAAATTGCGTCGCTATGAAATACTATGTGTTCTAAGACATTTACTTCCAAACCGAGTAACGTTTCTATGGAAACGACAGGATTTTCTTTTGGGATACGACAATCCATTTCCGATCCACTAATCCGTCTTTGCTGCATCCCTTACTCCCAACATTGACGAATTCACACTGAAATTGCGTCGCTATGAAATACTATGTGTTCTAAGACATTTCCCTCTAAATCGAGTAACGTTTCTATGGAAACGACAGGATTTTTTTTTGGGATACGACAATCTCATTTCCGATCCACTAATCCTTCTTTACTGCATCCCTTACTCCCACACATTGACGAATTCACATGGAAATTGCGTCGCTATGAAATACTATGTGTTCTAAGACATTACCTTCTAAATTGAGTAACGTTTCTATGGATACGACAGGAATTTCTTTTGGGATACGACAATCACATTTCCGATCCACTAATCCTACTTTACTGCATACCCCACTCCCACTCATTGACGAATTCACACGTAAATTGCGTCGCTATGAAATACTATGTGTTCTAAGACATTTCCTTCCAAATCGAGTAACGTTTCTATGGAAACGGCAGGAATTTCTTTTGGGATACGACAATCTCATTTCCGATCCACTAATCCGTCTTTGCTGCATCCCTTACTCCCAACATTGACGAATTCACACTGAAATTGCGTCGCTATGAAATACTATGTGTTCTAAGACATTTCCCTCTAAATCGAGTAACGTTTCTATGGAAACGACAGGATTTTTTTTTGGGATACGACAATCTCATTTCCGATCCACTAATCCTTCTTTACTGCATCCCTTACTCCCACACATTGACGAATTCACATGGAAATTGCGTCGCTATGAAATACTATGTGTTCTAAGACATTTCCTTCTAAATTGAGTAACGTTTCTATGGATACGACAGGATTTTCTTTTGGGATACGACAATCACATTTCCGATCCACTAATCCTACTTTACTGCATACCCCACTCTCACTCATTGACGAATTCACACGTAAATTGCGTCGCTATGAAATACTATGTGTTCTAAGACATTTCCTTCCAAATCGAGTAACGTTTCTATGGAAACGGCAGGAATTTCTTTTGGGATACGACAATCTCATTTCCGATCCACTAATCCTTCTTTACTGCATCCCTCACTTCCACTCATTGACGAATTCACACGGAAATTGCGTCGCTATGAAATACTATGTGTTCTAAGACATTTCCTTCTAAATCGAGTAACGTTTCGATGGAATCGACAGGATTTTCTTTTGGGATACGGCGAACACATTTCCGATCCACTAATCCTTCTTTACTGCATCCCTCACTCCCACTCATTGACGAATTCACACGGAAATTGCGTCGCTATGAAATACTATGGGTTCTATGACTTCTCCTTCTAAATAGAGTAACGTTTCTATGGAAACGACAGGATTTTCTTTTGGGATACGACAATCACATTTCCGATCCACTAATCCTTCTTTACTGCATCCCTCACTCCCACACATTGACGAATTAACACAGCAATTGCGTCGCAATGAAATACTATGGCTTCTATGACTTCTCCTTCTAAATCGAGTATTGTTTCTATGGAAACGACTGGCTTTTCTTTTGCGATACGAGTATCTCCTTCTCGATGCACTATTCCTTCTTTATTGCATCCCTAGCTCCCTCACATTGACGAATTAACACAGAGATTGAGTCGCTATGAAATACCAAGGGTTCTATGACTTCTCCTTCTAAATCGAGTAACGTTTCTATGGAAACGACAGGATTTTCTTTTGGGATACGACAATCTCATTTCCGATCCACTAATCCTTCTTTACAGCATCCCTCACTCCCACTCATTGACGAAATCACACGGAAATTGCGTCGCTATGAAATACTATGGGATCTATGACTTCTCCTTCTAAATCGAGTAACGTTTCTATGGAAACGACAGTATTTTCTTTTGGGATACGACAATCACATTTCCGATTGACTAATCCTTCTTTACTGCATCCCTCACTCCCACACATTGACGAATTCACACGGAAATTGCGTCGCTATGAAATACTATGTGTTCTAAGACATTTCCTTCTAAAACGAGTAACATTTCTATGGAAACGACAGGATTCTCTTTTGGGATACGACAATCTCATTTCCGATCCACTAATCCTTCTTTACTGCATCCTTCACTCCCACACATTGACGAATTCACACGGAAATTGCATCGCTATGAAATACTATGGGTTCTATGACTTCTCCTTCTAAATCGAGTAACGTTTCTATGGAAACGACAGGATTTTCTTTTGGGATACGACAATCTCATTTCCGATCCACTAATCATTCTTTACTGCATCCCTCACTCCCACTCATTGACGAATTCACACGGAAATTGCGTGGCTATGAAATACTATGTGTTCTAAGACATTTCCTTCCAAATCGAGTAACGTTTCTATGGAAACGACAGGATTTTCTTTTGGGATACGACAATCTCAATTCCGATCCACTAATCCTTCTTTACTGCATCCCTCACTCCCACACATTGACGAATTCACACGGAAATTGCGTCGCTATGAAATACTTTGTGTTCTAAGACATTTCCTTCTAAATCGAGTAACGTTTCTATGGAAACGACAGGATTTTCTTTTGGGATACGACAATCACATTTCCGATCCACTACTCCTTCTTTACTGCATCCCTCACTCCCACACATTGACGAATTAACACAGCAATTGCGTCGCAATGAAATACTATGGGTTCTACGACTTCTCCTTCTAAATCGAGTATCGTTTCTGTGGAAGCGGCTGGCTTTTCTTTTGCGATACGAGTATCTCCTTCTCGATGCACTACTCCTTCTTTATTGCATCCCTAGCTCCCTCACATTGACGAATTAACACAGAAATTGAGTCGCTATGAAATACTATGGGTTCTATGACTTCTCCTTCTAAATGGAGTAACGTTTCTATGGAAACGACAGGATTTTCTTTTGGGATACGACAATCTCATTTCCGATCCACTAATCCTTCTTTACTGCATCCCTCACTCCCACACATTGACGAATTCACACGGAAATTGCGTCGCTATGAAATACTATGGGTTCTATGAGTTCTCCTTCTAAATCGAGTAACGTTTCTATGGAAACGACAGGATTTTCTTTTGGGCTACGACAATCTCATTTCCGATTGACTAATCCCCCTTTACTGCATCCCTCACTCCCACTCATTGACGAATTCACACGGAAATTGCGTCGCTATGAAATACTATGTGTTCTAAGACATTTACTTCCAAACCGAGTAACGTTTCTATGGAAACGACAGGATTTTCTTTTGGGATACGACAATCCATTTCCGATCCACTAATCCTTCTTAACTGCATCCCTCACTCCCACACATTGACGAATTCACACGGAAATTGCGTCGCTATGAAATTCTATGTGTTCTAAGGCATTTCCTTCTAAATCGAGTAACGTTTCTATGGAAACGACAGGATTTTCTTTTGGGATACGACAATCACATTTCCGATCCACTAATCCTTCTTTACTGTATCCCTCACTCCCACACATTGACGAATTAACACAGCAATTGCGTCGCAATGAAATACTATGGGTTCTATGACTTCTTCTTCTAAATCGAGTATCGTGTCTATGGAAACGACTGGTTTTTCTTTTGCGATACGAGTATCTCCTTCTCGATGCACTATTCCTTCTTTATTGCATCCCTAGCTCCCTCACATTGACGAATTAACACAGAAATTGAGTCGCTATGAAATACTATGGGTTCTATGACTTCTCCTTCTAAATCGAGTAACGTTTCTGAGGAAACGACAAGATTTTCTTTTGGGATACGACAATCTCATTTCCGATCCACTAATCCGTCTTTGCTGCATCCCTTACTCCCAACATTGACGAATTCACACTGAAATTGCGTCGCTATGAAATTCTATGTGTTCTAAGACATTTCCCTCTAAATCGAGTAACGTTTCTATGGAAACGACAGGATTTTTTTTTGGGATACGACAATCACATTTCCGATCCACTAATCCTACTTTACTGCATACCCCACTCCCACTCATTGACGAATTCACACGTAAATTGCGTCGCTATGAAATACTATGTGTTCTAAGACATTTCCTTCCAAATCGAGTAACGTTTCTATGGAAACGGCAGGAATTTCTTTTGGGATACGACAATCTCATTTCCGATCCACTAATCCTTCTTTACTGCATCCCTCACTCCCACACATTGACGAATTCACACGGAAATTGCGTCGCTATGAAATTCTATGTGTTCTAAGACATTTCCTTCTAAATCGAGTAACGTTTCTATGGAAACGACAGGATTTTCTTTTGGGATACGACAATCACATTTGCGTTCCACTAATCCTTCTTTACTGCATCCCTCACTCCCACACATTGACGAATTAACACAGCAATTGCGTCGCAATGAAATACTATGGGTTCTATGACTGCTCCTTCTAAATCGAGTATCGTTTCTATGGAAACGACTGGTTTTTCTTTTGCGATACGAGTATCTCCTTCTCGATGCACTATTCCTTCTTTATTGCATCCCTAGCTCCCTCACATTGACGAATTAACACAGAAATTGAGTCGCTATGAAATACTATGGGTTCTATGACTTCTCCTTCTAAATCGAGTAACGTTTCTGTGGAAACGACAGGATTTTCTTTTGGGATACGACAATCTTATTTCCGATCCAGTAATCCTTCTTTACTGCATCCCTCACTCCCACTCATTGACGAATTCACACGGAAATTGCGTCGCTATGAAATACTATGTGTTCTAAGACATTTCCCTCTAAATCGAGTAACGTTTCTATGGAAACGACAGGATTTTCTTTTGGGATACGACAATCTCATTTCCGATCCACTAATCCTTCTTTCCTGCATCCCTTACTCCCACACATTGACGAATTCACAAGGAAATTGCGTCGCTATGAAATACTATGTGTTCTAAGACATTTCCTTCTAAATCGAGTAACGTTTCTATGGATACGACAGGATTTTCTTTTGGGATACGACAATCACATTTCCGATCCACTAATCCTACTTTACTGCATCCCTCACTCCCACTCATTGACGAATTCACACGTAAATTGCGTCGCTATGAAATACTATGTGTTCTAAGACATTTCCTTCCAAATTGAGTAACGTTTCTATGGAAACGGCAGGAATTTCTTTTGGGATACGACAATCTCATTTCCGATCCACTAATCCTTCTTTACTGCATCCCTCACTCCCACACATTGACGAATTCACACGGAAATTGCGTCGCTATGAAATACTATGTGTTCTAAGACATTTCCTTCTAAATTGAGTAACGTTTCTATGGAAGCGACAGGATTTTCTTTTGGGATACGACAATCACATTTCCGATCCACTAATCCTTCTTTACTGCATCCCTCACTCCCACACATTGACGAATTAACACAGCAATTGCGTCGCAATGAAATACTATGGGTTCTATGACTTCTCCTTCTAAATCGAGTTTTGTTTCTATGGAAACGACTGGCTTTTCTTTTGCGATACGAGTATCTCCTTCTCGATGCACTATTCCTTCTTTATTGCATCCCTAGCTCCCTCACATTGACGAATTAACACAGAAATTGAGTCGCTATGAATTACTATGCGTTCTATGACTTCTCCTTCTAAATCGAGTAACGTTTCTATGGAAACGACAGGATTTTCTTTTGGGATACGACAATCTCATTTCCGATCCACTAATCCTTCATTACTGCATCCCTCACTCCCACTCATTGACGAATTCACACGGAAATTGCGTCGCTATGAAATACTATGTGATCTAAGACATTTCCTTCTAAATCAAGTAACGTTTCTATGGAAACGACAGTATTTTCTTTTGGGATACGACAATCACATTTCCGATCCACTAATCCTTCTTTGCTGCATCCCTTACTTCACCACATTGACGAATTCACACTGAAATTGCGTCGCTATGAAATACTATGTGTTCTAAGACATTTTACTCTAAATCAAGTAACGTTTCTATGGAAACGACAGGATTTTCTTTTGGGATACGACTATCACATTTCCGATCCACTAATCCTTCTTTGCTGCATCCCTTACTTCCACATATTGACGAATTCACACGGAAATTGCGTCGCTATGAAATACTATGTGTTCTAAGACATTTCCTTCTAAATCGAGTAACGTTTCTATGGAAACGACAGGATTTTCTTTTGGGATACGACAATCTCATTTCCGATCCACTGATCCTTCTTTACAGCATCCCTCACTCCCACTCACTGACGAATTCACACGAAAATTGCGTCGCTATGAAATACTATGGGTTCTATGACTTCTCCTTCTAAATCGAGTAACGTTTCTATGGAAACGACAGGATTTTCTTTTGGGATACGACAATAACATTTCCTATCCACTAATCCTTCTTTACTGCATCCCTCACTCCCACACAGTGACGAATTCACACGGAAATTGCGTCGCTATGAAATACTATGGGTTCTATGACTTCTCCTTCTAAATCGAGTAACGTTTCTATGGAAACGACAGGATTTTCTTTTGTAATGCGACAATCACATTTCCGATCCACTAATCCTTCTTTACTGCATCCCTCACTCCCACTCGTTGACGAATTCACACGGAAATTGCGTCGCTATGAAATACTATGGGTTCTATGACTTCTCCTTCTACATCGAGTATCGTTTCTGTGGAAACGACTGGCTTTTCTTTTGCGATACGAGTATCTCCTTCTCGATGCACTATTCCTTCTTTATTGCATCCCTAGCTCCCTCACATTGACGAATTAACACAGAAATTGAGTCGCTATGAAATACTATGGGTTCTATGACTTCTACATCTACATCTATACTCCGCGAGCCACCTTACGGTGTGTGGCGGAGGGTACTTATTGTACCACTATCTGATCCCCCCTTCCCTGTTCCATTCACGAATTGTGCGTGGGAAGAACGACTGCTTGTAAGTCTCCGTATTTGCTCTAATTTTTCGGATCTTTTCGTTGTGATCATTACGCGAGATATATGTGGGCGGTAGTTATATGTTGCCCATCTCTTCCCGGAATGTGCTATCTCGTCATTTCGATAATAAACCTCTCCGTATTGCGTAACGCCTTTCTTGAAGTGTCCGCCACTGGAGCTTGTTCAGCATCTCCGTAACGCTCTCGCGCTGACTAAATGTCCCCATGACGAATCGCGCTGCTTTTCGCTGGATCATGTCTATCTCTTCTATTAATCCAACCTGGTAAGGGTCCCATACTGATGAGCAATACTCAAGAATCGGACGAACAAGCGTTTTGGAAGCTGCTTCTTTCGTCGATGAGTCACATTTTCTTAGAAATCTTCCTATGAATCTCAACCTGGCGCCTGCCTTTCCCACTATTTGTTTTATGTGATCATTCCACTTCAGATCGCACCGGATAGTAACTCCTAAGTATTTTACGGTCGTTACCGCTTCCAATGATTTACCACCTATGGCATAATCGTACTGGAATGGATTTCTGCCCCTATGTATGCGCATTATATTACATTTATCTACGTTTAGGGAAAGCTGCTAGCTGTCGCACCATGCATTAATCCTCTGCAGGTCCTCCTGGAGTACGTACGAGTCTTCTGATGTTGCTACTTTCTTGTAGACAACCGTGTCATCTGCAAATAGCCTCACGGAGCTACCGATGTTGTCAACTAAGTCATTTATGTATATTGTAAACAATAAAGGTCCTATCACGCTTCCCTGCGGTACTCCCGAAATTACCTCTACATCTGCAGATTTTGAACCGTTAAGAATGACATGTTGTGTTCTTTCTTCTAGGAAATCCTGAATCCAATCACAAACCTGGTCCGATATTCCGTAAGCTCGTATTTTTTTCACTAAACGTAAGTGCGGAACCGTATCAAATGCCTTCCTGAAGTCCAGGAATACGGTATCAATCGGCTCGCCAGTGTCTACGGCAATGTGAATTTCTTGGGCAAATAGGGCGAGCTGAGTTTCACATGATCTCTGTTTGTGGAATCCATGTTGGTTATGATGAAGGAGATTTGTATTATTTAAGAACGTCATAATACGAGAACACAAAACATGTTCCATTATTCTACAACAGATTGACGTAAGCGAAATAGGCCTATAATTATTCGCATCTGATTTATGACCCTTCTTGAAAATGGGAACGACCTGCGCTTTCTTCCAGTCGCTAGGTACTTTACGTTCTTCCAGCGATCTACGATAAATTGCTGATAGAAAGGGGGCAAGTTCTTTAGCATAATCACTGTAGAATCTTAAGGGTAACTCGTCTGGTCCGGATGCTTTTCCGCTACTAAGTGATAGCAGTTGTTTTTCAATTCCGATATCGTTTATTTCAATATTTTCCATTTTGGCGTCCGTGCGACGGCTGAAGTCAGGGACCGTGTTACGATTTTCCGCAGTGAAACAGTTTCGGAACACTGAATTCAGTATTTCTGCCCTTCTTCGGTCGTCCTCTGTTTCGGTGCCATCGTGGTCAACGAGTGACTGAATAGGGGATTTAGATCCGCTTACCGATTTTACATATGACCAAAACTTTTTAGGGTTCTTGTTTAGATTGTTTGCCAATGTTTTATGTTCGAATTCGGTGAATGCTTCTCTCATTGCTCTCTTTACGCTCTTTTTCGCTTCGTTCAGCTTTTCCTTATCAGCTATGATTCGACTACTCTTAAACCTATGATGAAGCTTTCTTTGTTTCCGTAGTACCTTTCGTACATGATTATTATACCACGGTGGATATTTCCCCTCGCTTTGGACCTTAGTCGGTACGAACTTATCTAAGGCGTACTGGACGATGTTTCTGAATTTTTTCCATTTTTGTTCCACATCCTCTTCCTCAGAAATGAACGTTTGATGGTGGTCACTCAGATATTCTGCGATTTGTGCACTATCACTCTTGTTAAGCAAATATATTTTCCTTCCTTTCTTGGCATTTCTTATTACACTTGTAGTCATTGATGAAACCACTGACTTATGATCACTGATACCCTCTTCTTCATTCACGGAGTCGAAAAGTTCCGGTCTATTTGTTGCTATGAGGTCTAAAACGTTAGCTTCACGAGTTGGTTCTCTAACTATCTGCTCGAAGTAATTCTCGGACAAGGCAGTCAGGATAATGTCACAAGAGTCTCTGTCCCTGGCTCCAGTTCTGATTGTGTGACTATCCCATTCTATACCTGGTAGATTGAAGTCTCCCCCTATTACAATAGTATGATCACGAAACTTCTTCACGACGTTCTGCAGGTTCTCTCTGAGGCGCTCAACTACTACGGTTGCTGATGCAGGTGGTCTATAGAAGCATCCGACTATCATATCTGACCCACCTTTGATACTTAACTTAACCCAGATTATTTCACATTCGCATTCGCTAATAACTTCACTGGATATTATTGAATTCTTTACTGCTATAAATACTCCTCCACCATTGGCGTTTATCCTATCCTTGCGGTATATATTCCATTCTGTGTCTAGGATTTCGTTACTGTTCACTTCCGGTTCTTTACTGCATCCCTCACTCCCACTCATTGATGAATTCACACGGAAATTGCGTCGCTATTAAATACTATGTGTTCTAAGACATTTCCTTCTAAATCAAATAACGTTTCTATGGAAATGACAGGATTTTCTTTTGGGATACGACAATCACATTTCCGATCCACTAATCATTCTTTACTGCATCCCTCACTCCAACACATTGACGAATTAACACAGCAATTGCGTCGCTATGAAATACTATGGGTTCTATGACTTCTCCTTCTAAATCGAGTAACTTTTTTATGAAAACGACAGGATTTTCTTTTGGGATACGACAATCTCATTTCCGATCCACTAATCCTTCTTTACTGCAACGCTCACTCCCACTCATTGACGAATTCACACGTAAATTGCGTCGCTATGAAATACTATGTGTTCTAAGACATTTCCTTCTAAATCGAGTAACGTTTCTATGGAAACGACAGGATTTTCTTTTGGGA